>NC_134486.1:289453197-290148494 GCF_040206685.1 Ascaphus truei | reverse complement strand
CAATGCGCGGGGGTCGGGCAGCCAGGCGGGAGGACAGACAATCCTCTCCATGAGGAACGTGGCCCCGCGTGGCGCATGGTGCAGCCATGGCGACGGGAGAGCTGCCAGCCTCGGGACCCCCCCTGCCCCTGTGTTCGCATGCGCAGGCTGCAGCAAGCGCTGCCAGCCTGCTTCCCCGGACGGAGGGGAAGCGCCCTGGGGCAGCAGCAGCCGCGGGACCCCCCCCAGAATACCTCCCGTACCCCCCCCCCGCGTGCGCATGCGCAGGCTGCGGCCATGGTGACGGAAGAACTGCAGCCTCGGGACCCCCAGACCCCTCGCATGCGCATGCGCATGCGCAGGCTGATGCCAGTCTGCTTCCCCGCTCCCATTACCCAGAGCGTGGGACGGAGGGGGAAGCGCCTGGGCAGCAGCCGCGGGACCCCCCCCAGCCTACCGCCCCGAGCAAGCAAGCGGGGATAGAGGGCAGGGGGGGGTTGGGGCTGACCCAGAGCTGCCAGCCGGCCCTCTTCCTCGCGTCACACCCAATCAGGGAGGGGGATTATTTATTTTTTTTAAAAATAAAAAAATTGGCACGAGCAGGGGAATTCTTAGAGCTGCAGCAACGGCTCGCCAGCGGCCGAAATCCACTCGCGACGGGCGAGTAGTTATCATTAATTGTCGAACACTTTATATATATATATATATATATATATATATATATATATATATATATATATATATATATAATCTCTAATAGAACAGGGGGGCAGCTGGCACTCCCATCAAAGTGAAATGGTATGGTGCCTGTCCTGTAGAAATAAACAGAGAAAGCAGTCAACCCTAGCAAGAGAAGACAAAGGACAGCACTCAAGGATAAATGGCAACAAAAAAAACTGTATTCGGTCTTGTTTGTGCTGTACCATCTGAATACAGGTTTTTTTGTTGCCATTTATCCTTGAGTGCTGTCCTTTGTCTTCTCTTGCTAGGGTTGACTGCTTTCTCTCTATATATATCTCACTCACTTCACTAACTCTCTCTCTATAACTCTCTCTCTAACTCTCTCTATAACTCTCTCTCTCTCTCTCTCTAACTCTCTCTCTCTATAACTCTCTCTCTCTATAACTCTCTCTCTATATATATAACTCTCTCTCTCTCTCTCTATAATTCTCTCTCTCTATAATTCCCTCTCTCTCTCTAACTCTCTCTCTATATATATACATATATATATATATATATATATATATATATATATATAACTCTCTCTATAACTCTCTCTCTCACTCTCTCTCTATAACTCTCTCTCTATAACTCTCTCTATAACTCTCTCTCTCTCTCTCTATATATATATATATATATATATATATATATTATATATATATATATATATACAACTCTCTCTCTCTCTAACTCTCTCTAACTCTCTCTCTGTCTCTGTCTCTCTGTCTCTCTCTGTCTCTCTCTGTCTCTCTGTCTCTGTCTCTGTCTCTGTCTCTGTCTCTGTCTCTGTCTCTGTCTCTGTCTCTGTCTCTGTCTCTGTCTCTCTCTCTCTCTCTCTCTCTCTCCTCTCTCTCTCTCTCTCTCTCTCTCTCATATCTCTCTCTCTATATATATATATATATATATATATATATATAACTCTCTATCTCTCTATAACTTTCTCTCTCTCTCTCTAACTCTCTCTCACTCTCTCTCTCTCTCTCTCTCTCTCTCTAACTCTCTCTCTCTCTCTCTCTCTCTCTCTCTCTATAACTCTCTCTCTCTCTCTCTCTATAACTCTCTCTCTCTCTCTATAACTCTCTCTCTCTCTCTATAACTCTCTCTCTCTCTCTCTAACTCTCTCTCTCTCTCTCTCTCTAACTCTCTCTCTCTATATATATAACTCTCTCTCTATATATATATAACTCTCTCTCTCTCTCTATAACTCTCTCTCTCTATAACTCTCTCTCTCTCTCTCTATAACTCTCTCTCTCTCTCTCTCTCTCTTTCTCTCTCTCTCTTTCTCTCTCTCTCTCTCTCTCTCTCTCTCTCTCTCTCTCTCTCTCTCTCTCTAACTCTCTCTCTAACTCTCTCTCTAACTCTCTCTCTATCTCTCTCTCTCTCTCTCTCTATAACTCTATCCGCACACATGCAAGCAGCTGGCACTCCAACTAAAATTTTTATTTTCTGTGCATGTTCCATAAGCATAAACAGACCAAAATGTTCCCCCATGGAGAAATCAAGAAACGGCACTCAAAGATAGATAGATGCAAAAAGAAACCTGTATTTTAAGAATACATAGCACACTTATTTTCCAACATTTCGGTCCAGTAAGGACCTTCCTCAGGGTTTTGCTGGAGAACAATGGCACCAAGAAGATATTTAAACCCCAAAACAACCAGTGAAAGTCAATTAGAGGGAGCTAATTGACCAGGGGGACACGTCACAAGATCTAATCACTGACGTGCGGCAGCCATCTTGGACAGCTGGGCAACAACTGAATGCAATCCTGCATAAACAACTTGCGAGCATGCGTGTGGGAGGAGGGCTTCCATCCTTAGTGAGGGTGTAGTGGCGTCTCCGTTGCTAGGTACGCAAGCTCCGCATCTTTTCACCATAGCAATCAATATACCTAGATCACCGCGCATGCGCCGGTCCACAGCGCAGCCAGTCATAAACCGCAGGTCTATAGCTGTCGGGCGAGAGTGCTAGCAAAGTGTCCCCGTGTGGCGCCGTCTTGAGTCAGCTGAACAAAAGTCTGAGTGTAGTCCTGCATAAGAAGCTTGAGCGTATGCGCTCAAATCATTATTTTCACTGCAGTTTCTTCGAAGTCTGAGAATTGTCCGATAGCGATACCATTCACCAGAGATCTTGGGTGATGGCTGCTGGCTTGCAGAATACTGTTTGTGGCAGTGCTCTTACGAAAGAGGGTTGTATTAAGTGCACCATTCTCATCCCTTAAATATGGTGAGGTTCAAAAAGGATAATGATGCAACACTAGAGTAAGACGTAAATTGTAAGTGTTCGTATTCAGAATATCTATGAAAGTTTTCACTTAATGCGCTAACACTGACATCTGCACTGATATACTCCTAAAATCAATGCGGATGCTGGGTACATAACATTGGACACAGAGCTTTACCATTAGTTCTTCAATCTGACTTCACCAAATGGTGGATTGGGCTAGTGTACGCAGGGGATTACAGAGGTTGTATATCTAGCCCCTTGTCCTGGCCTGATTCTAAGGCACCCTTATATATCTTGATAGGGTAGAAAAAGACATAATAGTCTATTAACTATACACTGGTGCATGATCGAGAGCACTCATACAGCACTCGTACATTGATCTGTCACTATACATATGTTGCTCTATTTTTAAAACCCTATATTTTATATTCATTTTTGACATTAAAACTTATTTTAACTATTTCACAACGCCTCTTCAGTGTTTGAGTGCTTGGGAACTAGGTTTCTTGTTCTTGTGTATTAGTATAGCCCTTCCTATTGAGCATCTTGCTTCCATTACATTTAAGCTGTAGTGGGGTACTATCTGTGTCTCAATTAAAACATTTCACAGATGTGTGGGTAGCTAATATGAATGCAGAGCAATATGGAGCACTCAAGAGTCTGTGACACAACCAGACGAATGTATGTGCGGAATAGCTGTGCCTATGGAAAAAAATGTGAGATGGAACAAGAAAAGGGGGTTACACATACACAGCATCCCTAATGAAAGGAAAATGTATGCCAAATAGGAGATAAATATAGAATTGCATTTAGTCCCAAGCAGTAAAATGCACAAAACTCAGATAATGTTAAGCGAGTTACATGGCAAGCAACCAAGTGCAGACTGTCAAGGAAAAGAAGAAAGGCAGTGTTGCTTCACAAAAAGGAACCCAATTGGAAGTTCTCATTAAGGCCCTGTGGGTCCATAGTATTAAGTTCAAATATCATCCTCTTTTGCAGTTGGAGCAACAGTTTGCCTCTATCTCCACCCCGTTGGCGAGCATGCGCTGAACAATTGGCATGCACTTCAGGGCGGCAAGACTGTGTTTGAAGTGTCTCGCAACTGGCTGTAGTTTCAGGTTGTCGTCGTTGTCTGTGTCCAATAAGGCCTTCCGGATGGTTGAGTGATGCATGCAAATGCGTTCTTTGAGCATCCGAGTGGTTTTTCCAATATAATACATGCCGCACGGACATGAGCGTCAGAGGAAGGAGGGTTACCCTCAACCAGGTACTGTGAACAGGCACTACGAGGAATGACCAGACGTTTCCTGGACAGAGGCTATGATAGACGGGAGGTTGAAGATGCCTTAACAAGGGCAAAACTGGTCCCTCGTAGTCAACTTCTTACATCCGTGGAGAAGTCACATGCCACCGACCGTTTCAATATCAACACTACCTACACCACTACTTCGGGGACAATCAAGACAAATATATTGAAACATTGGCATATTCTTGCCAATGATAAACCAATAGGCAAGTCTTTTTTTAATCCACCACTGTTCTGTTACAGAAGGGGACGGAATATTGGTGATTCACTAACACAATCAGACTCGGTGACAAAGTACAGTAACCCCACTAATTGGCTATCAAGACCACCAGGAGTTTACAAGTGCCACGGTTGTACTAATTGTCAACACACTTTGATAAAGGGCTATTTTCAGCCCGAAACGTGTTAGAGTATTTTTGTACCTCCATGATGTCTACTCATTAATAAAAGTAATGTTTTAATCGTTGCATCTGCTTAGCCCCAGATTTTTGGATTTGTTGTGCTCCGTTTTTCCTCATTTGCATTTCTTCTCATCTGCTCTGAAGGACAGAAAAAACAGAACCGTGAGTAATATATATGAATATATTTGCTCTAGAGGATCTGCCTATCAATAGGAAATATTGACTCACAGTTGTTATTTGCATATGACAGCTGTGGGCTCTTTAAATACTCCAAAAGGCATTTCCTTATTCCATTAATGAGCTCTTCAATCAAGCTGATTCATTAACTCACTGTTTTTTTCAATATCTGTTTTTTCAATATCTGTCCACTCACCAACTAGATGTTTACTATATATCTTCATGGTACTACCAATCCTTCAACTTTGATGCACTGATATTTGAGATTAATTTCTCTATTTGCTGGCTAATTGTCAACACATGCTGCTCGGGAAAAAAATGTACACACCCTCATAGTGGCAAGGACATAAGAATTAAGGACTACATGAACTGCGAGAGTCGTTATGTGGTATATTTTATTCGATGTCCGTGCAAAGTGTATAAGGGCTTCGACTCATTATTGACCAGAATACACCAAAAGAGGACGGATAGAAACACCCTCCTTCAGGCTACTAGCCATAGTTTCAAGTCTCCCTGCATATACATATACCGGAGGCTAAGTACCTGGCATTTATGTCCATGATCAATGTCATCATTGGCACCTTATCTACTCTAGTAGTGCTGTTATACTAGTACACTTATCATGGACTAAAACATTGGGACTGCTATTCATTACTCCAAGCTGTGTGTATTGATGTATATTTGCCTAACTGGGACCTTGGTCCTTTATTACATACTCTTTAGAACTTGTATTATCTTGTTCTTTATTCCCTTAGTATGTGCCTGTCCGTTTCGGTTCACTACATTGTAGTCTGTTCTATTTAGTGTTGTTCACTCAGACCGGCCGGTCGCATTGGTTAAAGGCTGTTTACATGGCTTTTTACCATCATCTTCTTAGTGTCAGCTACTCTAATTAGTTAACCCAGCAGTTGCTTTCTCTCCACTTCAGAGCAATTGCCTTTCTATAGTGTTACCGTGAGGGTATAGGGACTGTTTTAGTATTATTGTATGTGATGTGTTTAATACATTTATATCTTTTTTGCTTGAGTGCTATTTGTTGGATACTTTTCTCTCTCTCCATCTCTCCCTGTTGATCTACATATATCTCTATTCTATTCTGCATTATCGCAACTGGACTAACACGGTTATTTCCATTCTATACATATACATACACACACACTATGTATATGTAGATTTTTTATTACACACATTAAAAGCTGATTACCTATGCTGTAATTAAAGGTTCCTTCATATTTGGACTTAAAATTATAGTTTCTTAAATGTCCTAGTACAGTAACGATTGTGCCGTTTTCTCCAAATAATCTCTGACCCTGAAGCGTTTACATCTAAATTTAGTTAACAATAAAATGTTAATTTAAAAAAATAAATAAAAAAAAAATAAAAAATACTGCGGAATGTGATATAAAGTTACTCTACAGGTCTCACTAGTACTGTTTACAACAACCGGGTTTACAGAAAGGTTTGCCTATATTGATAATATATTTTATTTTATTACACCCATGTTGCTGTGATAGATATTGTTTTGCAGAACTTCAGCCAACACCTTTTTATGGTTGCCTGTATTAACGTCAGAGTATTCAGGGATACAATCCATATCTTTGCATTTTATGCTACAATCTGAGGATATATTTGATTTTTCTGAAAAATATTATATTTATTTTAATTCAGGTCATTAACATTTATACAGAAAGGTCTAAAGATTCCATACAAAAACTCTGATAAAATGAGTCTCTGAATGTTTCTAGTTTTAATCCAATGATATCCGTCTGCAAACAATCCCCATATCCATCCTACCGACAATCTGTTCTTTACATTATTAAAATAATGCATCTCTTTTTATATATTCAGATTCAGAAGGCCTTCTCGACAGCACGAAATGAGCAGGAGGGGAGAAAAGGCACGATTTCGCAGTATTTCACAACTTTGCATTGTCCAACTTGTGATGAATTGACACAGCATGGAATCTGTAGTAAGTGCAGAAGTCAACCACAACACGTGGCTGTGATCCTTAATCAAGAAATTCGAGAGCTGGAACATAAACAAGACCAACTAGTCAAGGTAGGAAGCAGAAAGTTTTTTTCCATTTTGTTTGGAAATGTTGTTCCAAGCCTGAAATGTTAATACATTGCAATTAGTTGTGCAAAGGTCTTCAGATTTGTTTTCAAGGGGAGGTATTGCCGGGACAATGTGCCTACATGCACCCAGGAATCACTCATGATTCCCGGGTACATTTTTGGGATATCCAGCAACTGTGGACCTCGGCTACCTAGGCACATTCTGACAACACTTTCTCCGCAAAACCCCACTTGAAACTCATACTACAGCAATCTCTGCTTGCTGACACTCTCAGAAAGATAAAAACACACAAAATACTTTATTACCGCACATGACAGGTTATGCATGTACAAACCGTGGGCTCAAGACCGGACACTCTGGAACCTCAATACATGGATCAGAGGTAACCAAACGGGCTTAAATCTTTGTGAGCCTGGTTACACCCTCACCATCACAGCCCCCACCTCAGAATGATTCTCTCCCTTGCAAACCAACAGGAAAAATATCTAGCTTGATATCGGTTGTAACCCAAGTTTTGACCATACGGTCGATACACTACCGGACAAATACACAAAGTGTCCCATGATCCACTTTGTTTTCTTAACAGTATCTGAAAAATAATATATAGTATTTAACACAATTCCGGTCTAATATAACGTTTGCAGAACACAAAGAACACTGTATGACGTAAGACACTGTACATACAGGTAAGGCCCTATAGATGCACTCAAGATCTGAGGAGGGAGAACACCCTGAAAAATAAGCAACACAACAGAAGAAATCTGGACAAACCTGAGATTTAATGTATAAATATGCTTTATTATTGTTAATAAAATGGTTGGTACCGGAACATATAGTGAATGAGGTGAACTGAATGCAAAAAAGTGCTAGTAGGCAAAATGTCTGAAGTGTATCCAAAAATGGAACAATGAACGTAAGCACTATAATTCCAGAAAGCACTGAACCTATGCCTATGATATAAGGCAATAGGGGCTAACTCTGGTGTGTGACGTCACCAGAACGCTATATATAATATATACACTCACATGGGGCACTAAAGTGTGTATAGGCACATAATAACTGTCAATCATGCATCAATGATGTTCTATATAGGTAACATAACAGTGGCAATGATAAATCAGTAGTGTAAATGTAGCACAAAAACACACAAGTGTAAAACTGCTGACATAAACCAATGTGATGGTCAAAGAGCAATAAGAGGCGTGAAACCCCACCAAAACTGACCCTGTTAGTGAGTAACTACACACAGGGACAGAAATGTGGGAAAGGGAGTACCCTGCACACCAATATATGCTAGCCCTGTGGGGGGAGAGAAATGCAACAGGATTGTGTAGTCCAAAAGGTCTGACCCGCAATAACATACCCCTACAACACACGGGGGGGAGAGGGGGGGAAGAGGACCCTGAATCACTTATCTGTACTGGCCCTGGGTACACGATCTGTTAAAGCAGCCTGGATGAGTGTCTCATGGAGTGTGCAGCTGAAGGGAGCTCGAGCAGGAACTCGTGAAGTCAACTAGAAGCTGCAGGCATCCATATTGGAAAACATAACATGTGACGTCATCACGCCCTCTGACGTCCGTTTCGCAATAGCTTCTTCCAAGAGAAGCTTCTAGTGACTAGCCTATGAGACACTCATCCAGGCTGCTTTAACGGATCGTGTACCCAGGGCCAGTACAGATAAGTGATTCATGGTCCTCTTTCCCTCTTTTCTGTCCTCTTCCCCTCTTTTCAAGATGGATTAATAGGGAGTAACTGGAACGCGGCTTCTATATCAATTTTTGCCATTAATGCTCCTTTTATTTTAACAAAAATACTCCCTGATCAAAACTTGAACCATTGAACCTTTTGGATACAATAGGTTATATATAAGCCTAAAAGTTAAATTTTCTTTTATTATTATTTTTTAGGCACAATTAAACTATTAAAATCTAACCCATTAGATTGGGCTCTAATATTATCCCTATGCTTATCCTGCCCACAAACTTTTCAACAGTTAGATCAGGTACCCTTTCATTATCTACAAACTCATTTCTAGATAATTGTTTTTAAGAAGCCAGCAACTCATTATGACTACTGTTAGACGATCTCTGCTCCTAGCCAAGTTTTCCTCTGCCTCCCAACCAAGACAGTGTCTTCACTTGATCTGGATGTGCTTGCTTCTGTTAATACAGACTGTAGGGATACCATCGCCTGCTTGCTTCTCCTTTCTACCTCTGCCGATCCTGGAAGGATTTTCAGACCTCAATTTCTCCCCTGCTGTCTTTCTCGCAGTTGTTTTGCATATATTCTTTATCTGCTGCCAGTGCTTGCTGTCTGCTCTTTCGTCACGCTACTTCAGGAGACCTCGATCTAAGTTTCTTCTGGGACCTTGCTGCATCCCGCACCAGCCTCCTGGGTCCTTCAGACCACCTTCCCAACAGGGGAGCAGGTCTGCTACTGCTGCCTCCAGCTCTGGTGCCCTGCTTGGCTCCTCAGTCTGCTCATCGACAGCTGCATGCTCCGCCCCAAAGCAGCTCCGGAGCCAGTCACCAACACCCACTTGAGTAGCCTTTATTAGGCTGCATCCTCTGTGCTGCTGACCATGCTCATATTTGAGTGGTGACGTCGACAACTCTCCAAGCATGAGCACTCGGCTGTCCGTACGCACGAGCGGGGGTACGGGCCGTGGCCAGGGGTGTGGCTGAGCAGTGATTGGCACTGATTGGTTGAGGAGGTCATGTGACCACTCAGCGCGCCTGAAAGACAAATGAATGTCTCTGCGAGCGCCTAGCGCCCGAGAGATTACGGGCGTGCCGCGTGAGTGTGGCTGGACACCTTCCCATTCATTGTGCTGACCGCTTCAAGCACGGTCAGCGGCACAGAGGACGCAGCCTTAGTCGGATGAACTCCAAGAGCTCCCCCAGCTCCCTGCCTGCTTCCAAAATGAGTGCCATTCTGCTTAGCCACGATGTGTGTGTGTGGGGGCAAAATTATTTACCGAGTGCTGCCCTGAGATCTAAACCCACTGTATTTATACCCTACCCGCCAAATTGCCCCACGAGCTCCTGCTAGCGCTCACGACCACACTTAGCAGCCAAATGGAGCACTCCAGCACATTGGCCCCTTACTAATTGACAATAGCCAAGTGGCTGGGCAACTGCCAAGTGTCAGCCAAGGGACCATTGTCCACACAGACATGCTTTCCCTTGACCTAGAGCCAGATTGGCAGCTCAATCGAATAGCAATCATGAAAACAAGCAGCAACAAGCCTAAATAAGCGATAGACTATTAATCCTTACATGACATTGTAGGTTGGTGTTCATGTTTCTGCTGTGTATGGGCATTGGTCATTTGCAAAAATGTTTATATAGGTTTTGATCAAATGTAGGTATAAAATAACTTCATTATTTTGAATAACAAAATAAAGTTGTGGTATGTACTCAAAATTAGCGGATTAAGTGATGTCACTTTTAAAAAATGTAGACATTCAGAATAAATGTTCCGTTTCATGAATAATAATTGAACATCCAAAAATATAACTTCCCATATATGGGAGGAAAAAAAATTGCCTGCGTACATTTCGGTGATATGTTTGGGTGTAAAGAGCGAAATTGTTAAAAAGTTCAAAAAAATAAAATAAAGCTTAAAGCAGTCAGAAAAAAGGTTAGTTGATGAGCAATCATTTTGCAGGTCTGTCCTTTATTTGTATACTGTAATGTACAATTTAGCTTTATATGCAATAAAATGCAACCTATATGGCTATGTGAATTTCTCAATTGAGATGCAACACCAGTGTAGTGTGGAACATTACCTTTAATCCCTCCACTGGTAACGAGCGGTTCATCAATCTATCGCTTGCAGTGTTTTGCTGGTCTCTCTGGAAGTCGAGGGATATGAAAAATGTCTCCCCACGGCTCGTTTTAATCTTCCTTGAGCAACGAAGCCTGCAACCTTCACACATTGGCATTGTCAGGAGAATGCCTGTGCTGGTAATGCACTTTAGTGTATATCATGGTTTCATTCTTTTCTCTCTAGATATGCAAGAATTGCACAGGTTGCTGCGATCAACAAATCCAATGTGTGTCCCTCAATTGTCCGGTACTATTCAAGCTCTCGAGAGTGAGTCGGGAACTATCAAAGGCGCCCTACCTACGTCAACTGCTAGACCAGTTTTGAATTGTGTTCTAAGATGACTGGTGCTATTTCTTTCAGTGTTTATCACACTACAAACTGTTGTGCATGGTGCTGTTTCGATTTTGCATTGTTTTCATGATTTTCAAAATTGATTTAATATGACTATTATTATTATTCTAAGTAGCACACTTATCTCCATCAGTGCTGGGGGTTAACTTGCGTATTGCTATCTTTATACAATGTACAAAGTATTATTTTTTTCCTTTATTTCACCTTTGTAACATACAGTTTTATAATGCAGTTTGAACTTGCTAGAGAAATCATACTGTAAATCACTTTCTTACAATAGCCTTTGTTTACTTCCCAGCTGACAGCTGAGGAAGGAGCACTGAAAACTCACTGAGAAGTTTATTAGAATGCACCTCTATTGATACTGTACGTCGGACACCGATGTATCTGTTAAACTCTAGATCACCCGTTTTCTTTAACTTTAATTGCTAAATATGTTGTAAATATACCTTTTTTACTTTTTAAACAACGGAGTAAAATAATGTGCAATGGATTTTATACAAATCATTTGGAAGTTGGTAGGTATTTCCTGTGCGTTTTGCTCCACTCGGAGTACCTTTTGTTATGTTGATCAGACTGTGCAAATAGTATTTACGTGTTGCATTTCAAGCTATCATTTTCTTAAAAAATGGCAAAATAAAAAAAAAATGACTTGCTGTCTTGCTTTAGCTATTTATGGGGCATTGTGAGGAACTGTGCAAATACTTTTTTGTTACAAAACTGTGGGACTGTTGCAATACTTTAAATATAAGATTTATTCCATTTTGCTTGTTTTGTATAGACCTTTCTATTGTTTCTAAATATGCTTAAAATATTTTTCTTTCCTTATGTACAGTTACATCTTATTTGCCATCATCCTAATCTGTGTATTTAGATTATTTGTATAACTGTATAAAATGAAAAAAGGAATTATGTGGTAAGTGTATTGTTTTCTAAACTGGAAATAATTTTGTTTGAGAAGTTAATAATGGAAACAATATTAAAATTGAATAAAATATGTAACATGGTGACACTGAATTTTCTTGTGCAACAAACATTTGAAGAGCCAATTTGAAGTTGCAGCTACCAATGTACAGAAACTCATCAGCTATTAATCTGGAAGAGAAAAAAAAGTCTGAATTTCAATGGGGGGGGGGGAAGAAAAGTGTTTCCCTTTTGGTTCTGTACACTGTTGGCTTCTGTTTAAGACCAATAATCAAGACTGGTGAATTAACTTGTTATTAAATTATTGCAAACGGCTTTTAACCACAACTTAACGTACTGTTGTGATGACAATGGAATTCCCTCCCCGTTTTGACTCACATTTTATCATTGTACTCGGTGTTTACTTGCCTGTTTGTAGCCTGATTTCACTTGATACTGTAGCTGAGTGTGTCCGTACCATTTTGCAAACACAAGTTTTACCCTCTCAACTAACCAGCATAACTCACATGGTGAGTGAAACCATAATCTATTTATAATAGCAGCAGATATAATCTTTGCCCTTGGCTTCTAGAGTAAAGGAACTTTGCACAGATATCACCATGAATCAATCGTAGTATATACAAGACGTGCATCAACAAACACCTGTTTATTCATATTTTCAAAACACATACAAGTAAGGCATAGTGACAATTGATTCATAGCTTTTTGCAGTTGCTGCCAATACCACAGCAAAATAGAAAACACTGCCAAAAATGGCAATAGTGTATAAATACATGGAAAATGATGATTCTATCGTGTATTTTTTTATTTTATTTTTAAACTGGCAAATCGTTGGGACAGTAAGTTTGGTAATGTGCAGATATTTACTTCTAGATAAAGCTCTGGTAAGAAAGGAATGTGTGCATTGTAATTTGAAAACGTCTCCCAAGGCCATAGATTGAAGCTTCATTGATCAGTGGAGAGCACAAGGTACAACAGGTACTGTATAAGGAAATATTCATTTTAGTGGTCCTTTACATGGCCATGCATATTACACTTTCAAGAATCTACCCCTTGAAAGACCATAAAGGCTCAATTGCAATAATTGGAGATTATTACCTGCTCAGTAATGCACTCGTTGGCTTGGGGGTCCTCAAACCTCAACCAGGTAATTAAAGTGCCTGTCTTCTAAAATGCAACAAATTAAATAATGTGCTATTTATAAACATTTTGCTTTTCTTGGAACCAATATTTTGATATATAGGCATCTTAAATCAAAATATAAAAGGTGTAGCCTTTTGCTAGAATTCTGGGGTAACACTGAAATTAGTGCCAACCATTTTTTAGTTCTAATAATTTAACTATATAACTTTGTTCAAAGTGCCTTAAAATAATTGGTTCTGTGCATGATTTAAAGGTATTTAAAACCTGTTAAGCTTTCAAACATCTTTGTTCATGTTTTAGAAATAAGCATACAACTTACTAGGTTTATTCAATAAACAAACTTTTTTGGCTTGCTAAGAAACATCCCAAACTACATTAAATCTGCAGAAATACATTGTTTATGCTAAATCACTAAATACTGTACACTTTCTTTATATGGATTGTGAAACTAGGCTTGTAAAGAAGTGGTACCAAATGTACCAATTATACAGCACACCAGTCTGGACCTGTCTTGATGAAGTTGTGAAATAAACGCAGAAATGTTTATGCAATAAATTAATATTTATTTATTATATCAAGACTGGTGTGCTGTATCCGTTGGGGATTTGCAGGTCTGCAGCAATGGTTTATGAGAGCACCCATCAAATGTACAGCAACGACTCATTGAAAGTGTGCATACCCTGCAACTTCTATTTTGGACTATGATACAATCACCTTTCGATTACTGGGTATTTGTTATAAACCGTGAAGCAAATAAAATGTTTATACAATTTATTGTATTCTCAAAGAATACAGAATATAGGCATACCTATAAACAGTGGTCGACAAATCACCAAAAAATCTACTCTCTGAACAAAATAATCTACTCGCCACCTAGTACCACACGTGTGCTGCTTGGGCCAATAGAAGCTCGCCACGATGTTAAATCCACTCGCCCGGGGCGAGCAAAAGAATAGGGTTGTCGAACACTGCCTATAAATGCACAAGCTCTTCGTGCTCATGAGTTATTTTATTTATAGACATGTCCAGTAATACCAATATTTAGTATATATGGATTTATTCAACTGTATGTGATACGAGGCAGATTAAAGTAAGACCCAGTGTGTTGGTTCCTGCCCATGAACAGCAAATAATTGTAACTTCAGAACATGTCATTGCTCTGAATAACGTAATTACTATGCATAAACCACATATTTCAAAGTGATTTCACAGATGTGGAATAGTATGAGGAAACATTATTTGAACATTACTTCTACGGGTTCTACCAACAAGAGTAATGAATAGACTTTCTATATGAACAGACTGTATACACATCTCTGCCCCTTGATCGGTTTCCTGTGACTGGAATAAATGTAAAAACCAGAATAAAATGTGTTTTTTTGGGGGGGGTATATTCAAATTACGGTTTATTATGTATCTCCCTCCAGCAATTATGCAGGGGAGGGTGGGCGAGACGACTTTAACTGTTGGACTTTTTTGGCGTTCATATAAAACAAAACCTGGATAAACAAATTAGGTCGTTTTTATTATTGTGTATTCAATAATCAAATTCAACTATAATGTGCCTTCACTGCCCCACCAGCCAATTTTTGAAGTGAAACTTCTTTAGCTGCACCTTCCACATGATCAAAATGCAGTGGCAGTGAATGGAGTTAATGGGAACGGAAGTCCGTGGTGACGAAAATGACGTCACTGCCATTGGCCGCCAAACACCCCAGCCGAGCGAGCACCCGAGCACACCCTTCCGACCCAACCAGTGAGTCGTGTCCGTGTCCCCATACCTCCGCCGGAGGCCTGGCACCAGCAGCAGAATACAGCTCTGCTGGGGGAGAGAATGGGGGCTGCTCTTGGCGGGGCACTCAGACAGACCCACAGTGTCTCTGTACTTCTGCCAGCGGGGTGAGAGGGGGATCTGCTTGGGGGGGGGGGATAAAAGGGGGGGCAGGACCCTAAGAATAACACACAAGTAATTCAGTTACTATAAATATAGAAGTGCAAATACTAAAACACTTTCTAAGTCAAACTTCTTTGCATTTTGGCACTGACATTGTGTTTGATTAATTAAAAACATCACATTATAATTTCTGTGACAAAACAGTGACAAGATGAAGAAGTTTCACTTAAAATGTGCGTGATCAGCAAACACAACTTTGTTTTTAGGAAACTGCATTTTGTGTGGTGCACACAGGGGGGAGGAATGTTTCAGCTACCCCTGCCCCGCCACACCTGTTGTCAGCTCTTTCACTATGTGTATCTGTGAAACATGCATGCACACACCTGCTATTAGCTCTAACTAGCCCTGCCCCTCTGTCCTGCTAGCCTCACTCACTGACTCCCCAACCCTCGAACGCCTTCTGCTCTCCGATCACCCGCTCTCCTCACTGAGCTTTACACCTGTTAGTCGGGTCAGTCATCACTGTGCATAGCACAGGTGCCAGGGGAGAAATATTCACACATTTTCAAATGGGACGGGGAACACCATTTATTTTTTGCTCATTGGTCTATAAACCTTCCAACGATTCTAGAGATTAAATGTTCCACTCTCTTTAAAGGTATTGTGAACTTCCCTGTAGTTTTAATGTAGCAATTTGACTAGGTAATTACTCCGACTAGTTTATACAGGTCAGTACAGTAATAACCATCATTATACAACCCCCTGATGCTAAGAATGCCGTTATCTATTCCTAAACTATTAATTCTAATCATCCTGAAGAAAGTCCTAGGTTAACTGCATTGAAAAATACAAGTAAAAAAATAAATAAATCACAGCACATTGTTTAGTGCTAGAGTAAAAGGTAAAATGAAGCTGGTGAAACTGTGGGGCGATGTGCAATTTTTCCCCCATGCCGTAAGAAAAGGACAAAATGTGCTATGTTACAGCTGTGCATTTTTAACAGCATCAGTCCTATGAGAATTGCTATCAAGTGCTTTAAAGAGACAATCCAAGGCAAAAAAATTGCGTTTTTTTTTTTAACAGGTTTGATGCAGGGGGGCTCCGGAGCTGTACCCCGTTCATTTTCAGCTTCCAGAGATACCTTCGTAGAGGGTGTCGGTAGCTGCTCTGACAGCAGGTTCATGTAATGACAGAGTTTCAAAACTCCAGAACCCTGCGGACCAATAGGAAGCCTTCCGTGACGTCATCAAGTTTGGCTTCTTATTGACCTGCGGGAGCTTCCAACTTGACTCAGATACCTCCAAAGGGGGTGCTGCTATGTTTCTCGGGAAGCAGGGGGTCCTCAGAGCTCAAATTAATAAGGCTCAGCTCCAGCAAGCACCTGCTTCAAACCTCGGTTTAAAAAAAAAAAACCACATGAATTGCTCCTTTACAATGTTTATTCCAAATCACGACTGCCCGTGCCTGAAAGTCACAATGTTGCAGTTCTTTCAGTTACTTGTAAAAGATTTGTTCAAGGTTCAGTATAGTTGGTTTCCCTTTAAAAGGGTAATCCAAGCAATTAAATTAAAAAAAAATTAATTCATGCAGCCTTTGATTACCTTTATTGAAAACTAAATGGCATTTTAAGTAATCAATTAATTCTCCCGTGATCGATCAGCAAACTCCTGCTTCCCAGGGTTCCCTGAAATGGCTGCCCAAATCAAACTTCAGTCAGTGTAACTCACCTGTTACAATGTATTTATTACCTTATATTACTAAGGTAACATTATCTATTGTTACAGTTTGCAGGTCAATCTGCTGGGCATATTGGCAACAAATGATCACAAACAGGAAAGTGTTACAAAGATCTTAAACTGCTGGGGAGGTGGCTAAAACCCTCTATAGAAATCAAAGGATACTCCGTATATTAAAACTCAAAAAATGGCATAGTTGAATTTTAAAGTAAAAAAGGTGGTATGTATTAGATAGTACTACAGACCTGATTTAAACAAAAAAAATGTTAAAAAAAACAGGATATTGCTTGGATTGCTCCTTTAAAAGCCGCCAGCACTTTCTGTTGAGAATACCGGGTCTATATGGTTAATTACTGTAGCTTCTGGTTTGTGACCTACTACTAAATTCACTCATTCTGCTGACTCAACCTATACTGTGCTATTTAAGTTGCACATCAGGTACAAGAACGAATGTGCAGACCTGCTAGAACTTCAAATATTTAGTAACTTTACCAATCAACTTGTTTAAAACATTCCACATCTTTAAAGTGAACATTTTGCTTGCTACATAGTGTTGTTTCAGCCACCTTGGCTCAACCCCAAACAGGATATGTAGACAGGCAGGCAGCTGCTACTTAACACACAGTAACCCCAGTCTACCGGAATTACAAAAGTAACATTGAAAAATGATTGTAAAATGCTTAGGCCTGCTTTTTTTTTTTTTTAACACATTAAGACATGTAAGCTGTTTCCTCACAGTCATGAGATCACTTTGGTACACCTTGGGAAAAGAGACTAAAAATTCAATTGAGACACTGTTTTTTTGCAAGTTCACGCCCAATTCTGAATAGCTAAAATTGCCATACTACTTGTTACAGGAACAATAATTAGAATTGGGGCTGCGTGAGAAATGAACTCTTTACTGGTGCCACCATATGCTTTTGATATACTCCTTAAAAGAACCCATCAGCAGGAAGTATTAATCCCACCTGGTCTGTTACAAGATTGTATCATCCAGAAAAAGAAAACTTTTGCGCTTGCACACCATGGTTCTTAAAGATCTTTATCATGATGAACTGGAAATGTCACTTTCTGGACTGACAACAATGCTTTCTCCCTCCTCCATGAGGAATATCCAGCTTGTCCAGTTGCGCTACTATTGACAAAAATAAAATTTTAATTACTACTTTGAGGAAGGCGTGGGCTTTCCGTATTTATTTGCTCAAAGATCTCGGCTGTGGTTAGAAGTTGTCAGAAGCATTGTATCCGTTCTCATTTCAAAAGCAGCTTGGTTTCATCAAGTATATTCTTTGTGAGGCCTGGATTATAGTTCAGCCAGCTTCAGCGCTTTAATGAAATCTAATTTCAATGAGGATCTGGAGGCACCACATGCCAAAGAGGTTCCCTCTGCAATGTTCATTACTTAAATTATCACATGGGCTACTTCATTACTGCTCAATCTCCCTCTCGGAAAACCGAGGCAGTTCTGGCAGATGGTGTAGTGAAAGATACCACTTTCACTAGGGTATACAGATTAATATATTTTTCTGTGGATCAGCGATTCTAGCACAATGACAGAGGTAGGGATGTTTTTCGGTATCCTCAAATGCCTTTTGTTCTTTTTGTAGTCAGAAGTACTTTATTGGGGAATGGTCACTATGGAGCATTCTGCATCGTTAAGTGATGTACCTGCGCAGTAGCATGTTGCTTAATATTTATGTCACAGTAAGGCTCAAGTAAGAAGACCCAAAACGTAAAGAGCTGTAAATTGACAAACTATAAAACAAAACCCCTCAGTAAGAAAGCCGTTAAGGCCTGTTCAGTGTGGACACCTTACACAAGGAAATACAAAAAAGGACAATATTGCAACACAGCTTTTCAGATAATGTACTACCCAATGGCACGCTCTAACCAGGAATAAACCAGGGACACAGGCCTCTTAAAGCAGCATTTTCACTTGGGATAATTCGCAAGTTCGCAGAATCGGAGGGTCAGCTAACGGCTTCGGCTAACAGGAAGCCATGTTATTAATTGCTGCTTCCTATTAGACTTTGGTACCGAGCATAATGTATTTCTACATGGTAATGTAAAAAACAGAAAAAATACTGTGCGCTACTATCTAACTAACTACTAGGATTTATAATATATGGATATACACAGTGCAGTGACTAAACCATCAAAATATGTGATAAAAGATTATACCACAGCTCCCACAGTGAGATATGTAAAAAATAAATAAATTATATCACATAACCGTGTTGAGGATACGGGTGTCTGCTGCTATAAACACAGGGGGTGGCTCAGCACCCCACACACACTAAGAAAATGGAAACAAAAGAAAACAGCGCACAACGCCAAATGGTGAAGCAAGTTCAACAATATAATTCAAATTAAAGGGGTAATATATCTGCGTACATAATAAAGGTTGGTAAAGTGCATTCAAAAGACTGACACCCTGCCCCAGAACCAACGGAGTGGCACTAGCTGAGAGAAGCAACACCTGACTCTCCTGACAACAGCTGCTGAGTGGTAAACAGTGTGATACACACTAAATGCACTTTACCAACCTTTATTATGTACGCAGATATATTACCCCTTTAATTTGAATTATATTGTTGAACTTGCTTCACCATTTGGCGTTGTGCGCTGTTTTCTTTTGTCTACATGGGAATCCCTAGCACCGAAAATTGTAAATCATCTTGGAAACAGGATTCCAGAGCTGAAAGTAGCAATAAAACCAAAAAAATAAAAATCTGTGCATTTAAACGCATAATATTAGCATCTTGCTCCAAGAATGCCCTGGTTTTTTTGTTTGTTTTTTTAACACCAAAAATATCATGAGTTTCCTAATCTATAGCTTCTGATGTTACCATGGTAACCTTTAGCCTGCAATGGACTGTGGGGAGAGCTTAATTTTAACCTCCTGGACACCATTTCAAATGTTCATATCAGACGCATGATAGATAAAAAAAAACCCATTGGAAAGGAATAGAAACTCTAAAAATAAAGTGCCAAAAAAAAAATGCTGGCGAGATGGCGGCTTTAAGCACGGATATCATTGCTTTACCAATTTTAACTTATTCAAACAAATTCAACCAAGTTACCATGTTATAAAAGGGAAAACGGAACAAGAAATCCTAACTAATAACATGAGCAAAGAATTAGGAGTACCTGAAAATCAAAGCACCCGATAGGCTTGGCTCTGTCTAGAACCACCTGATCTGCTTTTTATCTTGCTTCAGCCAGATGCGATAAATGTACGCACAATTTTAACATGAATAAATTGCTATTTAAAAGTACTCCAGGCTTACTTTACCGAGTACACGTAACAATTTGTATTTTATAAAAAAAAAAAAAAGCCAGCTCACAACCGTAATCCAAGAGAATAGTAATTAACACCAAAACCATTTTTAAAAAAAAAGCCAACTGACTGACTTTTTATTAACACATCTCTACGTACAGTATTTCAGCCCAACATTTGCCCAGCCAAAAATAACATCCTGATTCGAAAAAAATAATGAAAAAAAAGAAAAAATGGTAAGTGCAATAATTGTTCAATTTTGCAATGTAACCCCTTTAATTCGCTCTGGTATAGAGGTGTTAAACTGCATTTTATATCCAGGGACATGTACAAATACACAGTATGATTTTTAACACTACTTCAAATTGTATTCTATAAGATTGTTCTACTTAGAACATGGAGACCAACAAATCATTATTAGAGTCGTCCAATAAATTATACAGCATCTGTTGAACCAAACTGCCCCTGCACCTTCATTTACAGTACTATGAGAGTAAAGTACTATTGCAGGGAAGGCCTTCTCAATAGAGATGGTCTGGTCTGTCACCACTCTGGTTTAGATACCAAAAATGTGAGGAACCTGGTTGCCATCTTGATTCAGACTATGCAAAAGTTGACGATTTGAGGCTTTTATATCATAGGTTCTCCAAGAAGACCGAGCTTTTCGAAGGCTGAGAGGTACAAAAGATATTCTCTAAGTACACATTGCAGTATCAAAAGGGAGATGTGAAACCTTAGTAAACACCTTTACGGATCTGAAATTTCCCTCCGGCTGACAAAAGGATTGTTTTATGTAATTATTATCAACACCTTTACTGCTGGCAAACCAACACCATTTAGCAATTCACTCAAGCAACAGGAAATTCATTTCTAATCATTTTTCTCTCTTTCTGCATTGAGATGTTTGTTGGAAGGGGAGCTGTTAGCCATTTGATCAGCTCCTGTCCCATTAGTGTTCGAGTGTGTCTGGTTAGAAACTTCTGAAGGGGGAGGATCCCCTGGCATGTCCTCAGAGGTCACTGTGCTACAGGTCCTGATTCGATCGTTCATTTCAATGACTTCAAAGTCTGCCGCGTTCCAGTGTTGCGCCTCTTCTTCCTCTTCTTCCTCTAGGCCAGAGGTTGAGAGTAAAGCCCTGCGATCCTCCCGCTCTCCTCTATCCCACCCGGCCTTGTCTCCTGGGGAGGTAGCCAGTTTGTACATGACTGGAAACAGAACTGCCGTCATCGTGGAGGACGCTAGGGCCATATACATAAGAATGGGGGTGGTGGGGAAGAGCCCCTGCAGATAACCCACAGAGGCTGGAATAGCCATTTCTCCAAGAGCGGCCCCAATCACAAATAAGGAAGCAGATTTCCCGCCTATGGTGGTATACTGTTGCACCCAGGAAAACCCACTGGGAAACGTTGTAGCCATTGAAGCTCCATACAGTGCACTTCCGGCCCAAAGTAGAACGTTGTTGTTGAAAAGAACTAAAACCAAGGATGACACCATGCAGCCAATTATGCTGAGAAGAAGCATGGTGCCAGGATACAAGCAGGTGGCAAAACAGATAGCCATTCCCCGCACCGCAGCAAATACACCCCAGAAAAGAGAATTTAATCCTGCTGCTTCATTATCTTCCATGTTTGCATAGACGGTGGCATAAGTGAAGATATAAGAGCCGTAGGTAACTTCTGCCCCAACATAGCAGAAAAAAAACAAGACAAGGAGAAAAATAAGGGCATTGTGGTATTTAGCGGTCCGACATTTCTCATCTGAGCCTTTTGCAGTTGCTTGGTTGGGTCTGCTTCTTGTGTACAAGACCAATAAAAATAGAGAGACCAGTAAAATGTATGTTCCGATAACAATGTAGGACAACATAGCACTAGACATTGCTATGCCGAATAATTCGATGGCTGGCTGTCCGTGAGCCGGTTGGCTTATATTAGAGCTGTCTAAGGTCTCCTTGATGGGGATCTTGTATAAGGGCAGCAAGTCCAGTGCCAGTTTAGCCAAAATTGGAGCCACAAAAGCCCCCACCGCAAAACTAAAGTGCAATGCTTGCACATGTGGCCCCGACTGATCTTCCCACGTGTTCATGACTACAATATTGCCACCTGAAATAAACAGAGAATAAATTAGAGAGACACATACAACACCCATATCCATAATTATCTACCTACACCTACTGTACATGGAGCATTGCCTACTACATTGCTTGTACTGTAGTATTGATCCAAAACTTGTGGCTACAACCATGGATGCCTCGTAATCCACAATATGTGGAACTACTGCTGATGGGGCAGCATTGTTTTACAGTGACAGAATAGAACAATGGTGCTCAAAGTGCTGTATGTGTGCTTCTGAAGGGAGGGAGACACTGGGTATTAAGGTATTTTGCATTGATATACTCAGTCCATAATGATGGGAGTGGGGGCACCAGGAAGCCCTGAAGATTAGGGAAGTTGTCCTAGGACACCCTCCTTCACCTCATTGGGATAGCCCCTTAAGAGTACTCACAGTCTGTTCACCTCCAGAGTCTCCCTTCCAATGCGTGCTGCTATATAAACGAATTCCAGAGATGTAGGTGTGTAGCGCACAGCATCCAGCAGAGAACAGGTCTGGCAAAAACTTTCTTTATTGGCAAGGCATTAAAAAGAGGGGCGCAACCCTTCAACGCGTTTCGTGCAAAGCACTTTGTCAAGAAGTGCCTCTACACGATATACAGCCACTTAAATACACAAAGTCTGTCAAATCTCGCGATATCTCGTGACGTCATCAGACCGCTACTATCCAATCAGAAGGACATTCCCCGCGCATGCGCGCTGCGATCGAGCCCAGCGCCAGCAAGATCACTGCATACCACGCCTCTCACCGTCCCTGCGATGTGTACCCGCTGGTAGACACAACGCTGATCAGGAGACCAGCCATGGGAGCGGCAATCAAGCACACCGGACCCCTCGCCACGCGCATGCGCATGCGGACATTCCAAACATGCCTGATCTACTGACTGATCGGTGCAGCTGAGCTGTCAAGTGTAGAAGAAGCAGACTCATCTGCACCGCTCCCCCAGCAGGGCAATAACAGCTTAATACACTACACATAAAAAGGCGGCCCATATCCACACAGATCTACGTTTAGCATGGCCCATAATGTTGCTATGCATCAAAGCAATTTAAACAAATACAATTTATTATCTAAACACTTAGCTAAACTACTCTAAACAAGATACCTTATTAAAATATAAGTATAAGCTATACTCATGTAAAAACAAATTGCTCCCTCTTGATGAACATGATCATTATGTATATATGAACAACAATAATAATTTGCATGTTAGTTATTTCTACTGTGGAGAGCCTAATAGAAAAAACACAGAAATGTATACTTTTTGACAATGTACACAAAGGTATTATTGAAAGCCATTATACTACAGTGGAAGTGAGGGACTACCAATAGTTTTATATTTGTGCCAGGTTTTGAGCAATTTTTTCATTATTAAAGAGTTTAGATTTATAATTGATACTGTTCTTATCCCAAACCAACCATATAATGAATCATCAACACAAGAATGTGTTATCTATAGACAATTCGTATAAACAAGTTCAGTCATATAAACTGTCATATGATGTCCACACAGTGTATTACAAAAATCATTATCAGGTCTGTTCCCAAAGAATGCTGTCAAAATTGAAATACATTTTTAATATTATTATTTTTTTGTAGATATTAGGACAGTTCTATTTAGATTACACGAATCCGTACTTTTCTACCATAAAGTCCATGATTACTTTATGAAGTGGTTTATAGTCCACTCCACATTAATTCCTTCTGGGAACCTTGTTCTGAGCGTAAAGATCCAAAAGGATTCTCTACAATTCAGAGTCTTGAGAACATCTCCCCCTCTCTCTTGTTTTTTAATTTTCTCTAAACCTATGAACGTGAAGTTCTTTATGCTGCCCTTACTACATTGCGTAAAATGTTTCGACACTGGGTGGTCCAGATCCCCTTTGCGAATTAGTCTACAATGTTCTTGCATTCTAATTTTTAGAGCCCTCGTAGTTCTACCAACATATCTCTTCCCACATCCACAACTGATAAGATAAACTACAAAACTTGTATTACAGTTAATATAGCTACCAATGTTATACTTTTTATGTGGACTGTGGGAAAAGAAATGCTGCGAGGGCTTCATAAATTGACACATGTTACAGCTATTGCATCTATACGAGCCCTTCGTCAGGAACCGGTCAGGCTCACCCATTTTGGTAGAGATTACACTTGGTGAAATAAACGTGGCCAATGTCTTAGCTCGCCTGTATACACACTTTGGGTCGGACTTTGTATACTCACTAAGAATGGGATCCATTCGTAATAGTTCCCAATGTTTGTTTATTATCTCTCGAACCTGACCACTTGATCTATTGTATTGAGATATAAATAGGGGGCACACCTTGTCATTGTGGTGAGTTGTGTTCTTCCCCTTTTGCTCATTCCTCATCCTGGACCCGGGGGGGAAGTGTGTTTTCTCTATCCATTTTCATTACTTCTGTGACAGTGGATTGGAGGGTCTCCCGATCATACCCTCTTTCTATGAATTTCTTGGTCAGCACCTCAGACTGGGCCTTGAAATCACTCATTGTGGAGCAATTCCTCCGTAGTCTGATGTACTGACCTTTGGGTATTCCCTTTACCACTGATCTGGGGTGACAGCTGTCCGCTCTAAGAAATGAATTCCTTGAGTTCGTTTTTGTATACACATCTGATTGTATTTTTTGGTCCATATCAATATAGAATAGAATGTCAAGGTAGCTAATGTGTTGTGAGTGATAATTTATCGTAAAGTGAATATCTAAAGTGTTTTTATTAATTTGGTTAAAAAATTCCAATAGTGTTTCTGTGCTCCCGTGCCATATAAAAATTAAGTCGTCTATAAAACGTTTATAAAAAATGATATTGTGTCTAAACAGATTGGTGCTATTGTAAATATACCGATATATCACCATCTCCCAAAGATCCACAAGACTTTGGTCGACCCTCCTGGTCGGCCGATTGTCTCTAGCATTGGATCTTTGGGAGATGGTCTGTCTCGGTATGTCAATTCCTATCTGCAGCCTTTTGTTGGGGCCTTGCCATCCCACATTCTGGACTCAGGTGACTTACTTACCAAAATAGAAAAGATTTCTTGGAATAAAGAATACCTGTGGGTGACTATGGATGTGGTCTCCCTCTACTCGATAATACAACACGATCTGGGCCTGACAGCTGTCCGACACTTTATAGAATGTCCAGGTAGCTCTCTGCCTATGACAACCTTCATCATGGAATCTATACTTTTTCTTCTCACACACAATTATTTTCTTTTTGAGCACAAGTTTTATTTACAACTTCGGGGGACGGCAATGGGGACAAGTTTTGCCCCCTCCTATGCCAATTTGTTTATGGGGTGGTGGGAGAACACTTTCATTTACAATAGCACCAATCTGTTTAGACACAATATCATTTTTTATAAACGTTTTATAGACGACTTAATTTTTATATGGCACGGGAGCACAGAAACACTATTGGAATTTTTTAACCAAATTAATAAAAACACTTTAGATATTCACTTTACGATAAATGATCACTCACAACACATTAGCTACCTTGACATTCTATTCTATATTGATATGGACCAAAAAATACAATCAGATGTGTATACAAAAACGAACTCAAGGAATTCATTTCTTAGAGCGGACAGCTGTCACCCCAGATCAGTGGTAAAGGGAATACCCAAAGGTCAGTACATCAGACTACGGAGGAATTGCTCCACAATGAGGGATTTCAAGGCCCAGTCTGAGGTGCTGACCAAGAAATTCATAGAAAGAGGGTATGATCGGGAGACCCTCCAATCCACTGTCACAGAAGTAATGAAAATGGATAGAGAAAACACACTTCCCCCCGGGTCCAGGATGAGGAATGAGCAAAAGGGGAAGAACACAACTCACCACAATGACAAGGTGTGCCCCCTATTTATATCTCAATACAATAGATCAAGTGGTCAGGTTCGAGAGATAATAAACAAACATTGGGAACTATTACGAATGGATCCCATTCTTAGTGAGTATACAAAGTCCGGCCCAAAGTGTGTATACAGGCGAGCTAAGACATTGGCCACGTTTATTTCACCAAGTGTAATCTCTACCAAAATGGGTGAGCCTGACCGGTTCCTGACGAAGGGCTCGTATAGATGCAATAGCTGTAACATGTGTCAATTTATGAAGCCCTCGCAGCATTTCTTTTCCCACAGTCCACATAAAAAGTATAACATTGGTAGCTATATTAACTGTAATACAAGTTTTGTAGTTTATCTTATCAGTTGTGGATGTGGGAAGAGATATGTTGGTAGAACTACGAGGGCTCTAAAAATTAGAATGCAAGAACATTGTAGACTAATTCGCAAAGGGGATCTGGACCACCCAGTGTCGAAACATTTTACGCAATGTAGTAAGGGCAGCATAAAGAACTTCACGTTCATAGGTTTAGAGAAAATTAAAAAACAAGAGAGAGGGGGAGATGTTCTCAAGACTCTGAATTGTAGAGAATCCTTTTGGATCTTTACGCTCAGAACAAGGTTCCCAGAAGGAATTAATGTGGAGTGGACTATAAACCACTTCATAAAGTAATCATGGACTTTATGGTAGAAAAGTACGGATTCGTGTAATCTAAATAGAACTGTCCTAATATCTACAAAAAAATAATAATATTAAAAATGTATTTCAATTTTGACAGCATTCTTTGGGAACAGACCTGATAATGATTTTTGTAATACACTGTGTGGACATCATATGACAGTTTATATGACTGAACTTGTTTATACGAATTGTCTATAGATAACAAATTCTTGTGTTGATGATTCATTATATGGTTGGTTTGGGATAAGAACAGTATCAATTATAAATCTAAACTCTTTAATAATGAAAAAATTGCTCAAAACCTGGCACAAATATAAAACTATTGGTAGTCCCTCACTTCCACTGTAGTATAATGGCTTTCAATAATACCTTTGTGTACATTGTCAAAAAGTATACATTTCTGTGTTTTTTCTATTAGGCTCTCCACAGTAGAAATAACTAACATGCAAATTATTATTGTTGTTCATATATACATAATGATCATGTTCATCAAGAGGGAGCAATTTGTTTTTACATGAGTATAGCTTATACTTATATTTTAATAAGGTATCTTGTTTAGAGTAGTTTAGCTAAGTGTTTAGATAATAAATTGTATTTGTTTAAATTGCTTTGATGCATAGCAACATTATGGGCCATGCTAAACGTAGATCTGTGTGGATATGGGCCGCCTTTTTATGTGTAGTGTATTAAGCTGTTATTGCCCTGCTGGGGGAGCGGTGCAGATGAGTCTGCTTCTTCTACACTTGACAGCTCAGCTGCACCGATCAGTCAGTAGATCAGGCATGTTTGGAATGTCCGCATGCGCATGCGCGTGGCGAGGGGTCCGGTGTGCTTGATTGCCGCTCCCATGGCTGGTCTCCTGATCAGCGTTGTGTCTACCAGCGGGTACACATCGCAGGGACGGTGAGAGGCGTGGTATGCAGTGATCTTGCTGGCGCTGGGCTCGATCGCGGCGCGCATGCGCGGGGAATGTCCTTCTGATTGGATAGTAGCGGTCTGATGACGTCACGAGATATCGCGAGATTTGACAGACTTTGTGTATTTAAGTGGCTGTATATCGTGTAGAGGCACTTCTTGACAAAGTGCTTTGCACGAAACGCGTTGAAGGGTTGCGCCCCTCTTTTTAATGCCTTGCCAATAAAGAAAGTTTTTGCCAGACCTGTTCTCTGCTGGATGCTGTGCGCTACACACCTACATCTCTTGTTTTACAGTGAACAGCAATGTGTACAATTGCATTATTTAAAAAATAATCCGAGAGGGGGGGAGGGAGAGGTGAGAGATCATCTATCCATGGGGGGGGGGGGGGGGGGGTGTGATGTGAGTTGCAGGGGGGGATGTGAGGGGGGTGATGCGAGATGCATGGGGGGGTGATGCGAGATGCAGGGGGGGTGATGCGAGATGCATGGGGGGGTGATGCGAGATGCAGGGGGGGCGGTGATGTTTAAACCAAAATCATTACAAAATATATACACATTGTTTATTCAAAAGTATGAGTTAATTATTATTTATTACCCCTACTGCTTTACACGTCTATTTTGTGATGTACCCGTCGAACATTTGTCATCCAGATAGGGGTTTCCCGAAATACTTAAAGGTTTCCTCCAAACAAAAAGGTTGGGAATCACTGCATTAGAGCCACGTTGGACAGTTACCTTTTTGCTTACACATTTCTTATGTGAATTAGTCTGCTTACCAGTGTCTAGGAATCCCATTGACAGGCCCACAACTGACATCACACCAGTTAACAACACTGCTTTCCTACACCAAGGCACAGCATAAAGACCGGCCGCCGTCGCCAACATAGACGTTCCTGCAAGAGAGAAACATCTTATGAAGCATGCAACAAATAAACATAATGGGAAAAAAGAAGATAAATAATTCCATACATTGAGAAGTGGATCATTTCGGAAGAACTTTAGTTGATTGTTGAAGCAACATTCTCCAGGCCTCCCCCCACCGCACCCACCGTATATATATATATATATATATATATATATATATATATATATATATATATATATATATATATATATATATATATATTATATTATATATATAATATATATATATACATATATTATATATATATATACAGTGTTCGACAAACCTATACATTTGCACGCCCCGAGCGAGTGGATTTAACATCGTGGCGAGCTCCTATTGGCCCAAGCAGCACACGTGTGGTATTTTTTTGTTCGGCGAGTAGATTTTTTGGTGATTTGTCGACCACTATGTGTATTATAGGTATGTATGTATGTATGTATGTATGTATGTATGTATGTATGTATGTATGTGTGCTCATTTGCATGTCATTTCCCAGAATCCCTTGCTGCAGTGGAAGTGCTGTATGCTGGGTGATAATGGGGAAAGGCGGGGTTGCAGACCTGCCTAAGACATGCAGATGAGCATACAGCTATATTTGCATATTTGCTTTCCTGTGGAGGGTTTTTGTCACTTTTTTTACTCACCATAACTTAACTCAGTATTATGGTTTGGCCTATCCCATAAGCCTCTCTTGCATTCCCAGTAAAATCAACCCCACACTGATGAGACCCATCAAGGTCGAAACAGCTGTCTGTGGGTGGTTTTCTGGGTATGCACCTTAACCCTGGCTGTGCTCAAAGTTGTGACCATGCAGCAAGCTTAAGCCTATAGGGAACCATGTTAAAAATGGTTATTGAGGCAAAAAGTGACACTGTGTGCTCATTTGCATGTCATTTCCCAGAATCCCTTGCTGCAGTGGAAGTGCTGTATGCTGGGTGATAATGGGGAAAGGCGGGGTTGCAGACCTGCCTAAGACATGCAGATGAACATACAGCTATATTTGCATATATATATATATATATATATATATATATATATATATATATATATATATATATATATATATATATATATATATATATATATATATATATATATATATATATTCCAGAATTTAACTGCATTTACTTGGCTCTAGAACCTCCCAATTACCGACATCTTTACCTTAGTTTTTGTAGGTCTGTCTAATCAGACATCACTCAATTAATTTGTTTTTAACCCATATGCCATATTTCTGATATTAAGATTAAAGTAGTACCGCAATTGATCAGCCCTTTGTATATTTTATGCCTAAACCGTCTTCATGCAGACCCATAAACAGTACTTAACACTGAATTGTAAGATTTCAAAAAGCTCTAAAGCAGTTCTTATAGCAAACGTACGATTTCACTATAGCTTTTGTTATGATAAAAACGTGCTTAACATGTATGCACACTAAGTTTTGCTGTGGCAGGGGAACTCTGAAGATAGAAGTGAACAGATCAGATGCCTTTCTCTTCCAAGCTTAATGAGAGGCTTACATATTCATCCACAATTAAATAAATTCGCAATTATTTAAGATGGGTAAGACAACAAACAATAATCACAAGCACTTCACAGATGCTAAAGATACTCTGGGAGTGCCGTTATCACGACATAAACCATACCCAACCTTTACAGTGCCAGGGGTCCAGCGGCACCAGTCTAGGACATTTGGTTGTGGCCGTTTCACCGCGACCAAATAACCGCCGGAGCTGCGAGTCATCCTGCCTCCAGGATGTGACGCCACCAGCCGCAAAGGTAAAGGTCTAAGCTTAATCCTAACCACCAAAACCCCTAACTAAACCCCTGCATTAACTACTAAAACTTACATTCTCCTAGAAGCGTCCGGTGGCGGATCGACAGCGGTAGAGGGTCTGTCTGTGGCCAAAAAACAGTCATTTGGTCGCAGCAAAAGGACTGCTACCAAAATGTCCCATTCCGCTCTGGCACTTCCCGGTCATGTGATCACTCCTGGAGCGAACACCATGCGAAAGGTGTTCCACTTTCGTTTGGATCAGGGCTGGCTGCTTGGACCGAGCGAGCAGTCCGCGCTGCCCCAGAAAACAAACAAGTGGCCATGACATACCGGGTTCATCATAATGGCTCTCTAAAGGGTCAAATTATTATTATGTTTTACTTCCTACAAAACCATTCTATTCATCTTTCTTTAATCCTCCAGCTCACTGACCAAGCAGTGTCACATAGTGTATCTTAGTAATAGGAGTTGATATGTGAAACTATACTGTTGGTACCAACCGGAGCAATGGCATTCTAATTAATTAATAATCCCCAAAGGACAGGGCATTACCTGCCCATTAATGCTCTGGGTGAAGGATTTCAAGTAGGGCTTCAACCTATCCAAGGTATTAATGACCAGGTAATGTCCTGTCCTGAGGAGATTATTACTATTAGAGGACAATCGTTTTTTATTATATTTTGTGCGTTCATTGATGGAGAAGCTTTTTCCAATGTTGGTAGAGAGATGTTATGGTGTTCTTCCGCCAACATTTAATAAAATAGTTCCTGCAAATGGAGCACATAAAAGAGAAGAAATCTTCAAAGGCTGCTCCGCTCCTCCTCTGAAAGATCAGTGGCTCAAATTACATCTCCATCCCCTCCTCCAAAAAGGTCTCCATATCTGAATTTGTTGCTTCAGCTCCCTCTAGCAAAGGCCTCCAAAGTAGGGGTGTACCGAGTACCCGGAATTACCCGGTACCCGGCACATTACCAGCTACCCGGACCCGGCAACTGAGGAGTGGGCCCGGTGCCGGGTAATGTCAGAGTAGCTGAAAATCTTATTAATTACCTTTCAGCCGGCGTGGGACAGCAGGAATGTATTGCACCGCAGGAGCGGAGGTGGGGCGGGTGCGGAGGTGGGGCGGGAGCGGAGGAGGGGCGGGAGCGTAGGTGGAGTGGGCGCAGAGGCTCACTGTTGGGGCGGCGGGCGGGAGCAGAGGCTCACTGTTGGGGCGGGCAGCAGGGTCGCCGCCACCATGCAGGTAAGTGTCATACCGGATAAACGGCCGGGTAGAACCATTGATTTTGGCCGGGTACCCGTTCCCCGTTTATTTTATTTTTTTTAATCGCTACCCGGTACAACACTACTCCAAAGCTGAAGTTGTGGCTCCAGTCTCCTCGTCCTCTCAAAGCCTCTGTGGTTCAAGTTCACGACCTTTGAAGATGTGGAGAGCTTTGAGGGGGGTGGAGACGGTTCTGCAGTCTCAGTGGCCTCCGCCGGAGGGGCAGAGCCAGGCTTGATCTAAAAGGAATAGCGAGATGGTCGGTGCACAGAAGCTGCAGTTGGATCAGCCGTGTACCAATTTAGAAGTGATTAAATATACTTTTGTCCTTAAAGTAGCTTCAGTTTTGAAGATTCTCATTGTTTTGTTTATGAGGAATATATATTTATTTTTCAGCACGTATTGTTATCGAATTATAATGTTATGTACTTTGTGACAGTCCAGGCATTCCCAAGCTATTACTGCCAGGAAGTTGAACCAATCAGAGCAGGATTGCATTACAGGCATCCTTCAATATACGGCAAATCAGTATACGTAATTTCGCTATAACATAATTTATAAATGATGGGAGAAATGTGATATACGGAATGTTCAATCTCCAAATCTTCCTGTAGCACCGCCTCCCATTTTTTGTGAAAGTATTTTTACTTTGTGACTTATAACCAGTGGTCGACAAATCACCAAAAAATCTACTCGCCACACAAAAAAATCTACTCGCCACCTAGTACCAAACGTGTGCTGCTTGGGCCAATAGGAGCTCGCCACAATGTTAAATCCACTCGCCTGGGGCGAGCAAATGTATAGGTTTGTCGAACACTGCTTATAACCATTATTAATATTTTATCATAAAATTATCAATGTTCTATTAAATGTGCTTTTAAAAAAAATTAAAAAAATGTGCATTCTCAATTGTAATTTTATTATGTCTTGTGGCCAAATTTTTTTTCCCCATACGAACCCAGGGCTCCATATAGGAAATTTCACTTTACGGACCACTTTTCCAGAACGCATTTGTTCCATGTATCGAGGGATTCTTTGTATTTCACTTTCTTTTTAACCTGCAACTCTTCTTACCTCATGGAGATATAGATAAAGCTGGCGAAAAGGTTACCCTGTGAAGTGAGGCCATGCTACCTCACATCTACTTGCAATGAGAAGGTAATGGTGACGCCTCAGGCAGGAAAAGCATGGTCCAAATGGTTCTGTTGAACGCTACTTACTCACGTATCTGGCTGTAAAGGTGGTAATGCTGCTAAATACAATGGTATATCAAGGCAACACCCAGTTTCACATTAAAAGTAGTACTACCAAAAACAAATGTACTTCTAAGCTCTGGAGCACAATAATTCAGATATCATAGAAACCAACAATGGGGGGTTGGGGGGGACAAAAAGGGTTCAGAAACTATAAATATACCACAAAAGAACCAGAAACCCCCACATTTGTACTCAGTCTTTTTTAATAGTATAAAATATTAATACAATATTTTTTTTTCAATTCCCTATTCACTGAAGAAAAATAGCATATTGCATTTGTCATAAACGAGAGAAAGTGTGAGATATATAACTATACACACACACACACACACACACACACACACACACACACACACACACACACACACACACACACACACAGATCATGAATGCCAATTAGCAATTTCTGGTTCTTTTTGTGGTATAGTAACATAAGCATTTGTAGAATTTATCACTTGTACATAAGCACAAGTGCCTTCAATAACCTACCCAAAAGAAGGTGGTGATTCATGCAGTCAAAGAGGATTCCTCCAACCACTGAACCTCCAAGATATCCTAAGGAACGTCCGACGAAAATGAAGGAAATGTTGGCAACATTGCTGTCTACATTTGCAGCTAGATCAGGGAATGTGGGTCCAAGTACAGCAATAGCCATTCCCTACGGGCAGAAATGTAAATTACACTCACAGTATATGCCATAGTATCCTTCTACCACCACATTTTGTGTGTCTACATATCCAACCAGTTAGTGACCTTATAAAATCAGATCTATTTAAAAAGGATTAGACAATTTTTTCCACCAGCAGCCACAGATTTTTGATGCGAGAAACCAAACACACGCAGCTACAATTTAATCTGCTTGGGTATTGTGTGTGTTAGGCACCAGTTGGGATCCAAAAGGCAAACGAAAATGAATATTAATGATTAAACATCACAAATCTGATTTATGTTTAGTTACAGTATGAAGTTCTAATAGCATACATTTCAAAAACCTTTTTAACCCTTATATGAATGTAATTCATTTAAATACCGGTTAAAAAATAATAATCACACGATACACTCATATCATTATTACTCTGTTATAGATTGCACACCAAGTTTCAAAAATTATTTTAACCATTCAAAAAACAGGAGACTTGCCAGCAATGTTTCGCTTTATCGTGCTTTTCTGGCCAGCATTTAGGTGCTCCATAAAGATAAATCCATTTCTATTGTAGACAATAGATGTCCAAAGTAATTGCTCACAGAAGAATATTAAAAGCCCACTTCAATCTCACTTCTAAAGCTGATGAAATGAATAAAACTACATTTTACAAAGGGCAAGCAAATCAGGTATAAACAAAAAAAGACTGACTTGGTCAACACTTTGGTACACACACATTGTATCTTGATTCCTACAGCTCTTTAAAATATGTACAGTACATATATGAGATTTAGGAGAAATTGCAGCTGTTTAATCTCAGATCATTTTCAACTCCACACATTTTATTTATAACTCACTCCTTTCTTAACTGCTTGGAAGAATTGACATGTATGATTTCTAGTCTGTGACAAATATGTATTATTCAAGATAGAAGTCAGGTAGTTATCCACAAAATAGTAGGAGTACAGGTACAGGTACATTGTACTGGTTTTTAGGCATATCGTTTTGAATGTATAGTTATTATTTTTCCATAATTCATTCCCCTATTGTTTCTCCCTGTCTCTCCCCCCCACCCCCCCCCCCCCCTCTCTCCTTATCGCTATTTTAAATTCACCTCCATCTGGTTCATTTTATTGTGCACCAGGAACGCTTTCTTGGCAATGTAGATTTAATATAATGGCTATAAAAGTAACCATCATCACATTCAGCTCCATACTATTTCCAATGACAAAGCAAGGGCGGGCAGAGCTAATTCTGTAAGTGACATTGGCTTTCGGGCATCCCCATTGTGACGTCAGACGCCAGATTTCCCCACCAGGGGGCATCGAACACTGTCAGGAGCGCTCATGAGGGCAGAGGAGTAAAAGGATCGATCCCCGAAGGGAAGCGGATAGAACTAATTTTTACTGTGGATGTATTGTAAGTGTACGTAACATTTCCCACTAGAAGTATTAAAAATGACTGCACAATGAAGCTTCCTCTGGTGTGCTCTTCTATTTTCTAAGGGGGGGGGGGGGGCGGGAGATAGCATAGCAAGTGTAATGTTGCACAGGAAGACACAGCCTTGCTTAAACCTTTGATCTCAGAGTATTTCTCTGGTGTGTGTTCTTTATACCTGAAGCAGCGGAACCTATTCCTTTAAGAGTAGTGGCTCATGTGGAGTGGGAGTGGCTCAGTGAGTAACGACATTGACTGGCACAGAGTTTGAAGCAGGGTGTCGGCTCCTTGTGACCTTGGGTAAGTCACTTTATCTCCCTGTGCCTCAGGCACCAAAAACATAGATTGTAAGCTCCACGGGGCAGTGACCTGTGCCTGCAAAATGTCTCTGTAAAGCGCTACGTAAAACTAGCAGCGCTATACAAGAACATGCTATTATTATGTATACAGTCAGATATAGAATATAGGTCTGGCACTGCATGTAATATAAACAAAGTGATACAAACAAGTTGTAACAATGTCGAATAATGCAGAAATGATAACATGGTGGCATAAAAACACTAATTAATATACAGTATGGAAGTTTTGAAAAATTGTATAACTGAACTACATGACATGGAAGTAATGTATCCCAACCCCAACTCTCCCCACTATTTTCATTTAGCCTCTTTCTGTTTGTACCCCCCAACATGCGAATGTCTAAAATACTTGTGTAGCATTTAACTCTTAAATACATAATAAAAACAAAGTTTATAAAAAGAGGAGTGGCTCAGTGAGTAAAGACACTGACTCTGTAAACAATGACAGCATTTGAATCAGGAGATCCTGGTTCAATTCCTTGTGTCAGCTCCTTGTCAAGTCACTACCTCCTTGTACCTCAGGCATCAAAATCATAGATTGTAAGCTCAATGGAGCAGGGACCCATGTCTGCAAAAATGCCTATGTGCTGCGTACCATGCACTATACCGTGAATCGCTTCCAATTCCATTGGGAGAAAAGCACTCTATAAAATAAAGTTATTACATGTCTTAAAGCTGCAGATTTTTTTAAATATATATATAAATATTTTTGCCCCATTCAATATGTGCATCAATACAATCTGCACACTGACAAGTGATTAGCTAAGATGCAGATCGATCTGTTCTCCTGTAATCAATCGCATGCTCCGGGTAATTTAATTCAGTTCTTGCACAGCATTGTGGGCAATGTAGTCCTGGAATATAATTGACTGGGCAGTTACTAGATACAATTGGTGCACTGCTAGAGAGGGCGGGGCTCAAGAGCCAGAGTCTCTCAGAAGGGAAATTGGAAATGCTTCCTACATTAGAAACATTTAAAAAGTCTTAAAACAAGAATTTTTTTTTTAATTGCTACAAGTATGTTCTCATAGTACAGTACTGATTTATTTACGTGTATAGGCTCAGTCAATAAAAGTACAGTACTTCTTTCCCAGCTGTATGTAAAATATGTTCAGTTACAAGAGCATTACTGGTTATACAGCCACTTTGGAAAATTAAAGGACTTCATAGGAAGTGGAGTTGAAATAAAGTGAAAGCGTTCAGCGTCGTATAAACTTCTTTAACATGTTTAATGTTGACCGCTCACGAGCATATATTTAAACTGCTTACCAATGAAAAATAGCATATTTGTGTTAGTGGTCAATTGGTTGATAACAAACAGGCTGCAGTGATCTCAGGGATACTATATACTTATATAGTATGATCCATCCCAATAGGAAAAAATTCCTTCCCGATACCAATAATGGCAAATCAGATTTCTTCCAGGATCAATGCTCTACCAATGTTTTAACTTATTTGGCCTATCACTGTATACCTTTTCTTAAAGATATCTACAGTATCAGTCATCACAGTCGCCGTGGGTAGTAAATTCTGCATCAAATATTTTACACTAGGGACACAATTCAATATATGCTACACTCGAGCATTGGGACTTAAGTGCTAAAGCTTTGCACCCTTTAATGAACTTGGGCCAAAGTAGGCAACGTGCAATACTGGCAGCCTCACACTGAAGTCATGTCTGGAAATAAGCACACCCTGTACACCACAGCCATGTAGAGTAAAGGGATAGCTTTTTATAAAACAAATATAATCACTGCGCTTCTCCATGTAAAGAGCATGCAGCTAGTGAAGGAAATGGCCATACAAATGTGCAAAACAGAAAGTGAATCCCTGCGCTTCTCCCATAGGGATAGCAATCAATGGGGAATATATATATATATATGTATGGTGTAAATATCTATAAGAAAAAAGGAGACTTTTGGTATACATCCTTTGATCAAATAATGCCAAGCCTGCTAACCACGTCAAGGTAAGTCTCTTTAGCAGGTCCCTACGCTAAATGCATACTAGTGTTATGTGAAATAAGCCCAGAAGGGGTTAAAATATCAAAGCATATGCTTGTATAACCTAGTGCAATTAAAAACTGGTATATACCAGTACAGATACTCACATGTAAGTGAAGTGGAATAAGGGGACCTTGCTAGGAGATTATATACCTAGAAGAGGAGGGGCTGGCCTGCCACAAACTGCTCAATAAGCAGTTGCAGGTGATTGGCTAAATATATTCAATTACACCATAGTAGTGTTGCCCTCTAGGAGCGTGCTGCAAAGGATTAAAATCGGCCCAACAAATAATGTAAATTTTTATGCTTTAACTGCAGTTACAAGAGTATATCAAGTTTTCAGGACCAGTAAGTTTCCCTTCTTCAGCTGGCGACGCGACCGATGACGTCACCCGCGAAAGTTATAATTTAAATTTCAGTGAGACAGTCACATGTGGCTACAGTCTCTGAAAAATCAAATTTACCCGGCTTCCAAATTTTTGGTCACGACGTCGCCCGTAACGCTTACTATAAGCGCTCGCGACAGAGTCAATTGTTTTGTTTTGGAGCGACGTTGCATCGTCGGCACTATAAGCGCAGCCTAAGATAGGATGCTGGAGGAGGCGTGTGACAACACCCAAAATCCTCCCGGGTAACAGGCAAGGGACAGAAACAAAAAACATCCAGGGCGATATGACAGGTGACAGAAAAAAAAAACCCCATACACCTCTGGGTCAACACAGGAGGCAGACGACAGCCACTTTTGGTACCAGAATTAGATTGCAAGCTCTTGGGGGCTCGTCCCGTCTGCAAAAATTCTACATGCACCAATTGCCAGCACTACACAATAAAAATACATTACTACGTAAGGACAAGTGACAATGCGCCGAAAAAAGGGAGGGGAACACAGCAAAACCAAAACACCCTTCAGGACATGAACTCTTCAACTGGCCCCGTAAGGGCCCTCGCCCTCTCTGCTGCTGCTAACTTCATACTAGCGGCTTGTTAAACCAGCTGCAGTTTCTCACACAAACTCACTTTTAAACTAAGTTAATGTAGATATCTATGTGGGTCAGGTGTGCAGAATATATATTATCCACAGAACGGTATCAACTGCTTTTGATTATTAAGCTCGGCTAACACGGTACATATATATATATATATTTTACATACATACATATAGTACATGTTAGAAATGCCTACAAAAGGTTGCAATATAGTACTTTATAAGTCTTCCGATGTATCTCACATTACATAATATGCTTGTGGCTCTTCTGCTCCTAGATGTTAGCTGATCTGACCCCTTTGGCACACAGGTCACAGGTCCCCTTTGGCACACAGGTCCCCTCCCCCCCCCCCCTTCTTACCAGCCCCAGGAAGGAGGCGCACAGCACGGTAGTGACGCACCACCTCGGCTCCCCCGAGCACCGGGCCCCGCTCCTCCTCCTCCTCCCGCCGGCAGCCACCAGCCGCACCTCGTCCGCCGCCGCTGTCGGCACCCTCCCTCCCCGCTCATCCTCCTCCCCACGCCTCGCTCCCGTCCTTTTCTCAAACAACGTGTCCTCTTCTTCTTCTTCCTCCTCTTCCTCCTCCTCCTCCGCAGCGCGGGCGAAGCGCACCTGCTTCTTCTTGCCGCCCGCCATGCCTCGCGCCTCTACGCGGCCAACCGTCAGGGCCACGTCATGCCTCGTGACACCTCTGTCCCCTCCCCAAGTCAGTAGTGTATCTTTATGTTCCCGGTGTGGCGTGTTCGTATCCAGCCCGCGGCCTGTCCTTCGTCACCCCCGGATACAGCCTCACCCGCGGAGCGGACCGGTCTGACGGCCGAGCGCGGCGACACGTCTCCCTCCACCTGACAGCTGGCGGAAACCCCGCCCCCTGCCGTTACCATGGGAACGCGGGGACGCGCGCCCCCTGTCACGTGAGGCCGTGACGGTGTGAACAGCATGTGCAAGTCTGGTAGCACAGCAGAGTTGCAAGCAAACAGTTTACAGCACAGGCTGCTGCTGCTGCTGCTGCTGCTGCTGCTGCTGCTGCTGCTGCTGCTGCTGCTGCTGCTGCTGCTGCTGCTGCTGCTGCTGCTGCTGCTGCTGCTGCTGCTGCTGCTGCTGCTTTTACAGGACAAAGGAAATTCATATCATTTAGAGCCTTTCTTTTTCTGGTCTGTGGAGCATGACTAGTGTATAAGACCATTTATTCAGGCTAAGGCTACGTCCCCGCTGAGCGTGCTGTGCGCTCGGCGCTTGCCGCATTTACTTATTGCAGTCTTTATGTGGAAGTCCCGGCTCACGCGGCGCACGCTCACCCAAGCTTGGCACTTGAGCAGGCAAAAAAAACCTGCCTTTGAAGCGCGCTCAACTTGTCCCCAATGCCTCCCCGTCCGCGCTTGCAAAATAGGCAGGACACCCGGCGCTCATGCTTAGAGAGTTGGTGACGTCACTGCTCTCTAGCATAAGGCGGTCAGCGCCAGCGGAGACGCAGCCTTAGGCCTCGGCCAGGCAGGGAACGGGCGCGCTGGCGCTCGTGGGCTGTGCCCTGCTTGGCCGGGCGATTCGTGGCCGGCTAGGCGCTCGCTCGCCTGGGGGCACGGCCACGACATCACGGAGCTGGGGGCGAACCGCTCACGTGACGCGCTTGTGAGCGGCAAATTCAAGTTTGCTTGCTCTGAGTGCTGAGCGGGCGCGCTCACGCTCGCCACGATGAGACACATTGCAACAATGTGTGTGGCCAGCGTGCAGGCGTGCCTGCTCGGCGCTTAGCTGCTTGCCGAGCAAGCAAATTTGAATTTGCTACTCGCAAGTGCGTCACGTGAGCAGTTCGCCCAATGAGGGCCAACCAGCTCCATGACATCGTGGCCGCGCCCCAAGACGTGCGCGCACCTAGCCGGCCACGAATCACCCGGCCGAGCAGGGCGCAGCGCGCGAGGGCGCTCACCTTCGCCACGATGAGACACATTGCGACAATGTGTGTGGCCAGCGGGCGCGCTTGCTCGGCACTTAGCTGCTTGCCGAGCAAATTCAAAATTGCTGCTCGCAAACGCATCATGTGAGCGGTTCGCCCAATGAACTCCAGCGCACCCGTTCCCTACCTGGCCGAAGCCTAAAGGAGCTTTGTGCCTGTGTCAAACAAGTGTAGAAACTCCAAAGGCAGGAAGAGACCTTATTTTTTTTCCCCCAAGGCACCTTAATTACTGTTCCAAAAATGTATTACCTTTTAAAAGTGCTCTTCCACTAGGACTAAAATGAATGAATCGCGGTGATATGATGAATGTAGAGATGTGCTACATTTTCATCAAAGTGTGCGAACCAGATGAAATGTACCTTTTTTTTTTTTTTTTGCATAAATTGTCAAGCTTTCCCTTGTCACGGTAACTTATGACAAGATATAATGATCACCAAATATCTGGGTTGAACAGAACGAGGCTTAGATATAATAAAATATATTTATTCCTTAAATAAGGTGAACACAGCAATATAGTACAATTAACAGATAAGAAGGTAACACTTACTTAGGGCTGGGGGATGGAGAAGTATCAGCTAGCAATTCTCCAGCAATCCGGTGACATTCCAGGTGGAATCAGAAGCATAACTAAAAACTGTAGGGTTGACACAGTTTATATACCTGTGTAACCCTATTCTTAACATTGAATACAGACTATTGGTGAACAATTATCTGTATCCAATCCCTAACGTGGAGACACAGATTAACCCATGCCCCCCAGCTAGTTAGCCCATGTGTACTGGGACTCTGAGGATCTTATTTCTGTAGCCCCATAATTAAATCAGGGGCGACGACCAGTCTACCAAATTAAGTATCTGGTAGGATCTGCATTGTTTGTAGGTGTAGACATAACACTTACAAACCACTCCAGTTTGATGATTCTCCGCCCTCAGGTAACAATTAGAGTGGCAGTCTGTTGATTAGTACTTGGTCTGTTGATTAGTACTTAGTGTAAACAATCAGGGCAGTTAACTTTTGATTACAGTGCTTAGGCTCAATCATCCGGCTGCCCTTCATGACCTATTAGCATAGCAGATGGCGTCTGCATTTTCAGAGCAGATCCAAAATACCATACATATACTCTTTAATATCTACACATATTAATAAGTTCCATTCTGGTGGGCTCAGTGGGTCGAAATTTGCCAGTTTTTAAGGCCTACAGTGACTCCACACATTGGCCAAATATCAACTCTCTGCGACCTCCAGAACTGGAGATACAGAAATGCACTTTAAAACATTAAAATACAGGATTATAATGAAACATGGGAACATACATTTTCATGACATGACAAGGTGTAAGCCACATTCCTGGACCGCAGTCCAGTTAACCCCTTGCCTCCCTGATGAGGTCAGGGGGTGGCCATATGGGGTGCAACCCCTTTAATATCAGGCCAACCCCCCTCTCCCTCTACATCCCTAAATTCACCAAGCATTAAAAGTCATTTGCCCTTTACATGCTGGCATTTTCATGAAACTGGCAACATTTATTATATTTATGCAAAATTGAAGTAATTTTTTTTAGTATTGTGACCCTTTGCAAAGGTTTCGTTAAAAAAAACAAAAAAAACCATGACATTTCCTGTTAATTTACGAAAAATTAAGCCGTTTTGAAAATTAGCACTTGTGTGGTTTAATGATCAACGGATTGAAAAAAATCACACATTTATAAGACTTATTAAATCCATTTTTAAATGTTGTATGATATAAGGCACCTTGTGTTTACAGTCACATTTTCCATTGCCACTTTGTATTTGTTTTCAGCAAAGTAATTATGAATCCATGAGTAGCCAAATAGCTAGGGGTTTATTCATTAAACTGCAATTAGTGCCCCATATGGTACTTTCGCATGGAAAGAAGTCAGTGGGAGTTTCCATGCGATAGTGCCCTGATCAGCACTATCAGAGTTTAATAAATATGCCTGTAATATTGATAGGAATTTCACAGGGCCTATTAAATGTTAAAATATTTTGTATAGTCAAGTTACATTTTCTCTCTAAGGGCTGATTTAATATTTCCAAAGAAGAGCAATGCATTATGTGGGTAATTCTATAGCTGTCAAAGTGGCTCTTTTTGCCATTTTCTGTCCAACATCCGCATAGATTTCAATGGGGATTTTCGGCCAAAATAGTCAATTTCTATATCAATTTAAAATGTAAGTAAAAAATATCACTTGTCAGTACATACGCATGTCTCAGACAGGTCTGCAAACCTGTTTTTCACCATGATCTCTTAGCATACAATGCTTCCACTGCAGCCAGGGATTCTACTGTAGGTAAGGACATGCAAATGAGCACTCACAGTGTCACCTTTTTCACTGTACACAGCCAATCTCTCCACCTCTGCCTGTCGCCCCACCTCCCGCATGTCTGAACAGAAGCATGCCTTTCTCTCTGCCTGTTCCCCCCCTCCCCTCTTTTTCTGGTCCCCCGCTGCAAAAAGCTTTCAATAATGTCTACTTATACATGTGTAACACCCTTTCTACCCCCATCCCCCTCCTATGGGAGAGCTGGTATTCCTAGATAAGTGCTACATGTCCCCGGTGTCATGGTGCATACCTGTGAGGCAACAGCAGTCTGAGCACTCCGCAGTTGGTATGGGAGAAGCAACAGAACAGGGTTCCAGCATTTTCTTCCCTTGGTGCAGCGCCTCCAGCTTCAAGGGGTCCTGTTATGAACAGGAGTTTTCCCCCACAAACATTCCTTCTCACAAAGACACATCAGTCAGGTGTTGGAACAACTGTGGTTTATTCACCATGCCCCATCATCTCCATCCCCCCTGGATTGGCACCCCAGGGGCTTGAGGCCCCAAGAGCCCATCCGTAGCTGCCACTCAGAGGGAGGGGACAGAACACACAATTTAGTGGAGTGTCTGCTTTTATACCTGGGGAGGAGGTTGTAACCCTGCCCCATAACAAGGCAGGTCAATGGGTAGGAATGGCAGTATGAAGTTGGGTCTGCATATATTTGTCCTGGGTCTGTTGAGCAGCAGCCCCCTCCACGACTGGAGCAATAACAGTGTCCTGAGTCCCAACCCGGTCGGCAGTAAAGAAGGACAGTTCCAGTTGGGCCCAGTATCGACACCAAGGTAGCGTGAACGGATTAGAGCATTCATTTGTCCATGTCCCCGACCTGTTGCCGACATGGCCCATTCTGTGTCAAGGCCTCCCAGGCCACGAAGCTAGGGGAACTCAGTGATAGCCTCGGTCATCACATTGTCTCTCTCCCACTCCCGACACTGCAACACAAAGGGATGTACTGCAGGATGTACTGTCAGACCTTTGATCCCTCGGGGCGGATGCATCTCCAGAAGTAACCCCCACCGGCAGCGCCGGAGGAGTTGTGGGGGCAGCTGTGGAAGTAGTACCGGCCGGTACTACAGGGCAGTTCATATTTGGATGAAAACAGGCAGGAGTTAATAAGACTACTGATGTCTATGCCTAATAATATACACAGATGGGAGTTCATAAAAATGAAGTGTATAAATAAATGCTGTATCACCTAAGTATGAAGGTAATGTGTCAATAGTACTTATATCACTATCATGCTGTCACTGATATTTCCAACCATACCAAAACAAAAGGCAAAATAACCTAAGTGTGGTATTTCTGTGTCGCAGTGTGCGTGTGTGTGACAAAAGTGGAAAAACACAAAATAGCACCATACTAAAAGGCTAGGGACCAGAGATATGGAGTAACGGGGGGTCGAACAATGGGAAGGGAGATGGACAACGGGGATCAGGGTTTGGCTAGCTGATGTTTGGCTAGGGATATATTTTATAATGGAGTCATATACTCTAGCGGTACCATTTTGACTCTTAGAGGTGGCTCCATGTAAGGGTGCACATTACTACATTACATATTAACGTTTACACTGTTTGGTAGCCGGATCCTATGAACTACTTAGGATCATCAGGAGTACTTATCACCTAAGGGGTGGCTCCCATCAGTTAGTCACACCATTACCCCCGTTGTCTCACCATTTCCCCTGTTCGATACCCCGTTACTCCATATATTTTTCATCTTTGAGTATGGGGCTAATTTGTGTTTTTACACTTTTGACCTTGCCACACATACATATAATACAGTATGACATTAGATTACCACACTTAGGCTTTTTAGCCTTATCTTAGTATGGCTTGAAACACTAGTGATGGTATGTAAGTGATATAAGTATCATTGACACTATACCTTTATATTTAGGTCAGCATTTATTCTGGTATGTCAGATGTACTAACGATAGTGTTATCTTGGGGTGTGCTATAATAAGTTTTTCCCACATATTCATTTTGCTTTTGAATTGACAGCTACTTGCAATTCATCAACAGTGCAGCAAAACACTAAATTGAACTGTTACCTCCCAGTGAGGAACGTATTGAATAGAGACTCCCTCAATAGGGAGCTCACAAGGAGTTAATTATCAGGGACCTGCCTGCTTCTCATTAAGCAAATGGGTATATAAGGATCCAGTGAAGAGGTTTTCCTATCACTCCTGCCCTGACGAAGCATATCTTCCTACGCGAAACGGCCCGTCGGTTTTTAATGACGTCACTCTTCTGACGTCGGTAGTGGTGACCGGCAATGCCAGGAACTCCGGTGTATCGTGTAAACCAGCACCAACTCGGCTGATCGGGTAGTATTTGATACTTATCTCTACTTACCCGTTTTTCTTGCCTTAAGCCATAGTCCGATTTGACCTATATATACACAATTTGAATTACTATGTATGCAGCTCGATGAATGGGAGACTACTCTATTCAGGGGATGATGGGTATACATGTATTTATATGCTGAAACACCAATCCTCTGCTCCACTTTAGTGTTATGATACACTTACCCATTTGACGCATGTTACATTATTCCGCATATGTTACATTTTTACAAGTGATTCGGATGAAGCAGGGATACATTCCTTTACGCCTTAAGCGTTACTTTGTGTTTAGTATCTCCTGCTGTTGGTATAATTTTCTATTGCATACCTTGTCAGGACTTTGGCTGACTATACCTCATTGCCCACCACCAGGTACTCTTTGAAGGGACATACCCTATAAGCTTTAGCATTGGCTTTCCCTATATGTGAATTATACCTGCTGAGTGAGAGAGAACACTCTCTATCATTTACCGTATTTTTTAAACACACCTTTATTCATACCCCACACTCCCTGATATTGCTCCCTCATGTATTTAATAAATTCTTTTTTGTTTTGCGTCGTGTAGCACTTTGGCTATCAGCCTGGGATATATTGTTTAGTCCCATTAAGTGTTTTATTCTCATAGAGTGCAATTTTGGGTTTCTTGTCCAATTGAGGGTCTATACCCCACTTGGATTTTTTGTGTCCATGCTAACTCTACCCTATGCACCATGAGATAAGAATATTTTAATTAGAATAATTAGGAGAGCGATAAGCATTGTGTGTCTCACTGTTCATTTAACATATGCATATGGTCCTTGGGTAATGCACTATTGCAGTGTTTTCTATGTTTTGTCTCCCCTCTCTTGAGGTATTCATTTAAAGGAACAGGACAATATCTACAGTCCAATTGATTCTCACAGGTCACTCCTTGCCTCAGCGCCACAAGAGGTTTATCACTCCTAGATTTTACTTTGACTTAGATTTTGTCCCGGTGAAAACCAGGACAAATGTCACGCATTCACAGTCAGCGAACGCAAAGATCGCTTGCCGACAGTGCATGCGCGATCGGCACTTCCCGGCAGCTCGTGCGCATGTGCGATCGACACTTGCCGACTGCGTATGCGCGAACAGCGTTTGCCATACGCTCATGGACATGCGCCGATCACGCATGCGCAAGAGCAGCCAGCAAGTGCCGATCGCGCATGCGCAGTCTGTGCTCGCCAGCGGGGCGAAAAACCAGAATAGAGCCCAAAAAAGTCGGGACAAAGCCTGAAAAACCGGGATGTCTGATCACCCTAGCCCTCCTCCTCCAGTACCCTGCTGTTCTGTTGCTATGGCAACGCAACGCCGTGTGGGGGGAGAGAAAGAAGTGGGGGTGTGAGGGGAGAAAAAGAGGTGGGGGTGTAAGGGAGAGAGAGGTGGGGGTATAGGGGAGTGAGATAGACGTGGATGTATAGGGGAGAGAAAGAGGAGGGGGTATATGGGGGGAGAGAGAGGTGGGGGTGTGGGGGAAGAGAGAGGTGGGGGGTGTGGAAAGAGAGAGGTGCGGGTGTGGGAGATAGAGGGGGGTTTCGCAAGGCCACAAAAATTGGGGGGGAAGGAGCGCCGTGGCCCAGTGGACACTCGAGTCCTGGGCCCCCGGGATAGCTGTCTGTGGCCATGAGTACGGGTACCAGGTGTGTGTGTGTGTGTGTGTGTGTGTGTGTGTGTGTGTGTGTGTGTGTGTGTGTGTGTGTGTGTGTGTGTGTGTGTGTGTGTGTGTGTGTGTGTGTATATATATATATATATATATATATATATATATATATATATATATATATATAAATATATATATATATATATATATATATATATATATATATATATATATATATATATATATATATATATATATATATATATATATATATATATATATATATATATATATATGTATATGTATATATATCTCAAGGTACCCTCCTTGTCCGTGCTCTGAATCTCTCTCAGGTGTAACAGAATCAGTGAAGGGCACGTGTAGCATTTCATGAGGTTTATTTAACGTACAGGTTTCCTGTCCTTAGATGACAGAAATAGGGTGTTGGCCCTTCAATGGAATAAGTGAAATAAAAGCCTAGCTCCCCCTGCAGCTCTAACTAACATATTAGCTGGTTAGTACTCACAAGCCCAGTGTTTAACCGCATTAAGCAGCAATAAGGGTTAACAATTTTTTTAAATTTCAGCTCCAGGGACCCCCTTCTTCCAGAGATTCTTACCTCAATAGCAGTGCCGGTATCTCTGCAGGCACAGAAACTGTGTGCCTAATCTAATGGCGGTTTAAATGTGCTGCGTCGCATGGGCGAATAGGAAGCTGTGACGTCATCCAGTGCAGCTTCCCATTGGTAAGCGTGACCCGGACCTTTAAACTCCGCAGAGATACCGGCACCGCTACAGAGGTAAGTATCTCTGGAAGCAGGTGCTCCCCGGAGGTCAAATTAACACAGTTCAGGTCCGGAGGCCCCCTGCTTTAAACCTGTAATAAAAAAGGAATATACTGGTATATATATTTTGTAAAGTTCTGCTTTAACACCCCTGTTCCGCTACCGTGGAGCTGGGGACACCACATGAAGCGTTTTCAAAATGTCTCAGTTGGCTGGAGTCCTGCGCTCGGGCTCCTGCTCCCTATTGGCACCAACTTACCCCCCAGCCTGCAGTCCTGTTTCCCTGTACTCCCTCTGCCTAGGGAAAAAGCAGGTCTTTCAAACAGCTGTGGAAACGAGAAGAGCACAAACAAACACCCCTCTATGGTGCAGATTATTTTAATAAGGAAATAAGCAATACAAACTTGGGGATAAATCACACTCACATTCTGTAGTGCTGCACGCAGCACTGGGACTCAGCATATGAGACGATTAAGTTTTTCTATTTGATATGCATTTGGCAATTTTTATTATTGGTAATTCATAGACATTTTGCACATTTTTTTTTTGCGCTTTTTGGAAGTTTTTATGTCTTTTAAACAGCGCCTGACTCTGCATCCAATTAGTCAAGGCTACACGGATTAACCCTTCCACTGCTGTAATTTACAGATAGCTCAACACCCTGGAAATCTTGTCCCAGGTCAACTGCCATCTCGTGCAGTTTGAAGGCCCCTGCAAAGTTGTCCGAAGGTTGTCTGATGCTCTCAAGATCCGGAGGAGCAACGCACGGAGCAAGCACGAGTGAGCCAGGGAAGACACTACTTCCATTTTATTGATAAACAAGCTTTTAAATAATCCCGTGACTGCATTACTATATTATTACTGGCGAACTAGCAATATAGTATTACACTGTTAGCGTTGTGAGCGCTTGTCTTCTTTTATCTTATTTACTACAGAGTGGGGTGTAAAGGACCCGTTGTTGAGACGAGCAGAAAGCTGAGCGCCCTCCACTGGAGCGGCAGCCTTTGGGAACTTAAACTAATGTGCATTAGATAATAGCCTCTAGTATACAGCACACGGAAACATAACATCAGAACAGTATCCCATAGGAAAAGGGAAAGAGTAAAAAGATGTATAGCAAAGAAAAAGAGGATATGTAGGGGGGGATGGTAATAGAATTGAAATTAAAAGAGGAGGAAAAAATGAGTGAATGATGAAACATAACAGACACAGGCAAAAGATCATATACCTACAAAAACATAGCATACCCTGTGTATTCATTCAGGACCCCCGGAAGCAGAGTGCCAAGTTTGGACATTTTACTATCACAGTGTGGCATGGATGGTCTCATGGACTATGGTAACTGATGTGAACTGTTAACCATTGTTGATCCCATACTAACAGTCTCTTTTTGGTACTGTGCCTGGTTTGCCTTGATTATACCAACTGCATTTACGGTGTATGTATATAATATATGTATTTGACATCAGCATGTATTAGGCAATTTGGTGCATGTGTTATCTATGCTTGCTGTGTGGTTTTATATTTACTAGGGGTGAGGCCGGCCTTGTAGGTTCAAGGGGTTATTGTTAACCCCTTGTTCTACATATATTTTGTGCTTATAGGCTTTTTTCCCTTGCCTTGGGTATTAGGGGTCCATCAGTATCTTCATAGGGGATTTCCCCTGTCTGATACATATTTTATCAGAGGAGGATGTCAGGGTTTGTTTTAATATTTTTTGTATTTTATGTTTGATTATTTGTGCTGTTAAATAAATCATAATTTTCTTTGATATTTGTTCTGAGTATACTTGAGTGCTGAGTTGGGATGCTTTTCTTTTTCTTTTCATTGTTATATTACTTCTAGTCCCTAGCACCATTAGTGGTTATTATATTACTAATTTAAGTACTCATTATTTTCTTAGTCTGTTGCAGGCAGTTTGTCTTGTTGTTATATATATATATATATATATATATATATATATATATATATATATATATATATATATATATATATATATATATATATATATATATATATATATATATATATATATATATATATATATATATATATATATATATATACACACACACACACACACACACACACACACAGACACACACACGGGGGACAGGCACTCCAAGGTCCAAAAGGGTGAAATTTAATCTCAATATTTTGGCCTCCAACAGAGCCTTTATCAAGAGCTCTTGATAAAGGCTCCATTGGGGGTCGACACATTGAGATTACATTTCACCCTTTTGGAGAGCTTTTTACATTTTTTCTATTGATGTGCTGCTTTGCTGACACTAGGACAGTATGCACCCTTGAATTAATTACATCTAGCAATATGTGAATGCCTTGTCTCTGATATATATATATATATATATATATATATTTTTTTTTTTTAAAGGACCTAAGCGCAGAATTAACCACGCCTCCAGACGTTTCCATCTGACATCATCAGTGGAGACAGATTAAAATTCTTATTTACCTCTATAGTTAGAGGAAGAATTATCACATTGGATCTGTCACAACCAGCTGCATGAAAGAACTGCTTACTTGGAAAGTTGGGAGGGGCGAGCTTAAACCCTGGGAGGATGGAGCCACTAACCTCCGAAACAGCTGAGAACAGCTGTTAGTGGCTCCTCCCTCCCAGGGTTTAAGCTCACACCTCCCCACTGTCCAAGAAAGCAGTTATTTCTTTGACATGCAGCTGGTTGGGACAGATGCAATGTGATCATTCTTCCTCTAACTATAGAGGTAAATAAGAATTTTAATCAGTTAGTGTTAGGACGTGCAATATTTGATCATGCCTTAATGTGGCTTGCAGGCTTAAAATGCTTTGGCGAAAGGGTTTAACTAAATTACCCTTTTTTTTCAAGAGATATATAGGTATTTCATTGTATATTTTTGTCATATTGGATGTAGCTTTGGGCTTCTTTGTTTTTTGTTGTATACTCCCTCAGGTAGGCAAGAGAGTCCGAGGAGCGGGAGAGCAGTATATAAGTTCATGTATTTGGGGGTTGTTCTGTCCCCTGTATGGTTTTTCTCTGTCCTTTGGCTGCTGTCACTCTTCAGTGTTAATGTTGTTACAATGTTACTCTCTTAGCTGGCTTCTTAGCCTGTTGCCCTTGCCACCCACATCTACTACTATGTGAGCTGGACTGCCCTTCTCCCCTTGCTACTTGGTGCAGTCCTTGTCCTCTTCCTGCTTGTTTAGGCAAGCACACTTCCTTTTCAAGCCACCAGCCATTGTGAGTAGTCACCTCACTGATCTCCCCTGGTAAAGTTAATGTCCCTGGTAAAGTTAATGTTATTTACCTATCCCATTTACCATTCTAGTCCCCCTTTCTTCTCCATTGTTCCCAAACCACAGTGTTTCCCCTTTTTATTTCTGTGTTGTGCCCAATAAACACTTCAGTAAATAAGAAGCTTCCCCTTGTTTGGTATATGGGATTGAGTTAAACTGCCTGCCTCTACTCCCTTGCCAGAGTGAGCCTGGGACAGAACAGGGGTATATAATTAAATGTGTTCTCTCCTAAACCGTCTCTCTCTCTCTCTCTCTCCACTTCCGCAGAAGCCATATTTCTCCCTCCTGACGGAAATTAGATTTCTGACAAGTATTACCGCAAATTAGGACAAAAAGTGCATGTAAGTGAGATGTCAAACTGTTCAATTTTTCTACACATATAATTTTTTAATAACTGCGGCTCAAACACCAGGTTTTTATTGTATCACATTTATCCTGTGTGTGAGAGATTTTGCCTGGGCAATTTCAGAGTTGAAAGAATAGGCCCCTTTACTTCCTTAATATGTTGAGCTTCACCAAGAAACTTTCTGAGGACCATTTCAGTCCGTAAGCAAGTGAAATGTACACATTGCCTTTTATTTGTCTCCCATACTGTGCACAGAATGGAATATGCTTGTTTGTTCGCCATTTATTCCTGAAAAGCAACAGCGTAAAAAAATTAACACGGATCTCCAGAACAGTAAAGTGTGTGATGGAAAGTAAAACATGGAAACATACATCAAGTGTATTTTATTTTATAATTATTATGCTTTAAAATACTTGTGGCACACACCACCTTCACTTTCCTTGTACATTCATTGCATAGAGTTAATTACACTTACAAGAGTTAGTCAAGTTAATCCCTACAAACAACAGTAGACATTTTTTTTGTCTTTGTTTTACTATGTTCCTAAAAAATCATTTTGAATAGGAGTATAAAAAGTTGGATTGAGAACTCTTTATTTTTGACATTTGCTATAAAATGAACAGATTATGACAACTGTGTATCATCTCCAATCATTTCAGTGCTGGAGTGGCCTTTGAAGCAAGCCGCTACAGGACTTTAAAACGCTGGCAGGACCGTAGCACTCAAGCAGGCAGCATATAACGGTTATAACCTACTGTATACAAGCGCAGCATAAAGAATGCAACAAGCCATGTGAATTCTGTTTTACCATTTGATCCACTTTTGAGAGACGTATTTCTGTTCTCTATGTCGGACAAGGTTTCATGTCCCATGTGGGTCATCCCCAATGAAATACCTGCATTTTGTTGTTTAAAGTCCTGTAATGTGCTCCGCAGCATGTCGAGGAGAAGTCTTTCCCCTGAGAATGGCACTACCAGATATCACAAATGAATGACAGCTACATGTAACTTGAAGAAGGTGCGTATATTTTGCTTTTTTTGGCAAAGTTATTTGGCTTGATATAATGGACCACTATACAAAAATAATACCTGCATATGTAAAATGTATATTTAAAAGGCATAAAACAAACAATTGATGATAGATTATTAGACAACCTCTGTGACCTTACAGAGAACCAAAATTAACTTAAAGAAACAACCCATTTTTTTTCTTTATGTAAATGCTGCACATCATTTTGCTTTACTCCCATCTACCAGGCCCATGTTAGTTGCACTTCAATAGCCTGCCTATAACAGCTCCTATTTACGTCAATGCTTTTTTCGTGGTATTGTGTATAAAGTATTTATATTGTATATAAAGTGTGAAGAACCTATTTCTCTTTCCAAAAACATCCGTTAAAAGCTCTTTAAAATCGAAGGGGAAAAAGCCTGATGATAATGGGTATGAAATACCATTAGTTTGTTATTGCTACAATTACATTGTCTATAAACAAAATCTTTACAAAAACGCTTTAAATGTAGAGCTGTGCAACGTATACCTTGTACATGATCCAGATAATATAGTAATAAAGCAAGTATTCTTAAGATGATATGAAGGACTATGCCTTCCAATATTAATTAGCAATATTAAATTGCCGACATACGTACCTACTCATTCATTTTTCATAAAGTCTGATTTGTCCTCATTTACTTTACAAGAATGCTTTTGCTTTTGATGTAAGAATCAGTGCAGAGACACTGCTTTCTGGTACAAAAATAATCCAGTCCACGAGTAAAATTCAGCTACTGAGAACAGTTTATGAAACCGTTCTGACAGCACAACATTTAACTCATTCACAGGAGTGTGTGCTGCAATACATTGCAAACTCAAAAGAAGGTCAGTTAATTAACACATTCATAAACAGCATGACACAAATGTCATTTAAACATTAGCACTATCACAAACCCGTTGGAACTTATCAGAGCTGGAAGTGCTGTTGAATATTTGCAGTCGTGATCGCGTAGGCAGTTATCACATGACCACCAACGCACCCCAGCTGACAGAAATGGAGGGGAATTCACTTCTATTTCCAGCGGGTTGACCTGATCATCCTCTGGGAAAGAGCAATGTTGCCTCTGGGATGCCAGGGCCCATAATGTTCCAGGTACGTCACAAAGGGACGTTACTGGTTAAAAGTAGGATGTTTCATATAAAAGCAAGTCACAAACGTTTCTCCGTTCATTAGACTGCACGCAGCTCTTCCCTTTATCTCTGTGGAGGATATGGGTGCAATGTATTTGCGTCAGATTGCACCAGGGACAATGCCCTTTAACCCGGCGGATTTGTTTGACGCAAAGAGAAAGAAAAACTGCCCCAGCTATAGTCACACATTTTGATACATCTCATTGTAATATTGCACTGATGTAAAGTGGCGGAAAGTCCAACTTATGCAATTTGCACCTGGTGTTGGAGACATGTTCCAGTTTGACACACTTGCTTCCCCTCGGTGTTTTAGAGTTACAACATAACTATACAACAGGGATGCCCAACTTTCAGAAAGGGAAAAGCCAAAACAGCGCTTTGACTGTGTGGTAGTCAGTTGCAATTCTAGCAAACATTTGCATTACTTTGCCAATGGCAGTGGGGTCACCAATAGAAAATCGCAACGTCACTCCTGATGATGGTGCAGCTTTCTATTGGCCACTGGAGCGAGGGCGACTTGGTGGCCATATTGTGTCCATCAGGCAAGTTTTCTTGCCCAATGGACAAAACGAGTTATATTTTGGGAACGGGGAAATCCCTGTAAGTTGGGGGACTGCTCAGAGGGACCCTCGATTCAGGTTAAAAAAAATAAAATCCATCATCCCAAACAATACCTAAGCAGCAAAGACTACTGCTTAAGTGAACACCACATTGTTCAAAAATAAATGTTTTACTTTGTCTTTTTCCATTAAAATCCCATTTATTGAATAGAAGTGTTACCTGTCTCACGCTACACCACTTCCATGCTGCTTAATTAAATTAATAAACAATATTTTTGTATGCACGCTAAGGGGCTCTTAACCCATTCTTCCGTTAGACTTATAGCTGTGTTGCATTGAGAGTCCTTAACTGACTTTATGGAGGTTATTCATTAAACTGCAATTAGGGTGTTATCACAGAAACTCCTATTGACATGAATGGGAGTTTTCATGTGACAGTGCCATAAATGGCACTTGCGGTTTAATGAATAAACCCCTATCACTTAAAAGAAGTTGGTGTGCCCGAGTGTAACTGGCCTGACATACATTTCTGCCATAATGGTTATCTCTGCTAATAATCAGTTAACCCCTTTGGTGCCTGAACTTGATACACATAGTGCAGCAATGTGATGCAGATTATTTTCCAACGCCTTGTGTTACAAGCCATAAATGAAAGCCACAGAGATGATCACGCCCTACAAAGGTCGTTCACATTGCAGCTCCTAAATGTCCAAGGGGAACACTGCACCTCTGGCAGTGAAAGGGTTAAAACACACTTGATTGCAAACGTTGAACCATTATGGTCCATATTTTCTAAGTGGCGCGGCCCATGCAAGTGAGTGGCGCTGTCACAGGCACTTTGTTGTTTTTTTTTCTGCTGGAAACATTTGTTTTCTACACCATGAAAACGTACTAAACGTTTCCAGCTTCCTTTTTGGACTTTTATTAAAAGTTTTTAATTCCCCCCCCCCCCCCCCCCTATATTTATGGGTGAAATAGCAAAACAGGCCTGAACTTATTCATCACACATTATTCTGGCCCTTTACTAGCCCTCGCTGAAATGCAAAGACAAGACCTTCTCTTCCATCTCTTTGACCTGAAATATTATTATTTTTGTAGTTACTACTTTTAAAGATTTTTTTTTTTGGTTTGTTTTAAATACAATTTTGTTTTAATAGAAAATCAACTTTTTTTTTTTTTTTTTTTTTTTTTTTTTTTTAATAGGTCATACTGTAGATAAGATAAAATCAGAAGTTATTTAAAACACAATCACAATGATAGAGATTCACTAAGCATTGATGCCGGGTACATCACCCTGATTCAACATTACCCTCCATTCAAGTCAATGGCAGTTACCACTGTGAATGTCTACTCTTAATTTACTGATATTTTACATGTGGTAAAAGAAGTGGAGTCCTCTGTTTTCCTCCAGATTATTTATACACTCCAGGATTCTTCAGCACATAAAATGAGTATTTAAAAAAAAAAAAAAATACCCTAATACTGCTTCAACTCAAGAAACATGTGGAGGTATCAAAGGGAAGAAACACGCACAAGACTATTGATGCAGTGAGTCTGATTGAGAACTCCTCTGCATGCTCACCCTGTATACACGAGTTCCCCCATTAAACACAATGCATCAGCATAAAAAGACGCAGTAATACAATTATCACTATAGCATACAAATTGTTGAATATAAACAGAAGCCCAGCTTCGCAGATATCACTCAACCGACATCTGTAACAGAGCATGTGCTTGTATTTCCAATTATTATGGGGTTTATTATAAAAAAATAAAATAATGGGGGCTGGAACTAGGGGCGTGGGGCGAGCTGAAGCTGGGTTTATACATCATGGTAATGTGTGCATGTTACTGATTTGGTATGTACAGCACCCACACACAATAAATAGTTCCTGAACTCCTAAATAGATGTCATTGGTTTAGTGGCCACTGCACTGTCCCCAACAACATATCCAATTGCCACTGTCTCTCTTTAGTTGCACTTCTTTTTGTTTTGTTTTGTTTTTTATGTAAAGGAAATATATATTTAAAAAAAATGTATTAACTATAGAATATAAATATATTATTACAGCAGCAGTACCATATACAGCGGGCGTTGATGTCTTGCAGTTTAAAATCACACTTTGTTTACTTAGTCACTGCTGCATGTCAGGTTTACTTATATAGCTTTACATTTTGGCCTTTATCAAAATGTGGCCGAGTAGCTGTCACAGCTGCTTCAACCCTTCTGCCACCTACACAAATATTACACATCTTTACTCACGATTGTAAGTTTGTAAAGTTCTGCATATAAGGTTGGTTCTAAATAAGAATACAATAATAATAATAATAATAATTTGATTAGATAAAGCTGGTAAATAATGTTTTATTACCTAGTTAACTAAACACCTCCATAAACTGAAAGTGGTTATATACACAGAACGGCTATAACTGCATGAAATTTTTGTGTATTGCGAATAGGAACACAGCAACTGATGACATTTGGCGCCCTTTGTCTGACCATATACATATCATGGAAACAAAATATGAAGAATCAACGTTTGGTATGTTGATTCCCTACCAGTCTTTGGGGCCGATCCTCAAAGCTCCGTCATTGACTTAATCAGACGGTAAGTTCACGTTAAGGTCTCGTTAAGTGCTAATAGGTTTCTTCAAAGCGCACGAGCACTGCGTTAGGCCTCATCCTCACTGCTTGCGGCTGCGAATGCAAGATACGGCCCTCTATGGGGCCGGCCCCAGTCACTGCCTGCGCGCCTGCAGAAAGCGCGATGTGCGACCACCTTTGCCAAAAGACAAGATTTTTGTCTTTTGGCGCGGCGGCCGAACGGTGGCCACGTCATAGCGGCGGTTCAGCCAATGAGGGCGAACCAGCCACGTGACGTCATGGCCACGCCTCCCCACCGCGAGTGATCTGAAGTCCTTCAGATCACTCGGATGGAGGGAACGAGCGCCGCCAGGCACCCCCGTCGCGCGCGCACTGGGGCCATAGCGTTAAGTTGAGGCGTAACGAGCCCTTGCATTAGTAAACGTTAGTGCAAATCATATGCAAAAGAGGCGGTCCCTCTAACAACGCTTCTCCTCAGAGCTCCTAGTTACCGCAGGGATTCAACTTTACATTAGTTAGAATATAGCTACATTTGCCATTACTCACATCCAGACCCTGAAATAGGACCATGATTTAGCTATCATCTTGTTATTCACAGGGTTCTTTTCCTCTTCTGTCTTTTCTTTTTTTTTAACTTTAATTAAACACCTATTCAGGGTCTGGGTGGAAGTAACGGCACCTTTACTGTAGGTAAGGTGAGCTTAACATCATGTTATTTGAAGCTAACCCAATGTTGTGCTAACTTAACGTGAAGTTAAGCCTATGGTAATGAATGGCTGCGGGTTTTTGCTTATATTTATCTTTGTGGATACCCGTTAGACTCAGGGAAAATGACGTCTGTTACCTATTTAGGTCACGCTACTTTCCCTGATGTGACAGAGAACTCTGTGGCTCTGGCCCTTTGACTTGCTGGTAACATTACAGTGTGATTAAAAAAACATTTTCCACTGCCATTTTATGTTGAAACATATACGTGGACAATGTATAATTGATTCATTATAATACATGAAGATGTTTCTCAGTTTGGGTTTTAAATGTTTTTTTATGGCTGAAAAACGTTATAAATAAATAAAAACTGGTACATTTATAGCCCCTAAAGAGACGCGCGCTTATCCAGTTTAGGATCTCACATTCAAAGTACAGCTACAAACCCAGCGACTCGAGCGTTTTGTTTTTTCCATGAAGGAGATTATCCCAATGCAATCCCCATGATCAAAATCAAAGCTTAAAGGAGCAATCCCTTTCCCCCTCCAAACAAAAATGACGTTGTAAACATAAGCCGATCTATTTCTTACTGTTTTACTTCTAAATCTTCATTTTGTGCTGCGTTTTAGTCTGTTTGTTGTTTCACAGTCACCATGGCAACCTCTTTTTTCCTGAATGTGTAGTGTGGATGGCATCTTGTATCTCCAGAATTCAACCCCAGCATGCCCAAGGAATGGGACTGCTGAATGCAGCAGCTAAAGCACTAATACACAGGAGACATCTATTATTTATGGTGACATTAGTCGATTGCGTCTTTAACTAGGTTTGCAAGATCCTTGGGACGCGAAACTTCTTCCTATTGGCTCAATTTGTCTCAACAAATATGTCCTCTTGTCATACAATGTCACTTTATTCCCTCCCACATTGTACTGCACTGTGACAAATGTTAGAGCCAAACAAACAGAAGCCACTGTAATAATAACAGGCCTCCAAAGTCACCTGTGACCTGTGGTACAACAAATAGCTTCTGGCATCTTTACTGCTTCCGGGTCATTACTGGGACTATTTCTAATAGCCTGATGCATTCCAAGCTAAGAGAACCAGCCATTCATTCATGTAAAATGTCTTGGAATGTACGCTTTAGTTCTCATAACCAAGAGACCAAGCCTGGTAGACTTTTTCTTGACTAAAATCTATAAAGTACCAGGAATTGCACCTTTAAAGCAGCAATCCAGCTTTCATTTAGTTTTTATTTTTATTGCAGGATTGAAGCAGGGGGTCTCCGGAGCTGAAGTGTGTTCATTTCAGCTCCGGGACCCCTTGTTTTTTGACATACTTACCTTCATAGTGGGTGTCGGTATCTCTGCAGGCAGGGCGTGATGTCACCCGTTGCGACTTCCTATTGGCACGCGTGACTAGGACCTTTAAACATGTCAGAGATATATATATATATATATGCATATATATATATATATATATGCAAATATAGCTGTATGCTCATCTGCATGTCTTAGGCAGGTCTGCAACACCGCCTTTCCCCATTATCACCCAGCATACAGCACTTCCACTGCAGCAAGGGATTCTGGGAAATGACATGCAAATGAGCAAACAGTGTCACTTTTTGCCTCAATAACCATTTTTAACATGGTTTCCTATAGGCTTAAGCTTGCTGCATGGTCACAGCTTTGAGCACAGCCAGGGTTAAGGTGCATACCCAGAAAACCACCCACAGACAGCTGTTTCGACCTTGATGGGTCTCATCAGTGTGGGGTTGATTCTACTGGGAATGCAAGAGAGGCTATGGGATAGGCTAAACCATAATACTGAGTTAAGTTATGGTGAGTAAAAAAAGTGACAAAAACCCTCCACAGGAAAGCAAATATGCAAATATAGCTGTATGCTCATCTGCATGTCTTAGGCAGGTCTGCAACCCCGCCTTTCCCCATTATCACCCAGCATACAGCACTTCCACTGCAGCAAGGGATTCTGGGAAATGACATGCAAATGAGCACACAGTGTCACTTTTTGCCTCAATAACCATTTTTATATATATACCGGGGTTCTCAAACGTTTCCATATACAGGACCACTTAATTATTAAAACGAGGTTGGGGGGGTGGGGGCGAGGAACCACCAAACATAGCTGTTTTTCAACGTATTTGTATAAAACAGTATTTTTTCCATTTTGGACCTGTATCTAAAAATCAGAATGTCAAATAGTGATAGAAAATGCACACGCTGCAGCAGAGAGAAGCCTGAAGTGAAATGTAAAAGTTTTAGGGGACCACACAAGTCTTAAGAGATTGAAAGTTGTTCAGTGACCATAGGTTGAGAACCATAATGATTAGGGAACACATTTTGCATTTTTGTTTGGTAACAGGTTTTCCAAAAGCAGATTTTTTTTCAATCACGGGTGGAACTAGTCACCGGTGGGCCCTGGGCAAACTTTTTTTTAAAAAATACCCCATCTCCACCTGGTGCCCTAGCTGTGGAGCGGATCCTTACGTGGCGACGGCAATGGAGGAACCCCACCAGGGCGGTGATTGCGGAAGTTGGGCCGAGTTGCTGTGCTTGTGCTGTCCTTGCCACCGGGTAAGGCGCCGAAGCACAGGTAGAGCCTGGAGAGTGGGTGTGGAGAGAGGGAGACCTTTAGAAATGCTTGAACGCTGTTACGGCTGCTAAAATAAGTGCCGGGACAGCATTCTGGTGCATGGTGGATGGGCCCCAAAAGGTGGTGGACCCTGGTGCAGTCGGGTGGCAGTTCCACCACTGTTCTCCACTACAACTACAGATGTAGAGGACATTATTGTACCCTCTAAAACTTTAGAAGATCATGGATGATGTCATTTGCCCCTTCCTTTCAATAGAGCAGCTCCAAAATATGACATTATGGATTTTCCCCCCAAACTACGCTTGTAGGTGAAATAACAGCCACAACATCTGTGTAATCAGAGCTTTAGAGCCATAATGTGTTTCATCAGAAAACCTCCATGGCTGGAGGCTGTGTTATCATGGCAATTTTGAAGCAAAACTAGAGTTAAGAGGGACATATTCAACTTAAGTCTCTTTGACCCAATTTTGTCCCGTATCATCATATTTGGGGAGTGCCAATAGGAGGGGTTAGAGAAAGTTAAGAGATGTACGTATTATAACAGGATATGCTGTATGTAGTTCTGCACATTTGTGCATAATGTTTTCTCCCTTTCTTCCATCTCAAAAATGTACAAGGTTTGACGAGGCATATACCTCTCTGTCTAATACCTTTTGCATCATTTGACAACACCAGGAGCAAAAAAAGTATAGTTTCCTTGATGCATTGATCTGCGCCTTTTTACACGGCCTTCCGCTGCACCCCTATGCAGGCAGCGTGGGTTCAAAAATGAGGAAGGCAGAGAGCAGATATGCAGGTAGACCACAAGAGAGTGAAGCAGAGAGGCAATATTAAAATGTTCACATGACTTCTAGAGGACGAATAAGCAACCCCACTATAAATTAGGCATTAGGGGCCCCTGTTCTTGGGTGAAAGCAAACAATACAAGAGGACGGAACAAGATGGAAGATGTGAATCAGGGAGAACATGGAAAAGCTAAACTCCACAGTTATATAACAATCTACTACTGTATGTACTGTAGATTAGGCAGAGTTAATATGCACAGAAACCTGAGCATGCACTGATAAACCAATTTGAATCAGGTAACAGAAATTTGTACAATTATTAAGACCATCACTGGTTTGCAGATGAAGAAAGTTGCTAAAGCCTGTATTGCCCTAAAGTAATCTCTTAGAGCATTCCTGAAGGTACTGTGTGTATGAAATTCCTTTTTATGGCATTCACATCCCGAAGTCTCACAGCTCTGCCCACGAGCCTCAGCTCCACACATATAAATGTGTGCTTTCCAGTGAATGTACCTCAACTGAAACCTTAGCATGGCAAGCTCACTGAGACGTTCTGATGTGGAGGAGCAAGCAACCACCTACAGCTTTGGTATTGTAGCACCAGTCAACAACATTCGATAATTGTCATTTAAAAAAATAAAAAGGAAAAGAAAGGAAGAGAAAAAAGGTAAATCTGAGTATTCTCTCTGTTTTGTAAAGTGTGCTGATTATATGACAGATACGTCTTCTTTCTTGGCATGCTCAGCTGTGCCAGACAACAATGTGCTGACGGTGTTATCCAGCATTTTCTCTTCCGTTTCTACATTCACAGCTTTTGCTTTCTTCTGCAAAGTCCTCTGATGGATCCATGGGATCAGGCATAGTATAAATCCTCCAATAATAGGGGGAATGCCCGCCAGGTAAAATGCTACATCATAGGAGCCAAGGCGGTCACGCAGGATACCTGGAGGAACAAACAATACAATCAGGAAGAATTGAAAGGAAATATGGGGCATTCGAAGATATGTTAACCTTTCACTCCACCGGAGCCTGCAATGCTACTAGAAAACACAGCAACTAATACAATGCTCTTCATACTCATAGGTTGTGTGTCTTCCATGGGCGTGAGGCAGCCAACTGTTTAGTGAGTTTACACTTTCTCAAGCCTTGTAATCAACACAAGTGACAAGATGCCAAAGCCTATAGGATATTTCCTGAAGAAAATCAACAAGTGAGAATTTCAAATGAGTTCTTTCATTTGTGTTCAAAACTGCGAGTGCAAGCTCATTATCAAACAGATACAGCTCAACCCCCTTATAACGCTGCGCTTGGGGTCCAAAGAATCACATTGCCCTATAAGCGGATCGCGTTAGAAATAATGTGCAATTGTATGCATTGTACCATAAAGTATTTAAGATACCAATAATCGTGTTCTAAAGTATTCCTAAATACGAAAATTGGGAGCCACGCTTGCATCGCATTATAAGCGGATTCGCGTTGTAACAGATCGCGTTATAACGGAGTTGAGCTGTATTTATATCACACTTGCACTCAACACATATTGGTCACTATCAGGGACCTGCCTGTGTTTTGTCTAGTTTGTATAATAGATCAAAGCCAAGAAATATCATATGTATGCAACTTCAAAGTGTATATCTCTGCGAGTGGTGCGGATGCAGAGACATACAGTTCCAGAATGCTTGGGTTACTCACAAGAAAACCCTATGAGTTCGAAGTAAAAAAAGTATTAAATCTGGTAAGATTTATGACTTTGAAGCAAGTGGGTAAATTGGAAAATGAATATAATATAAAATCACTGATTTACCTGCAATGGGTGGACCAACAGTCATGGGGATGGACATAAGCCCGAGCAAAAATCCAATGGCTTGAGAAACATTGTCTGCACCAACAAGTTCATAGGCAATAGGAGCCATGATGCATATGAAGCAGCCATCAAACAAGCCCATAAAGAGGCAAACAGCAATCAAACCCCCAAAGTTGTGACACAAAGGAATCATCATTGACATCAGGCCAATCATAAAGAAGGAGACAACCTGCAGAAAAGGCGTTTGGTCAGAATATATTATACGGTCTGTGAATATGAGTCAGAACACATTTGTTAAGATTAATTTTAGTCAGAGATTTGGCTCGTTTGTGATGAGTACACATGCATTTCAATGATGTAACACAGGGGTGGGCAACTCCAGCCCTCAAGGGCCACCAACAGGTCAGATTTTACGAATGTCCCTGCTTCAGCACAGGTGGCTCCATCAGTCTTCGACTGAGCCACTGATTGAGCCACCTGTGCTGAAGCCGGGATATCCTTAAAACCTGACCTGTTGATGGCCCTTGAGAACTGGTGTTGCCCACCCCTGCTGCAGCATAACGGGAGGGCCCTTTAAAGATAAAATAAATGGTGGGCCAAAGGCACAAAAAAAAGATATATTCACAGTTTGAAATGAACAAGGATTACAATAAAAATGTACTAAACACTTAATAAAAAGGCTGTTATAAATGAAATACATTTCGAGTGTTCCCCTATTCCATGTGCAGTGATATTAGGGATGCGCTAAGCATGAAGTGAATGGAGCTCAGATCTTCCCAGGTATGGGGAGGCAGCTTCACATCATATTGAAGAGGGAGTATGGTTTATAATGTGGATAGAGGGTGTCGGTAGTTTTGCTTACTGCTCCAAAAGAAAAAGCGGGGAGAACGCACTAGGTGGACTACAACAATAACAGTGAATAAAATAAAGTACATCACTTACAAACTAGCTAAGGCAAGCAGAGGTGAAACCGGGAGATCCAGAGGTGAAACCGGGAGATCCAGAGGTGAAACCGGGAGATCCAGAGGTGAAACCGGGAGATCCAGAGGTGAAACCGGGAGATCCAGAGGTGAAACCGGGAGATCCAGAGGTGAGATCACACGGATAGATGTAGAACAGGTCCAGCTCCACGGTGCTCCGTTGATCGCGTCCTCCTCTCTCCAACCGGCACACCTCTCCTGCCTGTGGACGCTCACGCAGCAACTCAGGCTCCTGACAAAGTACATTGTACGAAACGCGTTGAGGTCACAAGGGGCTGCTGCGTGAGCGTCCTCAGGCAGGAGAGGTGTGCCGGTTGGAGAGAGGAGGACGCGATCAACGGAGCACCGTGGATCTGGATCCGTTCTACATCCATCCGTGTGATCTCACCTCTGGATCTCCCGGTTTCACCTGTGCATGTCTTAGGCTGAGGCCATGGTGCCGCAGACTTTGCAGACGAGCGAACAGGCGGTGCGTGTTGCGTGAGAAATCAGTTAAATGGATTTATCAGCGCGACAGACAGGTCATGTGAGCGGTTCGCCCAATGAGGGTGAACCAGCTCCGTGACGTCACTAGGAACACCCCCCACGGCCCGTCTAGCATGGCCAGGGAAAGCACCCGCTTTCCCACAGCCTCCGCGCACCTCCGCATGGGAGAAGGCACCATGTCTGCAGCCTTATCTAGTTTGTAAGTGATTTACTTTATTTTATTTACTGTTATTGTTGTAGTCCACCTAGTGGGACTTTATATATATATATACATTTATATGCTCTATACTCAGTGCGCAAGCTCCGCTTTTTCTTTTAGTGTTTTGTTGGGTGAGCCCCCATTTGGGAGCTCACATTTTCTGGGAGATGAAGGAGTTCTATTTTCTATGAGGACAGCTCGAGCGCGGATTTCCTACTAAAAACGGTCACTGCTCTAACTGTAAATTATCTTGTGCCTGCCTAATGAGTCACATCAGAGATCCTTCATTAGGTGGTGCTGAAAGTGTATAGAGAAGTGCGCATACTCCACAGTAAAATGTTTTGATGCATGAGTTCTGTTTGGAGTTAAATAAACATACTAAGATTTAAAGGACACATTGGACATGCTTAAATAAGAGTTTCAAATGATTACACATGTATTAAATAGAACCAACATGTCAACATATTGGTTCTTGTAGAATTTTTTATTCTGGACTGGTTAAATTAGAAATATTGATCAATTAATAAAAAAAAAATGTACTGACGAGGTGATGGATGGAATCAAAACTAGAAGATAATACCTGTAGATAAACCTTCTTGACACCTGGAATGTAATCTGCAATTCTTCCGAAGATCAACCTTCCAACTCCTGATGTGACACCGATGCATAGCAGGAGAACCTCTTCTTGTATATCACTTCCAAGCCTCTCTTTCACATGGCTCATCTGTGAAATTGTGACGGAAAGTTTGCCCAATCAGAACTTATTTCAAAAGCACTTGACAAAAACATTACCACCAGATACTAGTTTTATACTGATGGAAAACAATACAGATGCAGCGGCCGTTATTCGAACACTTCACGCGTTGTATACCTCGGAATACCCACGTCATGGCGCGGGATTTCTTCCAACCGTACCGCCTTAAGACGCGAGTGCAGAAAATGGCATTTTAGTGTTTTGGTTTTTAAGCACCTGAAATTGACACAGTAGCACAGTACTGTACACATTACAATGGATTAATTTCATTGCATTTAATTGCACACAATCCATGAAATTCAAACAAAGCAACCGCGATACACACATGTGCCTGGGGCGATTGGCCGCGTTAATGCCGCGTGGAATACAGCAGCGCACACGAAAACGGCTCCGTGATTTGTTCAAATAACGGCCGCTGCATCTGTAGGTGTGGGAGTGGGAAGCTGCGGTTTGCGAGTCAGAAAGAAAGTTAACCAAAACTCTCCAAAAGGCACTAAACAGCATTAAGTAGCAATGAATAATGGTGCAACAATTACTCAGCTTTGTTTGCACAAATACTGTATGAGACATGAAAAGAAACAGAAGGGAGTTAATAATGCACACAAGATGGTATACACAAAGAAAAAAGTACATAGAAAACACATCACTTAAAGATTCTTAAAAAAATAGACACGCTAGCAGAGAGATCCCCAACGTTTAAGGTATAAACCCTTTCTAAAGAGGATTTATGTTGGAGTGATGCCAAAATATGCTTTAATTACTTTTAGACTGTTAAACAATGTGTTACCCCTAGTGGCCCCATCTCACTTGTGACATCATTATTGTCACACATTACGTGACGTAAGTAGGCATGACGTCAATGACATCACAGTTTAGAATCCCCATGGTAACCCATCAACAATAATACAATGGTATACAACAGTGCACCTCCTGTCATACTGTGCTGAGGAATATCTTAGTACCCCATAATTAATAATCATTAGCAATAATTAGAAGGGCAGTTGAACCTTGTGTCATTAAGAAGGTACAAGTCAGCTTCCTGGAGGCAGAACCTCAAGATGGCCACCCATTTTTAGAGCTTCTCCCTAGCCATTTCTATATCCTTTAGCATCTGTTGGTTTAAACTTTTTCAATAAGCTAAATAGCATGATATAGTATGGCTCAGAGCTGGGGCTTTTAGCGCGACCAATATTTCCAAGTTTGATCTTGTTCCCTAGAATTAATTTATTTATAAAAAATGTTTTACTAGGATGTATTGCATTGAGAGTTGCCTCTCGTTTTCAAGTATTTCCTAACAATACATGGTTATATTAAAATAAACAGAGGTTATACATACAACTAAGCTGTTTCACATTTTAATGTGGTCTGTAATTGTTACATACGCCTATAACGTATTTGCTCTTGAACTATTCATGCTATGTCTTCATATATAATGTATAACCCTGTTTACCTAATGTAACCATGTATTTGTAACCATGTATCCGTCATCATAACTCTGTGCCCAGGACATACTTGAAAACGAGAGGTAACTCTCAATGTATTACTTCCTGGTAAAACATTTTATAAATAAATAAATTCACATCCATTTCATGGACAGTTAGAGATAGGATTATGGGTGTATATAACATTTCCAGACAAGATTAAAACGCTTGTATTCAATAGACATTTGAATTTATACAGAGTTACACTATTGTGTTATTTTCTATTCCCACCGAGGATACATCACACTGTGACCAACCTCATCAAAACCACTACTGGAGAAGCCTATAGATGCACACCGTGAGCCACATGCTATGTGGGAAACGCTGTTTTTCCATCTAGAAAATTGTGAGTTTCCATTTGGCAGAATCCTAGAATTCAAAAGACATTTTGTGAAGCTGATTACACTATGTAGTTTTCGATGTGTTTTTTATGTGGTGATACCTGCGCTCCTCAAAGCTTCGAATTAACTACAAGGAAGAAACACAGGACCTTTTCTTCAGAGGGTTGAGTTGCGACCTATTACTTGTTTTTGCACTTGCACGTTCACATTATTTACACAGATATATATTTTAACACTTATTGTACACTTGTTTATGTACCATAATCACTAATTTAAGCACATTAAATCACTCTATATAGGAGCGCCTCAGTACCACTTTTTTATTACTATCAAGATTTAAATTGTGTAAGGAGACGTAAGACCATATTAATCAATGCAGAGCCTGCGTGACACGGCTGTTTCACTGTCATGGCTACTGTATGTGTGTGGTTGTTACAGTCTAATTTAAAATCTGGCTACTAACATTCTGCTACAAGATACAGATACAGAAGGAGTTAAATCTACTCTCAATATCCTATGAAATGCTAATCTTGATCATTTATATACAGAAAATGTGTAAGAGCCCTTGGAATATTACTTTACCCGAGTAAGGCCGCGCTTATTGTGCCGGCGACGGCAACAGCAACGTCGCGTCCAAACAAATGTATTGACGCCGTGGCGACTTGGTTGCGATCGCTGGAAGTCACTTCAATTTCATGTTTCCAGTGACCGCAGCCTGACGTCAGCATTGCCGGCGCGTTGCTGTCGCCGGCACTATAAGCGCGGCCTAATGGTTGGAAAGATATATTCCTAATATTTTACATTTGACCATGCCAGATCTGCTTCACTCAATCTTTTTATAGCACTTCCATGCATCTCCTTAATGATAATGTTATTCTGGCAGTCGAAGTTCATGTCAAGTTATGGATTAGTTTGAGTTAGAGTTGTACATAAAGATAGACTCGCTTTCCGACTTCCCAACTGCCGTCTTTATTTTCAAAAACGCGCAAGCAAAGCACAGTGAATATCTTCTGCAAAACAGTTATTTCAGCCTGTGTCCTGTAGGACACGGATAATTATACCACAGGTCGCACTCCCTGAAGCATGAATTAGAACTGATCGGCAGAATCTAGCACGCGGTCGCCTGATAGTCAGTAATTACCGTACAGGTGGCAAGTCTTGGTTCTAATTTAAACGTATTGCTTCTGTGTGCTTGTGATGTGATGTAATAGGACCAGGGCAACCGGTCCTTTGTCTGACATAGACTCCTTCTGCACAAGATGCCAGGACATGCAGACTACAGCGTATTACTGTTGGTCATCTTGTCATAGCAATTGTAAGTCAGATGGACTGTGGGTCATTTTGACAGCAAAGTACAGAGTGCTTCAGTATATCACTTACTTGTTTTAGCTGATCACAATGATACAAATAAATGCTTTGGAATGTATCCCAAAATAGCTATAAAGAGCATTATAACTGCCTCCAAAAATCAACCCTAATTTAGAGTAGGATGAAGGCGTTTCTAACCCCTCTAAATAGCATTCCTCGCGGCCCTTTAAAAATTATGTTTTTGATTTTGTCTTAATATATGCAGCCTTTGCTTAGCGTTGACGCAAACTAATTACCTAAGCTACCGATCGATCCGTTTTACTGTAAGCAATCGACAACGATCCTGCTTCCCCGGGTTAATGTCATGGCTGCCGTTCAGTTTCAATCAATCCTTCAGTCAGTGTAACTCAGCAGCTACAATGTATTCGTATATTACTAAGGTAACATTATCTATTGTTACAGCTTTCAGCTGAAGCCACAGTGTCCTGCTGGGAACACTTTCCTGTTTGTGATCATTTGTTGCCAAAGATCTTGCACTGCTGGGGAGGTGGCTAAAACCTGTTATAGAAATCAAAGCACGGACAGTATATTAAAACTAATTAAAAATGGCTTTAAGAGTTATTTTTTTAAAGCAGTAAGTATTATCTAATATTGATTTATTTAAAAAAAAAACACCCGTAGAATATTGAATGTTTTGCTGCTTTCAGTGATTACACTGTTTTCCTTTCACCTCAACTTTGTTCCTTGCAGATACATTTTTTTTAATAAACAAGAAAATGATTCCTAGCTGTTCTATTACATTTATGTTTTGCAATAAATAGGCTAATGCTTGTGACTGTGAAGTCCCCCTAATTATAAGGAGTGTCTCAGGACAGTGCGTAAAGGCACCGACTCTGATACATTGACTTTGAAACAGGGGGACCTGCTTCAAAACCCGGTGTCAGCTGCTTGTGACCCAGGGGAAGTCCCTTTATCTCCCTGTGCCTCAGGCACCCAACGTATATTGTATGCTCTATGGAGCAGGGATCCATTGTGCCTGCAAAATGATATGTACACAGCCAGTGCTACAGAAGAATGCATATCTATTATTATAGAAGGACTTCTTTTAAGTACCCAATTGAAAGCACAAAGCCTCTTTTGTATCAGGATTTCACATGCTCTGAAAAGACCACTTCTGAAGTGTTATCCCCTTCAGTGTCGTGGCAACGGACCCTCCAGCATTTCCGCATCGCGCGGTCACGTGATGTGGCTCCATTTTCAGCCACTGGCCCAGATATGAGGAGGAGGAGGATGGCCCATCTCTTCAGTGTAGTATGCAATGGCTACAGAAGGATGACCGCTCTAACGCTCTTCAATAGGTGCTACACCTGCGGTATGTAATTCAACCAAACTGCGAAGCGGGGGACAGAGCCCCCAAAAACACCTCTTGTTTGTGTGCACACTGAGATTATCAAATTAATCAGGACAGTTTTACACGTATTACCTAGTTATTGTGGTGTGGAAATATGACTACATATCAAAACATAGCATTTATTCAAATGATTTAAGATAAATTGTACATAAAGTGATTAAAATCTGTGGAGGTGAGATGGTGAATGGGGAGTCTAATGCCAGATTCTGTTAGGAGGCTGTATGGTGATACTGTCGCTTTGATGTTAATCTTTGAAAATGCTATTAAATGTTTTTTCTTTTTATTATTATGTATGTCTTTATTTATCTAGCACCATTAGTGTACATAGCTCTTCACAGCTGTAATATACGTGACAATCATATAAATAACAAATAATATAAATAACACATCAAGGGGAGTAGTGCCTCAGACATAAAAGTAACATTTAGGAAAAGGAGTCCCTGCTCCGAAGAGCTTACAATCTAATTTGTTGGTAGGAAGTACATACAGAGACAGTAGGAGGGTGTTCTGGTAAGCGCATCTGCAAGAGGCCAAGGTTTATGTATGATATGTATAGTATCAGCCATGGAGCTACTCATATGCTTCCTTAATCAGGTGTGTTTTGATAGGTGGATAGAGTGGGTGCTAGTTGGATATTGAGGGGAAGGGCATTCCAGATGTGTGGGGCAGTTAGTGACAAAGGTTTAAGGCGGGAGAGGGCTTTAGATACAAAAGGGGGTAGAGAGCAGACATCCTTGAGCAGAACGCAAGAGTCGGGATGGTGCACAGCGAGAAATTAGGGCAGAGATATAAGGAGGGGCTGAAGAATGTAAAGCTTTAAAAGTGAGGAGGAGAATTGAGTGTGTGATATGGGATTTGATAGGACGCCAGGAGAGGGATTTCAGCAGGGGAGACGCTGAGACAGACTTCGGAAAGAGTAGAGTGATTCTGGCAGCAGCGTTTAGGATAGATTGTAGGGGAGACAAATAAGAGGCAGAAAGGCCGGACAGCAGGAGGTTACAGTAGTCGAGACGGAAAATAATGAGGGTCTGTGTAAGAGTTTTTGCAGGCAAGCAAGAGGAAAGGCCGTAACTTGGTAATATTGCGGAGGAAAAAAATGACAGTTTTTTGCTACCTTTTGAATGTGAGAAGAGAATGTGAGAGAGGAGTCGTGTGACCCCTAGGCGTGCTTGGGCTACTGGGTGAATGACAATACTTCCAACAGTAATGTGGAAGAAGGTAGTAGGGCCAGATTTGGGAGGAAGTATGAGGAGCTGATTTTGCCTTGTTACGTTTAAGTCGGCGGAGGGCCATCCAGGATGATATAGTCGAGAGACATTCAGAAACGTTGGTCTGTACAGCAGGTGTAAGGTATGGGGTAGAAAAGTAAATTTGTGTGTCATCAGCATAGAGGTGATATTTGAACCCAAGAGATGTGATTAGGTCACCTAGAGCAGCGTTTCCCAAATGGTGGGTCGCGACCCGGCACCGGGCCACGGAACCAAAATTGCCGGGTCGCAGCGAGGCTGGCTGCGAGGCTGGCCCCCGCTCAAGTAAAAAAAAATGGCGGCGATTCCCCTGCGGTCCCGCGCGCATGCGCAGGGCAAGCAGGGCTCGCTCCACCCCCCCGCGCTCCACCACCCCCCCCTGCTCCAGTCACTCACATCCGTCGCTGACTGTAATTCACTGTGTGTGTCTGTGTGTATAGGGGAGAGTGTGTATGTGTATCAGTATCAGTGTGTGTGTGTGTATATCAGTGTCTGTGTGTGTGTATCAGTGTCTGTGTGTGTGTATCAGTGTGTGTGTGTGTGTGTATCAGTGTGTGTGTGTGTGTGTGTGTGTGTGTGTGTGTGTGTGTGTCAGTGGCTGCGTGTGTGTGTGTGTATCAGTGGCTGTGTGTGTGTGTGTGTATCAGTGGCTGTGTGTGTGTGTGTGTGTGTGTGTATCAGTGGCTGTGTGTGTGTGTGTGTCTGTGCAGGCCAGCAGTGAATGGGGGGGGGGGGGGAGAGAGAATAGAGCGGATTGGGATAATATATGAAATCTGTATGGACATTCATAACTGTTTTATTTTACCGATAGGCCAGTATAGGCGATAACATTTTTAGTGGGTCACGAAGGAGAAGTTCAGAGAGAATAGTTTAGAGAGAATAGAGGGGATTGGGAGAATATATGAAATCTGTATGGACATTCATAACTGTTTTATTTATATCGCCAGTATACAGTAGGCGATAAAATTTTTAGTGGGTCACGAAGGAGAAGTTCAAAAATAACCGGGTCACGGAAAAAAAAGTTTGGGAAACGCTGACCTAGAGTGTGTAAAGAGAAAAGAGAAGGGGTTTCACCATGGTATCACCATCGGGGTTCCGGTGGAGACCACATTTGGAGGTGGGGGAGACACCTCATAAACACAGAAGCAGCAAGAGAACTGAGAGGGACCAACACTCCAAGTTTAAAGAGCCAGAGCGCGGACTGAACTTTTCATTACTCGTTTCAGGACAAAGCCCTGGGGTACCCCCACAGAGAAATCGATAGAGGAGGAGGTGTTAGCAAAAGAGACACTGAAAGTACGATGGGAGAGGTAAGAGGAGATCCAGGATAGAGCTTTGTTACGAATGCCAAGAGTATGGAGAATGTGAAGAGGGTGGTGCACAGTATCAAATGCTGCAGAGTGGTCGAGTAATATGAGCAGAGTGTAATGACCTCTGTCTTTAGCAGCATGGAGGTCATTAGTTATTTTAGTGAGGGCTGTTTCAGTGAAGTGATCAGTGTGGAAGCCAGATTGTAGAGGGTCTAGGAGAGAATCGGTGTTGAGAAAATGGAGAAAGCGAGACAATACAAGACGTTCAATTAGTTTAGAGGCAAAAGGCAGGAGGGAAACAGGTCGATAGTTAGAAAGACAGGTAGGGTCAAGCTTGCTGTTTTTGAGTAATGGTATAACTGTTGCATGTTTGAAGGACGAGGGAAAGGTATCAGAGTAGAGGGAGGAGTTAAAAATGTGTGTGAGCGTAGGGATTCTTGTAGGAGCAAGAGGTTTTAGGAGATGGGAGGGAATGGGGTCAAGAGGGCAGGTGGTAGAGGGAGAAGATCAGCAACGACACATCCTCCTCTGTGACAGCGGATAAAGAGTCAAGGAATGCAGGGGGAGAGTTAGGAAGAGGTGTAGGATGGGAGGAGGATACAGAGGAGATTGCCTGACGTATGATCCACCTTTTCCTTGAAATAGTCGGCAAAATCCTGAGGTGAGATGGAGGAAGCAGAACAGGCAGCAGAGGGTGGTCGGAGTATGGAGTCCAAGACAGAAGAGTCGGCGTGTTGATTAGTGAAGAAAAGTAGGTTTGTTTAGCTTGAGAGAGGGCAGAGTTGAAACAGGATAGCATAAATTTGTAGTGAAGGAAGTCTGCAAGAGTGTGAGATTTCTTCCAGAGACGTTCAGAGGAACGAGTGCAGGAACACAGCATGCACATGTGGGAATGTAGCCAGGGTCTGGGGTTCAAAGTGCGAGAACGGCAGAGAGAAAGCAGGGCATGTACATCATGAGAGGAGGATAGGGCAGAGTTGTAGTTCCTGACCAGGTTGTCAGGGTCTGGAGCAGAGCTGAGAGAGGAGAGAGAGGAGTGTAAAGTGGACTCAAAGGCTGGTAGGTTAATAGAGCGCAGGTCTCTGCAGAGACGAGGGGTAGATGAGGTGGAGAAGGGGAGAAGTGAGAGAGAAAATTAGATGAGGTGATGGTCAGAGAGAGGAAAAGGGGAAATGGAGAAATCCATTAACATTTGTCTTAATGCGTTGTATTTTTAAATGATAAGTATGATGAGCAATACTAAAAACAATTTGATGTAAAAGTATGTTTTTCTGTGCTTCTTGTTATTTATTGTTATTTTTTTTCCTGTATTGTAATGTTGTTGTTTAATGTTTGTAAACCCATATATATTTTTAAAAAAAAATCTGTGGAGGGAAGGGGGAGGATATATACAGGCATAGTAGGTAGGTATCAGTAGCCAATATTGTCCTACACTGCTGTGTACATAATATAGGTACAGTTGTTCTTAAGACGGGTATATTTGAGAGGCTAGCGGTGCTGGCGAGCTGGTATCCTAAAGGATAGGGCTGGCAATAAATGAATGTGTTGTGCGCCCTGATTAATTCTTACAAGACATAGTTATAATCTGCACAGGTGCCTGCAAGTTTTGCTTTAATCGGTTACCTTTATGAACCTCTAAAAGCTGTATATATGCTATAGGGACACAGTGTTCTTAACATAGGTATGACGTGTGGTGTACCCCCGGGGTGGCACTTATTTGGATGTACACCGTACGTCATTAAAGCACTAAACCGGTTCAGGTGAAAAGAAGTATCCTTACAGATTAGTAATGTTATCTCTTTAGCTACTAAAAATCAGATTGTACCTGTCTCTGGGTGGGAATTCATTAAATGCTTCTGCACACTGGCAGAGCTGCAGAAAACAGGTTATTAAATGTAGAAGGGTTGAAAAGAGGCACAGCAGGACTTACTTTGCCTATGCATAATCAATGGTTAAGAGACCAAATGTCTCTCAATGGGGTGGCTGTCATTGTTAACCAGTGTTGAAAGGGTTCCAAAGTCAGGGGTGAAGGAAACCTTCCCGCTATAAGGCTTGTGTCATTGTATGTGATGCGATAGAAAATGCTTTCCCAGCACCATTCCCATCTGTGAGCATCCCTACCGGGGGGAACCGAGATGGCCTGTCTGGGACCCCATTATATAGGAATGAGGAAGAAGCTTAACTTGATTTCAGATTACTACACATCCAGGTTCCTTACCTTGGCTGATCCTGATACTATTCCTTCCGGACACACGTTCTCAGATTTGGGGATTTTATTCCAATTTTATTTTAAGTGCATACAATGTTCATGGTTTTTTCTGTGTTTTTTCTGTGCACTATTAAAAGTTTATTATTTTTTGTTTTTGTTTGTTTTTATACCGCTAGAACGTTTTGCTTCCATATCCCTTAGTTGGTATGTGGAGCAGCGAGTCTATTCAGCCATTTTCTGTGGATATTTACATTCTACTACCCTATTCCCTCTAATTTTGACCGTGAGTTTGTCTTAAAGGGACTGCTGTGACCTCTCTGGTCACATAATTTGTGTCGGGAAGATCATGTGACAAGGCAGTCACTAGATACAATTGGTGCACTGCTAGAGAGAGGGCAGTGCTCAAAAAGGGGTGTGCCAGAGCCTGTTTCAGAAGTGGAAGGGGATGTGACATTGTAAATGGTTGCTATAGGAACAAAAAATGCTTGTTACATTATAATACATTAAAAATGTCTTAAATTTTTTTTTAGAAATGTAAATTTTCATAGTACAGAACTGATTTATTACAACAACAAAAAATGCACAGGATTTGCACTTACCAAGTGAACATAAGGCACAAAGTAGCCAAAAAGTGCTGCCGGGATTCCGAAGGCCCAAATGCAGTAACCCCATGTCTTGAAAATGGAAAAATTGAAGACTTTCTTGGCAGGAGGGAGGCTGAATTTTCCATTCTTCCTGAACTCCAGGTCACTGCGCCTGGGAACGAGCGGCTTGTAGGTGAATCCGGCCAGGACGAGTACAACCATAAGGATGCACAGGACACGCAGCGTGTTGTACAGGCCGATTTGGTCGAGCAGAGACCTCAGTATGAAGGGCAACGCAACAGTGAACAGGCTGCTGCCGGCGGTGACTATACCGTTCACCAATCCCAAGCGTTTCTTGAAATAGTGTCCGAGGATGACGAGAGATGGCTGGTATGCAAAGGAGCAGCCGCAGGCAAATAAAATGCCGTAGGTAAAATAGAGAGGCTCTATAGAGCTAGGAAAAGAGAGTGATCAAAAATAGTTAGACCATGGGAATACAAAGCAATATATAATTACAATCTCCCTGAGATTGTGCAGTCTGGTTCATTCAGTTCTGGAGGTTGAGCTAGATTTTATCTTCTATGAAGTAAAAATACTCAGCTAAACATTTTGAAGGTGTATGTTTATTCCAAGAGGCATATATATATATATATATATATATATATATATATATATATAGCGCAAGAAAAACATCCCTATTGGAGGCTGAGTTGTCGATCACTGCTCATCTCACTGGATTTGTGACCCACAATGCCGTGCATAGCTCTACGCAAGGCATTGTGGGCCACGATTCCAGAGTGTAGAGCAGTGACCGACAGTTCTAATAATTTGGATGGAGAAGTCCCAGTTATTTGTAAACCTTCGTTTAAAATGCCTATTCAAGTGTACATGCAGTCTCTACAGGCATACCCCGGTTTAAGTACACTCACTTTAAGTACACTCGCGAGTAAGTACATCTCGCTCAATAGGCAAACGGCAGCTCACGCATGCGCCAGTCAGCACGTCCTGAACAGCAATACCGGCTCCCTACCTGTACTGAAGCTGTGCGCAAGCGGGGAGACTATAGAGACTGTTACAAATGCCTTATTTACATCAGTTATGCACGTATATGATGATTGCAGCACAGTACATGCATCGATAAGTGGGAAAAAGGTAGTGATTCACTTTAAGTACATTTTCGCTTTACATACATGCTACGGTCCCATTGCGTACGTTAATGCGGGGTATGCCTGTATTCAGTTCTATATATGTACATACTGTATATTAACCTTTGCTTTTCTGTATTCTGATCACATAATTCACCGGTTATTGCTTTTAATAAAATATTTGTGCACATTTCTTTCTGAAATCTAGACAAGCGAGTCATTGTGAATTTTCTAAGAATTGGTTTGCAACATTCATTTTGTGATCGGTATTGTACTCACCTAACAAAAGTATTACATGGTACATTTTGTGACATTGGTTGCTATGCTATTTATAGTTCCTTAGTCTAAACGTGAAATGAACATATAAAAAATATCCCAAAACAAATGTTACAAAATAGTAGAGAAACTGCTACTTCCCAGAGAGCTTTTTTTTATTGCAACTCCAATGTATTTGGCTAAGCGAACCTTCCCCTTAAACCTGGCCAGTTTCAGAGTGGACACATTGCTTTGCGGCACTAATTACGATAAGATAAACTTATGTATCATAAATTCCAAATCAGGTGAATGAGGAAAAAAATGCATTTTGTTTTAAAACTACCAACAAGCAAAATATAAAATATGCCGCATCATAATCTCTGAGTATAGCTAGAGGCCATGTTTTATTATCACTATTAAAGCATCTTGCCATCATTTTGGATCCTATTTTATAAAGGAAAGCGATGACATAAATTTGTATTCAGGATCACCACATTAACACAACCGTAATGTATTAACCTCATTTTTGAATGGGCCTACTGCATGTGCTCAATTGTTACAGTACATGTCATTTAGAAAAGAGAAGGCTGCTTCCATGAATAACACACTTTTCCAAGCTTTCACTAATGCATCTGCACTTCGTTATATGTTTGTTACAGGAGTTGTATATCGGTTTGCTATATTTTTTTTTATCTATGCATCACAAATACAGTAGTTCAACAATGCAGCCTGAGAAAAATATGTGCATCAAACAACATTGTTTTCTCATAAGCAGAGGATACACAGATAACAAATGTTCCCAGTCACACACAGCTGCCTCTTTCCTTGAACCTTTCATACAACTTTACTGTTCAGTCCAAATGATAGCAACAAGCAGTGTAGAGCAAAGGAGTGTAGAGCAAAACTCCTTTGCTCTACACTGCTTGTTGCTGACTCTACTCTGCAGGATTGCACGCTCCGGAACACTGCAACACTGGACTCATTTTGGCTACCCCTATGGGCAGGTAATGGGCTTTAGCCCTTATATGTTTACCTTGTGTCCTACTATAGGGGATGTTGTCGCTTAAAGAAGGGTTCATATACAAAGGCCATTTGCTGTGGTGGTCAAGTGGACACCGTTAGGTCATTTGTCCCTCTATCCATGCTTATGGACATTTAATTCAATGGATGGTTGCAGTGTGCTTACTTATGCCTCAATGATGCTTATGAGAAACAATATGTGCAGTGCATACACTTATATTTGAGCACCATTTGTCTCCAATTCTTCTGCAGTCCAAATGATAGTTTATAAAATTAAGGGGTCCTCTCGTCTTTAAAACCACCATGTAGACTTTCACAACAAAAAAAATCTCCCGCACCCCACTATTTAATGCTATCTAGGTTAGGATCCCGGAACTCAAAACAGCCGCTTGTCTGATCTTACCTTACAAAGGAACTGGCAAGAAGGCCGACTATACCCACTGCAGCTCCCGCCACTGCCGTCCGTCGACACCCGAATAAATCCGTGAATATGCTGACGACAGGAGAGCAGAAGAAGATCATTCCCATGGACAGAGAGCTCACCCATGCTGGGAGGAAGAGAAAGAGGACCAGTATTATTAAAGCAGTATTACGTTTCAACAACGGATGGAATAACAGGCAGAAAACACAGCTGGCTGAGATGTACATTGTTACGAAAGGCAGACTAGAAATCCTACATTGTACATGAATCCTGATCTGGCTATCTGCTCCGATGTTCCCTCCTTGCTGGGGAACTGCAGAGCAGGATTTTATGTCCTTGACTCATTTTTATCCCATTACGCAAACATCGCATTCACTTGAATTGGCCCTAAACTCCGCCACTGACAGGTACAGTATCTTATTAAGAGACACCACTTAGTAAATAAGGCCCTAATCAGGTCACATTGCCTCCCTAATAGGATCAAGTGAGACACGCTCATCTGGACGCTCAATGTTTTTGTTTCAAAAGTGACGGGCAAAGACTTCACTGTGATTAACATTCATTTGTTTAGCCCTATGATTTTAATAAATAACTGACCATTTGAGCCCTAGTGATGTGGGCTCAGATATTTTGTGTGCCGACTCACTGGCTGAACGGTTCAACTGAAAATCTTTGGGGTGAAGATTCATAAGCTACAAAAGAAAGACACTTTAAGGTCAAGAGAATTAATCGTTACGTTAAATCAGTCAATACTGGTCTTCAGAGAACTGCTGGAACATTGTATTGAAGCTTTTACCATATGAGATCATTTAAAAATAAAAATCTTAACCCCGTAACCCTCCCTTCTTGACTTAAAATACACACATCGTTTTTCTTGATGTAACCGTTTAAATGCGCAGTCACCTCTCACTGGGTTTATTGTATTATCTTTTATTTATTTCACTGACACAGACACTCGATCGATTCCCTTGGGTGGTTTTACTTTGTCAAAATCAATGTTGAAGGAGTCTTTCAAATATAGAAATCGGCCTCATTAAAATACAAAGATAATTCTCCTTAGAATGCCGGGGGGCTACTGAGAAATAGCCGGATGTGATCAGAGTCAACATCTGAGTCAACATCCAATCACAAAATCTGTAAAGACAAAAAAGTTTTGGCCAGTGGGGATTTCACCATGAAAAAATATTTGTATACTTTTTTTAGTGGTTATTTTTGCTACTGTTGCAAATTGCAGGTATCTGCTTAAAAATATATAGGGGTGACGTTTACTAAGCAGTGCTACTCCATAATACACCATCCAGCACAGCAAAAATAACCTGTTGCTGCCCATGTGAGCTAATGGTCTGTAAGGCTGTGCCTATAGTGCCGTCGATGGCGACGGGTGACGTCACCCGTCGCAAGTTATGTTTCGGCGGCGGCGGCGGCGCGGGATACCAGCAATTTCATTTGTTCAAAGGCCGTCACGTGACGGCCCTTGAAAAATCAAATTTTGCCAGCTTCAGGTTTTCGACGTCGCTTCGTCGCTTGTCGCGTGCACTATAAGCGCACGCGACGGCGGCAATGTATTTGTTTTCGGGCGACGTCGCGTCGCCGGCACTATAAGCGCGGCCTAAGGTGTACTCTGGCCCAGGAGGTGCATTATGGAGTAACACCACGTAGTAAATACTGTATGGCCCATAGCCTTTTCATACACAAATAATAGCAATTAGATCTGTGCTATCTCATGCCTATGGCACGGCTTCTGAACAGAGTTGGAAAGAAGGGAAGAGAGAAATAAAGAAATGATTCGTTTTCATGGAGAAAAGATCTGCACTGTATCTGTATGTGATGTTCTCTCAAACTTCAGCTTGGTCTGCAGACTGAGGTCATGCTCTTGAACATGACCGTCCGTGGAATGCTAAGGGATGTGGTGGCATGTCTGCCATGTCTGCCGCTCACCGTCAGGCTGCCCTTTCACTATCAGTCAAAGTCAAAACCTTTCTTATTCTTTAGATAAAAACCTTATCTGCCTCGTCTCTTCCAATTGACTGATTTGCACACACAAACTGAAAAGGCTCTGCATAAACAAACGCATATACTGTGAATTACAGCGGGTCTCATAATATTTGAGCCCTTACTTAGTTACACTTCCTCCCTAAGTTTTTTTTTCACACATCACTGTCTTGTTTCAAGGAGCAAATAGAGGAGAACTGGAGAGAGAAAAAAGAAACTTAATATATGAAGCCCAAGCGATGGAAACACCTCTCTTTGCGTTCATTTTGCTTCACTGTGCACATAATCTCCATTTTGAACTAAGAATGAATGAGTGATATGGACACTACACTTTTTTTTTTACAAAATGATGTTCAGGTCTCTAACAGGAAAGGTGGAATCCCGCAGAAATCGCGCCCTATCATTCAATAAAGAACAGGATCCTGTAGCACTCATAAACCCAATGACCAGAGTCAAATAAACATTTCAAGTCCTTTTTAATGCACACATAGTGCACGGAGTTTCAGGGAGATCCCTTCTTAGGCCGCGATTATACAGAAAAACGCGCGCAGCGTCGCGTGTTGTGTCGCCAAAACCATTTTCTTAAATTCAATGACAGTGCTTATAACGCAAGCGACGGTCGCGACGCGCTCCATTGCAAAGCCTGGGGAAGAGACTGGGAAATTAGTTTTTTTTTCTTGCACGGCCTCGCCTCCTCTGCTCTACCTCCCCAGTATAAACAAGATGCAGCTCGGCCGGCCGCGCTGGGTGACGTTACAGAATACAAAACAAACGCGCGTTTTCTGTATAATCGCGGCCTAAGAAGGGATCTCCCTGAAACTCCGTGCACTGTGTGTGCATTAAAAAGGACTTGAAATGTTTATTTGACTGTGGTCATTAAGTTTATGAGGGTTACAGGACACTGTCCTTTAGTGAATGATATGGACTCGCCCTGTTAATTTCCATATCTCGAGATAGAAACATTAGGCACTTATGTAGTAAGCATATTTGTGTATCAGCGTTACTCAAACTTTTCACAATATCCTTTCCCAAATAGGCATTTGTTAAGAAGTCCGGCTTTGCATCACAGCCATTTAATTAGCAATTAAATGAACCTTTTCAGTGCCCTATAGATGTACCTGGTACTTCACAAGCCCTTACATACCTGAGGCCCTATTGACATATCCAGTATGTCGTTTTTAGGGCGGTAATCGGGCAGTACACTCCATCAGAGCAGTTGGCCCCAGAAGTGGAGCCCCCTGCCCTCCATGTCCACGTACATGAGGTGGGGGCGGTCGTGGGCAAATACCGGAAGTCTAGTAACACTTGGGTTTCTTCTGGGCTTCAGCCAGCAAGGATGTTAAAACCTTTATCATTCAATGGATAACTGTCTGACATAAGGTAGCCTTGTCAGGTTCACAGATGTAGTATCACCCTGGACTAAACTATTCTAACTGTGGAATATACCGTTTATAACAAAAACATCAGAATTACTGTAGAGTAGACATTTATTGCTGGGCGCAACACTGGCCAGCAGGTGTCGCCCTAACAGTAGAGTTAGGCTTTGAATGCAATTACTTCTATATTTAAAAGTAAAATATTATTAAACACAACTTTGTGAGATCCGTTTCTCTTTATGCTATAGCATGCCACACTTTTCAGCTGAGTGAATGCATTGTTAACAGTGGTTTACTGGCGCTTCCCACTATATTAAATGTAGGTGGTAGAAATAAGTGTTTTTTGTATATATTTATATTAAAAAAATGAAATAAATCAGTATATTTGTAATAGTGTTTACATTTTGTCTATGTTTTGGCTGTGTTCTGCACACATTTTACAACCAGGAGACACACATAACATTCAGAATCTGTTCAAAAGTACTTGGGCAGCACGACTGTCACGACTGTGAGGTCCAGTTAATTAAGATGTTCATCCATGAAAATACCCATCAATAAGAGAAGAGCTAAGCAATAGCCTTAAGTTGTCAGGATACATACAGCACATTCTCCCATCATGTCTCGAGAATGCCTTATGGCTACAGAGGCGCCAGTCACTCGCAGTTTAGAATATGAAATGAGCTGAGGATGTGACCCTGGGCACCGTGATTTCTACCAGTTGTTATTTATGTCGGTACAGGAGCGGCCTGTCAGGAATTTCCTATGAATACATGCACTGTGTTATTACAGGGAGAAGGAGTCTGGCCTTCCAGCTTTCTGTGATTCTGAACAAGCTGCTTTACTTCCATATGCTAAACAATGCTCTGCTATCCCAGTGAAACTTGTAGGGGGGCAAATACCATTAGAAACACCTGGGTATGACTATCCCACAAGAAAACCATTTAGGGAATAGGAAGCTAAGTTCAAGTAGTGTCTAAGATTTACGAAGGAGTGGGGGGGATTAGGAACATAAGGTGGGCCCAAAAGTCTTGCTGTCTGCTGTCATTGGCATCCCTGGCAGTGGAGTTACAGACAAGCCATAGAACAGCATATCAGGTGTCTAGGGAACTGCCTGTTATTGGCCCACAACATATCAAAAGTGCTGATGCATTGCCTTTGATTATGAAGCTTACTAAAGCAATATTTTTGTACCGAAGACCCAGAATATTTTATCCCATGCTGCCAAATCGAAAAAACTCCTACTGTGAAAAGTGAAAGCACTACAAAGAGAGCAAAAAAAGTCATTTTCTAACATCTCACCAAGTTCTTTCTGGGCCTGCTAGTGCTGAGCCTAAATGTAATGAAAGGCATGCACAATACGTGTAAAATAGCCTGCTGAGAGACAAAGTGATACCGTACGTGTTTACTTCCCTAACAAAGGGCAGGAATTCTAAAACCTTCCTAGATGTGTCTGCAACGATAAGAATAAACAAACTGGCCACTTAAAATATTATAATGGTTCTGTTACAATTCGTTTTGTATAAAAATGACTACGTTCCAGAGACGTTTCCTTTTACAAACCCCATGGAATGCGATGTGTCTGGCACTGGCGTACGCTAACCTTTCTATGAGGAGACATATATTATGACCACCGCTTATGCATCGCATATTAAACTGTTTTTGCAGTATATTGATGATATATTCATTATTTAGCAGGGCTCTGCCTCATTATTGATTGCATTTTTGGATTATCTCAATACATTGCCTACGTCGATCAGATTCACCCTCGCTTGGAGCGATTCTGGTATCTCGTTTTTTTTGGATGTTGAGGTGTATATTAAGGATCATAAGTTACTGTACACACTGCACTCTATCGCAAGCAAACAGATCGCAATACGGTGCTCCATGCTATCTCGCCGTTTTTACGGCGAGAGTATATTGTATCAGAACAAGATCAGAAAGAGATGAAATTTCATGAGATGAGACATCATTCCATAGATAGAGGTTTTCCCTCCCAAGTTTTGGATCAATGTCTTACTGTACATGCCTTGAGACTCCTAAAAATACTATTACAAAGACAAGCGAGAGGGTTGGCGTTTGCCACTACTTTCTCAACGGCAAGTGGATGTATTAAACATCTGATGTATGAACATTGGGCGATATTACAGAATGTAAACACATCGAGTCAAGTATGTAAAATACCACCTAATTTTGCATGTAGGAAGAATACCAATTTAGCTGGGAGATTGACCAAAGGGGATGATGTCAATAAATATACAGTCAAGCACTTACTTTCTAAATCACATTTGCCTGTTTCAGGTGTGTGGCTGTTCAATGTGTAATAGTGTTGTTATAAGAGGTGATACTACTGCTCATCCATATACAGGAAAGAGATTCTATATATGCGCCTGAATCGCCTGCATCGACTCTTCTTTTGTTATTTATGTTTCTAAGTGTTCTTGCAGTTTGCTGTATGTAAGCAAAGCCACACGGGCACTTAAAGTCGAAGATCCCAAAAGGTGAGGAACCGAGCTCACTTATTAGAGGTTGCGTAGAGCACAGGCATGGAGCAGCATCGATCAGGATTATGGGGCCTCTTCGCTAAACTTCGATAAGTTCATTGCAACACCGAACATGTTCGCATGTTCCTACCCCACGGTATGAAATTTGTGTAAAAACGGTATTCAAGAAGAAAAATGGCTTTTTTTTAGCGTTTGCTAAAAAAAATGCCATACTGCACTAGTTTGTATTTGCTTAACAAGCGGAATTAACTTAAAATGCAATTTCCCTCCAAATAAATTAGGGAGACGTGCCTTTGCTGAAAAGTAAACATACCTGAGGTATCATGGGAGATATGCTAATATCTATACAAAGTATATTTCAATGAGTAACGCATCTTAAAATATTTCAGGCTGACCCTTTTATTGTATTCACCTGTGAGAATATTAGGTATTTTTTGTGCACATATATAGTACACTTATACTCCTTCAGAATCAGCGCTACTTTTCTGTTTTGTTAGATACACTTGAACTCGCAAAAGACAAGGAATCTGCGCTCGTGCTGAACATATAGGACAATCAGAAGAATCCCCGTGCAGCTGTGTATGTCAGAGCAACTCCCCAAACGCTCCTAAATTGAGGTCCTCCAAAGAGGGTCTCAAAAAGACAAGAAAAAGAAATGCACACACAGCGCACCAGGGATCAGTTACAAATGTTCACCATTTCGTATCTGGTCACAAACCACACAAATACCAACCAATATAGGGCTAAATAACACAATTTACAAAAGATTATTAGTAGCACAATGCATCACAATTACATAAAATGTCAGATGTCGTGGTGCAGGCTTCAGAGAAGCTAGTGTCAGTTTAACATCCTCGTGAGTATTGTATTGTATTGTATGTCTTTATTTATATAGCGCCATTAATGTACGTAGCGCTTCACAGTAGGAATACATGGTAATCGAATAAATAACAGATAATATAAATAACAGATCATGGGAATAAGTGCTTTAGACATAAACATAACATTAAGGAAGAGGAGTCCCTGCCCCAAGGAGCTTACAGTCTAATTGGTAGGCAGGTAGAACGTACAGAGACAGTAGGAGGGAGTTCTGGTAAGTGCGTCTGCAGGGGGCCAAGCTTTATGTATCGTGTTCAGAATATCCACAGTGCTATTCATATGCTTCTTTAAGCAAGTGTGTCTTGAGGTGGGTCTTAAAGGTGGATAGAGAGGGTGCTAGTCGGGTACTGAGGGGAAGGGCATTCCAGAGGTGTGGGGCAGTCAGTGAAAAAGGTTTAAGGCGGGAGAGGGCTTTAGATACAAAGGGGGTAGAAAGAAGACATCCTTGAGCAGAACGCAAGAGTCGGGATAGTGCATAGCGAGAAGTGAGGGAGGAATCTGACATGTATATGTATCCCCTTTGTTTACATTTGTTTTTAAGTATATGGATTTTCTAATTGGCACATATATATGTAGCCATGGTAGGTTTGGCTATTGTACTGGCCCCCCCCACCCCCTGTTATGTAAGCCCTGATAGATGCAGGCTATAACAGACTGTCATCTTGGGGTTTCCCCTCCTCCAGCGGCCGTTCTGAGTGACAGGGTGTGGAGGTGGAACAGAGTCTGTGTACAGCCAATAATGGTGCAGACCTAATGCCCTCCCCCTCCTGTGTCTTAGGGAGGAAGCATGTAAAGTTAGTCAGCCCAGGTTCACTATTCTAGGGGTAGAAACCTATGCCTTAAGCCCCGTTATGGGTTGGGGAAGAGTTAAGGCACCTGGCCGGGCCTCCAGCCTACCAGTGTGGCCCAGGACCATCCTACGACCTGGATCCTGCTATTAACATCATGCATCCGCTGTAACTAGAACTCCAGTGGCTGCACCAATAAAGGATCCCATTGTATATACCCCTGCCTGAGTCTACAGTCTATTGGGTACTGGTATGTTCAGAGGACTGTCACTGGAGGGACTGTCTCCCGAACTCTGGAAATGTAGAATAACACAGTTGTGCGCTCCGGTATGCGTACAAACAATTGTGAAGTCAATATGCCAGTTGGGGGGAGAGGGGAGTATGAGTAGAGTCTGAAAGGGAGCAATGGTATGTCCTGGAGATATAGACGGTATACCAACCGATCTCCTCTTGACCCCAGTGTAACTCCCACATATATAACCAAACTGGGATAGCTTCTGAGGGCTAGGTGCAGGATATTGGAAGTAAGGAAACAACTTCTTACCTCCTGATTTGAATCCTGGTTGTCCCGCTGTCTTGAAGGATATGGCGACCGCACATCCGCGGTATACAGACACCTCCTTCTTCCCCCTGTGGCGCCGCCGAGATCAAGAGAGCAGCAGTAAGGTTGAAAGAAATTCAGGACACTCAAACGTTGTCCGGGCAATCCTCAAGTAGGAAAATTTCAAAAAGCAGGGTACCCAGGTATGGTAAATTGAAAAAGGCTTGAGAAAGCACAAATAGTTACGTGAAACGCGTGGGAGGACTACTCTGCCATTCTTTACCACTCACTTATGCTTTAAATAAAGCCTTTTTCAATTTGCCATACCTGGGTACCCTGCTTTTTGAATTTTTCCTATTTGAGGATTGCCCGGACAACGTTTGAGTGACCTGAATTTCTTTCAACCTTGCACCAGAACTCTGGAGCCTACTGTGACTGGAGGCGCAGCACCATGAGAAGAACTACTGCCTGAAACCGCCTAAAGCCTGTCCTGTTTCCCCACAACATCGCGGAAGCTCAGCCTCTCCTGAACCAAACAGGTATCTAGCACCACACAGACCTGTAGCCAGAGCTAATTTTCAAGAGGGGGGGAAGCAGCGCTACATATACACAAATACATGTGACGTGTTCAGCACACAGGTATAAAGAACAGACAAGATTGAGAGTACCTATCGATCCCCCGAGGAAGCTGTCAGACAGTGAAACGTGTAGGTCCAGTCTGAGGAGAACAGTGACCGGTTTGAGAAACTTCCTTTCCGGGGCGTCTGCATAGTGCCCCATAGTAACTGCATGGATTGATTTTACCTTATTATAAGCTTAACTCTTCTTCACATTCGTGAGTTCCATTGAAGCTTTTTATTTTCTTCAAATTAAAGACTGAATTATACTATGTATGTCTCTTTTTCATCTCTACTTTGAGGTTTATCAAGAGGAATTCCTTTGAGAACCATTGGATGAGCCCGTGTTCCACATTCCACGTGAGTAGAAACACAGACACTTATATATGCTAGTTATAATTGTATTTTTAAATGCCCTGAGAGGTCGCATTCTGGATGTTCTTGTGTTATAGAGTAGAACTAGCAGCTTTTATAATAAAGTACCGGCACTCCCCCGGTCTTGCAAAAAATATATAACAACATTTATTTGGTGGTTTGACGTTTCAGTCTCAAACTCAGACCTGTGACAAAAGGTCTGAGTTTAAGACGGAAACGTCAAACCACTGAATACATTTTGTTATATATTTTTTGCAACACCTGAGGAGTGCCGGTACTTTATTATGAAAGCTGCTTATTCTACTTTGTAATATTGTCACCCTGCAAAGGGTGTACCTCTGTGGCCACCCGAGGCATTTTCTTATCGCGTCCGATCATGTGAGTGCACCTAACTCCCTCAGATTCTTCTTCAGTACTACAGTACATTACTACCAACCGTAACATCTAGTACTCACTATAGCTCCTGCTGCAGAATAAAAGTTAACATCATAATGAGCGAACCTAACCTTGTCTTAAAGAAGTAATCCACAAATGTTCACAGAACCCACTCCCCGACAACAATCCAAAATCTCTAAACACAGTAATATCTTGAAAGACTTTGGCCCATTTATACTAAGCAGTCTTCTGCCATAAAACACCTTCCGATGCTGGGAGACACCTTAAAACTCATTCAGTTGAATGGGATGTAAGTTATCTTACAGCGCTGGATTCATTGTTCATCCTCTTCTTTACTGGTGTCTCCTCTAGAGAGGGAAAGGAGTTGAGCAAGAGTGTAGCAAGAAAGAAACGGGCAACCTACAACAATGCCCTGAAGGATCTGAGACCAGAAGTACAAGGAAAGGTAAGAAAAGAAGAAACCAGAAAACACAAGAAAAAGGGTTATTCAGTAAAACACCTCGGTTGTTATTTCCCAATATCAACCTGAATAGCTGATAATGCATTCAAATGTTACCCTTCAATATATATACATGCCTTATAATTTAAAAAAAAACAAAAAAACAATATTGAAGTAAAAATATGGCACCGCCTTCAATGAAATCCCTTATAATAATGATGCAATCCGGTTCCCTAAACACACATCTGGAGGTTGAGGTGACCAGTGGTGCAGTCCAGGTGGCTCATGATGTCACAAGTGTCGGAACCAGATGTGAGTCTGGCGCATTATGCCAGGAACATCCACACAACAGAGCCCACCACGGAACGTCACAAAACCCTTCTAAGCTATAACGCTTAGAAAATGGGTGGGGGCAGCCCCTTTTATTAGAAGTGGGCCATTTCACAATTGGTATAGTGCGCTATCTTTTGTTCTCCTGTGTTTGTTTTTCGTTCTGTTTCAGTTAGTGAATGAAGAAGCTGCATATGGCGTTTTGGTCTGATTCAATACCTGTATCACACATTTTCTTCTGGCGTCATTACCTTCACGATGATTTAGATCAGGAGTGCGAAAACTGGGGGGTGCAAGATTTTTCTGCAGAGGGGCAGCGGTTGCAGAGGCCCCGCGCTCTTCCCCGCGCTCTTCCCCCAAGGCATTTAAATTAATGCCGGAGGATCACGTGAGGCCTCTGCAACGTCACTTAGGCTGCGCTTATAGTGCCGGCGACTGCGACAGCAACACGACATCGCGGCAAAACAAATGCATTGCTGCTGTCGCGTGCGCTTATAGTAGGCGCGACGCGACGGATTGGTCGCGATTGCTGGAAGACATCTCTATTTGATTTTTCCAGTGACCGTCGCCTGACCGTCACCATAAGCGTAGCCTTAGGCTGCATCCATGCTGCCAAAGACCGTGCGGAGGCGTGCCTAAAGGCAGTGATCGCGGCCATAGCCCACGCGTGCGATTGCAGGAGGGGACGCGTGGTGCGCGAGGAATCAGTTCAATCTGATTCCTCGGCGTGACGACCAGGTCACGTGAGCAGTTAGCCCAATGAGGGCGAAGCAGTTCCGTGACGCCCCTAAACACGCCCCCAACGGCGCATCTAGCATGGCCAAAAAACGCTCCCGCTAAACCCGAGTGACGTCACACACGCGCACGCCTCTGTGCGGTCTTCGGCAGCTTGGACGCAGCCTAACATTATATTCGGCAACACCATGGCAACGCGGCGTCACGTGAGCCCGCGGCGTCATTTGACGGGAAGGGGGCGCGAGCAGGGGGGAAGCACAGGCAGGGGGGCGCTCCCCTGATTTAGATCGTTTTATTCTCTGTGATACACTGCACCATTTTTCTTTTGCTTTTTTCTTTAAGCGCCTGGTATTTTGAAATTACTGTTCCTTAAATATAACTATTTTTTTACTTTAAAAAAATAATCTATTATTTAAATGGCGCAGTATAGATTTGACCTTAAAAGCCTCAAGTTGGACATGGTGTTTACAAGCAGTTAAGCTTCCCGGGACAATATTTTGTCTGTTGTATCTGGTTACATCGCTAAGTGTTAAAAACGGAGCTCTGTTTTCGGTTTGTTTTCTCTTTTGTCACATGCCACATATGACACTAATTAATGGCATTGCCACATCCTGCTAGTAAAGGACATATTGTACTTAGGGAAACATCTTTCATATAGAAACAAGTGAGCATTCCTTCGCCCCATATATCACTCAGGGAGAAATTGTGCAATCTCTTCAGCTGTTTTATATTGTATACAGGACCAAAGCCTAAAACAAATGCTCACTCCATATGCCTTGGAAGTGCTCTCAAGTAGGTTGTACATGAGGAAATACTCACATCTGTCTGTGCCGCTTGCAAAAAATATCCCTTACTGCTGCAATAAAATGAATAGAGGAGACTGTACAGATGTCACACACTTAACTAGTCTTCCAGGTCGTTAGGCTGAAACGATAATCAGCTTTCACTTTGGAAAGCCCAGAGATCACTTCTGCTACTGACAAGGACTCTTGTTTGCTGCAATTAAACATATCTGTAAAATCACATTACTTCTAAAGCTGTTTTTTCCTGGAAGGAACGGTGAGGGAAATCTGACACGAGGATGGGACCTGGGGGGTGTGTGGGGAGGGGGAATTATTCTTGGGCGTGTGCAATAATATACACATTCATTCACATTTCATAGACATACAATACAATTTCAAAATCGTTTCGCATCTATGTTATTACTTTTGTAAATATTAATTAGAACATTCTGATGGTTATAAATAAAATATATTAAAAAATTATTTTTTTAAAAAAAAGAAAAGTTTATCACAGTAATGCTATAGAATTGACCACATGCGCTATGAAAAAAAGGTACAGGAACTGCATTCCACCCGTTCCCCCTGACAGAACAGCTCGGGTTATAAATATAACAATCTTTGGTTTCCTACCGTAGCTTCGTCTCAATGTGCTCAGCATGTAAGGGGAACAAGAATGAGGAAAAGTGTTAGGCTAAGGCCCCGGTATCTCCGCTGCAACGCGCGCTCGCGAGATTGGCGGCGCGTGCAGCCGATTCCCTGGTCTGCAGGGAGCTGCAGGAAGAGAGACCGGGGGGGGGGGGGGGGGGCGTGGCGGGGGAGTGACGGGGGTGCGGCCATGACGTCACCCGGCAAGTTCGCCCTCATTGGCTGAACCGCCGGGGGGCGTGCCGTATCGCTCGACGCGAGTTCCTGCTCTCAATTCTATTGAGAGCAGGAGCAGCTCTCGCCCCAGCGCTGCGGCCCCCCCTCGCAGCGGGCCCGGCTACATTGAGGGGAGGGCTCTCGTCCGTGCAGCGTCCGCCACAGCAGGACGGTGTAGTAGCCAGCGGGGTCAAGGCCTTAAGTTCCACGCATGGGGGGCTCAACTGCAGTCCTCAAGCCGCCCCAACAGGTCAGGTTTTCAGGATATCCCAGCTTCAGCACAGGTGGCTCAATCAGAGGCTCAGTCTTTGACTGAGCCTCTGATTGAGCCACCAATGCTGAAGCAGGGACTGATTGAGCCACCTGTGCTGAAGCAGGGATATCCTGAAAACCTGATCTGTTGGGAGGGGGGGTGGAGGACTGGAGTTGAGCACCCCTAGGGAAAAATGTAGTGATCGTCACTCGGGCAAATCTGAAGTGATCACATGACCCCAAATGCCAGACACTGAAAAGGTTACGAGATATTAAGAGAAGACAAAAATGCGAGCAATTAAGAGATATTGCCATGCACACTTTTAATGCTTGGAGAAAGTTTGCGAATTTTGCCCATTTATGCGATTTTAAAAAAAAGAGAGAGAATGTTGCATAAATTCGTGACAATTTGACACATTTTCTAGCATCTGTTATGTTTAATAAACATTTATTAAAGCATCATATCTGCCACTAGCAAAGTGAATAAAAGCACTTGAAATATGAGGCAGATGTAGCACACGAGGAGTTAAATTGCCTAACTACAATAGTCTAGGTACATTACATTTCATTTAGGGGGAGCAGAGTCTGATCCCATTGGGATTACAAATACTACAAGGCTTTCATTACTATCTGGATGTGCACAGACACAGACAAATGCATTGCTAGAGAGTGGGAATTTGAAATTAAATAGACACACAAGTCGAGGGAGCATCTTTTAAAGCTGCAGTTCAAGCTGCCGTTTTAAAATGTTCCATTCAATATGTGCATCAATACAATCTACACACTGACAAGTGATTAGCTAAATTGCTGATCGATTGGCGAAGATTCGGCTCGGGGGTTCACTAAATCCCTGTCAGTGCTGCAGAAGAGGACCCAAGATGCAAAGTTCTGTGGGGAAGATCCTGTGACCAGGCAGTCACTAGATACAATTGGTTCACTGCTAGAGAGAGGGCAGGGCTCAAACAGGGGTGTGCTGCAGCCTGTTTCAGAAGAGGAAGGGGATGTGACTTTGTAAATGGTTGCTTTAGAAACAAAAATGCTCGATACATTATAACACATTAAAATTTTCTTTTCTTTTTTAAATGCTACAAGTATTTTTTTCACAGTACAGAACTGATTTATGTATAAAAAACCACACGTAAGATATTGCTTGAACTGCAGCTTTAAGACCTAGTTTTGATTTGTCACTCACAGTGACAGAAGAGAGAGCTCTCAGAGTGACCCTGGAAAGCAATGTGACAGAAAAAATAGAACTTATAAAGCTGTTATTATGATAGTGATGAAAAGATTAATTCGGGCAGTCGTCAACTCCACAATCATCACTCACCCTCAATGCATTCTTCTTTATTTTTTGCCTTTGTAGACCTCTTGAATCTTCCTATTCTGTATATGACCTGTCTCTCTCTTTCTCTTTATGGTTGCACAGACAATGTTCCACCTCGTCTTGTGGGCCCCCCTTGCAGCGAAAGGTTAAGAGGGGCTGAAGGAGCGGCTCAGTGAGCAATGACACTGACTGGCACTGAGTTTGGAGCAGGGGGAACCTGGTTCAATTCCTGGTGTCGGCTCCTTGTGACCTTGAGTAAGTCATTTTATCTCCCTGTGCCTCAGGCACCAAAAACATAGATTGTAAGCTCCACAGGGCAGGGACCTGTGCCTGCAAAATGTCTCTGTAAAGTGCTACATAAAACTAGCAGCGCTATACAAGAACAAACAATTATTATTCATTATTGGCATTCTTGTCAGTTCTAATTTGGCAATACACGGACATCGCACCAGTTACTTCCCTACGGGGGAGCGCTTCAGGTCAGTCTGGGGCATGGTTAAGAAACATTGTACTACACTATGTAAATCATTTCACCTTTCTATGCGAGTGAAAAGGCAGCTGCCTAAGTAGTGTTATCTCAAATGATTAAAGGGTCGGAAAATAATAGCATTGCTCAAAATCATATGACCTTTGCAAAAACACCAGTGATATTCACAGGGTATTTGTTAGTAAATAAAAATGTGTTTTTTTAGGGAAGAGATATTTGCTGTAAAACCCCCTATTTAGATGATTGCTGGAATAGAGTTGAAACTTTTTCACAAATGACGGAGTATTTTGCACCGGATTAAACTGCTGATTTATTCACGTACCGGGTTAACGAATGCAAACACCTGTTTTATGTGGGGCTCACTCTCTCACTCTATCATTAATATTGTGGCATGCTGTCAGCGCGTTTCTTTGTAATGATCAATAATGCCAAAGCCTAAAGAGCGCGATACAAAACTTAAATGTAAAAATACAATTCAGGCCTTAGTATGTTGATTCGACCAAAATGCGACAGAAAGAAATATTCAGCCCAGCAGGGAGATTAAAGCCGGACAGTTACACCAATAGGGTGTTGGTCAATTCTCAAATCGCACTGCAAGGCTCGGGCCGCATCATCAGAGTGGCGGAAGGAGAGAAAAAAAGTTGTTTATGGCCTCACTGACTCGCATAGTCACTATTACCCCCCCACACCTCTTTCTGTCACACTCCCCCCTCACCGCTTTCCTCCTCCCCTTCTCGCCTCTCTCCCCTTTACCTTTCTCCTCCTCATGTCTCTCTTCCCCCCTCACCTCTCTTCCCCCTCACCTCTCTCTTCCCCCCTCACCTCTCTCTTCCCCCCTCACCACTCTCTCCCCCTCCTCAACTCTCTCTCCCACTCATCTCTCTCCCCCCTCACCCCTATCTCTCTCCCCATCACTATCTCCCCCCGACTCCCTCTCTCCTCTCACCTCTCTGTCCCCCCAACTCTCTCCCCCCTCACCTCTCTCCCACCCCCACCACCTCTCTCTCTCTCCCATCAGCTCTCTCTTTCCCACCCAGCCAAACTCCCTCCCTCATTCCCTCCCAACCGACCAAACAACTCACTCCCTCCCGGCCAAACTACTCGTTCCCAGCCAAACAACTCACTCCCTCACTCCCGGCCAAACAACTAACTTCCTCCCACTCGGTTAAACGCCTCACTCCCACCCTGCCAACCTCCAGGCCGCATAATAAAGCTTCTTGTGCCACATGCAGCACATGTATTTGATAGGCCTGAACTAAAGGTTGCAGCATTTGCCACCTACACTCTAGTTTGAAATGGAACATAATAAAACCCATAAAATACAGTACATGGCAGAATTTATGCTGCAATAAGCAATGCTCCATTACCATCATAGTCAAAACACTACTCCATTGTCTGCTTTGGCTCATTACCATGACGGCGGTTAATCAATGGGAGTGTAGTAATGGTCACCAATTTTTCCAACGTGTTTTGGAAAATAACGGGCCTTTTTGTAGCGTTCTTGATCCGTCATTGCCATCCTGCTTCATAAGCAAAACATGACTGTGCTCATGTTCTTGCTGAAGTCATCATCATAATACCAAGTGCATTGTACCATAGCATCTTCAAGAAATGCCATGAGTGGAGAGAGAAGATGTTGAACATGCAGCTCCATCTCCTATGTTGATTCTCCCCTTTCCTAGAGGCTGTAAAGTCTTAATCATTAACTAGTAGACAAATTCAGCATGACCTTTGGCAGTTCATAACAGCTGAAAAATGCAGCACAAAGTAGAATAGAGCAGGAGATCCTTAGATAACCAAGCTATCGTAAGCATTCGTGTTCTTGATTAGGAGCATTTTCTGCTGACTTTTAGAAAATACGCTTTATATGTGAAATGAAGACGTGTACTTTGCACTTAATAAATCAGCGCAAATCCCCTCCCCCCCCCCCATTTACTTAACTGTATATTATGTTTTTCTATATGCTTCACTAGGTAAATCTAGAGGCGTGAAATCAAGTCAAAGAGTAACATTGAAAAATAACCAGCCCTGAAATTGTATTGGAAAGAATGGTTATTTTTTTTTCTTTAACAATGTTAACATTTCCCATTTGAGTGCTTCCTAGAGATTACCCAGTGATAACCACATAGGGGGCTATTTACTTAGAGGCAGTTTTATCTACATGCTGAGGCATGCTGCTTTGTTACATAATATAAGCCGGGCGCTGGTCTCCAATTTATGTTTCAACTGATAAATGCAATCGTGACCTTTAATTGTTGCCATGATTGTTCTAATGCATTGGAGAATATTGAACCACTATCAACGTCTCTGAGATGCCAGACAAAATAATAGGCTGATAATAGATGTGGACTTTCATTAATTATGCATCAATTTACTACAGTGTGTGTTTTTCGAATTGCCGCGGTAGGGGCAAAACTGTAGGCGCGCCACTAAACACGCCGCTTTCTCGTTATGTAAATACTGTGATGTTGGCAGAAGCGCTGCAATGGCGTACCGCACGCAAAGGCCAACAGTTGAGCAGCAGCTTCACAAATGTCGATTGGCGGCTGCACAAGGTACTCTAGGATTTGTAGACAATTTTGAGTGGTTTGGCCCTTTTCCCCTCTCATAGATAGTCCCTATAGACTTTCTCTTAACAAGGGCAACTCTTCCAAGCAAAAAGAAATGTGCAAATAGGGTTGCTCTGTGTCCAGTATTGAACCGGGCTTTCCTGTATTTAGACACTCTGTCCAGTAAAAAGTTTGAGGTAATACTGGACATATATGTGTATACCGGTACTACCTCTACCACGACTTTCAGGGAGTCATCCTCCCACGAGTTCCGGCACTTATTTTCTCTCTCCACCTACCTGTGGTGTGGGGCCTTGCTCGGCAGCGACGGTGGAGGTAGCCCACCCAGCTGGCCCTAACATGGAAGTTATCCCCACCAGAAGTCGGGCCCAACTTCTGAAATCGCTACCTTGGTGGGCTCCCTCCGCCAGCAGGTAAGGCCCTGTACGCCCGCTCCACAGGTTGTGCCCCCATCGGGGGCAATAGGTGCGCCCCTGATTCCAAGTCCACTGGCCAGAAGCAGTCTGTCTGGGGGGCTCATTCAAGTGCAAAGGCTTCCTTACACAGCCTTCTTAGGGTAAAGATAAAGATTGTTCATGGACTATGTGTTCTAGAATTGTTATTATGCTCATCGAAAACATTTCATAACCTCTTCCTACTTCTCCTTCTTGGAAACAGCCATTGCGTGTGAAAAACTCTACTTACATGCAAAGGCTTTAGCTTGTCAATAGCCAGACATCACAAAGTAATGGCAGATTTTTCCAAACCACATTTCATTTTATGGAAAGTGAAAAGCAAACAGAGGCCTGCATTCATTTTAAATATTTCACTGACAGATTCAATCACTTCACATCATCTTTTTATACAGGACGGACAAACGCAATTTAAGTTTAGAGCCAAGCAGGAAAATATTCTATCTGAAGGCACATACAAAGTATATAGCCTATAGCCATATATAGTATATAGCCTATAGCCATATATAGTATATAGCCATGCCTGGCTTGGCTACTAATCTACCCTGCCTGACATGTAAATCCTGGTATCAGTGCGGGCAGTGTTAGGCCCAATTCAGGGTTTTCCCCACCAGCAAGCAGCTCCCTTGAGTGATAGGGGGGGAGGCGGGCTAAGGCCTGTGTTCTGCCCAATAAGGGGCTCAGACCTTGGACCCTCCCACTCGGTACTTAAGGGGCTGCACACCCAAATTGTTTCAGTGTTGTCTCTCCCCTGAGAGAGACTGGTCTCACAGAGAGGTGTGCAGGGCTCTGTCACCTTCTGTCCCCTCCCCAAGGGGAGTGGGAGTGAGTACCATACCCCCTGCTCCACCAGGGAGTAGGGGAAGAGCTAGGACCGCCCTTGGTGCCCATGGCTGGGGGTGTGAGTCCAGGGACCATCCGGAGGCTGGAGACCAGTGCCACCCGTATGCTGTACTCTAAGATGGAGAATAATAAACATGTTCCTGTTATCAAATATACTCCTGCCTGGGCGTGCAGTCTGTCTGGGGGAGAATGAAAGAGTTCTTCCGCATGGGCTGCTTCCAGCACTCCTGGAGCCTGCGATAGATGGAGGTGCTGACACCAAAGTGGGAAAGAACCAGCTGTCACCCCATAAACCTGTCCTGTTTCCCCAACAACATCGGTGGAATCTCAGAGCTTCTGTGAGCCAACAGGTGTACGCAGTATCAACCACACACCTGGTAGCCGGGGAATCTCCCAGAGGGTGGGGGAAACACCGCTACATAGATATATATATTACAATCTTTTTACGAAGATACTCACTAATCAGCTGCAACAGACCCTGGCCGTCCCCCAGTCAAGGAGAAAAGTAAAATGTTGCAGTGGATATAACACAATGGCCCACATCCAAGAAGTGATTTCCCGAAGTAATGAATATGATCTACCACTCAGTTTAGGATTTGTAGCTTACGAAAAAGCATTTGATTCTGTCTACACATCTGCGGTCCTAAATGCATGAAGCAGTATGCATTGGGAGTGGGGGGGAGGGGGTTACCGAGCAGTGTGTATTGGGAATGGGGGACACACGATCGTGCTGTCTATGTCGGGGAGGGACACATATGGGGCTAGTGGCATTTACTTTGCGAGCACACACAGCTGCCCACGTGACTGCAAATAAATTGCGAGCTCTGGCAAATTGGGGGTCATGGTGCCTTCACCCGTACGGAGGCTGGTCAGTGAGCGGGCGCTTACCTGGCCATGGTGGACGGGTCGTGGGGGGCGTGCCTGGGGGCATGCCGAAGGGCGTCACAGAGCTGGTTCGCCCTCATTGGGCGAACCGCTCACGTGACCGGCCTGTCACGCCAAGAAATCAGTTTGAACTGATTTATTGCGCAACGCGCGCCCCCTCCCGCTTCCGCGCGCATGGGCCCACATGCCACAAGGACGCGAACACTGCCTTAAGGCACTCTGTTCGTTCAGCATGCGGACACGTCAGCATGGTCTGCTGTACCATGGCCCCAGCCTTAGCTTTGCTCGGCAAACTCAGTATGGCCCTCTTTTCCACTATATAAAGTTGAGTAGAAAGACAGTATAATGGGACAATCCTATGACCTAATAACAGTAGTCCCCCAGGTGTTAAAGTCGAGGGAGACCAGAGAAGACAAGTAGATTCTGGAATCTTGGGGCCCCACTACTTTGAAGGAGTGGTCCTGCCTCCAGCCCTGCAAAAGACAGTGGCAACACTTGAAGTGGGACTGCCATCAACTCCCGGCTGCAATATTTGAAGGAATCTAATCCCTGCTAAACAAAGACACAGAACTGTTTACAAATAAAGCTTCCCCACCATATCCAATCTGCCCCCTCCCTACCTATCTTCAGAAGCCAACTCAAAACTCATCTCTTCTCCATCACATTCCATGATCTCCTGTTAACCTCCTGTCCCATCCCCTCCCTCACCCCCCCCTCCCCAACGCCCATGATCTCCCCTACCCTCACCCCTTCGTAAAGTCTCTCCAAAATCCTCCAGCCACCCACCTCACCGATCCAATTGCCACCGCTGTCCCCACCTTCAAACCCATCACCATTCCACCGACAAGACTAAATCCAGAGACCTGACCCTAACTTCTGCCACCACCATGCAAGCTCTCAATGCACCTGACCCATATCCCGACCATAATGTTCCCACCCCTTCTCACCACAATGACATCTTAACAAATACTCTACAATGTATTCTATATGTAACCACACTTTTGTTTTACTAACTAATGTACAGCGCCCTCAGGGCGCTATATAAATGTTGTTATAAATAAATAAATAAATAAATAAACCACATGGTGCATTTATTCCTCATTAACCATTTGACTGCTGCAGAGCCCATAATACACTGCACACTGAAAAGCATTTAATAGAGGCTCTTTTTCTTGCAGGGTGCAGCATATTGTGCGAGCGAGGGGGACTTAGAGGGAGTTGAAAGAAGGGTGAGCCAGCTGTTTCTTGTTAATATTTCCGATGGTAGAGATATCCGAAGGAACAGCTGGAATCCATTCACCAATTATACCACTCAGAACATTTAGTAGTTGGGCATTAGTGGATACCCGCTGCCTATATCAAATATTAACTGCTTATTAAGGAAACATGAAAGCTGAATGCTCCTGCTGAGTTAGGCATCTTTCATGCTCCAGCGACTCACCCGTGAGTGTTTAAAACCATCAATAACAACATTCAATTGGAATGAACTAATACAATTACACAATGTAAATGTTCCAGGGTTCCTCTGTCCTTTGGTGAACTGAACTCCTCAAATAACCCTTGTCAAATGATGATTGGGATTGGAAATCTGCCCTGGCTGTTATTATTAATCGTTATTAATATCATAATGTTTGACAGAAACGAATCACTACTCTGCGTATGAGTCACAAACTGAGCATTTAATCGTATAGGCCCCATGCCTGTTAGGCTAAGAAGAGGAAAATTGCTGCCACTATTTGTTCTTGTGTGGGGGGGAGGGGAAATAAATAAAGCAGAAAGCTTTCGAGTTGACTGAAATATGATGTAAAATCCACAGACAGGGATCCCGCTAAATGAGTAAAATAGTTTGGAGCAGGTTGCACTACCAGTAGGAGTGTGTATACAGGCCTGAACAACTCCAGTCCTCGAGGGCCGCAAACAGGCCAGGTTTTCAGGATATCCCTACTTCAGCACAGCTGGCTTAATTAGTGGCTCAGTATGACTGAGCTATTAATTGAGCCAGCTGTGCTGAAGTAGGGATATCCTGAAAATCTGGCCTGTTTGCGGCCCTCGAGGACTGGAGTTGTGCAGGCCTGGTGTATGACATGGAAGCTGCAGGAGCATGTACTGAGGCTCTAATACATTACCAAACCGCACCCTTTCTCTGGCCCTCATTAGTAGAGATGGACAAAAATGTGACTGTTTTTAAAAAAAATTTAGCCCACCTCCCCAGCAGTGCAAGATCTTTGCAACCCTTTCCTGTTTGTGGTAATTTGTTGCCAATGTTCCCAGCAGTTTGAACTGTAAACTGTACCAATAGATATTACCGTAGTGATATCAGGTTACATTGTAGCTGCTGAGTTACACTGACTGAAGGATTGATTGAAACTGAACGTTAGCCATTATGTTAGGCACGCAATCAGGATTTTGACAGATGTATAACAGGAGCACCAAATGATTGCCAGCGTAGGTAAGAAAGTAGCATTATACACTCTCTCATGCTTTACATATGCAAATAAGAAAGGAGAAAAAAGGGGGGGGGACGTAGTGTTGCTGCTTTAACCCTATATTTCCTATCTCACTTCGCTATTGTGTCTAATATCTATAATGTAGTCCTGGAAGAAGACTAAGGGGCAGTTAGAAGAACGCTCACACAGTGTGTGCATCACACTATATCTATAACATCCAGTACCACCAACTACATCATGTCTGTCCTCAAACAGATCATGTGTTAGTGATTGGATACTAGTTGTCGTTTAGGGTTATTAGTGCAGTGCGGGAGAGTAGTTGTAGTGAAGAGAGTTTAGTCTATTGATTACTTTCTATTAGGTTTTAGATTATTTTAGTCGTTTCTTTATTACTTAGATTCAAAGCAATCATTGGATAAACGAGTGGCGCCAGCAGTTTCAGTCACATTCGATACTGTAGCACTTCATTGAAGTTTTATGTTTTCACACAACGTTGCTAATTTTTGTTGACCAAACAGAAATGGGACACACCCAATGTCAGTGCATCAAAAAAAACCTTTGTGAGTTGATTTTCAGAATATCTGTACTGTAATGGCTGTGTTTTATGTTTGATGGATATATAGGGAACTCCTCCCTCAGTCAGGATAATGTATGTATATCTTCCTTTGTCTCCTCTTGACACATATTATGTGGTGCAGTTTATTTGAAACAGGCAAATGATGGGGATAGGAGACTGAAGACCTAGCTCCACAGCAGGGGGATAATCTCAGATGCTCGGTGTCTCAATCCCAGAGCTAGCCTTAGTTTTGCTCCCACAAGAATGTGAAATATATATAGTCCGCAGGTTATATCTTAGTAAATCACTTTGAAAGAACAGTATGAGCTTTGGGAGTACTCACAAGATCCCTGCTGGGATGAGCTCCATTGGCGTGCTCCAGCCACGTCGGTGAGAACAGCAGTGAAGACGAGACTGGCGGTGCACAGCACAACAGGATTCCAGGGCTGGAGTGCAAGTGAAAGCTCTACAACTTAACCTATTGGCACATAGCAAAATACAAAGGAAGGTAAGTACACTCTAACGTCTTTGGCGCCCCGCTTGGGGGTTAGAGTGTACTTACCCTCCCGTGTATTTTCTCCTCGTCCACTACTTTTGTTCTCGTGAGAGTTGAGTGGGGGTCTCCTGGGCTCCCTGCTTCCAACACTTAGGACAATGGATACATAATTCATTTGTTCACCCTTAGGGGCCTATTTTCGTAGCTCCGAGGTTGTCGATGTTCAGAAGTAGCAGAATGAATTGTGGGGGGGGGGGAAATAACTATTCTCTATTGCAAATCGCATCTTTTAAAATCGCTTCAATAAAAAGTGACAACCCGCACGGTTTAACAGCTACAACACCCGGATTGTACTATTAGAAGCGGAATGACCAGCGATGGTGCTAACTCCATTATCTGGCTGATTTATGGGTTATTCTCTCTCCGTCAAACCCATATTTCAGGCTTTGGATGTAACTCCCAATACCAATCTCAAGGGTGGCGTGAAAAAAATGTGAGTGTTTAGAAGCGGTTTACATAACAGAGCTACGAGAATTGCAGTTTATGTTGAAAAAATGCACGTTGGAGGATTTTTTGACAAACGGATTGGATTGGCAGAGCCAGAGTGAAACTGCTTCTAAAAATTCCTTTTAGACACGGATTGGACATGCGAGAGGGTCTTGCAGAATAGCAAAGCATGCCGATCCGCTTCTTTTCTTCCCTTTGATCTTTTTTATTACGTTTTTCAAACATGGAATTGCTGGCATACAAAATGCAGATGAAAGTAAAAAAGTTAAAGTAAAAATAACAGTAACAATAAAATCCATCATACATTGGTACATTTCAACACATTACTTCAATTAACTAGGTTTCAGCCCAAGATACTTTGTCCCCAATCCGTTTCTAAAAGGAACTTTCAAAGCAGTCTGTCACACTTTAGATCTAGGAGAATAGGCCCCAAATTCTTGCATTTGAGCATTGTATTAGATACACAAGTAAGATATATTGTTTCTACACATCTAAGGCCGAGTCCATAGAAGGACAGGCCGCGCTGAGCCGTGCGGACGCTCAGCGCTGAGCCCCTGCATCCTCAATGAGGATGCCTTGAGAGGGGGCTCACGCGAGCGTCCGCAGGCGTGCTGAGGCTTTGGAATTTTCAGCCAACAGCCAAGCTGTTTTTTAGCGCGCTGTCGGCTGAAAACATCCAATCAGCCTGAAGCAGCGTCAACGTCACGGGCCCCGTGACATCGGCGCCGTGACGTTGACGTCAGTGCGTCGCGGGCGATTGGCCCAGCGACGTCACTGTCCCGCCTCTAACCACCTCCCACCCAGCTCCCTTCGCGCACGCTGGCTCGCCTGAAAGTCCATGGAATCGCGCAGATTTCAGCAGGCGAGCCTCAGCGTCAGCGCGGCTCGGAACTCCTCACCCCTCTATGGCCCCAGCCTAAAGCAGCCGTCCAAGCTGCCAGGTTTTTGTTTACATTTTTCCCCTCACTGCAGAATGGAGGGAAACACCAGAGATGTGGTGTAGCGCCGATCTACGTTCCCTGTAGCTGTTATTTGGACCAGACAAGCAGAGGGACTTTTGGAGACTGATCTCTGGTGTTTCCCTCCATTCTGCAGTGAGAGGACCTCCCAGACACCTCTGGTGTCCCAGATCATATATCAAAGCTAAGTACAGGCAGTCCTCGGTTATCCGACACAATGCGTTACTCAAAATGGCGTTGGATAGCGAAATGTTGTAAAGCAAAACACGTTTTCCCATAGGAACACTGTTTAAATGAAAGGTTCTGTTCCTGAAGGCATTTTTAACACTAAAATACACCAAATATTTTATGCAGGCAATAAGATATGCAGCACACACATAAATTATATAGTGTATATACTGTATTATATATATATATATATAATATAACATAATATATAATATAATATTATAATATATTATATAGTATAATATAATATTATATAATATATATATATATATTATTATATATTATACACATAAACAACTTTGCAAAGTGTCATAAGAGCGTTGGATAAGCCGTTTTGGCGTTGTAAAAATGAACTAGGTATGCATTGCCTAGCGTTTGATAAGCCATTCGTTGTAAAACGAAGCATTGTAAAACGAGGACTGCCTGTATAGTGTAGCATTGGTGCGCTCATGTTGGGTCTTTGATAGTGAGGGGGGGGAGGGTTACAGCTAATACTCTGGTAAGGTTGATTTTCCCTTTGCCTTTAACTAGTGCACATACAGTTTGAGTATTTTTTATTTTTCATCTGGGCTGTTCACTGTGTTTTTTCTGGGGTTCTTTATCAGTTATTTGCTGGTTTAGGGATCAACAGGGCAGGCTTTCTTGCAGTCTTTAGATTTTGACCGGCCGGTCATTGGTTACCCTGGGAACTTCTGTACCCAGAGTGACCTGTATTAGAAGTTATATCTCCTGCATTATTTGCCATCTCTGTTTTTGTGTCCCTGTACTGCTGTCTATATTTTTGGGTCCATATTCGTATTGTCTATAGGAGACATTTGTTTGGTCTGTTTTCATGTTTGTCATTTTGGTTTTCTATGTTGTGTTTGATGCAGACTCATAATAAATTTGTATTTTGGTTATAGCATTTGTCTGCATCTGATTGCATTAATTATTAGATATGTCTGAGTGCTTCTAACTGGGGTTCTTGTGTCTTTTGGTGTGTTATATATAGATTACTGTAGTAGATAATTTGGTAACCAATTTCCAGACAGGGATTTTTCATCTACCTTATATTTTGGCTACCATTGGCCTTTATTCACCTATTGGGGGTTTCATTACCCCATTCTACTTTAAACTCTCGATGCCTGTCAATGAGCCCTATTCATCTAAGGATTATCAGACTAGTAACCGGCACTCTAGACCATTCAGAGCACCGTAGTTGGTCCCATTTTGATTTAATTCCATTTCAGTTACATGTGTTTTAGTGTTGGCACTTATGTTTGTGTATCCCATTTTTATAGATCATATACCATTAAAGGTTATGTTTGACATGCTTCGCTATTTCCCTACCTCAGGGTGAGTGCTAGTTCGAGTGGGGCTTCTTTTTCTTGCTTAGGCAAGTTTGGTTCTCTAGATTATTCTTGCCCCTGGCACCGCCCACTACTTTAGAATGTAGCAAGAGCACCCTTCCCTTCCCCCTTCCCCCTTCCTCCCATGTGTATTACATTTAAATACATTCAAACTGTCATTTACATTTGTTTGTTTTTGTTTTTTTAAATGCTACGAGTATTTTCTCATAGTACAGAACTGATTTTTTTTTTTTTTTAAATCACACATGTAAGATATTGCTTGGTCTGCAGCTTTAACACAAGGGTTTGTTCACATCATTTCTTTATTTTACTATTGCTTCAACTTCTTAGAGTTCAATCAACAATATATTAAAGCAGGGGTGTCCAAACTTGGTGGGGGGGGGGGGATTTAAAGAGGCCCCGCACTCTTCCCCAAGGCATTTAAATTAAATGCCGGGGGACCACGCGAGGCCTCTGTAATTCACTTAACTTTATTCATCCAAATTCGGGCGACTCACCACCGTGGAAACACGGCAACAAATTACATCATGGGGTCATGTGACATCACATGACCCCGCGGCGTCATTTGATGCCGGCACAAAGGTAAGGGGGGCGCGAGCACGGGGGGAGAGCAGGCAGCGGGGCGCAGCGCCAAAGGTTTGCGCACCCTTGTATTAAAGCAATGTCAGCATAGTGGATGGATTGATCCCTTAACCAGAAGCTGCTGCAATATTACCTCCTCTATTAAAAAGTCATTCAAAGCCATTTGGAGATGTTATTTACAGTGTACAGTACTCAGCCCGTCCATGCGAAAACATTTCCCATGTATTATAATTCTGTAAATCAATTAAAGGGAAATGTAATGGACGACCATGTGTCATGTGTAATGTCCTTGGGATGGAAAGAGCCCTTGGAAGCTTCTCGTATTGACCTTGGATATGTTAAATTAGTCTCACACTAATAATATTACGGCATAATATGTATAGCGCACTTTATAGCAGCCAGATAGCAAGCGCAAGAAAGAACTCGAAAAGTCTGAGTAATCTGCAGTAAGACCTGTACTGATTGCATATTGTGTGGATGTTGTTGCATGTGTTTTTCTGCATACAACACTTACAATTGGGTTAGATTTACATGTATCCAATATGTACACAAAAGTGCTTCATATTGTATTTTATCCTCTTTCCCATTGGGTTGTGTGGTATATTTCATATACATGTTAGATGCATTATTGTACAATGGTCCTGCAGGTTTAGGATCCATGTTTGGTATCTCTCTGTTGCTTGGCAACTGATTCAATTGGTCTGTAGCTTGGCAACTGAGACCAATTTTTATGTGCTAGTTTATCTAATGGCATAAGTTGAAGTGGTTGAAGTCACGTTATTTGTGACAAAATACGTCAAGTTACGCCACTGATGTCATTGCGCTTGAAGGAACACGTGGGTTTCCTGGCCGGTTGAATAGCATGAGTGTCCATTTTGCAAGAAGCTTCAGCGACGGTTTGGACATTGAGGTTCATAAAAAAAAGAAACAAAGTCATTTATTCTGAACTTACAGTAACTACTTTCTACTGTGGAACACACGGATTGTGCAGACTCTGCTGTAAGATTGTGCTCTCACATGCAATGTTATATTGGACTCTTGTGAGGGATTTTCTATCCTTATATCTCTATACATTTTATTTAAACTATGGAGTGTGCCATTTTAATTTTTATATCATATATATATGTGCTATACGGTGGAGGGTTTTTAGTCACCTTTTCACTCACCATTACCTTAATAATGTGTGGTGGAGACCTACCAAAAGTCTCAAACTGAAAAACCAGTATAACTAACCTCACACTGATGAGACCCCCAAGGTTGAAACAGTCTGTCTGTGAGTGGGTTTACTGGCTTTGCATCTCATCCCAGGCTATGTTTAAAAGCTGTTTTTAAAGCAGCAAGCATTGGCTTTGGGGTTCCATGTAATAATGGACGTGAGACAAAAGATGGCACTGTGTGCTCATTTGCGTGTCATTTCCCAGAATCCCTTGCTGCAGTGGAAGCACTGTATGCTAGGCGATAATGGCGAAAAGCAGGGTTGCAGACCTGTCTAAGATATGTGAATGTGCTCACAAGTAATATTTGTATATGCTATATATATATATATATATATATATATAGATAGATAGATAGATAGATAGATAGATAGATAGATAGATAGATAGATAGATAGATAGATATACACACAATAACAAGATTTCATGGCAATATTTAACATTTCAATACAAAAGGAGAGCACTGAAATTCAAGCTATTACATTTTGCATAAGTGGGTCAAAGGAGAACCTTGCAAGCGGAATATATTACTTTGAAGATGTTACTTAAGCACAGCCCTGGTCACATAGTCACTATATATATCATAGATTATAAGCTCTCGGAGGCAGGAATTTCCTTTCCTATTGTCGGACTTTCTGTGATTATTGTATTATAATTCCCAGTACTGTATTGTCTTTGTAAAGTGCTGAGTACACTGTGGGCGCTATATAAAGAAAGATATACATACATTCATACATCATAACCAATGATTCAGACAACGCCTCCTCCACACCCCAAGGTTATTGTGTTCCATGCTACAGTATCTGTGTACAAGGCCATGCGTAGTTTGCTAAAACATCACAAAAGCTTAAATGTACAGTCTGACATATTTATCTACATCTGAAAAACAAGGTGCCCTGTGTCTGTAACCCCTCGCTGTCACTTTCTTGTTTTGTGTAGTGACACGCGGGGAGGGTCCTCTGTACTAACTCGGATTGACACACAGGGGGCTATGCACTAAGCAGTGATAAGTCGTTTTAAGAGCGCAAAGTGCTCTTAGAACGTGAAGTTCCGCCGAGCGCTATTCACTAAGCCGCGCAAACACAGGCACTTTGCGCTCTAAAACTGACTTTTTCTTGAAATTTTTTCAAAGTCCAACTTTGCTCGTACGATCAGCTGTTTGCGCTGAATCCTGCCCTTCTGCGGGATTCACTAAGCAACGCAAACTGATCGTACGTGAAAGTTGCGCTGAATAAAGCTCACCAGCTAGAGGCTGGTGATAAAAAAAGCAGGACTTAGAAAAAATTATTTGTTTACCTTTTTGCATGCGCAACACCAATACAACAGGCCGGCGGGTGTCCTCGGCTCACCAAAGGGGGGGTCCCCGCGGGAGTGCGTGGGTACCCGCGGGAGTTAATTACTATTATTAATTAGTTATTTATATTAATAACTAAATACATCCCCCTAACACATACAATACAGTAATGGGCAAAATTACTATTATCCACATATGGATAATAATGCATTTGCCCATTCCCTATAGGCTTAAGCTTGCTGCATGGTCACAGCTTTGAGCACAGCCAGGGTTAAAGTGCATACCCAGAAAACCCACCCACAGACAGCTGTTTCGACCTTAATGCAGAATGTAAATAACCCGGTCACGTGATGCGGGAGCTTTAAAGTGCAGGGGATACCGGCACCCCATTACGGGGCCTGTGTCTACTGAAGTAGGGGGTCCTCGAACCTGAAACCAATGCGGTTCAGCTCGGGAGACCCCCTGCTCATGTACACTATAATTAAAATGTATTTATTTCGTGTACGATCGCCTGTAACAGCCTTGCATGGAGATGGCAAATCTCCATGCAAATGTAACATGCGGCTTTTTTTCCTATCAGGTAGCGTACGGGAACTTTAAGTGCGATAGCAGGGGGGGAAAAGCTGCACGCACGATAAACATGAGGACAAAGAAAAAGCAGGCACCGTTGCTCAGGAAAAACAAAAAAATATATAAATAAGTCAAGGAGAGCTTTGACCCTAAAAAAAAGTTTGGCCCCTTACTGCAGTGTTTGTGGGGGCCTTAGCCCACTGGTCAGATTGTATGGAGGAGTGATTTATGGACTGTTTCCCATTTATTTTATCATCGGGGGTCATCATCTCAGGAACAATATATATTACTGAATTGAACATCAAGTCTTTTGACATTCATACTCTGAAGGTTTTTCTTAGAAGCACCACACATTTCCATTTTTCTATGCACGCACGATAAGCCAGTTTTGGGCACGTCCGATAGGAAATGGGCTCAGGGCCTTAGTGAATCGCGCCGCCGGCTTCATTTTTTATCGGACGTGATACTTTTTTTTAGCCCGGCGCGAAAGCTCGGAGCTTAGTGCATAGCCCCCTCAGTATGAGATCATGCTATGAAGTGGGATGTATGGAAGTGGGTCCCGGAGCTGGGATAACTATCCCCCCTAACCGACGGCACAAACTGTGATTATCACTGAGTAAAGTTCCATCTAATGGCTCACTGTTCCCTCCCCCTTCCCTTTATTTTTTGTATCCCCCCCTGTCCCTCACCCCCCCCCCCCTTAATATCCATATTGTGATGTTTTATTTCTGTATATTTTTCTTGAAAAACCGAATAAAATTTAAGCTGAAAAATAAATAATGCCTCTTTAATCTCTGTACATGCTGAAAATAATTACAGAATTGTAATCAAATATAATGCGATTTTTTTACAACGTTTGGAAGGGTTCATGAACAATAAAAAACAGATGGAAAAGTCCTGCAGGAATGAAAGCGTTGACAAGCAATAAAACCAATTTAAATTGTAAGAGTCCATTCCCATTTTGTCTTCATCTACTGCAAATCACAATAAATGATTAAATATCTGCCATGCCATGCCCAGCAGTGATGGGAAAAACTTATCGATCTTCATCTATCTCTTTGCAAACCCGCAAACGTTTGTCTCTACATTTACTGTACTTTCATGGGAATTATTTTTTATTTTATTTATTTTTTAGTTTTCGGGAACTTTTATGTTTTGTTTGGTTGCGAAAAAAATAAAAGTTCACACAAACGAAATATTAAAGTGAGCCGCGGCCGCAAGGGTGAAAGTTCACGCAACAAAGGAGGAGGTGGATTTCCCTGCGTCGGGTCTCTCTGCCAGGATCACCTATATACAACACAGAGAATTCAACGCCATTTTGCATTCACCGGGATTTTACTATTACTTCACTCTGATTCGAGGGTGACAAAAATGGTTTTGTTCCTTTAATGGACTTGCTTTGTGAGGCTAATGGCAGTGACACGTTTAATAGGTTAAACCAGGGGTGTGCAAGCTTTCTGCCCCTCTCCCCCCGTGTCGCCCCCCCCCCCCCCACCCCTTACCTTTAACTTGGCGTCAAATGACGCCGCGGGGTCATGTGACGTCACATTCATTTTTCAAAAGAAAACAAAATAAGTAAAAGTTGGAAAAGAATCATCTTAATTAGCCATATTTAGTAAGCATCGCTATACACCTTCCCGTGCTGGAAGACACGTCAGGGCCTCTTTATTACACCAAGGCTGCCTTATGAATTTGCATTGCTTAGTAAATATGGATCTAAATGTGGCACAAAGGGGGTCATTTGTCACAGTCTCCTAGCTGCAAAACGGGTGCAAAAACACTGCACAGGACTTTTCTAATGGCCAAATCCCATTAGTTTCAATGGAAATGTTGTTTGTTTTTTGTTTTTTAAATATATGGTGCTGTTTCCATGTGCTGGTTTTGCAGCCGGGAGACTTTGATAAATGATCCCCGGTATGTTTGCAGAGAAATGAGTCAGGCAGGAAATGCTGAATCTATATGTACTACAGTATATAGGGACCAGCGATGACTGTCAATAAGAGGAGAGGGTAAATGAGCCACAGTACTTTCATGTGACTGTAACAGGCAATCAGGTGGTTAAACGAGGACAAGAATTCAATTGTTTGCCATATTCAAGATGAGGATAATTTAACAGTGACTTGTCAGAGCTGTAGACTCAGTACATTGTTATACACCACATGCTCTCAGTATATGCCTAATTGTGTCCCAAGCTGCAGTCTCTAGTAGTTTATAAAATAATATTTGTTAAAGGGAATCATTGTCCTGCAGTGTAGTGCAGATCACTGCATGTAGTTTGCCTTTCTAAGGCTGCGCATATAGTGACGGTGACGCGACGTCACACTGCGGTTGCTGGAAAAATCAAATTGACTAGACATCCAGCGATCGCGACCAAGCCGTTGCTCCGTCGCGTCGCTTCTACTATAAGCGCGCGCGCGACGGCGGCGGCAATACATTTGTTTTGCCGCAACATTGCGTCGCCGGCACTGTAAACGCGGCCTAATCTGTGCTCCACGCTGCACACTTCACAAGACACACACCGCCTGGTCATCTCCGATTTGTGATGCCATTAATGACGTTTTAATTAAAGCAGCCCGAGGCAGTTTCTAATTCATTAGTAATCCTGTTTAGCGTTTAATGCGACGGCACTAACCCGATTTCTTCCTGACTTCTGCCATGTAAAACGCCGGAAAGAAGTGGGGAAGGAAACCGTCCTGTTCCACGGGAACCACAGGTAATTACAGCTCCCATTAGTGGACTTCAGCTTTTCTCTCCCTATCCTATAAAGGAGATCACCATGCAGAAATGGTTCTGGACTAGCTCCTGCAAAATAAGTGTGTATAGCTCACGGAGTGCACATTTGGAGACAAAGAGCGAAGACAACTTTAATTACTGTATGTCAGAGACACCAACTAAATTCCCTTTAGACTTAGTCCATGGTGACTCAGCCCGTGCGGAGGCGCGCTGAGGCTGAAGGAAAGCAAGTGCTTTCCCTGGCCTTGGTTAGCGCGCCGTCCGGGGGCGGGCCAGTGACGTCACGGAGCTGGTTCGCCCTCATTGGGCGAACCGCTCATGTGACCGGCCCTGCGCTCCGTGAGCGCTTGAATATAACATTTTCTTAAGACCCGCGCTTCCGCACGCTTGCTGAAGCGTGCGCGAGCCCCTGCCAAAGCCGCTCTCATTGCGGCTGCAGGGGCTCACTGGTAAGCGTGAGCGCGCCTCAGCACGGGTCAGCGCCGAGGCCTTAAGAATTGAAGAGGCAGAGAATTGATTAAGTTCCATTCTAGAAAAACAAAGTTAGTTTTTTTCATTTAGAAAAAATATATATAATGTCATTAAACGTTTTGATACTCTAGGCAAGGGTGAGCAAACTGCGGGGTTCACGATTTTCATGGGGGGGGGAACGTCGCTAATAGAGGCCCCGCGCTCCTCCGCAAAGCCTTTAAATTCAATGCCAGGGAGCGCACGCGAAGGCCTCTGTAACTCACTTGCCTTGTTTCCGGCAGCTTCTGGCGACCCTTCGCCATGGCAATGCGGCGTCAAATGACGCCACAGGGTCACGTGACATTGTGACGTCAGAAAACTCTGACGGTCAGGTAAAGAGGGGGGCGCATGTAGGGGGAGAGCAGACAGTGGGGCGCAGACTAGAAAGTTTGTGGTTCACAACTCCAGTCCCCAAGAACCCCCAACAGGTCCGGTTTTAAGGCTATTCCTGCTTAGGCACCATTGGCTAAATCATTGGCTCTGTCATTTTGACTGAAACTCCTGTGCTGAAGCACGGACATCCTTAGAACCTGACCTGTTGGGGGTTCTTGAGGACCAGAGTTAGGAACCCCTGCTCTAGAGTGACTCTTCCGTTTCATTGAGTTACATTTTTAAAGACAGAGAAAATGGCAGCTGCCAAATGATTTAGTGTGAAAGACGCTTTGATATATGCTCTGAGAACAAGGCAGTGTTTAACACACTGTACACTCCCCAACCATAACAGCAACATAAATAACTATTGTGTGATGGCGGGGCAAAAGCAACCGACAAGGCCTCTCCTTTGACTCCAAGTTAATCTGTGACTATGTTGCATTTATTTGAGTGCCAATTTTTCTTTAACTCGGATCTAAAAATATATGTGCAAACCCCTTATCAGTGCAAAAAAAAAATAATCAAAAACCTTGAGTTGTTTTAAAACTGTTTATACACCTGCCAATTCCATCTGTAAAGAACATGTTGGTCGACTGAAAGATAGCACAATTTGTAATGGATTTACACCTCCAATGCAGCTGTTGGAACTCAGCCCTAACTATTTTGTTTGCTTTGTAACACTATTAAGATTGCATTGTAAGAGAAGTGACTGCCCATCAAGCTCCCAGCTCAGTTCCACCCATCTCTCCACCAATCCTCTTATCCAGACCGCGGGACGTTTTGTTACCAAACCACATGAACAAGTAGGAAAAACAAACTGGAGGTACTTGCAATTGCAGAATATCTCCCGTCCTGAATTATAAAATAAATAAAAAATTTAGTAATCTCACCGGAAAGTCTGGCTTAGTTTTCACGAAAAAATCTATATGCGCTACTTTATTCTTATTGGCATGTGTTACAAAGGACGCATCTGGCTAAATACATGTTTGCAGGGCCAATTTTAATTATGCCCTTAACAAGATGGATTTGCCGAATGTAGTTGTCTTCTTCCTCTAACAATAAACATTATTGTACAAATGTTATTATTTATTTAGAAAAGTGTTTTACCAGGAAATAATTTATTGGGAGTTACCTTTCGTTTTCAGGTATGTCCCGGGTGCATATTAAGCATGGGACTACAATGGTAAAACAAAATGATCGTTTTATTAGTATTAATTCTAAAGGATTGTGCATGCTGATTGCATATCAAATCCATTAAGGACCCGACCCACAAAACACTGCTAAATCAGGGTTCATAACGTGACGTTACCTAAATCATGGACATTATGTTCCCTTAGGTTAAAGCGTAATCTCACAGCTAATTACATGTGGAAACAACATCCATTCTGCATCTCATTAGCATGGACTTAATGTCACATACGGTGGCACTGTCTTTCAGTAATGTAACATTGTGCCAGTCTGGGCGTTACTCCCGCCCAGACCCTGATATAGGTGTTTAACTCAAGTTGAGAATGAGAGGAGAGGGAAATAATGCTATGAAGATGTGAGTAACACCAAGTTTTAGGTATGGCCTAACTAACATAACATAGCACCTAATTTGAATGTAATTAACACTAACGACTATTATCGTTAACGCAATGCTCTTTACAGGGGAAAACATGACACCGATACGTTATTGGCTTTTGAAGATATGCAATTAGCCCTAATCCTGGTAATCACAGAACATTAGGTCTCAGGCTAGGGCTGTTCTGATGTCTAAACGCAGGGGTGCACAAACTTTTTGCCTTCCGCCCACCCAGCCTGCTCTCCCCAACTGCTTGCGCCCCCTTACCTGGTCTGAAGTGTCAAATGATGCCGCGGGTTCATGTGACGTCACGTGACCCCGCAGTGTCATTTGACATTGTGTTGCCGAGCCGAATGAGTCAAGGTAAGTGAGGTTGCAGAGGCCTTGCGCGGTCGCCTGGCATTTAATTTAAATGCCGTGGGGAAGAGCGCCCCCCCCAAAAAAAATCTCTTGCCTCACAGTTTGCGCACTCCTAGTCTAAAGTATGTAGTGCTAGCTTAATGAGCCTCACTTAACATTGTAAGTAGCACAGTTATTGTTAATGCCTGCTCACATAACAGGGCAAACTTCAGATAAATTAGTGAAGTGACAAGGCTATAAAATAAATATTGCTCAGAAAGAAAAAAACATAGGATCTAAAAATGTCATGTGTTTCCACCTTGTGGTCCCATTACAGTACATTATACATTTTGGATAAGTACCGTTCTGGTCCCATTTGAATACATGTTCACTAGGGAAGACCCTCTTGCCAACATTAAGCTGAATTTTGAACTGTAAAAGTAGACTGTCCCTGTCTATCTTAACACTGGAGCGATGTAATCATGTTGGAAGGGAAAGATGGCAAGGGGAGAAAGCTGGACGTTAGCCATGAGCAGCAGTGATTATCTCAATCCTAGTACAGCAGACCATAACACTGTCTTTCTGCACAGACATTGCTGTGTCAGCGGAGGATGCCTTTCCCTGCTAGTCAGAGAGATACATGTTTGTAGATTAAAATGGCAGTATACAAGGATAACGCTATGAAGTGCAGATAGTATACTGTATATTGCCTGCCATAAAGCGGAATATTATTCCACAGAACAATTCAGCAGCTCATTAGATGAGCACAGTTACGCTGATTAGAGGATTATTTAAAGGAAACCAACTCCTGCAATGAGCGAAGGTTAATTATAGCCCTTCAGAGCAGCAATGCCCAGCTACTGGAAACACAGGAGGAGAACGTAAACTCATAGGCCTCCTGTGTGGCGGGAACAAATCCATGGAAAAGAAGCTGTGTTCAGTTATGTGACGTTTAAAAAAAATAGCCACATACGATAAAAGTAGACAGACAGTCTCAATACAAGTACAAAACAACAACATATTGAAACATCAGAGGACATGACGAAGTGGGACAGTTATACGCTTTGAGGGTTCTAAAGTACAAGCCTGCTATCTGTGCTACTGATAATCTCTCCTCACATACACAAAATGGGAGATAGAAGGGTCCCTGTCCTCTTTCTGCTGTCAGTGCAAATGTTCAGTGGGAAAAAAAAAACGTTATCTCTTGCGCGCCATTAAACACTCGGTGAAACTTTGGCACCTCACACAACTACAATGGGCTGATTAGAGAGGTTGTGTATTAATAGGCTGGAGCAAATGAGATCAATAAACACCCCTCAAGAGAATCCCCGTTTAAAAAGGAAAGCAAGTAAAAAATGTTCAGTCTTCTGAGGCTGCGTCCCCGCTAGCGCTGAGCATGCGCCGCTTGCGGCGGTTACTGACATATATAGATATATTTAAGTTCCCGCTCACGCGGTGCGCACGCGCGCTCGGGTAAACAAAAAAATCGAACTTTCCAGCGCGCTCAACTACCAGCAATGCCCTCCCACCCCCGCGTAAATGCAGGACACCCAGCGCTCTCCAAGCATGAGCGCGCTCAGCGCCAGCGGTGACTCAGCCTCAAGAATGACTGAAGCTGATTTTCTAATCCTTCTTACAGCAGCATTCCTCCCGGAAGTTTATGTGGTTTAACTCTTATGTTAGTATCTTGCCCCCTGAGCATGTCATGCTCTTTTAAAACAAACCATAATGTTTTTTTGTGAGTTAAAAGTCATTGTTTTGTTAGTCCTTTGCTTTTGATGTTACTATGGTAACCTGTAGACTGCACTGTGTTCTGGGGAAAGCTTCATTTTAACATCCCGGACACTTAATAGTTTAAACACGTATATATATCCAGAACGGAGCATCAGATTTTAAAAACAAAAACTGTGTTGGAAAGGACAAGATGAAAAGATCTCTACAAGTAAATAGTGGTGATCAGTGTGGAATGCTGCTTTAAGAAAAATACCCATCACCCAGTTTTAAACTATTAAAGCTGCAGTTCAGGCAATATCCTGCATGTGTGTTTTTTTTAATAAATCAGTTCTGTAGTAAGAAAAAATACTTTCAGTATTTTCTGTTTTAAAAAAAACTATTTTGAAAGACCAATTTTCTTGTATTCTATTTTTAAAAGCATGCTTGTTGCTATAGCAACCGTTTACATTCCCCATATTTAAAGATGTCGCCAAACTTTGCCGATCAATACACGGAACAACGAATTGACCGGCAGCTATGCAGTTCTTTAGGTAAGTAGAGATTGCCCACATGAAACTATTGAAGTAAAAATAAAAATAAAATAAAAAAATAAAAAAAAGACTGAACTGCAGCTTTAAGCACATCACTGTGTTCAGTTGAATGTGGTCCTGTGTGGCACTGCACACTGTAGGACCCAGCTACAATGCTCTATTATTTTGCTACGGTAGTTTTTACACAGGAATTAAGGTTAGAAATTCCACCTTTTCTATGAAACTGCCATGGGCAATTCAGACTGTTGAATCTTCTTCACTTCACAACACATACAGGGAAGATGGCAACCGGTGGTACAAACTGCCTTGCACGCTGAGGTGGGACCATATTAAATGGTGCAGTCTATAAAAGTATACAGTCTCCAGAGTTACTCCAGATATTGCATGTATGAAAACATGTCATGTTGTCAGAATGTACACGGCACACGGATACTGTGGATATAACTTACTGCAACGGAAAGATTAATGCGTAAAATTTGTGTGATGTTTGTTCTTAGGCTGCGCTTATAGTGCCGGCGACGCGACGTGACGATCAGGCGACGGGCGCTGGAAAATCAAATAGAGATGACTTCCAGCGATCGAGACCAATCCATCGCTCTGTGGCAATGCATTTGTTTTGCCGCAACGACGCGTCGCTGTCGCCGGCACTATAAGCGCAACCTTACAGTATACACACAAACTACTATTACTGTTTCTTTACAGTTAGTGTTAAAAACAAAATGGTGCGTATTGTGGTCTGAAAATTTATTTGTTTTATCTTTACATTCCCCTAGACTTAGCTTTTTTAACAAAACTTCAATCTAGAGCATCACTTTTTGTCTTAACCTATACAGTGCCCTAAGGACATACCCGGTACGTCAAGGAAGCTTAATACATTAAAACTAATTAAAAGGGGCATAACAAGTGGGAGGGAGATTAAATAAAAAATGCAGAAAGTATTATCTAATACCACACAACTAATTTATTTAAAAAAACACATATAGGATTTTCACTGTATTGCTGCTTTAAGTACCCGCAATTGGGCACTATAAGTAACATAACCCACTGTGAAGTACACACCTTGTACATGTGAAAGGAACAAAAAATAAATAAAAACCGAACAGAAGTCTAACTATGCCAGCAATATAATACCAAGCACTCAGCTTTCACATTAAAAGGTTGACAAACAGATTAATACTCAACTTATTTGTTCTTTCTTATTAAATATATATATAGTATTTATTATGCATTTGAATGAATTTACAAAGAGCTATTTGTATAACTTAAAACAAATACATAAATCTCCAAGATTTCACACATTATACATTTGCCTACTGTAGTGCTTGGTTAGTTTTGCTACTGAAAAAGTTCTTAGAAATACATCCCGCCTGGTACGGACATTTGTTAAAGACTTTTTTATGGAGCAGTTTCCCGCCCAGATTTAAGTACAACATTGAATACAAGGCTAGTATCATACAATATTTGAAACTGCGTTCTTTGCTTACCACAACTACAAGAAACCTACTGCATGTGAAGCCAAACCTCTTCAGCCTTTTCAACACTATGAGGTCTACTTATCAAAGTCTCCCTTCTGCAAAAGTAGGGCAAAAATACTGCATTCTATTTATCAAAGGCAAATATTGCTATTGAAAGCAATAGGAATTATTTAATTGATAAATCTTGGCCAGATTTTATGCTCCAGTTTCGCCTTTATTCTTGTAGCAGAGAGATTTTAATAAACGACTACAAAATGAATTATATATATATATATTTTTAACTAAAGTCTCCCCGCTCCATAGCTAGTTCAAAACCAGTACCAAAGAATTGCCCCAGATTTATCACACAAAAAAAACCTCCTATTGCTTTCTGTGGGATTTACTTTCTTTGATAAAAATTGGGGTTTTCTTTGCCCTGGTTTTGCAGCCGCAGGCTTTAGTAAATATATATTTTTTCAGTAAATATTAATATATATTTACTCCATATGTCGACGGCTTGTCGCTTGCCAGTGTTTAGTAACTCCCCCACCTAATTGTGAGAATACGTCAGGCTCATTCATTCATTCCTCACATGTGCACCCAGAATATTCGCCTGTTTCCTTTCTTGGCTTCCTGGTGTGGGAGCCATTTGTGTCACGGATTTTTGTAACTTAAGTCATCACATGGCATGGGCTACAGGGAATTCCCATGAAAGTATGAATACTTTATTATATGCATGCAAAATGTAATTGAAAGAAATGCAGTGCAGACTCTAATTGGGGGTTAATTAAAGCAGCAGTGACAGTGAATTCACTTTTCCAAGCGGTAAAAAAAAAAAAAATTAAATAGTTAAATAGAATGAGGATTTATTTTCAGTCAATAGAGGCACATGAAAAGCAATATAAGACAACATTCGTACAACATCCGTATCTCCTGGTCTCAGTTGAAAACACATTTGGGGCTATGTTTAAATAATCTTTTTTTCAAAATTAATTAAGAGTGCATTGCATAAAAAAAAAAATCTATTTCTCACCTATAAACATGAGCACAGCGGTTCTCAACACAAGTCATCAAGATCCCCCCAACAGGTCAGGTTTTCAGGATATCCCTGCTTCAGCACTGATCTGGCAGGTCCCGCGGGGACCAGGGCTTCCTTTTAGAGGTAAGGTGACCATTTGTCCCGATTTTGCCGGGACAGTCCTGGTTTTTGCTGGGCTGTCCCGGTTGCCCGTCCGTCCCGGGAATGTCCCGGTTTTTTCTCCCTGGTGCGCGGGGGAGTTGGCGACGATGCGCGGGGGAGGATGCGGCAGCCGGGTAGTATTTTTTTCTGTTATAATGCTGGGGGGTGGGGGGGGCTGGGCTTAGAGAGTAGAAGCAGGGGATTGGTTGGAGGTCAGAGTATGTCGGGGGCGGGGCTTAGTACCGGGGCCGGATGGAGTGAGCTGCTTCTCAGTGAGCTGTGTGTGTGTGTCCTGTCTGTGTGTGATAGGAGGAGAGGAGGGAGCGATATGAGGATCTGAGGGGAAGGCATGGGGAGGGGGAGATATGAGGAGCTGAGGGGAAGGTATGGGGGAGATATGAGGAGCTGAGGGGAAGGGAGGGGGAGATATGAGGAGCTGAGGGGAAGGTATGGGGAGGGGGAGATATGAGGAGCTGAGGGGAAGGCATGTGGAGGGGGAGATATGAGGAGCTGAGGGGAAGGCATGAAGAGGGGGAGGTATAAGGAGCTGAGGGGGAGATATGAGGAGCTGAGGGGAAGGTATGGGGAGGGGGAGATATGAGGAGCTGAGTGGAAGGTATGGGGAGGGGGAGATATGAGGAGCTGAGGGGAAGGCATGTGGAGGGGGAGGTATGAGGAGCTGAGGGGGAGATATGAGGAGCTGAGGGGAAGGTATGTGGAGGAGGAGGTATGAGGAGCTGAGGGGAAGGCATGGGGAAGGTATGAGGAGGGATGGGGAAGGTATGAGGAGGGATGGGGAAGGTATGAGGAGGGATGGGGTAGATATGAGGAGGGATGGGGTAGATATGAGGAGGGATGGGGAAGGTATTTGGGGGTTATGAGGAGGGGAGGAGGAGGGATGGGAGAGGGATGAGGAGGGGAGGGATGAGGGAGATATGAGGAGGGATAGGGGAGAGATGAGGAGGGGCGGGGGAGATATTAGAAGATATGAGGAGGGGTGGGGGAGATATTAGGAGATATGAGGAAGGTGGGGGAGATATTTTGGAGATATGAGGAGGGGGAGATATGGGGTGAGGAGGGGGAGATATGGGGTGAGAAGGGGGAGATATGGGGTGAGGGGGAGATATGGGGTGAGGAGTGGAGGAGGATATGAGGAGGGGAGGGGGAAATATGAGGACGGAGAGGAGGGGAGATATGAGGAGGGGAGAGGGAGGTATTAGGAGATATGAGACAGGGAGGGGGAGATAAAGAGGGCAGGAGGAGATATGAGATGTGGCGGGGGAGATATTGGGAGATATGAGGAGGGGAGTTATGAGGCGGTGAGGGGGAGGTATGATATGAGGCGGGAGGATGAGATATGAGGGGGGGAGGAGGTATGAGGAGGGATGGGGGAGATATGGAGGGGGGGAGATATGAGGAGAGGAGGGGAGGTATATGGAGAGGTGGGGGAGGTATGAGGGGAGGAGAAGAGGGGGAGGTATAAGGAGAGGGGGAAGTATGAGGGGGGAGGGAGAGGTATGAGGGGGCAGGTATGAGGAGAGGAGGGGGAAGTATGAGGAGGGGAGGGGAGGGGCTGTGTGTGTTTGTCACTGTGTGTGTTTGTGTGTCACTGTGTGTGCACGTATATTGGGGAGGGAGGTTGAGTGTGGGGAGGAGAGAAAAATACATGGGGGAGGGGGAGTAAGAGAGAGGGGGGGAAGGAATGGGTGACTGGGGAGTGTGAGGTGGGGTGAGAGGGGGGGAAGGAATGGGTGACTGGGGAGTGTGAGGTGGGGTGAGAGTGAGGAGGTGTGTGAGAAGGGGGGGTTCTCGCAAGGCCGCCGAAACGTGGGTAGGAGGCCCCGAGGAAACGTTGTTCCTGGACACCAGGAAAGCTGTCTGCGGCCCTGCAAGGCAGTGATGTCACTGACGTGACAGTGACCGCCACGAGGAGAGCAAGAGACCCTATTTTACAAAGTGTAATATACACACAAGGTGAGGTATGTCACATTTTTAAAAGCCTTAATTTTAATTAATGCCTACATTTTTTTTATTTAATTTTAATTTGTCAATTAATTATTTATTTAATTTAAATTTGTTAATTATTTAAATTTTAATTAATGTCTTCATTATTTATAAACACACACTGCACGGCCCACCTCCTATACACACAAACACACACTGCAGCCCCCACCAACGGGACGCATTATGGTGCCGAGGCATCACGTGATGCCACATTGTCATGGCAACATGTCACCGACTGCCGTCAAGTGTCTCGTTGTCATGGCAACGAGGTGCGTCACGTGATGTAATTTGTTTTATAAATATTTTTTTATTGTATTTGAAATTCTGGTCACCCTAGTTAGAGGGGCAGTTAAATATCCAGGGAGAACGCCGTTAACAGCACTTGTTAGTTTCTCAGGAACCAGAGGGCCACAGGCGTTAAAATAGCGTGTTTTTTTACCCCAGAGGGCCCACTGGTTCCAATCATGTCAGGATTGCTGCATTAAATCCGTTTTCACAAGATGCTCTCTGCTTTCCAAACGATGGCTTTGTAGAATACGGCGCGGTATGGCTTCTTCCCGACCACACTGGGGCAACTTGCCATCTCATGTCTTTTGATGCGGTTCAGTCCACTACTTGGTAAATCCCCTCCCCCACCCCCCCCAAAGTGACTTATCCCCTGCTCGTGCGGCCTCAGTTTACGCATGTGTAATTTGGTAATGTTAATAGCCCGTCGCTCCGTCGCGTCGCTCCTACTATAAGTGCACGTGACGGATTCAATACACTTGTTTTGACGGGACATCGTGACGCCGTCACCGGGACTATAAGTGCGGCCTAAGATTACACCCCACAGGTGGCTGCTTGACTGACACTGAAATAGGATTATAAAGTCCTTTGTAATTCATGCAGGCATAGTATAAATAAGTGGCATTATCACCATTATTCTCTCTCTATGCCACAGGAATAAAAAGGATGAAATACGTCAAAAACATTGCTAATCCACCTGGCAGCAAAGGGATTGAGCACCAATACAACCAATCCATCTGCCATTGCTGGTGCTGAGAAATACAGAATCAGCTCCCTTCTCCGCAGCATGTGTTTGACTGCAGAACATAATGTAATTGCACAATAGCACCCAATATTGCTGATGTTACACCACATGCAGGAATAAAGGAAGCAAATTGAAACCATAAAGAGACTGCTAATTTACCAAGACTGAATTCTGTGTGTACAGAAATAGTCACGTTACTGTCTGTTACCTCAATCATAAGGCAAAGAAATGCCTGCACACGCATAATTATATGCTTGCAATGTCACTCAGGTTCATGATGCAGAAGCTGAAAAGAGCTGACCAAGTATTGATGGTTTTCCATATTGGCTCACATTAAAACACCAACCGGAGAAAGAACATTTGGACTATAAACTAAAACTGTGTATGGCTGAGCACCTCAGACTGTCTCGCACGTCTTCCTTAATGTTCTCTAAACCCTATCCACACACCAATAAGGAAACCTTCACGGTGGGGAAGGTCCCTCCTGCTGGTTGTTAATTGTGGGTTAGAGGGCAGCAGGAAACACACAGGCGACATCCTTTCAGACACAGCGACGCTCTGAAGGTTCTGGACAATTTAAGTTCCATTTTATATTCCTTCTGTACTTAAATAGAGATAAGTATTATTACACATTGCACTACATATATATTCTGAGGAGTCATTAACGCCCCACTGATACTGAACTCAAAGCAGTCAAAGGGTTAAATATAACCCCTTTCCCCATGGCGGACACCTCTGTTTTTGCAATGCGTCGCATGTACAGTAACTCCAACAGTTAAAAAGCCATATTTATTAAATGAATGGGAAATAAAGGGAGTTATTTACAAAAGTCTCCTGTCTGCTTGCAAGGAGATTCATTTGCTCTGATGAGTATGGCTCTATGTTTTGCCCCACGGGGTGTGTTCTAGTGCTGGAAGGTGTCTCATGCTTGCTAAATGTGAGCCAAAGGCATTTAGGTTTCCCCCATGAAGAGCTATGCATTCAACTCTAACCACAATAGTTTTGCTACTATTTTGGTACTTACTGTAGGTTAATTTAACCCCTATATTGCCTCACTTCAAATTTTGCAAGTAGCATCAATTGTTTGGAAATTAAGGATTATTTTTTCAATTGATGATTTGAGTCATTAATTACAATAAATGATGGGGTGAAGATATGCCCATCGTAAACTCAGGATTTAAGAGCAAAATCCGTTTTTTATCCAACCCTTGTTAAAGGAGATTACGTTACTATTTTTCAAATACTAGTGGAGATAAATTTGATTTATCTTCCCCAAAAAATAAGATTAGTAAAATGAATCCTCACTTTCCAAATCTAAGTGTACAAGAAAGGGAAGCACTGCAAGAAATTAAACAGGTTTACTCCATTGTTATAAAGAATTTGGACAAGGGAGGTAGAGTTGTGGTATTAAATCAAGATGATTATTATAATGAGACAACTGTTAATTGAGGATTTGTATAAAACGTTCACGTTTAATCCTACAATTAAATGTAATAGGGATGTGCTCCTGACACAAGGTTTACAATGTAACATTATAAACCAGGAGGAATATGTATTTCTGTATACAGTCGATCTTGATGTGCCCATTAACCAGCGATTAACTAACATCCACAAGACAATGGTCTCGCCCCGGGGCACCCTGTCATGTCCAGGATTAGCCCCACCGGGAAGGGATTATCTGAATATGTAGATATTTTTCTCCAGCCCTGGCCCAAGTCTTTACGTTCATTTATTTTACATTCTTCGCAATTACTTGAACATTTTTAGGATTTTTCATGGAGCCACACTTATACTTGGGTTATGTTGGACGTGGTTCCTTTGTATAATAGTATTAGACATGAGCTAGGCTTGCAAGCGATCCAACGGTTTATGAAAAGACAAGTACTCCGAAATGTGTCACAATGTGATTTTTTTGTGTGAATAGAAGAGATATATGAAAGCGTATTACCTAGGTAACACATTGCAAGGGGGTGCATCAAGCTCCGCACTTTGGGTCATTATTGCCTGAGATGACATACAATAAATCTGATGTACAGTAATAGATTAGCATCAAATTTGGTTACCAATGGACAAAACAGGAAATCGTTGGTGCTTGTCCAGACATATTTTAGGGCTTTGTGCATCTCTTAATCATCACCGTTTCCACTTTTGCAGCCAGAAGACTTTGATACGAAGTATCAAAAAGACATTAGTCTGCAAAAAGACATTCAAATAGCAAACATCTATGTCATTATGTTATTCTCGGGGGGACAAACTCTATAGATGTTTATATATTCTCCATCAAAACAATGATCACCGAAACCAATGGGTAAAGTGTGGGCATCGATTTCCATTCATTCTGCTATTACAGAACCTTTAGATCTTACATTTTCATACCTATTAGGCAAATAAAAATATCACTTGTGAGCACATTCATGTGTCTCAGACGGGTCTGCAGCGCTGCCTTTTCCCATTATCTCCTAGCATCAGTGATTCCACTGCAGCAAGGGATTCTGGGAAATTACATGCAAATGAGCCCAGTGTCACCTTTTGCTTCAAACCCATTTTAACCCTATTAACAAACTAATTACAAAGATGCAAATAACTATGTGCTTGGTTAAACTGACAATTAATAGGGAATGGATACTTGATAATAATAGGTATATTTTAAAAATACCAAACTGTATTATACAAATCTGTATATCTGTAAAACTGCAAGCCTATAATTGGGTATTAACAGAGAATAGTGTTGCTACATTGGTTTCCGCCATATTTTAAACCAGATCAAGAAGTAAAGCTAATGAAATAAGATGCTGTCACACTTTATAAGCAAATACAAATATCGCTTGTGAGCACATTCACATTCTCACACAGGTCTGCAACCAGACTTTCACAATGATCTCTTAGGCCGCGCTTATAGTGCCAGCGAAGCCGACGCGACTGATGACATCACCTGTCGCCATTTGCAAAAGATGTTTCGGTTTTGAGCGACGTCGCTGGCCTTGCAGACGTCATAAAAGGGGCGGGCAGAGGCACGGAGAAGCTCCCGATTGGCCGCCAGGGGAGACCATCGCCGAGAAAATCAAATAACAGTGACTATTTGATTTCTGGTAGCATTGTCACTCCGTCGCTTTGTCGTCGTCATGTGCACTATAAGCGCACGCGACGGCGACAATGCATTTGTTTTGCCGCCACGGGACCGTCGCATCGCCGGCATTATAAGCGCAGTCTAAGCATTCAATGCTTCCACTGCAGCAAGGCATTCTGGGAAACGACACGCAGATGAACACACAGTGTCACCTTTTGCTTCAAATCCATTTGAACATGAGGTATGAGTTTATGCCTGCCGTATTACACAGATTTTCCAGCACAGCCTGGGTTAAAGAATTGCATAGTCAGTAATCCTACTAGCAGACAGCTGTTTAAACCTTTAGGGTCTCGTCAGTGCGAGGTTGGTTACACTGGCTTTGCAAGTTGAAGCTGTGAGTGTCACTGATTTAGCAGCATACCCCAAGCTTACAGATAGTCACAGATAATCCTTCTCACCTACTCTGTTTTTCCACAAGACCTGGGGAAACGTGGAATGCCAATAGCAAATATTAATCCCTTTTCTGTTAGAGAGGCTTACAATACATTGAAAAAAGTGCACTGAACTAAAACCTTACAAGCAGGTTATGTGCTGACGTAAGGCAAGCGCTAATATGGACGCCCCTACCCCCACCCCCCAAAAGAAAGAAATAAATTCCCCAAAAATGTTTTTCCTCTGTGTAGGACGCAGGGGATCTGCTGAACCGCATTAATTCCGGCTTCAGGGACCCCCTGCTTCCTGAGATACTTACCTACGTAGGGGGTGACGGTATATCTTGCTCAGGTTTAGATGTTCCATCGTATTGGTCAATAGGAAGCCGTGATGTCATATGTGGCTTCCGATAGGTCCATGTGAACGGGGGCTTTAAACCTGAGCAGGAGATACTGGCAGCACCTCAGGAAGCAGTGGGTTCCCGGAGCCCAAATTAATGCGGTTCAGCTGCGGAGACCCCCTGCATCAATCCTACATATGTTTTTGAAAAAAAAGAAAGCAGCAGTGCTGCTACATTTTCCCCTTTGCCACCCCTGAGACCAGCCGCCCCTAGGCGGTGCCTTAGCCAAGGTATGCCTAGGGACGGGCCTGCGACAAGTCAAACAGTAAAACATTCTGCTGCAACCAGTGAGTGCCAGAGCAGCTTGAAACACAGCACATTGTGACTCTACAGCTCCTGAAATGCAAGTCGTTGGCGTTCAGCACTCCTGTATCTTCCCGACGTTCGTGACATTACTGGGAAATGTTGCTAATAGTCATATCATATCGGTAACACTCACATAATTTCTTGAGAGGCTGGTGATCTCACTTCATCTCACCTTTGAGCCTACACATCTGGAAGTCGTACAGCAACACTGGTCTGTTCAGAATTGGGAAACGTATTTACTGGCCAAGTACAATGGGAAGTGGATTGAGCATGAATAAGTGCAGTCAGCAATGATGTACAACAAAGTCTCCATCATGTATGGTAAAAGTTAGGAAATTAACAGTTACACATCTGCGGCCAATTACAATGTTTCACCGGCAATTACTATGACTACTGCACATCATGCATTGCTCACCTTGTGCTTGAGGTTTGGAATAATCATTAATGCCATAAACACGGAGAGAAACGAGAATGTTATATTGCCTATAGCAGATATAGCGAATATGAAATATTTTGATTAACACACATACAGGGTATAGGGCCATATTTATTAAGTCATCTTCTGCAATAAGGCACTGGAAAACATCAAGATGTCTTCAAGTGCTGCAAGGTGTCTTATGTCAAGTGGTTTATCAATAGCAGAGGACTCACTTTCAGCATAAATCAATAAAGGGTTTCCATACATCAAAGTGATGAACAAGTTGGTTTCTGGTAAAGTAGTTAATTTTTCCTGTAGTAAAAATACACCCTTTTTTATTGTGCCAAATAAGTAACGTAGCTGCACTTTTTTAAATATCACCAATGCTCTGCTCCTGCCACCACTGTCAGCTGTACTCCATACCTTCCATTAACAAAAAATGCTATTACACTGCTATGACAAAAGCTCTCTTTATTAATACCCAAATGCTTTTGGTCCCTTCTCCATCACAAACAACCCATGTCCCCCAATAGCATCCCCTAAAATACTAGACCTTACAACAAGATACGAGAGATGATTTTATGAACCATGCCATCTTTTCGGTGAAAATAAGCAACAGCTGAGCAAAAAAAGGAGACATATTCTCGAAAAAAGCAACAGGTACCATAAGGTATAATGTTGCCTCTTACACATACGTTCAAAGTGAACTGTTAATCTTTAACATATTTAAGATACAGGAAGAACCCTCAAGGGATGATTTTGGGACAAGGGTCCTACATTCACGAAATGAAATTCACGTGCAACATCTGGTTTCCATAACATCTTACGTTTTCTAGAGCAGAGATTAATTGTACACAAAGGACAGAGCTCTTAATACGACATCTGGGAATAATCTTTATCTTTCTGATATTCTCAACAAAGCTGCTGGCTGCACAGACACAGCCTACTGGGAATTTGCTCTATGAATGCACAGTAGCATAACATTTTAGGAAGAATGTACAATGTGTTACAATAAATAATGCAGTCAATCCCTTCCTAACAGTTTATGACAGAAAAAACCCAATGTAAATGGACTTTAAAATCAGTTAGCCTCCTTGCACATTTAAATATCAGGTAAAAGTCATGACTTTCTTTGAGAGAAGAATGCCGCCATTTTATACGCTATAAGCAATAGACATATACTTGAGGGAATTGTGTGTCAAAATCTTTAGGCTGCAAAACTGGGACACCATTATCTGTTCGCAACAGGAATGAATTGCCCAAGGTGTTTTTATGAAAAATATTTGTGTGAACCATTTAACCTAATCCAAGAAATAGTATTGTGTCCAAAACATTAATGAGTGATGAATAAAAACTAAGTTTCAAATGTAAATCGTTATTCGACAACGATAATTGGATAATGTGCTACGAAATCCAAATAAGCAACAAATCATAATGAACCTCTTGTGTAACACAACGACATATATTCTACATTGCCCGAGGTGGCCGTTCTGGATGTTTTTGGACAAAAAGTCTTATTAAAGTCAATCGGGAGTTTTGGACGAAAACACTTGAATGGCCACTTCAAATTATACATAACCTCCTTCTCCCACCAACCCTAAAATAGGGTGTCGTAGGAGGTGGCACTTGGAGAAAATAAATCCCTCCCTGAAAGCAAATAATTGTGTTAATAAAAAGTCAATTGATTCATACAAAAAAATCACATTGTGACACATTTCGGAGTACTTGTCTTTTCATAAACCGTTGGATCGCTTGCAAGCCTAGCTCATGTCTAATACTATTATATAAAGGAACCACGTCCAACATAACCCAAGTATAAGTGTGGCTCCATGAAAAATCCTAAAAATACTGAAGTAATTGCGAAGAATGTAAAATAAATAAACGTAAAGACTTGGGCCAGGGCTGGAGAAAAATATCTACATATTCAGATAATCCCTTCCCGGTGGGGCTAATCCTGGAGATGACAGGGTGCCCCGGGCGAGACCATTGTCTTGTGGATTTTAGTTAATCAATGGTTAATGGGCACATCAAGAAGATCGACTGTATACAGAAATACATACAGGCTTACCCCTCATTAACGTACGCAATGGGACGGAGCATGTATGTAAAGCGAAAATGTACTTAAAGTGAAGCACTACCTTTTTCCCACTTATCGATGCATGTACTGTACTGCAATCGTCATATACGTGCATAACTGATGTAAATAACGCATGTGTAACAGGCTCTATATTCTCCCCGCTTTCGCACAGCTTTGGTACATGTAGGGAGCCGGTATTCCTGTTCAGGACGTGCTGACAGGCGCATGCGTGAGCTGCCGTTTGCCTATTGGGCGATATGTCCTTACTCGTGAGTGTACATAAAGTGAGTGTCCTTAAACCGGGGTATGCCTGTATTCCTCTTGGATTATAATGTAACATTGTAAACCTTGTGTCAGGAGCACATCCCTATTACATTTAATTGTAGGATTAAACGTGAATGTTTTATACAAATACTCAATTAACAGTTGTCTCATTATAATAATCATCTTGATTTAATACCACAACTCTGCCTCCCTTGTCCAAATTCTTTATAACAATGGAGTAAACCTGTTTAATGTCTTGCAGTGCTTCCCTTTCTTGTACACTTACATTTGGAAAGTGAGGATTCATTTTACTAATCTTATTTTGGGAAAGATAATTCAAATTTCTTTCAACCACTATTTGATAAATAGTAAAATACAGGCATACCCCGCATTAACGTACGCAATGGGACCGGAGCATGTATGTAAAGCGAAAATATACTTAAAGTGAAGCACTACCTTTTCCCACTTATCAATGCATGTACTGTACTGCAATTGTCATATACTTGCATAACTGATGTAAATAACGCATGTGTAACAGGCTCTATAGTCTCCCCGCTTGCGCACAGCTTCGGTACAGGTAGGGAGCCGGTTTTGCTGTTCAGGACGTGCTGACAGGAGCATGCGTGAGATGCAGTTTACCTATTGGGCGATATGTACTTACTCGCGAGTGTACTTAAAGTGAGTGTCCTTAAACAGGGGTATGCCTGTAATCTCCTTTTGGATTAAAAAAAAATGATTTTGCTCTTAAATTTAATTAATGACTCAAATCATAAACTGATCAATAATCCTTAATTTCCAAAGAATTGATATTACTTTCAAGGCTTAGTGTAATCGTAGACAAAGAGAAGAACAACTTTATCACTTTTTATAATCTGTATGAAATAATTATTTGTAGACAACTATGACAACTTCCAAACATAGCCTATTTATTAATATCAATACAGGCATACCCCGGTTTAAGGACACTCATTTTAAGTACACTCGCGAGTAAGTACATATCGCCCCATAGGCAAACTGCAGCTCGCGCATGCGCCTGTCGTCACGTCCTGAACAGCAATATCGGCTCCCTACCTGCACCAAAGCTGTGCGCAAGCGGGGAGACTATAGAGCCTGTTACACATGCGTTATTTACATCAGTTATGCACGTATATGATGATTGCAGTACAGTAAATGCATTGATAAGTGGGAAAAGGGTAGTGCTTCACTTTAAGTACATTTTCACTTTACATACATGCTTCGGTCCCATTGCGTACGCTAATGCGGGGTATGCCTGTATTAGTTTTAAACACATGAACATTCACAGTTGTCACAGAATTAATTCCTTTACTTAAAATCCTAATGTCGGTGTTAATGTACAAGAAGATACATTAATCACATTTAGAGATGTCTCCTTCTCCTTTTTTGCATGTTCTCTTGCTCCTCTTACACCCCTGCACCCCACCCCCACTCCCATTTCTGGCTCTCTTATTTTGAGTCCCCAATTTGTATTGTGACCTCATCAAGATTTATTTTTTTGCATGGCAAAACCTCATATTCTGGTTCAAAGAAAGAAACATTATGAATTGTAGATTTACAATCTGAAGATTCAATTTCAGTGCTTGTTTTGAAATGTCTTGGGGATCTCTTTGATTTGGATCTTGGAAGTGTAGATTTCGTTTTCACCTGGGTTGGCATCAATCTCTTTTCATCTAAATTGATATAATTCCTTAAATCAGGCATCTAGATCCTGAAAACCTTCCAGTGCAGTATACTGTACAGTTGTAGCTCTTTCTGCATCCTATTAACTTCTTGTTCTATACGATCAGTGCCATAGAAATGGGGGAGAGATCCGGAACTGTCCCGGGCCCGGCGGCAACGGGATCTTTTGGGGAGGAAGAGTGCGAGAGGAGGGGGGTGGGGGGAAGAGTGTGTGAGCGAGAGAAGGGGGGAGGGGGAAAGAGAGAACGGGAGAGAGGAAGAGTGTAAAAGGGGGTGTGAGAAATAGATGAGGGGAAGGTGAGAAGGGAAACAGGAAATAGATGGGGTGAGTGAGCGAGGAGGTGAGAAAGAGGGGGGTCACGCAAGGCCGCCGACAGGGGGGGAGCACAGTGTAAACTCTAGTACAGGCATACCACGGTTTAGGGACACTCACTTTAAGTACACTCGCGAGTAAGGACATATTTTCAATAGCACCATACCCTTGTGTCCGTACACTCGATTCGTGAGTACGGACACTTATGCTGCCCTACAGACCCCCGTAGAAGTGACGCACTGATTCCCCTTGCCCAATAGGCAAACGGCAGCTCACGCATGCACCTGTCAGCACGTCCTGGACAGCAGTACTGGCTCCCTACCTGTACCGAAGCATCGATAAGTGGAAAAAAGGTAGTGCTTCACTTTAAGTACATTTTCGCTTAACATACATGTTCTGGACCCATTGCGTACGTTAATGCGGGGTACGCCTGTACTGGGCCCCGGGACAGCTGTCCGGCCCTGCCTACAATTCAATTCAATTTTGATCTTAAAAGAAATTATAATTTCCATTAGTTTAAAAGAGCAATCACTGAGATTATTATTCCAGGTGTTCCTGAATTCCTAAACTGTTTGCCCAAAGATAGGTACTTTGTTTCATCTTAAACTCCTCCGTATATGATTGCATCTTAAATAGTTTTCAAGTCTTGTCAAGTCCCATCATATCTTCATATCATGCAATTAACATTTCTCCAATTAATTAAAGTTAAAACGCAAGTCATTAAGATCTTCACATAAACTTGTGTCAGGATTATCAAGCAAAGATCACAGGATTATCAAGCAAAGGAACTCACCTCCTGATCTTTCATCTCATTAAAAAAAAAAACGTCTGTGTTAACTCTTGTCTAATCTTGTGCATTTAGATTGTGAGAAATTGCTAACTATGTGTAATATCTTTCAAAAGGGGTAATGTCCAAGTTGTAATTAAAGTATACTATAACCAAAAAAAATTGCCTAATGAATAAATCACCCTTACAGATTGTACTCTGTGTTTTGCTTTTTCTTTTGGATGCTACTTGTGTGATTATTTGGCAGCACGCCAACTAAAATGTATGAGTTGGAACCTGTGTGCGTTCAACAAAGGAACCGGCTGTGGGTGGTCCAGTATACATAGTGACGCAGACAGTGTCTCATAGTTCCACAACAGAGATGGCCACTGTGAAGACCCCATAATTTCGTGGGAGCACTGTTGAAGAACTGTACCGTGGGGAATGGAGGAACTGAGTGACAGCGGGACCCCATAAATATGCCAATGAAGTGGATGGTGACCCTATTTCCAAGTGAGACCAACCTTTAAAGCAGTAAGCAGCTCTCTTCTTTAAGCAATTGTTCTATTTAATGGCCTAACCTGGCCCACAACATTTGCATGTTCTTTGCCACCTTCCCCCAAATTTGTCATTGTCACAACGACTTTTTTTGGAAAACCTCAGATGTATTCTTAAAAACCTGTGAAAGTTATAGGGGAAAAAGCCTCAACTTAAGCGTTTACAACATCGCGGATTTCCAATGTTTTTTTTTCATCCTAACTTTCTGTCACTTGACAAATTTCTTAGTAAACTCGCATTAACATGCACGAAGCAATGCCTGGAATAAGTACCCTAGCCTCAGGTGTGGCCACAGGTGTGTGTCTCAGACAGATGTAGCCTGTTGAACCCTTCCTGAGGCATGGAAAAGCCAGGGGAAGCCTCGGCCACAGGACAAGCAGTCGTAAGCAGCCTCTTGATTAAAATGCAGTCGCTGCTTTGTTTCCTGTGGCTCCAGGGAAAGTGAGTCAGGCTCCATCTGTATATCATCAAGAAACCTTTATCAGCCAACAAGCTACATCTAAATTTACCACAAAAACCTCTGAAATATAAAGGGCGTTTTTAAGCATGAATACTTCAGTACAGAAAAAAAGCAGCCTTGAAACTCCTAAAATGAATACATCCTTAGTCATATACAGCTGAAAAGGGCCACAGGAGGGGGTATGAATGTTGCCCAGCATTGAGAAAACAGAGAAGCATGTCTAGAAAGCGAATTAGCCATATGGTAATGGATTATAATAATTGCACTTATTATATTGTATCACTAATCATTCATAAGAGCAGCTGTATAAGGATAGAAAGGACAACATGTTTGAAACAGTATATACATATATATATATATATATATATATATATATATATATATATATATACACAGTTATACGATACCGTTTGGAATCCGGTATCAAGAGACAGCACACAAGGGGGTAGTTCAGAAAAATAGTGTATTTAGTGAAAGTAGTACATGATAAACCAACGTTTTGGTCCTCGTGGAGGGATCTTCCCCCTATTTTATATATATATATATATATAGGTAACAGAGCAGATGGCACACAAATACAGATGAGGACAGGTGCTTAGTCCCATATGGATGAATACAATCAAAGGCTCCTTACCAGGCAGACCAGAGAATCCAGGGAATCCAAAGCAGGCACAGCAAGGAAGAGACAGCACACTTGTTAGCAAAAAGAATTGTATTAGTGAAGCAGGCACAAAACACCCACGGTGCCTGGTAAGGAGCCTTTGATTATATATATATATATATATATATATATATATATATATATATATATATATATATATATACACAGTGGTTGACAAATCACCAAAAAATCTACTCGCCACACAAAAAAATCTACTCGCCACCTAGTATCAAACGTGTGCTGCTTGGGCCAATATTTACTCGCTCGGGGGTTAAATCCACTCGCCCGGGGCGAGCAAATGTATAGGTTTGTCGAACACTGTATATATATATATATATATATATATATATATATATATATATATATATATATAAAACACACAGTTGAAAAGGACAAAGACAATCCCCTAAATAGCACTCTAAATTACACCACCAAAAATATTTTAAAAAGAAAGATATAGCTCTAAAGAACCAGATGCTCTGCCGAGATAGACAAATGAACAAGATTTTATTGAAAATACAGCAAGACACACTAACTTAAAAACATAGATATACTAGTGACAGCCAAAAATAATATGTATGGAAGGTGACTACTAATAAAGAAATACTGATTGCAAAACAAAAAGCTGAAATGTATCTAAATGACAATCAATATATATAGGTATATAAATAAAGATATCAAAAAAGCTTAATGAAACTAAAATTAAAGACAATGCATGTATCTATATATCCCTACTGGCATACCTGCCTCTTTACAAGATATAACATGTAAAACACGGCATGGGGAAAAGTGGCTGTCACTAGTATATCTATGTTTTTAAGTTAGTGTGTCTTGCTGTATTTTCAATAACAATCTTGTTCATTTGTCTATCTCGGCAGAGCATCTGGTTCTTTAGAGCTATATCTTTCTTTTTAAAATATTTTTAGTGGTGTAATTTAGAGTGCTATTTAGGGGATTGTCTTTGTCCTTTTCAACTGTGTGTTTTATATTTATACTTATCCCCCAGCACCATCAGGTCCTTTCTTTAATATTCACTTCAAACTGACTTATTTTGGGATTAGTATTTTATTTTACCCAATGAGTTAGTATTATTTGAGGAGCTGAGTTAACCACATATATTTGTGTTGAGCAACATACTTTTTTGTGTGTTTTATATATATATAGGGCAGCTATGGGACTTTCTAATGCACAGAGAGTTAATCTCCCTAGAGAAGCCAGCAGCAGCTGCAAACTAATTGGGCAGGCTGAACTGCTGATTGGACAAGGAAGTGTTTTAAGGCAGACATAAGAGCTGCCATTGAGAGAGAGACTGCTGTCCCAGAGAATGGGACAGAGAAGAGTTCTCCCCAGCTGTGGAAGCCTGCACAGCCTCATGGGCTGCTGGGACTGCCTGGGTTGTTAATCCCAGGAAGAAGGAAGGACGAGAGACCATGCTGAAGCGGGGATGTCCTGTCCTTAACAATGGACTTACAGAGGAGAGATTCTCTGAACTCTCGTGGGGCCGAGCTCCCCTAGGAAGGAAGGACGCGAGACTGTGCTGAAGCGGGGACGTCTGCTCCAAACCCTGGAGTAACAGATAAACGAAACCCTTTATTGATGTGATCGGAGACTTTATATGTTCAGCTATAATAGTACCTGTTTGGGGTGGTAACCAGCTTAGCTGTCCATCCAGTTAGTAATGGTTGAAACTGAATGTGTAGTTAGCGTCCTAAGAGGAGTAGGAATTTATTTTATGATTTCGTTTTGACTTAAAGGGACGGTGGGCCTGTAAGTGTATTATTTATGCATGTAAATAAACCCCATATAGAGAAATAGTATTTTTCCTGCCTTAATCTGGGACTAAAAGATGCTACAATGTGGTGTGGGCATCACAATATATATATATATATTTAATTCACAAGTGTCTGTCCGTCTGTCACACTCTCTCTGCCTTCTACAACCTTTCTGCTACCAGGTCATGTTATACGTTAATGGAAAGCTCTTTCAAAGTACTGAACTTCCCCGAAAAATTGTCTTCTGACAAAACATTTTTGAATTTTCTACATTTTTACCATGACATTTTGCTGAAACCATGTTACTCTCCAATCTACCGTCACCTGAATGTGTTTATTCCAGTGCCCCATGCAAAAGTCTTAAAAATTACTAAAAGTCTTACAATTTATAACATGTACTTAGTATCACTCTTGGTTTGATTTTTTTTCAGGGTGTGTGTGTTGTTCTTTTTCTTTTTGTATTCGGTTTGAAGCAGGGGGCCTCTGAGGCACAACCATGTTGATTTCAGCTCCTTAACTAGGGGGAGCCAGAAGCAGCTCCATCTGTGGTAGTTGGGGCTATGTCCCACAGGCCAATAGCAAGCCATGACATCATACCTTGCAGATTTCTATTGGCCTCCGTGACCGGGACATTTAAACCTGCGGAGCTGCTACTGGCGCCCCCTATGGAGGTATCTCTGGAAGCAGGCGGTCCCCGGAGCTGAAATTAACGTGGTTCAGCTCCGGAGACCCCCTGTTTCCCACCCACGGGTGGATTTTTTGGGGGGAGAGCATGTGCTCCGTTTTTCACTATAAATTCTACAAAATACAGACCGTGTGATGGAAATTTGTGTCTCCGGCACAGACCTGTGTCTGTAAAACGTCTCTGTAAAGTGCTATGTAAAACTAGCAGCGCTATACCAGAACATGCTATTATTATTAGTTACTAACCTGATGGAGTTTGAGAAGTTTAAGTTGCCTCTTAGTCAAGCTAGCAGCCGGTGGTAAAAATCAGGCGAGACCTTGTAACAGGGACTTATCCCTGTTTAAATAAAGCAGCCTCAGAGCTCTGAGAATCCAGCAGAGAGATAGTTAATTGCAGCCAGTCGATTAACTAGTCTCCATCTGGACTGGTGAGAGCTCTGTAAAAAGCTTCATGTGAGACACTGGAGAGCGATTCCTTAGCTCACAATTGGGCTGACAGAAGGAAAGCAGAGAAGGCTGCACACAGACACTGTTTTGAGCACAAAGGTGTGCTAGGATCAAGACATCCAAAGACCTATATTTCCTGGACACAGGAACCTGCCAGAGACTGACATGGAGGGCCACCTGCTTAAAGTACTTCCTGAGACTTTGGGGTGAAAGCCTGGTAATGGGAATATCCCTCCAGTCCTGCAGATAGGGCCTGGGGAAGTAAATTAGCCCTTACAAAGGGATAGGGGCTTTTTATTTTGTTGTTTTTGTATGTTTTGCCTGGATAAAGGAACAGGCTCAATAAAGCCAAGATATACTGTCATTGCACCCACATTGGTCTCCATCATATGTACCTCCGCACACAACTCTTGCAGACCTTAATGAGCAAACAACTTGCTTCAAACTCAGTGCCATGGTTTTTGTTTTCAGGGTCCGAGCCTTTCCTCACTAAGCCACTACTTCAGCCCATATTTACTATAAATTGCTCTTACATATTTTTCATCTGCTCTTACATAAAACATAAGAGACACCTGCCCTTTTGGTCACTTGCAGCGAGTTAAGAAGCTGCTGGAGGAGAAAGATGCAGAGTCGTGGCCTAAAACGTCAGCAACATAATAATAATAATATTCCAGAATTCTGCATGACTTTCAGAAAGTTAACATTAAACATTTACAAATAACTCCCATCGCAACCAAATCCATGAGCGCATTTTTATATCAGTTTTTACCAAATAGTCACATGCAGAATTCAGCTTATAGCAAAATAATATAAATATATATATATGTCCATTCAATGCCAATATATTTATTTATATTAGTTAATCAATTTCGTTGCATGCTCCTCAGGCACAAAGAGGTTAATTTACACATTTAAAATTGCATTTGGAAAGGCAAAAAAAGAAAGTCTTCCAACATTAACACAATAGTATTTGCCTTTTTTGGATCACAATCTCTTGAATGGTTAACCACCCAGTAAAAATAGCTCCAAGGTCTGCAAAATCGCGTATTTGCCCCTGAGGTCTAACTCACAAGTTAAAACAAGGATATACAGTACTAATACTACCTATGCAAAGTTATCACATAGACTTTCATGGTTTGGATTTGGTTAACTATATTCCTGGTTGTTAAATGGTCTTAAAGCTGCAGTTCAAGCAATATCCTACAGTACATGTGTGTTTTTATTTTTTTAAATAAATCAGTTCTGTACTATGAGAAAATACTTGTCACATGTAAAAAAATTTTTTTTTACAAATTTAAATAACATTTAACATATACAAAACAGTACAACACAACTTAAAAACAGGACACAAAAGAAACAAAAAAAGACATATAGTATCAGAGTTTTTACACTTTTCACTCTGCTGTCTACAGTCAGTGACACTCAGACTTATTGTATGATAGCGAATAAAATGAGTTATATATTGGAGTAGAGGGTATACAGTAACACACTAACTGACAGCATTAATAATAAAAAAACAAACACAAAACAAACCATCCAAAAAACTAATAAATAAAAAATAGAAAATTATTGTGATTAAACAAAAAAAGCACAAAAAAATATAGAAACAAGTCAATCCCATAAATATTAGTCCGGGTTATCCTTATTATTATTATTCTCTTCACTATGACGAGTGTGTCCCCTTTCCGATCCTCTCACATTGTTCTATTAGCAGTAAACTCTGACCATGGCAACCAAAGGCGTTCAAATTTTGACCTATTGTGAGTGTTATATTTGATAGTTGTTCCATTTTCGTGACCTCCCATATTCTCGACTCCCACTGCCCCATAGTGGGTGCCTCCAACTTTTTCCAGTTGGCAGCGATGGCACATCTTGCTGCATTTAGCATGTTTATTAATAGAGATGTCCTAATTCTATGTCCTTTGACCCCTTCTCTGTTTAGCAATACAATAGTCTGGCCTTTTGGGATTTTAATCTTGGTAATATTACAAATCTGCTCTATTATCATATCCAAAAACCGCTCTATTATTTTATACTCCCACCAGATATGAAGCATTGTTCCCCACCTCCTCACAACCTCTCCAGCACTTATTGGAAGTTTCTGGGTAGCATTCTTTCAGTTTTTGTGGTGTGTAATAACACCTGTACATTATCTTATATACATTTTCTAGAATATTCGTTGATATCGCGGAAGAGCTGGCATTACTCCACATCTGTGTCCATTCTAGTGCAGAGTACTCCCTAAACACCTCTTTTTCCCAGGCTAGTACAAACCCTGTCATTTCTAGTAATGCTCTATAGATGTATGATATATTGTGTTCGTCTGCACCCCACAAAACCAGCACTGTTTCAAAAGGGTTCAGCACCCTTAATGTTTTTTTCCCGTTCATATAATGTAAAATTTGCATATTTTGCCATCTCTCCCCTTCTTTAAATTGGAACTTGTCCTGAAAGTGTTTAAAACATCTGGTCTTACCCGTATCCATCAGATCTCCCAGCCTAACTACACCCACTTGACTCCATTTTTTAAATATTCCGGAGTCGAGCCCTGGGGGGAAATCAGGGTTCCCACATATTGGAGTTAGAGGGGATGGGAATTTGGTGATTCTCTCATCTTTAGAAATTTCGCCCCAAGCACTTAGAGTTGCGCCTATAGTGGGGGCTCGTAAAGACCTCTAAGGCAATCTGTCTTCCTAAGCCATGGAGCCTAATTTGTATCTATTTCTTTGCAATAATTATTTTCAATTTCCATCCAGAGTTTATTTTTAGTACCGTGAAACCATTCAAAAAGCGCATTAATTTGTGTAGCGAGATAATATTCGTTGATATTTGGTAGCCCAAGTTCACCTTGTGATTTATATCTTTGCAATGTTTTAGTATTGGTCCTTGACTTTTTAAATTCCCAAATAAATGTATTAATTTTACTTTGGAGCGTAGTAATATACTTCTAGGAAACTTTCACGGGGATAGTCTGGAACAAATACATAAGCCTCGGCAATATATTCATTTTAATACAATTAATTCTACCTATCCACGAGATAATACTCTTATTCCACCTTTTTAAATCGTTTTCTATTGTTTTTGCTAATGGAGTATAATTGGCCTGGAAAAGATCTTCTACTTTTGGTGTTATGTTTGTACCAAGATATTTTATTCTCTTATTCTTCCACTCGAAAGGGAAGTTTTCTTTAACTTGGGCCGCCAACCCTGCTGAAAGACATATATTTAGGGCCTCTGTTTTTATTAAACGGATTTTAAAATTAGATGCTAAACTATATCTGCTCAGAACATTCATTATATTTGACAACGAAACCAGAGGGTTTGTTATTATCAGAAGAATGTCATCCGCATATAATGCGATCTTATGTTCTTTCTCACCTATTTTAACTCGCAATATCTGGATGATTCCCTATTGAATCTACTAATGGCTCCATTATTAGTGCAAAAATCAACGGGGACAGAGGGCATCCCTGTCTCGTACCATTAAGTATTTAAAATGAGTTCGACACCTGTCCATTTACCTTGACTTTAGCCGACGGATAACTATATAATGCCTTTATATACTGCCTAAACATATCCCCCGTTCCTATAAGTTCCACCATTTTAAACATAAAATTCCATTGCACTCTATCGAATGCCTTTTCTGCTTCTATAGATATCATGGCTGGAGTCTGTGCTTTATTAATCTGGTTCAGTATATGTATAATTCGTCTGGTGTTATCCTTGGCTTCCCTTTTTGGTATAAATCCGGTTTGATCACCCTTCACCAGATCCCACAAATATTCATTGTCTGTTCACTAAAATTTTGGCAATAATTTTGACATTTACATTAATAACAGATATTGGACGATAGCTTGCACAATTTAATTTATCCTTATCTGGCTTAGGGATAACCGTTATATGACCTTCCGACATATATTGGGATATGTTTCCCAAGTCTCTTATAGTATTAAACATACCCTGAATGTGTGCTATAAGAGAGTTAGCAAACATTTTATAGTATGTATGTGGTAGTCTGTCAGGGCCTGGACTTTTCTCATTGGTTAGATCTTTCACCACTTTTTCTATCTCATCCCACGTTATAACCGCATCAAGTCTATCCTTCGCCTCGGGTTTAGTTGTTTCAGTTTGAATAGCCTTCATAAATAAGTCTATGTCTTCCTCTACATGTTCCTTTTTCTAAAGACATTTATAATGTAACGAGCATTTTTTTGTTCCTATAGCAATCATTTACAAAGTTACATCCCCTTCCTTTTTTGACACAGGCTCTGGCACACCCCTTTTTGAGCCCTGCCCTCTCTCTAGCAGTGAGCCAATTGAATCTAGTGACTGCCTGGTCACATGATCTTCCCCACAGAACTTTGTATCTTTGGTCCTCTTCCTGTGTATATTATATTATAGACATGTCGAATGGAATTTTTTTTTTAAATGGCAGCTTGAACTGCTGTTTTAATTAGAGTGCTATTATTTTCCTTCAGACTCGTAACACTTTGTTCAGAGCATGTTGTGGCTGCAAAACGTCTCCATCGAAAAAATGAAGAGTGGTCAATGTGTCCCCCTAACCATTAGTGGCCGGAGAAGAGCGTGCTTCCAAAACGTCATGATGGGTTTCCGCTCACCTCTAACCTCACAATGTGACTGGAGACCAGTTAAGCAGGAATAATCACTTGTGTGTAGAGTTCTGAGAACACCAATTAATAGCTTTATTCAGTCAAAATTGCAGGGCTACAGTATTCTGCCCTTTGAAAAAGCATTTTGCTTGCAAAGCATCTTTTTGTTTGACTGAAGCGGTTTCATTTACAAAAGACACATAATAAGGATGTCGGTCAGATACTGCAATTCAGAAAAACGACATATTAACAATTATGCTAAATATATTATATACTATCTCAATCTTTAGGCATTCAGACTCAAATGGCCCCAAATCATTTTTTTGACTAGTGTTATTGTGACACATTTTTATACTGTATACTGTAAACCTCTGTAGTATGTCATTTTCTGCCCATGCCAATAAGACAAGATTCACTAATAATATCCATGTGATTCCCTTTAAAGCAGCAGTTCAAGCTGCTGTTTAAAAAAAAATTTCTCCATTCAATATGTGCATCAATGCAATCTGCACACTGACAAGTGATTAGCTAAGTTGCTGAACGATCCATTTTCCTGTGTTCTATCGGCAAAGATTCGGCTCAGGGTTTCACTAAATTACTGTTAGTGCTGCAGAAGAGTACTCAAGATGCAAAGTTCTGTGTGGAAGATCATGTGACCAGGCAGTCACTAGATACAATTGGTTCACTGCTAGAGAGAGGGCAAAAGGGGTGTGCCAGAGCTTGACTCAGAAGAGAAAGAGGACGTGACTTTGTAAATGGTTGCTATAGAAACAAAAATGCGTGTTAAATTAGAATACATTTCTTTAAAACTGATTATTTAATTTTTTTAAATGCTACGAGTATTTTCTCATAGTACAGAACTGATTTATTATGGGAGAAGGAGTAAAGACACTGACTGGCACTGAGTTTGGAGCAGGGGAACCTGGTTCAATTCCCGGTGTCAACTCCTTGTGACCTTGGGCAAGTCACTTTATCTCCCTGTGCCTCAGGCACCAAAAACATAGATTGTAAGCTCCACGGGAGGGACCTGTGTCTGCAAAAATGTCCCTATAAAGCGCTACGTAAAACTAGCAGCGCTATACAAGAACAAATAATTATCATTATTATTATTTTTTAAAAACCCACACATGTAGGATATTGCTTGAACTGCAGCTTTAAAGGAAATCACTTGCTAAGCCATACAGCATTGTACTATATGGTATGAAAAAAGTTGGTTACCGTTGTCGCGTAAAAAAAACAAAACATTATTTTGACTAGTGTTACCATACCAATCTTCAATTCAAAATCTCACTTCAACGGCCAGTCATTTAAACACCTTCAGTGTTAAAAAAAAGTTTATTGAACGCAGTAAAAACAAATCCTCAACTCTGATGTACGTTTTGCCATTTTATCTTCTGAGGGAGGATCTACTTGTAAATGTTTCATGATATACAATTTATACCCATACACTAGTTCTGTGGTATAGATTGATTGACGATAATATATTTATTTGAGATGACAGCATACCTTTATTGGAAGCATTTATTACTTTGAATATGAATGAAAAGTGAAATAAATCAAATGCGCTCCAGATTCCCACTTGTGATGAATTAAATAATGTGACTAATTTGTGCAATAAATTATGATACTGATACATTCCTGGTGATTGGCTGGTCTCAGGGTACGGCTTCTTCTTCCGTTATTGCTAGTTTCTTAAATGGTTTCGAAGCGCACAATAACTCCCAGGATCATAACCGTGGAAACATAAATCATAATATAGTGTAACTATGTATAAAAATTGAAATGAATGTGATTAATGTTTGGCTGATTCACTCACAAATTACAAGTGACAAAGTGAGAATATGATGTAAGGAGGGGGAGGTCTGACAAACAGCACTGGGATCTAAGCCGCCATTTTAAGTCAGCATCCATCTTAGGTGCCTGATATTGTCTATTGTCTGTATGAAAGTTGGTATGGAAGTTAGTTTAAAGACACATTTTTTTTCTTTTCGGCTCCTGAAGGTTTTGATATTAAGCTGTTCAGCTAACTACAAAAAGACCTTGAAGAGGGGAGAAAAAGCGCAAATGTTATGAAAATAAAAGATAGATAACACCATGTCTCGCATTCCGAGGGAGGTGCCCATGAAGTCCCGTATGTAGAGAAAAAGTCATCGGCTTGTATAAGGTGTTATTGCTGAGTCATTTAATTTCTTATATGAATCCCATAATAATATTATTAACTCGATGTGTTCATGTTCATATTTTGTTTATCTTATATGCTTACGTAGTGACGCACAAGCAACCTCGTTTAGGGGGCGTGGGCTTAGTATTTTGTGTATAAATAAGGCCTGTATGCCACCATGTCGTTGGGGAGTTTTATTTTGAAACTGCCTCCTGCGTGTGCACCGTACACTGCACTAAACTTATTTGTTATTCTGCAAAATAATCCTCAGATGACTCTTATTTATTCACGCTTTTCACAGAAGGAATAGTCAAGCATAGTAGAACAATACCAAGCTCTTAGTGAGTCTGGGGACAATTGCCAAAGGTTGCAAACCTCAGGATAAATAGACAAAGAACAACATAGTGCAACAAGTATTTATTGATCAGGACACGCAGAATGTACAAAATACACTCACGAAATGTCACTGATAAGTGGGCCTTTCGGGTCGTTTCGGCTTCCCTGAGGAAGCTGAATTTCCGGTGAAACGCGTTGGATTGAAGTGTGGGCTACAGAAGATACCATACTGTAGTAAGAGACGTCAGACATCTTGACTTCCCCATTCGTGACAACAAGCTTATGGGAGGGTTTGCGAGCCCCTGTCAGCGCATCGGCTCTCCATCTTCTGATTGGGACTCCAGACGGTGTGGATGTGTCAACTCCAAAATGACCCGAAAGTCCCACTTGTCAGTAGAGTTGCCAGGTATCTGGTTTTGAACCAGACAGACCGGTAATTTGCCTCTCTGACCGGTAAAAAATGAGAGGTGATACATGTATGTGTCTGGTATTCTCCCTCTCTGAACGGGCAGCGCGAGTGCTAAGAGTAGCCGGGTGCAGGGTCCCCGCTCCTACCTCAGATTCAGAAGCAGAAGCGGCTGCATGAGTCTCCTGCAGGTAGCAGCGTCTTGTAACCAGGGCAACAGGCGGCATAATCTCCCCCCTCCCCAAGCCAAGGAGCAGATTGACCAATGGGAGGGATCCACGTCATTGAGTGTGCACAGCTCCCTCATATGCATGCTGGGAAATGTAGTTTCCTTACAGCTTTACACGTGGGAGAGAAGAGAAGATCTCCACTGTGTCCCTGTCTGCCAGGTGAGGAAAGAGGAGGAGGAGGAGGATTGTGGTGGTGGTGGTGGTGAGGAGGAAGACGAAAGAGGAGGAGGAGGGGGTGGTGGTGTGAGAGGAGGGGGGGTGAGAGGAGGGTGGGGGGTGAGAGGAGGATGAGGGGGGGGGTGAGAGGAGGACGAAGGGGGATGAGAGGAGGGTGGGGGGTGAGAGGAGGATGAGGGGGGGTGAGAGGAGGATGAGGGGGGAGAGAGGAGGATCAGGGGAAAAAGGAGGATGAGTGGGGGTGAGAGATTGAGGAGGGGTGAGAGGATGGGGGGGTGAGGATGAGGGAGGGGGGTGAGAGGGGTTGCAACAATCTTGGAAGTAGTGGGAGAGAAGCATTAAGATCAGTATAGCTCGCCAGGTATGACTACAGGTATGTTATTTTAAAATGATCTGACCGTTATGTCATTTTTGTTTCTAAATTTCACACCAATTTGCACTATTTCATATTCTATTTCGCAAAAAAATGCTGGGAGGGCGCTCAATCCCCAAACCCCCCCACCCCCCAGACTTTTTAACAAAATAGAATATGAAATAGTGCAAATTGGTGCATACATGGAGTTAAATTTAGAAACAATTACGTAATGGTCTGAGAATTTATAAATAACATACTTCCCCACCGACATTTCGAGCGCGCCGCATTTTTCATCATTGTGTCCAGTATTTTGGGGCAAGCCACCTGGCAACCCTACATATCTGTGACATTTCACGAGTGTATTTTGTACAGGCCACGTGTCCTGATCAGAAAATACGTTTTGCACCATGTTGTTCCTCTTTGTCTATTTATCTTTAGACAATAAGAAAATGGAAAAGTAGGCAGGACTGCCTCAAGAATAGTAATAACAATCACACTAGCTAGAAGCAGCTGACAGCAGAGAACGAGATGCTCAGATCTGCGGACGCAGCGTCCCCTGCTCGCTCCGCACCGGGAAGAAAAGGCCGATGTAAGAATCTGTCCACTGGACACTTGTAATCTCCTTGCAGGATGTTTGTGGCCTACGGGCAACAAGTTGTGATGAGCCCAGAAGTAGACCCTTCTCAGCAGCTGCCTCTGCTGCTGCAATATCTACGTAAATATTTTATGTTAAAAAGTAAACTTTTTACCTAACCTCCAGTCACAGCTGGAAAAATTTGGCCGGGTATCAGGGTATAAAATTAACAGCGATAAATCTGAAGCCCTGAACCTATCTCTCCTCGACCCCGAGGTAAAACTATTGCAAATTAATTTTAGTTATAAATGGAGCCCTAACAACATTAAATACCTAGGGATCAGAATCGCAAATTCTTATGCTACCTTATATAAATATAATTTCCCCCCCTTATTTACAGATATTAAAAAAAACCTCCAGTGCTGGAACAAGTACCACATTTCATGGCTCGGAAGAGTGACATCTGTTAAGATGAACATCCTTCCCAGGCTACTATACGTCTTCCAGACACTCCCGGTCTGTGTTCCGCTGGCAGACCTCAAAAGCATTCAAAATAGTATTTTCCAATTCATCTGGAAGGACAAAAAGCCGCGGGTGGCTAGATCGGTAATGTTGGCACCACGGGAGTGTGGAGGTCTGGGAGTACCAGATATAATTAATTATTATCAAGCGACCCACCTAAAACAAGCGATAGTTTGGAACAACGATCCAGTGTCTTGTGGCTGGTTGGAAATTGAGTCCTCCTGTGTCGCTCCCCTCTCACTCGGGGCAATACTTTGGTCCGGAGGGGGAGAGAAGATAATATCGGACAGAACAGGCCTGGGAGCAATGAGATGCACGTGGAAAATTTGGACAAAAACAAGAAAAAAATATAAACTGACGTCTTCACCCTCCATACTCACTCCCATTTTTGGTAACCCAGAATTCCTTCCGGGTTGTGTCCCAGGGAACCTTAAAGCATTTAGTTTGGCTAATATGAAATCAGCAAGAGATCTAATAGACAAAGGGACTATTATTCCGTTACTTGATTTACAGGAGAAATGCCTCCCCTTGAAACTCCCACTTTATGGTTATCTTCAGATCAGACACTTTCTCCTAACAATTTCCCAAACATCCAAATTTGAAGGTCCAACGTCTTTTGAAAAGATGTGTATGGTAGGCACATACCGGAAGGGTCTGATCTCAGAGATTTACGCGGGGCTAGCACGGTCCAGGAGTCCCGTCAACCACAATTATATGATGAAATGGGCTGAAGACCTCAATCTTGATATAGACAGAGATGAATGGGAGGATATTTGGGAAGCAGCAGCCAAAACTTCTATTTGCACTACTACTAAGGAAAATATATATAAAATTCTATATCAATGGTACTTAATCCCGAGTAGGCTGAGCCGGATCTTCCCTGGCCTGTCTGACCTCTGTTGGAGGGGGTGCGGCCAGAGAGGAGATATGGTGCATATATGGTGGACATGCCCAAAGATCCAGACTTTCTGGAATATGATATGCTCATTGGTTGAGGAGACGGTAGGAGTTGAGATACGGATGGACCCGCTGATATGCCTACTCGCGAAACCCATCGAAGATATCTCTGTCCCTCTTAAAAAATTGGCTTCGTTCATCCTGACTGCGGCTCGCTGCTCAATAGCAGCTAATTGGAAAAAGATTAAACCCCCTTCGAAGCAAATGGTCCTTCGCAAGGTAAGCGAGGTCAAGCTTATGGAATACCTATCGGCGCTCCTGAAACAGAATATAGTACAATATGAGAAAGTTTGGGCACAGTGGCCTTATAATTAAAGAGATTAAAAATGAGATATGGTTTCCCCGTTCCTATCCCGTCTCTCCCCTCTTCTTCTGTTTTTCTCTCTTTTCCCCCTCTTTCTCTCTGTCTATCCTTTACAGTACTAATATAAGGGGTTTGATCTAAGATCCTCCTATAACTGTTAATTCTCCCGGACGGGGATCTACATAATAGAATCTAAATGCATAGGAGGTTACAAAATACTAGGAGCATATCGACTCTTCTTGATCAATCAACTTTGAGATGCTTCGGGTTGTTCACTTTTAAATGTATATGTTAATTAAGTTTAATGTCTATAAACAACCATGTGATGTGAATGTACCCCTGTCAGAAAACAATAAAAATGTTTGAAATAAAAAAAAAAGTAAACTTTGGGTAAAAAAGAATAAAATAACCAGCCTGGGAATCAAGGTGGTTATCTCCCTTATGAACATATGTTTAAAATAAAGGAATTTAAATATTTTCAAATAAATGGCACAGTGCCTTAAACAAGTTAACAAGTTAAAAGCTAGTACGGTATGTTGAGTTTTCTTAACTGAACGCGACATTTAAATAATTTATTTGTACACATCATGTAAGGTGACTTTCAACAACAACAAAAAACTAGGAATATGTCAAGGCCACAGCGCAGAAGCCAATATTTGACTAGCGTTGGACATTCATGTACACACTAGCAGATTCTTCCGAGCCAGGAACCTTTGAAGGGCCTGATCTTTTTCCATGTTTGAAAAGCTGTATAAACAAGGTATATTCTTTCATAAAAGTAGCCATGCAGAGAATGCTCCTTTCATGATATTTATATCAAACTCGGGCTGCAGGATGATTATACTGTATGTTGTTTGCACAGACTTTATTTAGTACATATATTTACCTTCCATCAAACACAGAACCATCAAGCAACACACAAGGTAACATTCTGGTGATGGAGCAGGAAATGTTCCAGAACTTAGTTCTAGGTTCTGTGAAGGTTGCTAAATGGTCAAACTCGGCATTATCAGTGTTTAACAGCAATTTTATTTAATCGAACTATTCACTAAAGCCATATTGCCAGCAGTAACGCATTTTATAAGAAGCTTTTTACTGTGGCAATATGTCAGAATTAGAGCAGCATATGGAGCTGAGCATGTAAATGAGTAAATAGCACTTCACTGAACTACAATACCTGCCGATATCAGGCAAAAAATATCACCAATGTCACCTGCCCCAGACGTCAGCCCAATCTTGTATAATGGCCACTCTACTGGGCAAGATCAGAGTATCTAGGTAATAGGCAAGATCAGAGTATCTAAGTAATAGGCAAGATCAGAGTATCTAAGTAATAGGTAAGATCAGAGTATCTAAGTAATAGGCAAGATCAGAGTATCTAAGTAATAGGCAAGATCAGAGTATCTAAGTAATAGGCAAGATCAGAGTATCTAAGTAATAGGCAAGATCAGAGTATCTAGGTAATAGGCAAGATCAGAGTATCTAAGTAATAGGCAAGATCAGAGTATCTAAGTAATAGGCAAGATCAGAGTATCTAAGTAATAGGCAAGATCAGAGTATCTAAGTAATAGGCAAGATCAGAGTATCTAAGTAATAGGCAAGATCAGAGTATCTAAGTAATAGGCAAGATCAGAGTAGTAAACCTAGAATAAGTGATACAAATACATATTAACATTGCACAACATATGTATATACTGTATACCTTTATTTATATATCGCCACCAGTACATACATCGTTTTACAGAATTCTAATACAGACCATACATGGAGATAATATATACAAGTTACACAAGTGTGTTAAAGGGGCAATTCAAGCATTTATTTTTTTTAACAATTATTTTTTTTTAAGACAGGTTTGCAGCAGGAGGTCTGCGGAGCTGAACCCAATTAATTTCAGCCAAGGGGACCCCCTGCTTCTGGAGAGATATACCTCCGTAGGCGGTGTCGGTAGCCGCTCCAGCTGAGCTAGCTGGGGTTTCAAGTTTAAAGCTCCCACATTATGTGGGCCAATAGGAAGACGGACCTGATGACGTTACGGCTTCCTATTGGTAGGGTGCAGGAGCTTTGAATTGCCGCCATAATCTGAACCCTGCTAGTCGAGTGGAGTGGGTACCGGCACCCCTTGTGGAGGTAAGTATCTCCAGAAGCAGGGGGTCCCTGGATCTGAAATGAATGGGCTTCAGCTCCGGAGACCCCCTGCTTCAATCCTATGTTAAAAATAAAATAACAACAAAAACAAAATAGAGCTTGGTTTGCCAGCATTGTCAGGCAGCCCTGCTCTATAAACAGGTTAAATAAAAGGAACGAGGGATGGAGGGAGGGCATCCCTGCACTGCAGAGCTTACCATCTAAATCACATAACATTAATATATTAACCTTGGTAGCCCATGGTTAAAACACGACTAATGGGCTACTTGGGCTGCTAACGGGTTACAATTTGCAGATATAGATGTGATGCTTTTTGTATTTTACTTGTTGGGTTGTTATGCTGTAAGTTAACTTAGTTGGTATCTGAGGGCATTCCTTTGCAATGCATTGGTAGCCTCCGGCATCACAGGGTTTGTGACCGGGTGAATTTACGCTTCCTGGGAGACCTATGTATATGTCTGGAGTCCAGCAGTGACCTGGTTAATCCCAGTTTGAGAAAAGGCTGGGTTAATTAACCAGGACCCAGCTGCCTCGTTAAGAGGCTTTAAGAACCCTGGGCTCCCACTTGTTCAGAGTTCCTGTCCGAATCAGAGAAGCATGTCCTGAAACGCTGGAGGGAGCGCAGCTCGACCAAAAGGCCTGTTACATGGGGACACTGGTCCTTGCTCTGTGTTTCTATCCCTGACTTGAACCGCCCTTTCTGGAAAAAGGGCAAAGCCCTGCTAAGGACTTATTTTTCCATTGGTTTATCTATGCCGAAGTTAAAGCCCTGATATTTTGTATTCTATGTTCTTGTGGCTGAATAAACAAGCCCATTCCGTTCACCCATGTGTCATTACGTTGTCCCTGTAACAGGGTTAAAATGTTTTCTTTAATTGGATATCTTACAAAACCCTATTACAGTACATACATTATCTGAGTCAACTAGGATGGTAATATTACTGATATTATGTGTCTTTTTTTTGTCCTCCTGTCTCAATTTATTGATATGGTTGGTTATAAGGTATACCAGGGGTGCGCAAACTTTTGCTCCTGCGCCCCCCCTGCCTCTTGTCCCCTGGTGCTTGCGCCACCCGCCTTCGCTCATTGCGGCGTCAAATGACGTGCGGGTCATATGTCATGTGACCTGCGGTGTTGCCATAGTGACGTCATGCCGCATGCCCCGCGGCGTAATGTGAAGCCGCGTTGCCATAGAGACGCTTCCAGACGCCGACTGAAGCAAGGTACGTTGAGGTTCCAGAGGCCTCACGTGATCCTCCGGCATTGAATTTTAATGCCTTGGGGAAGACGGCAGGGCCTCTGCAACCGCCCTCCCCCTCCCCCATTTTGGCACCCCTGAGTTATACTACAGTATCTAAAATGTACCTCATACCTTACCCGTCACGCATTATTGTTTCTGTACCCCCATTCGCCATCATCGAAATCAATAACATGTAAGTGTAAAAAATATGTATATGGAAACATAACAAATGGCTACAAGTACCTAGGTCTCCCATTCTAATGTAAAAGTTATCTTTCCACGTTAGATGAGAATTGCACTTGATGGCATAACTGCACGTATAAATAAACTGAGATCAGAGCAAAACAAAGATAGGAGAACAAAGGTATTTATTACAAATGTCGTCATTTCCATCTGTGTGACGGTGCAGGCTCACATGGCAACATATATCTGAGTAGCATTACAGGTGAAGCCAGTAACGGCTATGACACGAAGGCCCATATTTAGTATGTACTAGCTGATAGACCCGGCATTGCCCGGGATGCCGTGAGTGAGTTAGGTTAGTGAGCCCCCACCTCTGTCCCGGCGGTCCCGCGGGGTGAGGAGAAGAGGCGGGTGGGTGGAGGGGTGTGATTTTGTGCTGGAGGTTGTGAGGCGGCGCACTCACGTCAGTCCCCCCCTCGTTCTTCTTCCCTCCCCCCGGTGCTCCTAAAACGGGCAGCAGAGTGCGGTGAGTGAGTCCTCACCTCTGTCCCGGTGGTCCCGCGGAGTGAGGAGAAGAGGTGGAGGGGTGGAGGGTGTGATTTAGTGCTGGATGGTGTGAGGCGGCGCGCTTACGTCGGTCCCCCCCCTCGTTCTTCACCCCCCTCCCCCAACGGGCAGCAGAGTGCGATGAGTGACTTAGCTTACCTCGGTCCCGGCGCGCTCAGCGGATGGGTGGAGGGTGTGAGGCTGTGGTACCGCGGGGTGACCCCTCACCTCTGTCCCGGCGGTCCCGGGGTGAGGTGGAGGGTGAGGGGCTGTGGTGGAGGGTGTGAGGCGATTGGAGGCGTGTGTGTCGCCACTGTCTCCTGTCTCAGAGGCGCACACGGTGTGAGGGTGGTGTGAGTCTGACGGCCTGCGTAGCCCTGGCCGTGATGTCACACTACTCTGCAGGCCAATGAGAGCGAGTGAAAGGCGTAGCAGACCCACAGACAAACAAGATTTCAGTTTTATATATATATAGATGTATATATATATGTTATATAGTTTGCACAAATAAAAGCATTTCGTTAGCCACAGAACGGTATCGTGTGTGTCGCTCAAACTTTTAATTTCACAGCGATCTTAATAATAAGCCGAACCAAAAAAAAACATAATACTATGCTAAATCAACGATGATGATAATGAATACCAATCAAGAATGGTGTATAACAAACTACATTTTCTCCGAGATGTTGTAATTATTTGGTAACCATCGTGTAATCAACAATAGTATTTAAAGATATTAGAACCGCTGCAGTTTCCATGTAAGAGGGTTTTTCTGGTGTAGACCATGTGATAAAGTGGACAAAAAAGGGAATTTGTACCAAGAACATTTAGTTAAATCCCAATTCAATATAACCCGTTCAGCGCTGGATAGATCTGCAAAAGCCTTTGCACACGGTTACAAAACAGATAATGTAATAATCAATCGTGATAACCAAACGCTATGGACTGGTAACGATAAATCTTCCAACAATGGTACCAGGGTTAAACTAGGCTGATACATCTGAAACTCTCTCCCTAAGTTACTTCGGTACAAAACTCAATCTATATCTCATTGTTATAGTGGCATCTCTGTAACATGCCATATTATTTTTTTATGTTCTGCACTCCCTATGGGAACTCTCAACATTCTTAATACAGTGTTATACAAAATAGAGAATACAATTGAATTGAACCCTTGGCTAACTCGCAGTGAACCTACCCTAATTTACGTGGACCCTAACATTGACAAAAACAGCATGCTCAGTAAAACCTGTAGCGTTAATGGGAAGGAAGATAAAGACGTGGTCTGATTTATATAAATGTCTCTGAGCAGTTGCAGGGCAAAGAAGCTTGTGGTTGAATATTTGGGCTGGAAGTGAGCAGAGGCTGCTTTACAAAAACTGCACATATTTCCAACTGAGCGTCTTTGTCCCTACAACAATACCCCGGTCTGTGAATTAGCCCGAGAGGTTCTTTATTCCACAAAAGAAAAACAGACTCCCTAACTTCCGTCTACATTCAGCATGATTTGAAATTGGGATTTGGGTGCTTTTAATGGCGCTAGGACATGAACCAAATTCAGGGGCTCGGAGTATTATCTCATTTTACAATTAACTTCTTAGGAAATACCCACTGGTTTATACAGTTCAACAAATGTAACTAAACTAACTGCTGTGCAAACTAATCTCCCATGACAAATCCAAGCAATTACCTATAGATTAGTCCACAATGATTCCTTTATCCCCGTCAGTGAGCTGACATAATGAGGATTAGGGCTACTCGCAAATGTTTTTTTTTATTCTCAGTTCATAGTCGGCGTCCTTCAGACATGATGTTGCAACTCATTAAGCTGTAGAAACAAGTTAGTGTGGTCACGTTTACCGCTTTTTCATTTGTGGCTGAAATTGAGGCATTCTGAGGTTGCCCTAAAAAGGACATTTGCACATTTAACATATGTGCATAAAGCACATTTACATAAGACATGCATGTTAAAGTGTTGGGGGTTGGTTCACAGCCCCCAATCAAACACCTACCACACTGGTTTAGTTGAATATTTGTGTGTAAAACAATCTAAACCAGTGTTTCCCAACTCCAGTCCTCAGGGAACCCCAACAGGTCAGGTTTTAAGGATATTCCTGCTCCAGCACAGGTGGCTGATTGACCCACCTGTGCTGGAGCAGGGATATTGTTAAGGCCTGACTTGTTTGGGTTCCCTGAGGACTGGAGTTGGGAAACACTGATCTAAACTATCGAAATAAGAAGGTAGGAACCCACTCACTATCATCCTATGAGGAAGCTATCACTATAGTGCCGCCATCACAGCTATAGGCAGTATCACCGTTATACCAATAACCCTCTTAGTAACTCCATCCTAAGTAGCTTATTATATAATTAGATAATACATGGCAGTATCTCATGAAATAGTACAAAGTATTGTGTAACTAATTCAGAAGCCAGTTAAACTAAACTATTGTATTGTATGTCTTTATTTATATAGCGCCAAAAGTGTACTCAGCGCTTCACAAAGACAACAGTACAGGGAATTATAATAATACAATAAGCGCAGCAAAATCAGACAATAGGAAAGGAAATCCCTGCCCCGAACAGCTTACAATCTAAGAGGTAGGATGGGGAATTTACAGAGACAGCAGGTGAGGGAATAAGTGCTGTAGATGGCAGTGCTTGGTCACAATGGGTGGTAGGAGTGACTGAGTGTGGGTGAATAGCCATGAGTGCAGGCTATTGGGATGCTTGATTTGTGGGACAAGTTTTAAGGTTAGTCAAATAACTTAAGGGTTAACACACTTTACAGGGGAAGAGATGGCAGGGAGGCATGGGTGAAATCAGGTGTGTATGTCTGGGGGGAGGGGAGGAGGTACACATTGCTCAACCCATTTTTGGCACATGTGCCATTATAAAAAAGACATGCATTTAGATGCCTCTACTGTGTTTGATGTGAGGAATCTAGCTCCAGGGCTAGTGCCAACAGCGGTGGAGGCAGGGACAAATGTTCTGGGCCTAGTGGCTCAGGGGGCCTAGTGGCTCAGGGGACCCAGCTGTCCTGGACAGGAAGTCAAGCCCAACTTCCAGAAATGTCCCCTCCATCTCCTGAATGAGCCTGCCTTTCCCCTCCCCTGGGCCCAAGCTTATCCCCATGCCCCTTCCCGTGCCCAAACATATCCCCTTCCCATACTGTACCTACATCTTCCTCTCCTTCCCCAGGAACATACCTACATCCTCCTCCCGTCCCCCAGGAACATACCTAAATCCTCCTCCCGTCCCCCAGGAACATACCTACACCCTGCTCACCTCCCCTAGGAACATACATACATCCTCCTCCCCTCCCCCAGGGACATACCTACATCCTCCTCCCCTCCCCCAGGGACATACCTACATCCTCCTTCCCTCCCCCAGGGACATACCTACATCCCCCTCCCCCAGGGATATACCTACATCCTCCTCCCGTCCCCCAGGAACATACCTACATCCTCCACCCCTCCCCCAGGGACATACCTACATCCTTCTTCCCTCCCCCAGGAACATACCTACATCCTCCTCCCGTCCCCCAGGAACATACCTACATCCTCCACCCCTCCCCCAGGGACATACCTACATCCTCCTCCCCTCCCCCAGGGACATACCTACATCCTCCTCCCCTCCCCCAGGGACATACCTACATCCTCCTCCCCTCCCCCAGGGACATACCTACATCCTCCTCCCCTCCCCCAGGGACATACCTACACCCTCCTCCCCTCCCCCAGGAACATACCTACACCCTCCTCCCCTCCCCCAGGAACATACCCAGATCCTCCTCCCCTCCCCCAGGAACATACCTACATCCTCCTCCCCATCCCCAGGAAAATACCTACACCCTCCTCCCCAGGAACATACCTACATCCTCCTCAACAGGAACATACCTACATCCTCCTCCCCAGGAACATACCTATAACTTCCTCCCCCAGACCCAGACCTACACCATCCTCCCCTCCCCCAGAAACATACCTACACCCTCCTCCCCTCCCCCAGGAACATACCTACATCCTCCTCCCCTCCCCCAGGAACATACCTACACCCTCCTCCCCTCCCCCAGGAACATACCCAGATCCTCCTCCCCTCCCCCAGGAACATACCTACATCCTCCTCCCCATCCCCAGGGAAATACCTACACCCTCCTCCCCAGGAACATACCTACATCCTCCTCCCCAGGAACATACCTACATCCTCCTCCCCAGGAACATACCTACATCCTCCTCCCCTCCCCCAGGGACATACCTACATCCTCCTCCCCTCCCCCAGGGACATACCTACATCCTCCTCCCCTCCCCCAGGGACATACCTACACCCTCCTCCCCTCCCCCAGGAACATACCTACACCCTCCTCCCCTCCCCCAGGAACATACCCAGATCCTCCTCCCCTCCCCCAGGAACATACCTACATCCTCCTCCCCATCCCCAGGAAAATACCTACACCCTCCTCCCCAGGAACATACCTACATCCTCCTCAACAGGAACATACCTACATCCTCCTCCCCAGGAACATACCTATAACTTCCTCCCCCAGACCCAGACCTACACCATCCTCCCCTCCCCCAGAAACATACCTACACCCTCCTCCCTTCCCCCAGGAACATACCTACATCCTCCTCCCCTCCCCCAGGAACATACCTACACCCTCCTCCCCTCCCCCAGGAACATACCCAGATCCTCCTCCCCTCCCCCAGGAACATACCTACATCCTCCTCCCCATCCCCAGGGAAATACCTACACCCTCCTCCCCAGGAACATACCTACATCCTCCTCCCCAGGAACATACCTACATCCTCCTCCCCAGGAACATACCTACACCCTCCTCCCCAGGAACATACCTACATCCTCCTCCCCAGGAACATACCTACATCCTCCACCCCAGGAACATACCTACATCCTCCTCCCCAGGAACATACCTACATCCTCCTCCCCAGGAACATACCTACATCCTGCTCCCCAGGAACATACCTACATCCTCCACCCCGGGAACATACCTACATCCGCCTCCCCGGGAACATACCTACATCCTCCTTCCCGGGAACATACCTACATCCTCCTCCCCGGGAACATACCTACATCCTGCTCCCCAGGAACATACCTACATCCTCCTCCCCAGGAACATACCTACATCCTCCACCCCAGGAACATACCTACATCCTCCTCCCCAGGAACATACCTACATCCTGCTCCCCAGGAACATACCTACATCCTCCTCCCCAGGAACATACCTACATCCTGCTCCCCAGGAACATACCTACATCCTCCACCCCAGGAACATACCTACATCCTGCTCCCCAGGAACATACCTACATCCTGCTCCCCAGGAACATACCTATATCCTGCTCCCCAGGAACATACCTACATCCTCCTCCCCAGGAACATACCTACATCCTGCTCCCCAGGAACATACCTACATCCTCCACCCCAGGAACATACCTACATCCTCCACCCCAGGAACATACCTACATCCTGCTCCCCAGGAACATACCTACATCCTCCTCCCCAGGAACATACCTACATCCTCCTCCCCAGGAACATACCTACATCCTCCTCCCCAGGAACATACCTACATCCTCCTCCCCAGGAACATACCTACATCCTACACCCCAGGAACATACCTACATCCTCCTCCCCAGGAACATACCTACATCCTCCTCCCCAGGAACATACCTACATCCTCCTCCCCAGGAACATACCTACATCCTCCTCCCCAGGAACATACCTACATCCTCCACCCCAGGAACATACCTACATCCTCCTCCCCAGGAACATACCTACATCCTCCTCCCCAGGAACATACCTACATCCTCCTCCCCAGGAACATACCTACATCCTCCTCCCCAGGAACATACCTACATCCTCCACCCCAGGAACATACCTACATCCTGCTCCCCAGGAACATACCTACATCCTGCTCCCCAGGAACATACCTACATCCTCCTCCCCAGGAACATACCTACATCCTCCTCCCCAGGAACATACCTACATCCTGCTCCCCAGGAACATACCTACATCCTCCTCCCCAGGGACATACCTACATCCTCCTCCCCAGGAACATACCTACATCCTCCACCCCAGAAACATACCTACATCCTCCTCCCCAGGAACATACCTACATCCTCCTCCCCAGGAACATACCTACATCCTCCTCCCAAGGAACATACCTACATCCTCCTCCCCAGGAACATACCTACATCCTGCTCCCTTCCCCCCAAAACATACCTACATCCTGCTCCCCAGACTCATACGTACACACACAGCTTCTTCTCTTTATTACACATTACTATCTCTTATCTCCTCTCCTGATAACCTAACTAAAAGTGAATATCGGGCCCAGATTAAATCCCACTGGGGACTGCCTAGAAGAGACAGCCCTGGGAAGTATCTGCTACTTTTCTTTTTGTATGAAGAAAGAGGGGAAGAGATGGAGACAGAAAGAGAAAGATAACTGTGACATGTACTGTCGTATCTGTTTTCTCATGTAATGTATCTACATTTGCATACTTGTGGAAGCATTTATACCCACTGACACACTTGACACATTTATTGACAAATGTGCATTGTGTGTGAGTGAAAATGTTCACAAACAAAACATAGGCCCCAAGAGACTCGTCCTTAAAATTCCCCTGATGTATTATTGTACAGTTTGCAGGCATGTACCTTTGCTATGCAAACGGAACACCACACCCATTGAACAACCCAGGCCTTGGAGGCTCACCAGAAAAGGATAGTCAGCTCAAAAAAAGTGCAGCAAACTCACTAAAGTCACAGATTATTTGTAGACGCATTTTGAAGTATCACACTTTTTAACATGTTCTGTCATTGTCGACTTCTCGGAGTTTGCTGGTATTTGTTGACACATAAGGGGTAAGTGCAGGTGCCGTCAATTATTCTCAACTGAAGGATCAAAGCCATAGTGCAGAGCTTGTTCCACGTAACAGAGGGGTGGGCAACTCCTCAAGGGTCACCAACAGGTCAGGTTTTCAGGATATCCCTGCTTCAGCACAGGTGGCTCAATCTTCGACGTAACATATTAATCCTCGCCAGCAGTGCCTTTGAATCTAGAGTTACCTTTGTTGCTGCATTAATTTTTCTTTCTAAATATTGACATAATGGGTTGATAACAAAAGTAAAGTCAGTTAGACTGCTTCTATTAAGACAAGAGCACAGAAGATTGGTAGGGCGGCAGACCCGTGAACTTTGAAAACTCACCGGGGTGATGAAAAATAAAAAATGTTTATTAATTACGTTCTTAAAAAAACACAAAACAGACTAAGACAGATCCTCCGACGCGTTTCACGCCGAGTGGCGCTTTCTCAAGGAGTACTCCTTGATTCATTTATTTTTTCTCTCCATTTCCCTGGTGAATTTTCAAAGGTTTTTTTTTTTGCGGGTCTCTTGTTGCATTACTCTCTGGATTGAAGCGACACGCAGAGGCTTCACTGATTTGTTGCATCTCATTTCTGCTGCGCTACTGAACGCTGCAGGCTGCCCAGTTGAACTGGAGACGGTGTCGAATATGGGGTAAGAGAAGCCCTTCACCGCGAAGACAGTCGCGAGGTTGATTCCTGATATAGAGGTATTATATTTACTCTCTACGGATTATCTGCTACTGCTGTTTATGTCCCCCACACATGCCCCCCTTTCTCCTCCGTTACCTAACATATTTGGCATATGCTATTTCTACAACGGATCTATAGTGATTTCCTGTTCACAATGGCAGTGGGCACTGTAGGGGTTAACTCCATCCTCAGCTTAGTAGGACAGGAAATTGAATTCTTGCAGGTTGGCCATAAAGGCCCCTCCCACTGCCGGCAGATTAGTCATTTTCCCGTCCTTCAGCTAGGAGCTGGTTTTGTTATTTTGTTAAAAAAGGACGCACCTGACTGTAATTAGTGCAGTAAAGCCAGAGAATCTCAGTCTCTCGTGTAACTGAAGCTCCGATCGACGTGCCCTGGTGGGTATCAAGACACAGGCCTGGGTGACCGGGCAGTCCCACGGAGCATCTCTTAACGCTGGGGCAGAACAGCAGGGCTATTTGAGCAACAGAGGTTCAGTGCATACCGCACAGGCGTCTAAGAACGCAGCGGTGTGGGAGAGACGAGCTGGGCGTCTCAGGCAGAGCATAGCGTGTGCACGTTCTAGCGTGCGCGCTGCTTCCCACCGGCGGGCGCGTGCTTGAGGGCCGAGAGCTCCGACTGGGCTGACGTCACTGTGCGACGGAACAGTGTGTGAGAGGAGCCTTGAAGCAGCCGCAGCATGGAACGCCCCGGCAGATAGAAGAAATCAGCTGCAAGAAGCTGAAAGGAGTGTGGAAGCCAGCATGGACATCGCTGGAAGTAAAGGGTTGCTGACACAAATTAGGTGAGTCCTTAGATTGGTTCTACGAAAGGATTTAAGAGTGGATTGCAGGAGTTAAAGGAATAGATTTGAATTTTATTTATTTATTTTTAACTTTAGTTCTATGGTTATAGAACCAGAGGATGGAACTTCTAAGGGGACAGTATAGTCCCTGCATCAGAAGAGAAAAACGAAGTGGTGTGAAGCTTGTGACAAGCCAGCCTTAGAGGGCAAGAAGCTTTGTGCAGACTGCCTTAAACCTGCAGCAGGAGAGTCAAATGAACAGATGAATACGTTTCTAGCTGGGATGAAATAAACAGTAAAACAAAGTGTTGATTCTGCAGTGCAGCAAGCAGTGAAGCCACCAAAAAAGAGAGCAAGGTCTCTGACCAGCATGGATAAAGTAAGACATTCCTCATCAGATGAATCAGAGTTGATGTGTTACCAGGTGTCAGATGGGGAGTGTGATTCATCAGAGCAAGAAATGCAAACTGAAGAATCAGAGTTTGCTTTAGAAATGGTGGACCTTCTTATAAAGGCAATGAGGGAAACATTGGAGCTAGAGGATAAGGAAGAAATGGTTCAAAAATCAAATACATTATTCGGGACAAGGCAGAAGAAAACCAGATGTTTTCCAATTCATCAAGTGATCGAGGAGATGATACAAATGGAATTGTCACAGCCGGATAGAAAACTAAATATGCCCAAAAAGTTTAATAGAATGTATCCATTTTCACAAGAAGAGGTAAAACACTGGGAAGTTAGTCCTAAAATTGATGCTGCAATTTCCAGGGTGCCAAGGAAAACAACTATACCAGTTAAAGATGCAGCATCCCTCAAGGACGTAATGGATAAAAATATGGATAGTGTTTTAAAAAAAAGCATATGTGACAGCAGGTACAGCATGCAAACCAGCGATATCAACGACATCAGTGGCAAGAGCAATGCGGATATGGATTGCTAATACAGAAGAAGCACTGGAGAAAGGAGTGAAGAGAACTTCTATTCTGAAGGCGTTGTCAGAAATTAAGTGGGCAGCGGACTACATAGCAGAAGTATCACTGGAGTGAGACTGGCAGCCAAGTCAATGGCTTGTACAGTAACAGCAAGAAGCGCGCTATGGCTCAGACACTGGATTGCAGACACAGCTTCAAAGAACAGTTTATGTAACTTGCCCTTTGTAGGAGAATTCCTATTTGGGAATAAATTGGATGCGATTATAAGTAAAGCGTCAGGAGCTAAAAGCACGTTTTGACCACAAGAGAGTAAAAATAGAAGATATGGCCCTGCATTCCATCAGACGGAAAAGACACTGTTTAGGAAAACAAGAACATATTCCTGGAAAACCGTTTTCAAGGCAAATGTCATGGAGATGCGGACAGAATAAGCTTTTTCGTGGCGCCAGAGGGAGTCACTTGCCAGAGAAATTCTCATGAAGGTTAGGGTGTCCAGCGACTTCCAGTTGGGGGAAGACAACCAATTCGAAGTGACATGGGCCCAATCAATAAAAGACAGGTGTGTACTACAGATCATTTCTTTAGGGTACCACCTGGAGTTCAAGGACATCTCCAGGAGTGCTACTAAGATTGTGACTTAATAAATACAAAAGAGAAAAGGCTCCAGTGCTACATCCAATATGTAACATTAATTATAAGTTGAATATATTTATAATAGCTGTACTGTAATAATAATACATTTTTATTAACCTTTGATACTGCATCAAATATATGGTTTTGTTGATGCATAGCAAATTTGTTCTGCGCAAACTACATTAATGGCCTTTTAAGAGTTAATGCCAAATTGAACTTGGTGGGCAATTCTGACGCACTTTTAATTGACTGTGTCACAAAGAAACATTCTTCTATATAGTGTGACAGCGCAGAACCGGGCCTCTGAGTTGCACACTTTGTATTCTTACACGCGACTTTCTGAAAGACTAGAAAGGAAGTGTCAGGCTAGATTGTAAGAGCAAACAAAGAGTTACATAAACATGAATGACATCCCTGCTGCTCATTTCCTCCTTTGAGAGCTTTGAGAGGGTACATCGCCCCATGCACTATGGCTCATCTCCATTTCTTAGGGATCGCAAGCTAAAAGGGCAAACACTTCTAAGAGAACTCCCCGTGGTTTGCTCCACAACATGGTGCTGACACAACAAAACGTGGTCCGCCCATTTATAAATGCCCAGCACACTGCTTTCCTAATCTCTTCCATGTCACAGTGGCAGGCCTTTCTGGCAGCAAAGAGGAGATCTAGGAAGGATGCAGTACACGTTAAAATGGTTCAGAAGCAAGAAGTTTAACTGTATGTTTAATACGATCCAGCAGCTGATCAATCACTACTCACACCTTGTTGCATAAGGGGAACGCGCTAAACTGGTGTCCTACGGGAAATGTCAACGGTTAGAAATTAAAAAAAAAAAGCCTTTCTAAGGCCTTGTATTTTCATTCACAACGAATGTATTGATGCTTCATATACAAATAAACCATTCTAATTTCCTTCTTTTGTGTCACAAGAAATGCTGCCAGGATGTATTTCCATTAAACTTTGATTCACTGCCCTAATTAGTGCAATAAAACAAGGATAATAAAGATGACCTGTAACTTTCTCTGTTTACTGAACATTTTTTTTTTTTCATTTTAAAAGTTAGCATGAAATACAGATTAGATATGTAATGATTAATAGTAATTGCAATAGAACCTACATTTAAAATAAATGTATTGCGTACGCTTCTTTCTCAGATTTCGGACAACAAATTCTACTTTTATTACAGTTCAGCAACATATATTACAATAGTAGAATATTGTCCTAATATATTTATAAACTCCTTCGGTATTGATGGAAACAGACACAGTGATGAAAGTGAAAAGGATTCTGGGGTCAATTAAATCTTAGTTCATTGGCAAATTGATACTAGCGCTGCAAGCTTTTGTGTGTGAAGCCCGCTCTGAAGGTTCTCTCTGCCCCTTTTGTCTCTGCCTGCTTTCTTATATCAGTACAACTACACAAACACACATGCCACAACACGCGTTTTTCCTGTTTAGTAAAAGTCAGGAGTGCGTGGCTGTTTTCCAGACAATGAAATAACAATTTATAAGATGTCTAGTTGTCCAGCTAAATTCTTTTACAGGCAGTCCTCATTTTACAACGCTTCATTTTACAACGAATGGCTTATCCAACGCTATGCAATGCATACCTATGTTCATTTTTACAACGCCAAAACGGCTTATCCAACGCTCTTACGACGCTTTGCAAAGTTGTTTATGTGTATATAATATATATATATTATACTATATAATATATTATATTTTTATATTATATTATATATTGTTATATTATATATATAATACAGTATATGCACTATATCATTTATGTGTGTGCTGCATATCTTATTGCCTGCGTAAAATATTTTGTGTATTTTAGCATTAAAAATGCCTTCAGGAACGGAACCTTTCATTTAAACAGTGTTCCTATGGGAAAACGTGTTTCGCTATCCCACGCCATTTTGAGTAACGCATTGTGTCGGATAACCGAGTACTGCCTGTACAGGCTTTCCTCACTCACCTAACATAGTTACATAGTTACATAGTAGATGAGGTTGAAAAAAGACATAGGTCCATCAAGTTCAACCTATGCTAAATTTAGACAACAGATACTTTATCCTATATCTATACTTACTTATTGATCCAGAGGAAGGCAAACAAAAAACCCCATTAAGGGGAAAAATTAATTCCTTCCTGACTTCAAGAATTGGCAATCGGATTAATCCCTGGATCAACATTCTTCCCATGTTTACTTATTTGGTATATCCCTGTATTCCCATCTAAAAAGATGTCCAACTTTTTTTGAACAAATCTATTGTATCTGCCATCACAGTCTCCATGGGTAATGAATTCCACATTTTAACTGCCCTTATTGTAAAGAACCCTTTCTTTTGTTGCTGGTGAAATTTCCTTTCCTCCAACCGTAAGGGATGGCCCTGAGTCCTTAATACTGCCCGTGGGATGAATAGTTCTTTTGAAAGCTCCTTGTATTGTCCCTGAATATATTTGTATATAGTTATCATATCCCCTCTTAGACGCCTCTTTTCTAATGTAAATAAATCTAATTTAGCTAGCCTCTCCTCATAAGTTAGATTGTCCATCCCCTTATTAATTTGGTGGCTTTTCTCTGCACTCACTCTAGTTCCATAATGTCTTTTCTTAGGATTGGTGCCCAAAATTGTACTCCATATTCAAGGTGTGGTCTTACTAGTGCTTTGTAAAGTGGCATAATTATGTTTACTTCCCTTCCATCCATTGCCCGTTTGGTGCAAGATAAGATCTTGTTTGCCTTTGCGGCTACTGCATGAGATTGGCACTATTGCTAAGTCTGCAGTCTACAAGCACTCCTAAATCCTTCTTCATCAAGGATTCGCCCAATATATCTCCATTTAATTTGTAAGTCGCCTTTTTATTCTTGCATCCCAAATGCATAACCTTACATTTATCTGTATTAAACCTCATTTGCCATTTACCTGCCCACTTTTCCAGTCTCTCCAAGTCCTTCTGAAGAGAAATTACATCCTGCTCTGATTCTATTACCTTACACAATTTAGTATCATCAGCAAAGATGGAGACTTTGCTCTCGATCCCAACCTCAAGGTCATTAATAAACAAGTTAAAAAGCAGGGGTCCCAGTACCGATCCCTGAGGTACTCCACTCACGACTTTAGCCCAACCTGAAAAAGTTCCATTTATGACAACCCTCTGTTGTCTGTCCTTGAACCAGTTTTCAATCCAGGTGCATATATTATTACTGAGTCCAATTTTCTTTATTTTGTACACCAACCTCTTGTGTGAAACCGTATCAAAAGCCTTTGCAAAATCTAAGTAGACCACATGAACTGCATTACCCTGGTCTAAATTCCTACTTACCTCCTCAAAGAAACAAATAAGGTTAGTTTGGCAAGATCTATCCTTCATAAATCCATGCTGACTAATACTTTTGTTTTCTATTAGGTATTCCTGAATATTATCCCGTATTAAACCTTCAAGTAGTTTCCCTACTATTGAAGTCAGGTTTACAGGTCTGTAATTTCCCAGTTGTGATCTAGCTCCCTTTTTAAATATAGGCACCACATCTGCTTTACGCCAATCTTGTGGTACTGAGCCTGTGGAAATGGAGTCCTTGAATATTAAATATAATGGTTTGGCTATTACTGAGCTTAACTCCTTAAGAAGTGGTTGTTGCTGTATAACAAGGTTCTGGCTTTAGCTGCTTTTACTCCAAAAAACCTGGACTGAATTGTTTTATATTTTGGGATATTATAGGAATTCCGTTAAGTGCGTCAACATCATGTGACCTTTCAGGGACTGTGTGTGTTTAAATGTAGGTTGGATCTTGGGAGTTTTGTGTCCCCTCCTCCTTGGTGTGAAGCTCACCCATCCCACTTTAATTGGCAGGTCCTGATCTATACGTGTGGTGACCAGTCTACTGAGAGACTTCTTCTCCAGTAGAGAGGCAAAGAGAACATGTGCAGGCAGTAAAGGATTAACCGTGACATGGTTGCAGGCGTTAAATGCTTTGGCCAAAGGATTGACTAATGACCATGGCATGAGAATAACAGATATTATTTAACACTTAATTATTTGTCATGTTGGATGGAGATGGGGATCTTTTCTCATATTTTTTGAGTTATCCCAGCTCTCCCCCTCCGGCGGCCACGGAACCCCTAAGCGGTGCAATGCTAGCAAAAAATATTTTTTTAAACGTGATCCGCATATAACGCGATCAGATTCTTTGGACCCTAAGCACTGCGCTATAGCGGGGTTCAGCTGTAATTAGCTTTACGGATATTGTTAGCCTCATCAAAAATAACGTCTATTACTGATTTTGTTAATGTGACATGAGCCGCATGTTAATGGACCTCGTGGATCTGGACCATAGTCTCTGTAAGGGTCTTATAGGCCACAGTAAGCATCTTATTTATTTTTATTTATTTATAAAATATTTTACCAGGAAGTAATACATTGAGAGTTACCTCTCGTTTTCAAGTATGTCCTGGGCACAGAGTTAAGACAAATAATACATGGTTACAAATACAGTTACATAAATGAACATGGTATACATTATATACAAGACACTGCATGCACAGTTAAAGAAAATATATATTATGGGAGTATGAAACAGTTACAGACCAGATTAAAATGTGAGACAGCCTTAGATTTGAAAGAACATAAACTGGTGGTGGATGTGAGTCTCCGGTAGGTTGTTCCAGTTTTGGGGTGCACAGTAAGAGAAGGAGGAACGGCCGGATACTTTGTTGAGCCTTGGGACCATGAACAGTTTTTTGGAGTCTGATCTCAGGTGATAAATGCTGCATGTGGTATTGAGGCTTCCTTACAAGCTGTGTCCAACATATAAATACACGTCAGAAATTAACCATTTTGGGCCAACTGGTCTGCTTATCTTCCAATCTGCTGTAAAACCTCAGACCCGATTTTGATCCCTTGCTTTCTTCTATATTTAGGACAGTCTTATGTCTATCTGAAGCAGTTGTGAATTACCTTGCTGTATTCGCCTGTACCACCTCTTTTGGGGCGCTCTTCTATGAATTCACCAACCATTCTGAGAAGTACTCTCACATTCCCCCTGAACCTCCCACCCTATATTCTTCTTGTTGAAACCCCTTTAAATATTTGGAAGTTTCAATCATATCCCCCTTTCAACCTTGGCCAGTGCTGCCTATGGTGTCACCGTGATTGGGTTTCTGGATAGGATATACACAAAGGTTACGACATATTATAAGCAAATGTCTTGCACCTGTCATACTAAGAGCACAGTAACACAGGCAAAACAGTTGCAATAATAACTTTATTTCATATTGCGCTTCTCTCCCAAAGGGACTCAAAGCGCTTCACTATTACAGTACAGTGCGCGGTACGCAGCACATAGAGGTTTAATGTTTTAGTGACACAGTCCCTGCCCAGATGAGCTTACAATCTACATTGGGAACTGAACCAGGTTCCCCGGATTCTAACTGAGTGTCATTGTTCACAGAGTCAGTGTTCATGTTACTCACTGATCCACTCCTCATTTTCGAAAAGTTGTCTGAGTGAGAACTGTAGGATTGCAGCTGTTCATGTTTAGGACACAGAGAGGACAGGAAGCAGCTGTCCGCAAAAGCTCTCCATTGTGCTAGAGCTAATAGAGAAACGATGGAACATATTGGTCATATTTACTAAGTGGTGCTAAACTGTAAGACATCTTACGACTTGAATCTGTCTTAAAGTCCTTTAGATTGTAAGCTCTCATGAACAGGGCCCTCATTACCTCCGGTACCTAGGCTTGTTTGTCTTTATTTCTATGTCCTTATGTCTACGCAATTGATGTCAACTCTGTACCCCCCACAGTACCGCGCTGCGGAATATGTTGGCACTTTACAAATGAACAATAATACTTGGCATTAGCACTCCTTAGGTGATATGGCCCCATGATCCTATTCCCACAACGCCCATAAATTGCAATCACTGAGGACATCCCGACGAGTTGTTAAGTTTTCAGTGTATTTTACTCAATCAAAATCACAAAGTATAATAAGCGTAGACCAAAACATCACCCACAGCTCACCAGTACATACTGTACATTTGTGACAACAGCAACTTATTCAATAACTGTCACCTAAAAATTATTAACGGCTTTCAATTTTATTTATTTATAAAATGTTTTACCAGGAAGTAATACATTGCGTTACCTCTCCTTTGCAAGTATGTCCTGCGCTGAGTTATGATGACAAATACATGGTTACATTAAGTGAACAGTATTTGATCAATGTATTTTTATCAAGATGTAAAAAACAAATGTATGTTAAGCACTGAAACAGATTATCACTTCGGCATATGTTAGTCAAAATGATGACATCGGATGGGAATGATGCCAACATTACTGTTCCCCAATTCTAGGAATCCAGAGAAAGCTTGTCTGTAATAGAGATTTGAGAGAAATCACTTGGGGCCAAAACTGTATAAACTGTTGAAAATTGGAGCATTGCTCAAAAATAATGCAAATTGCACCATTTGGAATGTATAACTCAAAAGTGACAATGTATCAAGGTACTTGACATCACTTTTGCTCCACAATTGGCGATATGGGGAGTAGTTATTGGGGCAGTAAAGGGAGGCCTTGCTGTTTCCCACATTGTGGTTTGTGATCCCCTGGGGGTTCGTGAGATGCCTCCAATGGGTTTTCCAACGAAATATGTATTGGTGGATCCCTACATGTTCAGTAAGGTCCCCAAACTGCAGCTTTTTGTGTGGGTGGTATACACCTTTAATTTAAATGTTGTGGGGAACAGCATGGGCCTCTGTAAGTGCCGCGCCCTCCCCCAGAAAATGTTGCAAGCCCCAGTTTGCGCAGCCCTGTTATAGAGCAAACTGTTCCTTCTTGATACACATCTCCAATCATTCGCATGGTAGAAGTAAAAACTGACGAGAGCCCCCATTTTTACACCTTGGGTACATAGTCAATTACGCGGGAGCTTCCAAAGTCACGCCCCACAGTGGCTTACGGCGGCAACAGCTGCAAGGCATTGTGGGACTTGGCTTTGGAAGCTCCTGCTGTGATTTTTCTAGAAGGTGGTTCACAATACAAAAAAAGTTGAGAACTACTGGCTTAGAGCAATCTTACATTGAAATGTATGCAGGGTTGCATCAATTATATTCCCCAGCTTTGAGGTGGCATTGAACTCTTTGCTCAAGAAATCAAACACAAAAAGCTCAAATGACAAACTTCACACATGGAACAGGAGGCAAATACAAGAAAGGGAAACTCCTGCTCATGTTGTAGAGCAGGGGTGCACACACTTTTTTGTCTGCACCCCCCTGCCTGCTCTCCCCCACATGCTCACGCTCCCCCTTACCTCTTCTCTGGCGTTTTCCGACGTCGCATTGCCATGACAACGTAACGTCATATGACCCTACGGCGTCATTTGATGCTGCGTTGCCATGGCTACTCGCCGTGAGAAGCTGCCAGAGACAAGGTAAGTGGGAGTTACAGAGGCCTCGCAAGCTTCCCTGGAATTTAATTTAAATGTTGTGGGGAACAGCATAGGCCTTTGTAAGTACTGCACCCTCCCCCAGAAGATGTTGCACGCCCCAGTTTGCTTTATAACAGGGGTGCGCAAACTGTTCCTTCTTGATACACATCTCCAATCATTCGCATGGTAGAAGTAAAAACTGACAAAAGCACCCATTTTTACACCTTGGGTACATAGTTTGGTACAGGCATACCCCGGTTTAAGGACACTCCCAATAGGCAAACGGCAGCTCGCGCATGCGCCTGTCAGCACGTCCTGAACAGCAATACTGGCTCCCTACCTGTACCGAAGCTGTGCGCAAGTGGGGAGACTATAGAGCCTGTTACAAATGTGTTATTTACATCAGTTATGCACGTATATGACGATTGTAGTACAGTACATGCATCGATAAGTGGGAAAAAAGGGAGTGCTTCACTATAAGTACATTTTTGCTTTACATACAGTACATGCTCCGGTCCCATTGTGTACGTTAATGCGGGGTATGCCAGCATTAAAGTACTATCATGATGTTCCTTTCTAATTTCTAAGAAAGACGCAATTAGTTTATGGTGGTTAAAAAGTAACAAAAACCTGCCCACACCAAACAAGATACAAAAAATATTTTTCAACCTTGCCGTGTCTGGTTTGCAATCACTGCCATCTGCGCAATGTAGAATCAATAACTACGCGCAAGTGAATGAGTCCAAAAGGACTAAAGTCTTTTTTTCCCCCCTGTACTTTCTTGTTTCAAGCTTTGTTATACACACTGTGTTATTAAGCAGGCAAATAATGTAGAAATTCCATGTTGCAAATGAATAGGATACTAAAAGTGGCACTATAAGAAAAAGTAGTTCAATGTTCAAGTAGATGTATTGGTCCTGGAGAAAAGCAAATTTGTTGCAGGCACTTGAAGAAGAAAATCTATGAGGTTGCAAAGGTTCTGTACACTATAATTTCTATTTATTTCCGAAAGCCTCTCCTCCTACATTCTTACAGTATGATTATTGCTTATATTGTTCTAAACTACAGTCCAAAGAGCTTTGCCCCAATGTTTAATAAATGTAGATCCTATTTTTTTATTTTTTTTAATCGAACCGGGTAATCTCTAAGGCCTCGTCCAAGGTAGAAGCGAGCGCGCTGGTGCTAGAGCGCCGTGACGTCATGCGCTCATGTTGATCGGGCGATTCCTGGCCAGCTAGTTGCGCGCATAAGGTGGCGTACCGGGTTGCGTGCCATGATGTCACGTGAACGGTTCGCCCTCATTGGCTGAACCGCGCACGTGACCAGGGCAAGCGCGACAAATTTAAAAAAAATTGTCTCGGCGAGCAGCTGAGTGCGCAGCGCTCATGGGCACGTGCGCGCGGCCTGAGGACAAACACATTGTCGCAATGTGTTTGATCGCGCCGAGCACGCACGCTCAGCTTCACCCTGGAAGCGGCTTTATAGACACAATCTGAAATCTGTGGCTTGAAATGCAGGATGCCACAATGCGACCTGTCTTATTTCAAAGCCCTGACTTTGCCTGCGTTTTCCTGATACCACCTCTGACATTAAAAGCATTATAAGGATGTGAAATGACTGCAGAGGAGGGAAGCGTAAAGCACATATGAAGGACTTGAAAGGCTTTTGAGAGGAGCACTGTGAGTGATGACCTATTCAGGAGAAAAGATAGAAGGAAGTAATTACAGACCATCATTGCCTGTATCGTCCTACTAATGAATGTCTTACACGGCCAAGGACAATTAAATAGGGTTTTCAAAACAGTACTAAAAATGCTTATAAAAATATACAGTGACTTATCATCCAGCTACCACATAACATCGGGCCTCTTGTATTTAGATGCTGACATGTTTTTAGTATTTGTTTTCCAAGATCTGAGTACACTAAGGGCCAGATGTAATATATTCTGCAGCGTCCGATCACACCGTTATTGGCCGCAAACTCCTATTGAAGTCACTGAGTATATTGTGTTGTCCCCTAAATGAATAGCTGATCTCCGAGCATTGCCCCATTTGTTTCTATCATTAAGCTGGTCTAGTGAAAGTGGGGATAAATCTTATTGTAGCCCTGGAAAACGGGTGTCCCGGGCTGGGAAACTATGGCAAAAAGTGTATAACAAAAGACAAAAAAAGCCTTTTTGTCTTTTGTTATATACATGAGGTCACAATCCCAATAGCACTGCTTTTGACACAAATTATTATTATTATTAAGACAGTTCTCATTTCATTAGTGATGTTACGAGCGCTTTATGAGGGTACAGTAGTGTTGGACTTGCAAAAAAGGGGGGTACCTTTGTGTGGTTTGCAAGCTTAAAATGTTTTGGCCAAAGAAGTTAACTAAATGACCCTCATTTATGAAAAGAAAAACAGATAAGTATTTTATTATATATTTTGTCATCTTGGATGTAGCAATGGGGCTTTTTTTCTCCATGTTATTTGCATGCGGACACAATCCCAGTAGCATACCCTGGACGTGTGTGTGTACCGTGTCAGCCGCGCTTAATAATCAAGTCACTTTGTTAGCCACAGAACGGTATCGTATGTATGTATTAGGCCGCGCGTATAGTGCCCGCGACGGGCGATGCGTGACGTCACCCGTCGGCGCTAGCGAAAGTTATATTTTGCTTTTGCGGCGTCGTGGGCGTACTGGCATTTGATTGGTTCAGGGGCTGTCACATGAGGCGACAGCCCTTGAAAAATCAAAAAATCAAATATTGCCAGCTACCAAAATTTGCGACACGACGTCGCTCCATCGCATTGTCGTATTTGTTTTTGGGCGACATCGCCGTCGCCGGCACTATAAGCGCGGCTTTAGCGGGTTTGGATTCTAGGGTTGTGGGTGTAAGGCCGTGCGTATAGTGCCCGCGACGGCGACGCAACGGCGACGCAACGTCGCCCAAAAACAAATGCATTGCCGCCGCCACGTGCGCTTATAGTAAGCGGAGCGTTGCGAATTTTGGTAGCTGGCAATATTTGATTTTTCAAAGGCTGTCGCCTCACGTGACAGCCCCTGAACCAATCAAATGCCAGTACGCCCACGATGCAGGCGCAAAGCGAAATATAACTTTCGCTAGCGGCAACGGGTGACGTCACCCGTCCCACCCTGCCACGTCGCCCGTCGCGGGCACTATACGCGTGGCCTAAGGCAAAAAGTGAGCAAAAAAATGCCCCAGATTTATTAAAGGAAAATAACACACTTGAATTATGTGTCAAAGTCTCCTAGCTGCAAAATGATAGCGCCGGATTTATCAATGAAAAGGAATCCCAGTTGCAATCAATAGGATTATTTCATTTGATAGATCTGGGAAACTTTTTTGAACTTCTTAGAAGCAATTTTACCCAAGTTTTGCAGACTTTAATAAACAGAGCCCAATCACTTAGAATTCCTTTTCTTTGATAAATTTGCCTTTGTTTTTTGCGCCGATTTGGCCATGTTTTGTAGCCGGGGAGACTTTGATAAATGGGGTCACAATTCAAAACTCTAATTACACCCAACATAATGGCATAAAGTCGTGTGCACAGTTTCCGACCCCTTTTAGTAGTGAAGAAGAAAAGACAGCCTAATTAAGATAATTTTCCAGCAATTTGTCCAGCATTCAATATTGACATCTTTTTTTCATTACCTACTAAAGTATGAAAGCAATTTGCAACATGACAGGCTACTAAACATTGAGACGTCTTGCATTTTTGTTACAAGCTGTACTGGTACAATGCTTGGGCAACACTTGGCTGGCTCTCCACAGCATTATCCTTAACATAGGGTGAAATATAATCCCACAGCCTCTGCTGTTCTATTTTTGCTCTCTGCCGCAGGGGGGATATTTATGTAGGAAGTATTTATGTTCAGTGTGTCTGTAAGGAGCTGTACACAAGCCTCAGAGGCCTGTACAGAATCAAGCAGATCAGTGCATGGGAGGGGAATAGAGAATGTGCTGAGGTTCTAGAGAAGAAAGCTGATTATCTACATGCAGTAATTATGATCCACTAAAGGACTGGGATCTGACCTGTGCGCAAAATAACCCAGATGTGTGTATTGCTGCTTAATCTGCCCAAGTGTGTGTTTTAGTAAGCTTTCATAATATTACCTCCGTCCTAGTGAGTCAGTGCCAGTGCTACCCAACTGCATAGAAACACGAATTTAAATCAGATCTAAAATATATAGACAGCCTTTATATTCCCATCTCCTGAGAGGCATCATATCTGTAAGCTGAAATCCCTATTTTAGAGCCCAGGAAGGTGGTTGCCTTTATTTAGGGCTGACCATCGACCCAGTTCAGCAGTGAAGGTGTTAATGAAAGATGTTATTTACCTTGTGCTTTCCAAGGTCCAGTAGATACAAATGGTTCAACTGAGACAGATGATTGTTACAGGGGTGGTCATGTACTTAATGTGGAATTTACAGTGGGGTGTGATTTAGTGTATCTAATTTATAACAAACTCATGCAGGAACAGTATGTTTTGGCTGTGGGTGCTGAACATACCAAATCAGTGACATACATACATTACTATCATGGCGGGGGGAGGGGCTGCAGGCCCCCCTCCTCCCACCATAGATCCAGCCCCCATGTACTTTATAATGTATATCTCTCGTGTAACAAGGAGGCGGTGAAAAGGGTCAATGGAAAGAACATGTTGATCTCGCTGCCCGAGTCCTGCAGCAGACACGCCATGTAATAAACACATCACCATGCCAAGTCTCCAGCTTTAGCAAACGTTATGTTCTGCTCTTCTAATTTCATCACCCGCATGTGATCCATAGCAAACTCTCTGGCTTCAGCACTGGAGGAGGGAGGGATGCAACTGAAATGAACTTGGTAGATTTCACATACCAAAAAAGGGAATTTCTGCAGGTAAAATCCCGGCCACGCGGCATGATTGCTGTGCCTGTCTTTGTTCAATGAGCAAGAATGGATTGACACTTTCTGTGTTGGAAAGCTTTCCAGGAACTTCAGCTCTGTACATTTCAAACACACCTACCAGAGACTGATTAAGGCACCCAGAATATACTCCACAGACCCTGAGTGTGTGTGCACAAATTACTCTGATCACACTATCACAAACTGTTGTATTTGTGACATCCTGCCTACAACATTACGTCAGGGAAAAGTAACTTACCTCACCGCCTACCCCTGCACAACTGTGCACCATAGCCCCTGGTTCCCATACAGCTCCACGTGGTCATATTTAATGCTACCATCTGCCCTGCTCTAAAGAACTTGAGCCCCACTCACCTGTCTTGAACCTCAGCTGTGGATCATCTGCAGACCCAAACTCTTCAATCAGAGACACGAACAGGACCCCGCATGCGTTCTGGATGCCAAAGACTGACCCATTGCACCACATGGATGCGAGCATGACAATCCACCCCCAGCCTCCTTCAGGGGGTTCAAACTCCTTGCCCTCCCCTGCGGGGTCCATGGGCGGCTCTGGCTCTCCATCAATGGTCTTCTTCTCTTCATCCAGGGGCGCAGAGCCCCACTCCCCATTCTCTTTCTTCTCATCCACAGTGAGAGGTGAACTCTCTGCTGCCGAGTCTACTTCACCAAGGTCTTCTTCTGGGACACTACTACTGTGCAACTCTTCCTCCCCCAACCCTGCTGACCCCATCCTCTCTTCTGTCATCTCTGCACTAGTGCCTAGTCAGCCTGGCAACAGAAAAAGGGCACACACCACTTCTCACAAGCAAGGCAGGCAATGGTGACAACAGGAAGAAACTGTGATTGCAAAAGCTGCTCTCATGAGCTGACACTACGAAGAATCTATCAGCCGGAATTGATTATGTCTCAGAGCAATAGCACAACATAGTTCTTGTATGCAGAGCTGGGGGAAAAAACTTGCTTCTTCCTTTATATAGCACCAGATTCCTGAAAGCAAATCATCTGCAGACCTTGTATTATCCGAGCAGGCAATGTAGGTTTCCCTTTCTTGTTTCTCTACCTGCACTTGTCCTGCCCCTCCTGCCTCTGCCCTGGCTACTGTCACCTCACACACGCTGCCTGCCTGATGACTTGATGCAGAGCCCATGTTTTTGTTAAGGGGGAAAAAAAACCACTGGAAAGGGGCGTCGCTGCCCATGGAGGGGGGGGTGTCCCTGGGTCTCCCCCGCCCTCCTTAGCAACACCCTCCTCTGATAGTGTCCTCCTGTCAGTAACTCCGGGGGAGGGGAGGTTATGTGGCAGCAGGGAGAGTAGGCAGCATGGGCTGCTGTTACAGTGCATCAGTACAGAGAGGAAGTCTTCACAGCTCTCACGCTGCAGAGGAAATGTAATGAATAAGCACCAGCAACAATGCTGTGGCTGATCAGCAGATGCACTGTAGGAAGATATGTTGACAGTGAAGAATTAATGTAGTTTCCTTTAAAGGCAAAGGATGTAGGTCTAGTCTGAAAAGGGGCTAACACCCTATAACACATGATCCTGCTGCCAGTTTGGGATTTGTACTTCCTCATCCCATGTCGCCGCACAACATTGCATTTATATCATCAGATTGGGAGCTACTTCATTTTAGCAACTCCATTTTAAAACGACTTTTAGTGGGAACGGTGCTTATTTTCTGTCTGTTTCTGAAGAACACAAAGAGCCAGGGAGTAATATATTGAGAGTTACCTCTCCTTTTCAAGTATGTCCTGGGTTATGATGACAAATACATGGTTATAAATACATAGTTACATTAAGTGAGCAGGGTTATACATGATATACAAGACATTGCATACACATTTAAAGATAATATATGTTCTCGGCCGGGGGTCTGCAACTTCTCAAGGAATAAGAGCCATTTTATTAAAAAAATATTTCTCCAAAATATTCCGAGAGCTGCAACACATTTATGAATATTACACCCCCACAAACACATACATATACTGTACACACCAATAGGTATATGCTGTATAAGTATTAACATACAACAAAATATGTGGGGGGATAAAATGCATCTCATAATAAGTCCCTTTATTTAGTTTTTTTATATATATATACATGCATACATACACTACCCTCCCCAACAAAACACATACACATCCCCCACCCCAAATGAACACACACTAACCCAACCCCCCCCCCAATACAATATATATACATACATACATACACTAATAGAAATCTTGGGGCCCAGATCAAATGAAAGGAGCAGGACACCACCCTCCCCCCCCCCCCATTAATCTGCACACCGCACACTGTATTGTGTGTTCCTTAGGGGTGGGAGAACGAGATATGGGGAGAGACAAAGGGTGGGAGTGTGGGTGGGGGTAGAGAGAAGAAAAACAGGAAGGAGAAAGAAACGGGAAACAGAGAGAGAGAGATGGGGAGTGAGAGAGGGGACAGGGATATTGGAAGAGAGGATCTGAGTGTACCGGCAGCCCTGGAAGAGTGAGGGGTCCTGTTTGAAACTTGTAGAGAGGGGGCCTGCTGAGCTGGCTGCTGAAAGATGCCCACGGGAGGTGCTTGTCAGGGGAACCTCCCTTCTACCAGTCTACAGCAAGCTGCCTGGACAGGCACCTCCGGGGACACCATCCAGCAGGCCACCTCTGCGGATCAGGCCTGCTTAGGTTTTCCGGCAGGATAGTGAGGGAGAGAGGCAGCAGCTGGGTGACGGAAACCTGCAGAGAGCCGCAAGAAGCAGCGGAAAGAGCTGCATGCGGCTCGGGAGCCGCAGGTTGCCGAATCCTGTTATAGGCGTATGTAGCAGTTACAGGCCAGATTAAAATGTGAGACCGCTTTAGGGCTCACTGAGACAGGCTACTACGGCAGCTTGCTAGCGTTCGCGCCCCCGCTGCTCGCTCCTGCAGCACAGCGATCTGTGCTCAAACTGCAGGAGGCAGATTGCGGCATTTGGGGGCGTGGCGGGGGCGTGTAACGAACGCGTCACGGAGCTGTTTCATCTTTTATTGGCTGAACCAGCTCGCGTCATGCGACTGTAGCCCCGAATTTCAATTTGGGTTGTGCCGGCAAAATGGCGCAGCGACAACGCTGCACTTGCCGCCGGTGGAGTTTTCAGTTTGAAAACTCCCACCGCACAACCCAAATTTGCAACGGACGTGCTCATGTTAGCTCGAGCACGTCGCATCGCCTTCTGTCTGAGCTCAGCCTTAGGCCGCGCTTATAGTCCAGACTACAGGCAACGGCGCGTAGCGCGAAAACAAGACTAATCCGTCGCATGCGTCTATAGTTGGCGCGACACAGCAACCACAATCGGTGGAAGTCAATGGAAATATTTTTTTTGTCAGCAGCACGTGAGCAGTTCAGCCAATGAGGGCGAACCACTCACGGCCACGCCCCCGGTCGCCGTCTCTTGTCACCTACACTATAAGCTGAAATCGCTATTAAAACAGCGACAGATGACGTCACGCCGCCGTCGCCGGACTATAAGTGCGGCCTTAGATTCTAAAGAACTTAGGCTTTGCACATAGTAGTAGTTGCACGCGTGACGTCACGTGCACCTGCAGACCAGGCGATCCGTGGTCTGTGGGGGCTGGAGGAGGAGACGCGACTAAAAGCAGCTCCCATTCAATGTTCGGGGGTGTGCCCATGACATCACGTGAGCGGTTCGCCCTCATTGGCTGAACCGCGCGCGTGACCCGGCCGTCACACAGCAAATTCAAACAAATTTGTCTGGCGAGGTATCGGTCACCCTGGCACGCTCGTGCACGCGTGCTCTGTGGCTGTGCACATTGCCTTCCGGCATTTTTATTTTGGCGCTCGCTCCGTCGCTTTCACTATGGCTGGGGCTTTAGACTGGTGGCGGAAGCAATGGGATATTGTAGACCACATAAAGCCCTTGCTCAAGGTATGTAATTTATAAACTGGGCTATTGGAAGTCCTGGGTTCCTCTGATAGATAATAAAGGTTCCGCAAAATAAAATCTGCAAGAGTGAATTATTTAACTTGTTAAGACACTATATATATATATATATATTTAGGGGCATCATTTTTTTTAACAATAAATAAAGGGCTTTTTAAAAAGTTGTAAAAATGTGTTATATTGCATTGTGTATATATCTCTCACTCATATTCTGCACTTTTATCGCAACTGGACTAACACGGCTATTTCCGATATATATATATAGATATATCAAGGAAGTCAGACAGGTTAAATATTTTGTAAGCATAAAAAATTGCAGAAGTATCCACTGCCATTATAGCTTCTAGCCCCCCCCCTCTTCAACCCTACTGCACAAATTCACTGTCATACACTGATACACCACGACACACAGTAATGCAGTTGAAAACACCACACTGATGTTCTGAAATTGTAATGCTGTGCTTTTTATGCTGATTTGGGTGCTACACCCATGTATGTTACCGGAAGATACGAAATCATTATTTTATTGTACTATTCGTTAGGCACATAGGTTAGTACTTGTTGGGTTCTAGAGTAAGAGAGGGCTAAAGTGACTTGCTCAAGCTCACACTGATCTTGTCCCTATTTTAAACCATGTGTTCACTACATCAAACCCAAGGTCTTCACCACTGGAATAGTAGAATTGGCTGTAAAATGTAGGAAACAGCAGTCGGATACATCAGATTAAGAAAAGAGAAATGGTCTTGCCCCCAGCCTGTAAACTTTGTCCCTGCCAGAAATATGTCTCAGAAATATCAGGATCAGATAATTATTTCTGAGAAAGCAGGATGTGGTCACTTATTCCGAAACAAGATGAAGATATGAGTTTCCCATGAAAAATAAACTGAGGATTCTGAAAGGGTGTTTAGCTGTTCAACTTCCAACTGCCCCTTCAGTTACAGGAAGGGTTAATTACAAATAGGAAACTCTCAAATGATTACACATTCACAGTGGGGAGGAGGGAGCTATGTATCAAGCTGGTAGTTTTGCCAATTTGGTGTTAAAGCAGCAGTCCAAGCTGTCGATTTTTAAAATGTTCCCTTTAATATGGGCATCAATACAATACACTCCACAAAATGATAAGTAATTAGCTAAGTTGCCGATCGATCCGTTCTCATGTGATCGACCGGCGAAGATTCGGCTCGGGGGTTCACTAAATGGCTTGTCAATGCAGCAGAAGAGGACCAAAGATGCAAAGTTCTGTGGGGAAGATCATGGGACCAGGCAGTCACTAGATACAATTGGTGCACTGCTAGAGAGAGCGGGCAGGGCTCAAAAAGGGGCCAGAACCTGTTTACGAAGAGGAAGGGGATGTGACTTTGTAAAGGGTTGCTATAGAAACAAAAAATGCTTGTTACATTATAATACATAACAAAATGTAATTAAGAGTTGTTTAAAAAAAGCTACAAGTATTTTCTCATAGTACAGAACTGATTTATTTTAAAAACCACACACGTAGGATATTGCTTCGTCTGCAGCATAAAAATTACTCTTTTAAAATATGTGTTTCTTAAACACAGGCTACTCCATGTTTTAAGCTTCAAGATGATAGAGTATAAAATAAATCTATACCCTTTAGTGCCTGTTCAAAATAAAATATAGAATAAAATGGTTAAGAATCTTTTTTTTCCCCTTCATATATGGCAATTTTTCTTATTTTCACTGTATATTTTTGTCATATTGGATGTAGCTTTGGGATTTTTTTTTTTATAAACTCAAATACACTGAGAAAAGAGAACAACCTTCCTTCATGACGGTGGGTGCAAAGAGAAGTGTTATACTGCGGGCTATCATTTGCAACTGGTAAAAATACTACTTCCTTAACTCATTACCTTACAGTGCGGTCTCGTGTGGTATCTAATTCAACACATGGAAATAATATGGTGGTACATGCCTTTTTAAGATATATAAAAAAAATCAGATATCAGTGTATAATTATGATACATTATGTATATGTACTTGTGACATTAACTATTTTCAAAAGAAAATTGGAGAATATTCTAAAATGAAAAGAATATTCAAAAATCAGAATATTCAGAAAAAATTAGAATATTCAAAATAAACAAGATTACAATTTTTCTGAAAATTCGAATACCATGAATCAAATTTTGACACATTCATCCATCTCTATTAATGAGGTCACCCAGTGAGGGCATACATGTTTATTGAGAGAAAAGTAGAGGACCTAAACAAAGCCATGAGGTACACCAACAGAGAGATCTATAGAGGTAGAGGAGGAGTTGGCAAAAGAGACATTGAAAGAATGGTGAGGGCAGTGCCATGGATGTGAAAAAGAAAATAATCTGCAGGAGAAGAGTGTGGTTGACAATATCAAAAGCAGAGAAGAGGTCAAGTAGAGCCAGAATGGAGTAGTTTCCTTGAGGTCTGACAATATGGAGGTCATTAGCTACTTTGGTGAGTGTGGTTTTAGTTAAGCATGCCGTGTGTAGACCCAAGGAGATGGTCAAGTAGGTTATGGGAGTTGAGAAAATGAAGTATGTGTACAAAAAAAACCCAACTCATTCTAAGATGTTTAAAGTCAAGAGACAGGGAGATAGTTAGTGGAGTTTTTTTGAGAATGGTTTGTCAATAACATTATTAAAAAAAGATGGATAGGTGTCAGAGCAATGAAATTACATACAGCTATGAATGAAGATGGAACCAGGATAGAAGCTAGAAATGTAAGGAGATGTGAGGGAGTAGGGTTAAGGTGGCATGTGGTGAAGGTTAAAGAGAAGAGCAGTTGAGAGCATTTTTCCTCTAACTGGAGAAAAGGAGTCAAAGGTAGGAGGATTAGTAAGGAGAAGTGTTGAAGAAACAGGGTATTTCTCTTCTGACAGCAACTACCTTGCCCTTGAAATAATCAGCAACATTTTGTGGTCTAGTGGAAGTAATTGTAAGGCACAGATGAAGGTGGACTCAATGGCAGAGAGTGGATGCTGATGGGTGGAGACAATCCAGGAAGCTGGAGCAGGTAGAATGGGATGGAGTCCAGAGTGTGGCCGTAGAGATGGGCTGAGCATCACAGACTTTGTGCATTGTAGGATAGACAGACAAATGCAGTACAATGGATGAGGCAGAAGTGAAGGTCAGGCAGGCTGAATAACAGTATAACAAGCCAAGGTCAGGGCAGCCAGAGGTGACGAGCGTAGTCAAGCAGCAAGCAAGTCAGATGGACAGGAAAAAAGTGGAAACCTGGATCTTTAAAAGAGGAAGTGTAAGTAATCATGTAATTTTTAGAGGATGCCAGGGGGGAGTGTCCACGAGACTGGTTGGCAACAGGTGGGAGAAGTGAGAAGTAGATGTTAAAAGTGTGGTGCGGCGACACGTGACGTCACGCGGATTCACGTGGATGCACGCAAGCTAAGGAAGCTCTGTGCACTCCGCCAACATCCGGTATAACTCCCTATCGCAGGCACACAGGCCGAGGGAACCAGCTGGGATAGTGCAGAAGAAAAACCCAAAGCCGGGGACCCCTGATCTTGCCGTTTCAGCCGCGGGTAGCCAGTGGTGTCTGAAAAGAAAAAAAACAAAGATGGTGACACTGTGCGGCGGGAGCGCGTGCTCAGAAAGGTAAGGAGAGACACATGCTGCGGGACCTGAGGGGGATATCCCTGATTGAAAAGCAACCCTTAGAAACTCTGCAGAGAGGGCCACAGCAGAGGAGGGAGCAGGGGGGAGATCTTCTTCCAACAGTGAGCTGGATATGGCTGAGGGTGACACAGTAATCACAAAGCAGGACCTCCAGAATATGCTCAGAGAAATGCAAGTGGGCTTTCAGTCAGCTCTGGATAGAGCTGTAAAGGAATTTAAAACAAAAGTTTCCTTACTGGCTAAAATAACTATGGAGCTTTTAAAATAAGATGGATGTTTCCCTGCAAAATCAGGTAAATACTGATGATGAGTGTGACGATAGCTTATGACAGGCTGTAATTTACACCCAAATATATATAATATATATATATAACTGGGTCTGAACTGGGACGAGACTTAGATATGATAAAATATAGTTTATTCCTTGATAAAGGTGAACACACAAAAATGTACAAATAACAGGCAAAATATGGACACTTACTTAAAGATGGGAAATGATGAAACAGTCCCAGCTGGACTGGCAGTTCATACAGCAATCATCCCAAGACATTGCATAGCATTTCTCTCAGCAGTCAGGTAGCAATTCAGATGATATCAGAAGACAATGAGTAAGGGGTGACTCTGACTTATATATCATTTTAACCCTTCTCGTCCACTCACGGCGCCGAGCCGTCTAGCAAAAGTCCTTTTGAAGCTCTTTGAAGCTGATTTTGGACTTCCAGTGTTTAGGGTGAAATATCACACTTAAACTGGTCAGTTCCTTTGGTCCCTGGGCCAAGCATAAACAATTAGGCAATTTAGTCTTTGATGACCAGGCTATGTAAATTCCAGTAGGATGTTCTTCCTACTTATTACCATAACAGCATAGAACCAAAATTCCATATATACTGTAAATACCTTCATAACTTCATAACTTCAGTTCAGTAATACTTACTAGCATGCGCGACATATTAATACATTCCGTCACGCCTGGCGCTCCCAAAGAGACTAAATATTACAGTGTAATATTAAAATTAAGAGAGATATTAATATCTGTCTGTTCGAACCGGCTAAACATCAGGTGTTTGTAACCGTTAGTTGCGGGTAACTCACACGAAAACACATATGTAACTCTTAGCATGTACAGCCAAGGACATCTCATAATATTCTTATATTTAATAAGGTCACTCATTCTGATTTTCTCCTTGGGTAGCCCCACCCCTGGCAGGATACCTGGGTTTGTAAGTGTGAGTTTCAACGCTCACAACCCACTCAGTTCCTGGGTCCCGCATAAACAATTAGGTAATTAGCCTTTGATCACCAGCTCATAGGTGTCAAAACATTTGGTTCTGGTATGCATAACATTTGTTCCTTAATGCATTACAAAGGCAGGCAGAACACAATAGCAGCCGGCCTGTACATTTTAAAACTGCACCAGAAAGGCACTTTATCAAAAATATATGTTTCCCTTATGACAAAGTTATATTTTTAATAGGTGTGTTCTTGGGGGGTTACCCTGAGGCGGCACACCAACAATCAGGGTGCTGGCTCACTCCGTTCCTAAATTAGCAGTCTTAATGGAACGGCTCCTGTTATTCAGCACTGCATATAATATTAACCCCTTAAGCCCCAGTGTGTGTGTTGCAGACACTGGTCCAGAACCAATACATTCTTTTACAGGGGGATAAGTATTTAGACGGCTGAAAAATGGATCATGAAAAGGCGGGAAAAAGGGAACAACGGGCAATAGTCACTATTTTAACATTAATCCTTTCCCTCCCGCAGCAACCCTAGTGTATGTGTGAGTGCAAACACCAGGATAACACAATACAGTTACACAGGGGAATATACATCTTCATGTTATAACAAGGATTAAATCACATTTCTGGACCTCAGCCCAGTTAACCCCTTGTCTCCCTGGTGAGGTTAGAGGGTGGCCAATTGGGGTGTAACCCCTTTAATCCCGGGCCAAATCCTCACGAACGTCACAATGAGGTCTTACGTTTCAATGACGAGATAAGAGTTATGAGGGACGGCATAGACTACCTGGAGAACAGGGAGTGGAGGCAGAATCTACTAATCTACTATCTAATCTACTAAAAATCTACTAATCTGTTATGTCCCTGTCTGCAGAAGCCCTCCAGCCATATTTTAGGAGACTGTTTACGTCAATTGAACCCAAGCTACAAGATGACGATCTTCTGATGGATAGAGCCCATAGAGCCATAGGTCCGAGATTTGAGGATCCTAAAAAGTAGAGACGTGGTTCTAAGACTCCACCAATATGCAACGAAGGGAAGGATTATAAAAGGATGCAGAAACAGAGGCTCCATTGAATTTGAAAACCATCCAGATTTTCCAGGATGACAATCGACAGGAGCAGAAGGCTGCGACCTGTAATGGCGGTTCTCCAGGAAAAGGGCATTCGTCACTGGTGGGCCTTTCTTTTCCGCCTTATGGTAAATTATGAAGGCAGACATCTCGATCCATTACCCTGAAGAATCAGCATCTTTTCTGTCTGCGTTGGGTCTGACCCCCAGGGATGGATCGGGCCAGCACCAAAGATCTCGAGAAGACAACACGGATGACGATTGTTTGGCTGAGGATGTGGTTGCCCGGAGATAAAAGATTTAAGACTGACTGTGATGCTGTGGATCTCTCATCAGGTTCGCAGCCATCTCTTTGACCAGCGATCCGGCACCCCAGGGAAAGATACCCTGGATGTGTAGCTATATTTGTTTTCCCTTTTCTTTCCGCTTTTCTCCATGTCTCCCTCTATACTTTCTCCAATCTATTACAAGGTCTGTTTTATATATGGTTTGGAGTTTGCTGTCGTCCCCCTGGGTGCCGGTATACTACAACTGTCCTGTGGATGAAACCGATGAACACACGGATCGAACGCCCCGGCGATGGGTGAGGGGGCCTTGACCCAAAGACTTATGTAGTGCTGTTTCCTCCCCCCCCCCCATATGGGAGATATGGCAAGTACTGAGTGTGTGTGGTGCTTTACCTGTGGCTCACAGGAGGCCTGAACCTCCGCTGCTGGGAGCCTGGTGTGTACCTGAGACGTCTGGTGACAGTGCCTTCACCTGGGCGGGATCCTAACAATGTTGGATAACCCTGTCCAAAGACACAATGCAAGAAACACACACACTGGTATAGATAATAGTTTACTGCATGCATATGATGATAGGGATAACGATATAACACCCACACCAACTAGGCCACACATGGCCATAACTCCACAGTGCCCTCCAACCCAGCGTCCACACCCTGATGGGATATCCCCAAAGTACTGAGGTGCCCCATGTCAGCTAACCACCTGGTATCCACAGAAGTCAACCCACCCAATATGTGTGACAGTGCTGCCCACAACTAAAGTGTTATTGTTGGTGCACTTGGAGATGTAAAGATACCTGCCGGGTGCTCCAGCACCCGGTAGCGCTGACTGATGACAAGGGGCCATCCGGTCCCACGCCGTCATCGGTGATGAGTCCGCCTCCATGTGGGGTGGTATCCAGCTGGAGGGTCCCACCTTAACAGTCTCTGTATGCGTTGGTGGTCTGGTCCCAGGGCACAGGCCACATCTGCTGCGCAGCATCCTTTGCTGTGTCCCTGACACTAATGAGATAATGGGGCAGTGTCCCTGTCTAAGGGCCTGTAGCTGCCACAAACTTTACAGACACCAACCCTCATGGAGAAGCCAAGAGTAATCACTGCTTGAAAATGTAATGTTAATAGACATTAATCATTTAGAGATAAAATAGGAAACCGGGTTTTTATATTTATATATTCCAGCCCGGGAAGCCTATCCCTATAAGTGCACGCTAACATGAAAAGGTTGTATATGTTTATCTGTCCCACGGTTGTCAGGGATTAATATGTCTTATAGGCTATTTTATATTATAAGCGGGCTGTGGTGAAGATGCGATCAGGGGAGGGAGAGCAGGTACAGGCGGGGTGTGCATGATAGGAGCCCTGCATGCACGATGTCAGGTCGCCCCCAGTAGGGCCATATGCCCGCCAGGCCAAGCCACGTAGGCTCTGGCCGCAAATCTGGGATGAATGACTGGTTACACTCATCTTACTCTTATAGTTTCATTTTTGTTTTTTTGTTTTTTTCCCCATGTCCCAGGAGGTGGAAAAAACCCTCTCCTCATTTTGTATCCTCATTTGTTCCCTACAACCATTAAAGTCCTTAGCTCCCAACTTTCACATGAGAGAGAGAGACACAATATTGGAAATGACTAGACAAGTTCTATTGAAGTTAGTATCCCTGAATATTAAAGGTCTTAACAATAACGGTAAACGTAGACTGGCCCTAAAAGAATTCAGGAAATTGAAAGCAGATATTGTTTTCTTGCAAGAGACACATTTTGATACTCAGGAGCCCCCAAACATTTTCCGCGGGACATACACTATAGCATTCTACTCTTCTTTTCTAGCACAAAAAAGAGGGGTTGCGATACTGATTAAATGGGACATTCCATTCCAGGTATTGGAAGTTAAGAGAGATCAAGGGGGGAGGTCCCTAGTTGTCCATGGGCATCTCTTAGGCCAACATATCACGTTAGTGAATATATACGCACCCAACAAGGGACAAATTGATTTATTTTTAAGGGAAATGCTTGAATCCATGGAAGCTAGCCAAGAGCAACTGCTCATATTGGAAGGTGATTTTAATATGGTACCAGACCCGGAAGTGGATGAGTCATCCCACTCAGATCAAGCACACTCTGCTATGATATATAGTGTAGCCAAGAAATTCAGACTGCTACTTAAAGAATATGGTTTATGGGATTCTTGGCGTAGTACACAAAAAGGACAGACGGACTACACTTTTCATTCACCCCCACATGATTCATACTCCAGAATTGAAAATATATTTGTATCCCCGGGTATTCTGGTGGTATTGGTCCACTCAGATATAAGACCCATTACGTGGTCAGACCACACCCCGGTGGCGATCCTGTTCGATCCCCTTTTGCTAGGACTCAATCATTCCATTGGAGGATGAACGACTCATTACTGAATTACCCAGGGATTAGCTCACAAATTGGAGACTCACTCAAAATTTATTTCCATATCAACAATGGCTCTGTAGAATCAACATCAACACTATGGGAGGCACATAAGGTCACGATCAGAGGACAGCTCATCTCAATAGCATCACGCAGAAAGAGAACAAAAAAAGAAAAACAAAAACATTTAACATAATTTTTTTGTCAAAATAGAACTTAAGAGGGTGGTTAGAGGATGTAGAGAGAGACGTTAAATGGACCAAGCAAACGTATTATGATATGGGAGATAAGGCAGACCTATTATTGGCTTATAAACTTAGAGGGATCGGGTCGAGAGCATTAGTCTCGGCTATTCTGTTAAAAGGGGGAGAAGTGACTTATAACCCCTCAAAGATAGCAGAGGAATTTGATAAATTTTATACGGATCTCTATGATCTCGACAATTCAACTCCGAATGCTAAAGTTCCGGACCTGACCCAGATTTTGACCTATTTTAGATATTGTAACATCCCAAAACTATCAGAGGAAGACCACAAAGTTTTAAAAGCAAAAATAACCCTGTTATAGTTAGTAAGGGCAGTTAGCTCACTGAAGCCATCAAAGGCTCCGGGCCCAGATAGTTTCTCAAATTTGTACTACAAATTTTTTGCCTTGGTATGGGGGGAAGGTAAAAAAAGATGGCCTTTGCATGGGTGTAATGGAGGAAGCATGTACTCAGTAAGCCAGCTAGTTAGATCTAAAGCACATTGTAAAATTGTCCTATACTCCAACGTTAGTATGGACCTTCCCCTTCAACTCGGATAGACCCTCTCGAGAGGCCACGATCCTCTAAGGTGCTGAATCAGGAAAAGAACGAGCGCTCTGAGGACTAAGTAAACAAGTCAGAATACAAGCTCTTTACTTTCTCCTCGTTATTTCTTGGTTACAGACAGATTTATAGCCAAGCAAGTAAAACAAGCAGACGTCCAGAACTTGCTTCCCATATTCTGGCATTAACTCCTCTCTACAGAATTCGGAGAAACTGAAAGGCTAAAATACTGAGACAGGATAATGAGAAATAACATATGTGTTCAGACTTTCTGTTCAGACTTCAGGGACTGTCATCTGACCACATTCCAGGCACTTATCCAACATAGATAGGGCATATGTGGGGCAAAGGTGACCAGCAGAATAGATATGTGACTATTACAATATAACTTGACTTTATTAATGAATATGGAGTACCCCTATAAAATACACATTATCACACATGTTCCTGTGATAAGCAGGAAGAGTCAAAGGACCATTCCATAAACAGAAATGGGCAGGGGAACAACAAGGCTAAACCAAACTCATGTTAATGAGAAATGGGAGGTTGCCAGGGCAACCAACTGGTTGCTGTGTAAAGAGGGAAAGTGTCAATAATGTATCTTTACTCATGCAGCTAGCTGCTGGAACAGGGGAACTAACAAGCAGCTGAACTAGGGAGACAGAAATCTGTGAGCTGCAAAGAGACACAGAAAATGTGTAATCCTGTTCCGGGACAATCTGGAAAGCTCACTTAAATACCCGGTTGGTCTACCTACTCTGCTGTGGTCGAGCTCTAGGACTGGGTCTGGGAGACAGCCTGAGCCAGCGGTAATCGGGTTTACTCTGAAAATCTGTCAGTTAGCAAAAAAGAAATACAAAGTTATGTCAACTCCATCTAGACTATGCCCCTATTCGGTATTCCAGGGTTTCTGCCGGGGTTTCAGGGTCAGGATTTTGAAACCTGGAGACAGAGTGGAATTCTAGAGATGGAAGATCTATTTGAAAAAGATAAGTTGATGTTGTTTGAGGAACGGATGAGAAAATATGGTTTACATCGGACGGAGGTGTTTAAATATATGCAGGTCAGACATTTTGTGCGCCAGGGCTTCTATGAGGAGGAACTCCCTAAATATACACGACTTGAAGATTTATGCAAAACAAAAAAATATCAAAAGGGTCTGATTTCATCCCTGTAGCAAGGTTTAATCACCCAAAAAGATACCCCTGGCCCATAAATATATGGACCAGTGGGCTTTGGATTTCCAGACGGAAATAACAAGGGAGGATTGGGAATATATATGGGATAATGTGGGCAACACTTCTATGTGTCCAGAAAATATATTTTAGGCAGCACACAAAAATATGTAAAGAGGGAAAACAGGTGGTGCAAACGGGAACCGGGAGGACCTTAATTCCTCCCAAATAATCTAAATAACACTCAAATGTTCCCAGCACTCAAAATGAAAAACAAGAATAAATGGATCAGCCAAAAGAGAATTTAATATTACACGTATGATGCACAACACCGGTCAAACAAGGACCAAAGAGAACACTATGTACTCAGACAGGGAAAAAGACAGGGAAGGGTGGGGGGAGGGGGGAGGGGGGAGAGGGAGTAAGAGGAAACACGGGTGGGTATAAAAGTCCAGGGAAAGGGGGGCAATGTTTCGGGGTATGAAAACCCCTTCTTCAGGCCCATTCCCAGGGAGACAGTAGTCCCCTGGTACTTCCCTCAACCCTGTGACTACATCCCTGAGATACACAGTAACAGACTATCACTGAATATCTAAGCTGAATGCAGTAAGGCTGTACACCAATAGACTCAATCTAAATGGTAATAAACAACTCTGTTTAAACTATGTAAGTAACAGGGGAGCTAACTGGCAAAGCAGGGCTCTATAGGGTTAATGACCCACGGATGCAAACTTAATTCTATTTTGGCTGATCCATTTATTCTTGGTTTTCATTTTGAGTGCTGGGAACATTGAGTGCTGGGAACATTTGAGTGTTACTTCTATATGTACAGTTACAAAAGAGAATATTTGCTAAATTTTGTTAAGCTGGTACTAAACCCCAAAAAGGTTAAAGCAAATGTTCTCGGAGGCGACCGATAGATGTTGGAGGGGATGCGGACAGATAGCAGATTTAGCCCATATATGGTGGTTTTGCCCAGTTATGCAGACTGTATGGTCCGGGGGAACACCTCTCTCTAAGGGGGTTCCTCCCGTGACTTTACCTGCCTCCGCTCCAGCTCTGCCTCCTCTCCGCCGCGGGCGGGATCTTCCTTCTCCTCCGCTTCCCGCGGTGGCTACTGTACGCGCGCATGCGCGCGCACGGCCGAGGACCTTTACGTCCTCCTTCAGGAGGAGTTCCCGCCCCCAGCTGAAGCCGTGCGCGCCTCTCCCGTGCGGCGCACACGCCTGATGCGCGTGCACCGCTCACAAGCTGCACATCTAGCGCAGCTGTGGTAAATTTCTCCCTACCAATCCCTATCTTCCCTGGGGCCGCTCCCTCGTTACTCCCCCTCTCCCTATTGATCCTTCCTCCTACTTATACCTTGCTCAGCCATTCATTCTTTGGCTGAGCATAGCTTTGTATGACCTGTGTTAACCACGGTCGTGCCTGCCTCAGTTTCTGTCTCTTTGTCTCCTTAGTGATCCCTTGTGTACCGAACCGGCCTGGCTGTGGATCCGCTCTGGACTTTTACCCTTGGTTTGTATCCTGACCTCCTGGACTCCCCGACTCCTTTACCTCGGTTTGCGGATTCCGACCTACCTCCCGGCTCTGGACCCCAGGCTCTTGGTACCAACTATCTTCTGGAACCTCTCTTTTCGTCTGGCGAGTATCTTACTTTATCTTATACTCCCAGACGGTTCCAGACGCCTATTTTCCACTTTCCAGGCGTGTCCCCGTAGCTGTGGGTGCAGTTTGTTACCGATCTCACCTCAGTTTCGGGGTCCCTCCTTGTCCGTGGTGAGCACAGCGTAACATTATGCTCAGCCCAACGGACATGGACCCCGAAGAGGTTGAGCAACCAAGCCCCATGCAGCGACTTCTCCAGCTAGAGGCGCAGCTTGCCTCCATGACGCAGGAGCTCTCTAGACTCTCCTCATTGCAGCATTCCCCAGGCTCCTCTGCCATGGCAGCTGCGGCGTTTCCCTCCCCGGGTCTTCCCGTGGCTGTGGATCCTCGTCTCCCAGCTCCCAACCGCTATGCAGGGGATCCCCACAAGTGCAGAGGGTTTCTTAATCAGTGCGAGATGCAATTTGAATCTCCTTCGCGCTTCCCCACTGCACGTTCAAAGGTGGCCTATATTATGTCTCTCTTGAACGGAAAGGCCCTAGCCTGGGCACCCCCCATCTGGGAGCGGGAGCCTGCCATGACGCGTGACTATTCTCGCTTTCTTCGAGAATTCAGGCAAGTATTTGATACGCCTGGTCGCCAAATTACGGCAGATTCTTCTCTCTTCCATATTTCCCACGGTACTCGTCCTGTCGCCGAGTATGCTTTGGACTTCCGGACGATCGCGGCGGAGACCTCCTGGAATGATGGCTCACTATCAGCCGCTTTTTGGCAGGGTCTGTCGGATGCCATCAAGGACCAGTTGGCCACTATGGAGAGACCCACCAGATTGGAGGATCTCATTGCGGTCTGCATCCGCGTGGACCAGCGGCTACGAGAGAGAAGGATTGAACGTGCTCTTCCTCGTACCACCTCCTCCCGGTCTTCCAGCCGCAGTCTCGTCCATTACGTTCCCCAACCCATGGATGAGCCCGAACCTATGCAGCTCGGAGGTCATCGGCTATCCGCGTCTGAGAGACAGCGCCGACGAGATGGTGGACTGTGCCATTACTGCGGTCATCCCGGTCATCTGCTGGTAAGCTGTCCTCTGCGACCAGGGAAACGCCAGGACCAAATAAGGTATGAGAGGGTCTCGTTGGGTGTAATCTGTTCTCCTCTTTCTTTTTCTAAAGTACTTCCCACTCGTATAATGCTGCCTATTTCTCTGGCCTGGAATAACTCCCTGATCCCCGCTTCTGCATTTATAGATTCTGGGTCTCAGGGAAACTTTATTGATCAGAGTTTTGCCTATAGGAATGGGATTCCCTTTCGATCTAAGGCTGTTCCAGTTGGTCTGGAGGCCATAGACGGGCGTCCACTCCAACCAGCCTTTATTTCCCTGGAGACTTGTTCTCTATCCCTCTCCACGGAGGACGGTCACCAAGAGAAGATTATCTTTGACGTGATCCACACTCCATCGGTAGATGTGATTCTGGGACTCCCCTGGCTGCAACTTCATAACCCACAATTAGGTTGGGTTAATAAAGAACCCATACGATGGAGCCCCCAGTGCCTTAAGACCTGTCTTCCCCCCAAACGGATGTTAGCCGGAGTGGAATTACCCGCAGAGTATAAAACTTCCCTTCCAATGGTCTACTGGGACCTGGCGGACGTTTTTGATAAGGTACGTTCTGAAGTGTTACCTCCCCATAGAGACTTTGACTGTCCTATTGAGCTCCTTCCCGGTGCTACCTTACCCAAGAGCCGTTCTTACCCCCTATCCATACCCGAGACCAAGGCCATGACCGAGTATATCCAGGATAATTTGAGGAAGGGTTTCATCCGCAATTCTTCATCTCCAGCTGGAGCTGGATTTTTTTTTGTTAAGAAAAAGGATGGTTCCTTGCGCCCCTGTATTGACTACAGAGGTCTTAACAAAATTACGATCAAGAACCGTTACCCCCTGCCACTTATTTCCGAACTCTTCGATCGTCTACAGGGGCAACAATTTTTTCCAAACTTGATCTCCGCGGAGCCTACAACCTTGTCCGCATCCGTCAGGGCGACGAATGGAAGACCGCCTTTAACACCCGGGATGGGCATTATGAATATCTAGTCATGCCTTTCGGCCTGTGCAATGCCCCGGCGGTCTTCCAGGAGTTTGTCAACGAGATCTTCCGTGATCTCCTCGACAGCTTCATTATCGTATACCTTGACGATATCCTTATTTTTTCCAAATCCCTCTCTGACCACATTCAACACACCAAATTAGTCCTGTCCCGCCTTCGGGAGAACAATCTCTATTCCAAGCTAGAGAAATGTTCTTTTCATCTTTCTTCCATTCCCTTTCTTGGATATATCATTTCTAGCACTGGCTTCTCTATGGACCCAGTCAAACTCAAGACTGTCTTAGAATGGCCACAACCCACTTCCCTGAAAGCCATACAGCGATTCTTGGGATTTGCGAATTACTATCGTAAATTCATCAAGAATATTTCTTCTACCGTGGCCCCCATTACTGCCCTCACCAAAAAGGGAGCTAACACAGCAGTCTGGTCTCCTGCAGCTCTCCAAGCTTTCGACTCCCTCAAAAAATCTTTCGCTTCTGCTCCTATTTTGTGTCACCCTGACCCCGGGCTTCCCTTTACCCTAGAGGTAGACGCATCCGACGTCGGTGCTGGCACCATTCTCTCTCAGAGACAGTCCCCACAGGCCAAACTTCATCCCTGTGGGTTCTTTTAAAAAAAAAATCTTCGGCAGAACGGAACTATGACGTCGGAATCAGAGAGCTCCTGGCTATTAAACTCGCCCTTCAGGAATGGAGACATCTTCTGGAGGGAACGGAGACCCCCATTTCGATCTTTACTGATCATAAAAACTTACTTTACATTGAGAGTGCACGTCGCCTTGGGGCGCGTCAGGCTCGATGGTCTCTTTTTTTTCGAGATTTAATTATCTCATATCTTACATTCCTGGTTCAAAGAATCAAAAGGCAGACACACTTTCACGTCAATTTCTGTTTGAGGACAATTCCGAAGTTATCTCCAAAACAATCTTACCCTCCAAATATATTATTTCGGCCAACTCTTTTGATATCCTGGATCAGGTCATGGCAGCACAATCTAATCTTCCGAGGGGCCTTAAGGATGGTGCCGGTCGGCCGTCTGTATGCAGCTCCACGCTTCCTTAAGAAGATTCTTGAGTGGGGTCATTCTTTTAGGTCAGCCGGTCATCCAGGCATTAGCAGGACTTCTGATCTCATTGGTCGTACCTTTTGGTGGCCAACCATGTTGAAGGACATTTCAGAGTACGTAAAAACTTGTCCAATCTGCGCCCAGGTTAAGCCCGCTCGTAAAAAGCCGTACGGCCTTCTACAACCCCTCCCTATACCAGAACGACCATGGAATCATCTGTCCATGGACTTTGTGGTGGAACTTCCAACCTCTAAAGGGATGAACACCATTTTGGTTGTCGTGGATCGTTTTTCTAAGCAGGCCCATTTCATTCCTCTCAAAGGCCTACCCAATTCCCCTACCCTGGCAGACATTTTTGTTAAGGAAATATTCCGCATTCACGGAGTTCCTCTTTCCATCGTATCCGATCGAGGTACACAATTTGTCTCAAAATTTTGGCGGGCCTTCGCTCGCAGGATGGATATCACCCTCCATTTTTCGTCCGGGTATCATCCCCAAACTAATGGGCAAACCGAGAGAACGAACCAGACTCTGGAGCAATACCTCCGATGCTTCATCGCAGACAGCCAAGACAATTGGGTAGATTTACTTCCGTGGGCAGAGTTCTCCCATAACTCTTTAAAGAACAGCTCCACGTTGAAATCCCCTTTTTTCATTAATTATGGTTTTCACACGGGTCAGCTGCCCACCACCTCAGTTCCTTCCGGGGTTCCAGCGACCGATGACCGAATCAAGGATCTTCAGGAATCCTGGAAAAGGATCCAAGAGGCTTTGAGAAACGCAACCCATAGACAAAAGGCACAGGCAGATCGTCACCGTCGTCAGGCATCAGTCTTCAAACCAGGGAATAAGGTCTGGCTATCCTCCAAGAACATTAGACTGAAGACTCCAAGCCACAAGCTGGCTCCCAGGTTCTTGGGTCCATTCTCAGTAATAGAATGGATCAATCCTGTGGCATATCGTCTGCAACTTCCTCCATCCATGAGGATACCCTCCGTGTTCCACGTGTCACTGCTGAAACCTGTGTCCCAGAGCCCACGGTTCCATAGGACACCGATTGACCCTAAACCAGTCATAGTTCAGGGGCAGGAAGAGTTCGAAATTCAGTCTATTCTGGATTCCAGGAGGACGAGAAGTTCGGTACAATACCTGGTTCACTGGAAGGGCTTTGTTCCAGAGGAAAGATCTTGGGTACCCTACCATCAAATACATGCCCCCAGACTGCTGAGACTCTTTCACTCTAAATTTCCCCAAAGCCATATTGGAGTCGTCCTGAGGCCACTCCTCAAGGGGGGGTACTGTAAGGTCCGGGGGAACACCTCTCGCTAAGGGGGTTCCTCCCGCGACTTTACCTGCCTCCGTTCCAGCTCTGCCTCCTCGCCGCCGCGGGCGGGATCTTCCTTCTCCTCCGCTTCCCGCGGCGGCTACTGAACGCGCGCATGCGCGCGCACGACCGAGGACCTTTACGTCCTCCCTCAGGAGGAGTTCCCGCCCCCAGATGAGGCCGCGCGCGCCTCTCCCGCGCGGCGCACTTGCCTGATGCACGTGCATCACTCACAAGCTGCACATCTAGCGCAGCTGTGGTATATTTCTCCCTACCAATCCCTATCTTCCCTGGGGCCGCTCCCTCGTTACTCCCTCTCTCCCTATTGGTCCTTCCTGCTACTTATACTTGCTCAGCCATTCATTCTTTGGCTGAGCATAGCTTTGTATGACCTGTGTTAACCACGGTCGTGCCTGCCTCAGTTCCTGTCTCTTTGTCTCCTTAGTGATCCCTTGTGTACCGAACCGGCCTGGCTGTGGATCCGCTCTGGACTTCTACCCTTGGTTTGTTTCCTGACCTCCTGGACTCCCCGACCCCTTTACCTCGGTTTGCGGATTCCGACCTACCTACCGGCTCTGGACCCCAGGCTCTCGGTACCAACTATCTTCTGGAACCTCCCTTTTCGTCTGGCGAGTATTTTCCTGGAACCAGGGTCACGAATGATGTATGAATGATTCCAGTAAGCTCAACTCATGTCCTCCCTCTTCTAAAGCATGACAAGTCCTTAATGTCTTTCTTAATTTTATTGCAGGAGTAGAAAACACAGGAACTTGTAGGTGTAGTGTAGGCAGAGAGTGCTTCTCTATGTGGGATGCTTCTATGGGGTTAGACTATGGTAAGAGAGAAAGGCCTTACCAGGGGTGGATGCAGACAGGTCTGTACTCACTGTGATCTAGGGTGGAAAAGGAAGTGAGGGGCAGGGGTCACACTAAAGGTTGAGTGAGACTGCACTAACTGTCAGCAAAAGACAGGGGAGAACATGGGAAAGTCCATTAACTGGGAGGACTGGAGAAGCTGCAGTAGCAGTTCACTGATTACGTGCTCGGAGGCAAGAAATGCAACATTGTTGCATGTTACACAGGCACAGTATGTGTGTGCAAACTCCATGCAGCTGAGAATAAGATCTGACAGGCAGAAGCTGCAAAGGAGAGAGGGGGGTGAGTCAGAAATGTAGTTCGTGTTCCATGACACTCCCCGTCTGGTATCTGTAGATACCACTATATAACAGACTATGTGGAACATGTGTGCAATGCATAACAAAGATAACATCACATTCTCAAACAATGCAAGAGTCCATGTCCACATAGCGATGTGACACCGGCCGGTATCACTGGTATCAAGGTCCCTTGGCCAAGGTTCTTTGGCAAAGGATGCAGGGTGGATGCACAGCTCCAGGTTTGCTGGTTGCACCACAATGTCTTTGTATGAAAATCTCTGGCACTGTTTCCTTTTAGTCTTGTAAGAGAACAGTCCTTTTGTCTCTGTAGTTTCACCCACAGAGTGTATCCCCTTGTAGGTATACCAGCCGTGGCAGCCTGTTGCTCTATCACCTGGCATTTGGCAGAAGGAGAGGGCTTTTGGCTCCTTGTGGGAGCGGATTACTGTCCCTGGAAAACTGGTTGTCGAATGTAATCCACTGAAGGGGGCGTCGTTCAGGGAGACTCCCTGAAGCTGAGCGCTGGGGTTGAACATTACCCGGATTTGATCGGGTTCCTGAGGGTGGTAGGCCCCAGGTGATTGGAGGTACCGACATTCTTCGCCTTCCTCCATTAGAGGTGCTGGCTTTGCGTGGCTGGTAAAGAATATCTTCTTGGTGAAGACCACAAAGTTGTTGTTGGTCTCTGGTTCCCTTTGTAGGCCGCAGAGGTGCGAGGTGAACCTAGAGATGGCATGTTCTCCATTGTTTGGGAAGCGCCTCCTTGGTGAACGGAATGGTAGCGGAGTCACCCGACTGCTTAGTCCGTCTTTAGAGAGCTCCTTGACTGTTAACTTCGGGAATCCTCTATCTTCCCTTGATGGTGTTTGTTTGTCATCGTTCCTTGTTGTCTGGAACGCTGTGCACCGTAGTTCATCGGTACATTTCTCTTGCATGATAACATCTCCGCGTAGTTTGGTGAAACGCTTTTGTGTTTCTTTGTTGACTGCCATCGGGAGGTTGTTTTCTCCCTGGACATGACGAAGAACAGTCTCTTTTGTCCTTGTAAATCCTTTTGGGAAATGTCTCTGCAACTGTCCCCTCTTACGTGTTTGAACGAACAGTCCTTTTGACACTGTGGCTTCGCCTGTGGGGCGCAATCTTTTGCGGCTATGCCAGCCGTGGCAATTGGTTGCTCTGTTGCTTGATACTCTGTGGAGAGGAACAACTGTACGTCTTAATTGTGCCCTTGCTCGCGGGAGTATTGTCTGATTGTTTGTTGTTTTTAGGACGATCCCTTTGTCGGTCACCTTTGGGAGGTTACTCTCTTCCTTCGGTGGAATCGACTCATCATCCTTGGCTGTCTGGACTGCTGAGCATCCTAAGCCATTGTCGCATCCCATCGGCGTGAGGATGTCTTTGTTGGTCTCAGGGGTATGACCTTGTCTTTCCTCTTCACTTGGCCCTTCGGTCACTTGGAGATGGTCAAGACATGGTTCAGAGAGAGATGTGTGTCCACATTCTGTCACCTCCGTTCTGCGGGCATCAACGTAGTCTTGCCCGTGCTCTTTGTTAGTGCACGAGTTGCCCACTATCACCCATCCTAGGTCGAGTCTTTGGGCGTATGGCGCGTTGTGGGTTCCGTTGTGCTGTTTACGGACTTTATGTACCCTCATGATGTCCCTACCGAGCAGCAGCAGGATCTTGGCGTCTTGTTCCACCGGCCGGATGTGGTTGGCTATTCCTTTGAGGTGGGGGTAATGGAGTGCCACGTCTGGTGTGGGTATCTCGTCCCTGTTTGTGGCCATGTGGTTGCACTCGATGAGTGTGGGAAGGGGCATGTTCACTTTGCCGTCTATTGAGCATATGGTGTAGCCATTCACTCTTCTCCCTGTGGTCTCCATTTGCCCTGCGCACGTTCTGAGAGTGTAAGGAGAAGCACCATCTTGTATGTTAAACATGTCGAAGAACTCTGACCTGACCAGTGATCGGTTGCTTTGGTCGTCGAGGATTGCGTACATCCGAATAGCCTTCTCAGGTTGTCCCTGGGGGTGCACTGCGACAAGGCATATTTTGGAGCAGGACATTTTGTCACCTTCTTTTCCGCAAACTTCAGTGCGCTGAGATGTGACGGATGTTGACTCTCCTTCTTCTTTCTCCCCGCCATGCTCCGCTATGGAGGATGGGTTCTTGAGTTGGTGGAGTGTCATCGCCTCTGGGTGTAACGCTGTCACGTGCTTGTCACTCTCGCACACTGTGCATTTGATCTCTTCCTTACAGTCCCTGGCTAGGTGAGTCGTGGAACCGCAGCACTTGAAGCAAACTCCGAATTCTCCAAGTAACCTCTTGCGTTCCTCTAGGGACTTCATCCTGAACCCAAAGCACTTGTTGAGTGGGTGTGGCTTCTTGTGTATGGGACATTCCCTGTTTGGGTCCCTTGGTTCCTTGTCTCCGGCGACCGACTGATCGGGAGTAGTTTGGGTCGTGGGAGACACGTCCGTCCTGCGGGCCGAGACGGGTGTTTGGGGGTTACCATATCTCGTTGCTGGTCTCTCGTTCTTCAGGCTGCTCGCACTGTATGTGGTTTGCGCACCTAAGATGAAACTGGGATCGTTCCTTGTCCTTGCCGCTTCGCGGATGAAGCTCACGAAGAATGAGAATGGGGGGAAGGCGACTTGCTTCTCCCTTTTGTATTTGGAGCCTTGTGAGATCCATTTTTCTTGGAGGTTGAAGGGTAGCTTCTCCAGGATGGGTCTCACTCCACGAGCTGAGTCTAGGGCGTTGAGACCTATTAAGGAATGGTCTTTCCTCACGAACTCCATTTCTTGCAGCAGGTCCCCGAGCTCTCGTAACTTCGAGTAGTCTTTAGTTGTGATCTTGGGGAAGCTCTCGATTCTTTTGAAGAGTGAATCCTCGACTGCTTCAGGGCTGCCATAGGTCTCTTCTAGCCTTTCCCACACTAGGTCAAGACCTACTTGGGGTTGATGCGCGTTTGCCGTCCGAAGTCTCTGCGCTTGCTCCCTGGATACGTTCCCCAGGAACTTGACTAACAGGTTGAGCTCTTCCCTTGCTGAGAAGTCCAAGCTGTCGATTGCGTCTTTGAACGTGAACTTCCACGTCCGGTAGTTCTCAGGGCGGTCGTCGAAGCTGATGAGTCCTGCGTGCACCAAGTCGCGCCGGATCATGTACTTGGCTATGTCTGTCAGACCTGAGACATCGGCGCGTTTGCCCCGTTCTGAGGTAGTTGCTGGGACAGTCTGTGCGGTCGCCTCTTCCTTGGCGTGGACGCGTGATGGCTGCTGGCTAGTGTGAGGGGCTGTTTTCTCCCGCGTGGGTGTACCTGGATGGCGAGCCCGTTGTGGTGCATCCGTGTGCGCGCTGGCGTGTGGATCACTGTTGTGGCTGTGGCTATCCCAGGCAGCATGTGCCATTGCAGGAACGGCATCTTCTCCTCGTGTGCCTAGCAGGTCTTCGGTATCTGTGGAGTCGCTCCATCCGTGTTGAGATGGTGCGCGGGTGTTTACACTGAAGAGGCTCCTTACGTAGTCTTCAGTGCGTCGGGCCGGATCCTCTGAGGCAATCCATCTGTACGGTCGCTCCCCGCCGTCCTGTTGCGCGGCTGCTTCTAGGACTTCGGCTTGGGCTATAGCGGCGGTGGCGGCTTCCTTCTCTTGATTAAGTGCCTCTAGTTCCGCATCAAATTCGGCTTTCCTACGCGCAGTGGCTGCGGCAGTAGCGGTGGCATTAGCGGCGGCGTTAGTGGCGGCTGTCTGTTCCTCCTCTTCTATGCGCGCTCTTCCTGCTCTTATGGCTGCCTCTCTGCGACTATATTCGGCCCTGGCACGTGCGGCCTCTGTGGAGGCTCGTGCCTTGGTAGCGCTTGCGCTAGCGCTGGACGTGTTAGATCGCGCTGATCTTGCTGACCTTGAGGAATGCCTGGATGTGCTTGAGCGCTGCGATGCGGTTTCCAGCAAAAGGTCTTTCCTCTTACTCTCGGCTTCCGTGATAGAGGTTCGCACGCGGCTGTCACGTGTCAAGTCAATATTGAGCTGTAAGTCCCTTTCTTGCAGGCTTTCACCGGTGTTAGCCCTGGCCAGGTAAGTGACGTATGCCTCTGACAGTCTTTGGTAGCGTGCGTGATTTGTCTTTAATTGAGTTGTTGCCTGCTCGAGCTGTTGCACAGAATTGCCAGCGCCGGCGACATTGCATACCCCAAGTGCGGTTGTTTCCCAGGCCAACTCTAATTTGGCGAAGTGCGCTTCAATGTCAGTCTCATATTTTTCGCGGGCCTTTTGTGTCAGTGTGACTGTCCGTTTAGGCCTTGCGCCTGCCTGCGCCTGTTGCAGTTGCGCGGCGGTCTCTATGTCTGTGTGATAGCTCTCCTGTGTGATGTCTGGTGAGGCTCTGAGTTCTGCCATGCTGTAGGTGTGTGTAGGCCTTTTGCCAGTGCGTGTGGCGTGCGGTCTTTTACCTTGTCAGCGAAGGGCGTCTGTCTCAGATGGTGCCGAGCGGTGTCCTGCAGCGTGCAGCGTTGGGGTAGCTGTACTTACAGGTGTCCGTAGGCTCCTCACTGTGGGGCTGAGCAGCGGGTGGACTCGGACAGAGAAAAAGGCAGTTAGTAATTGTGAGAGAAGCACTGTTTGTTGCAAGGCTGCCGTGCAGTTTGAGCTACTGGTTGTCTGTGAAAGCTGCAGACTGTGTGCAGTTGCAGAGGCTGCTCTGTGTAGTCATGGAGTCTGGAGCAGCAGCTCCCGCAAGTGTCTGTATGGCACAGATATCTTTTCACTGTTCTGTTTAAACTGCTGCTTGTTTTGCAGAAAGCTGTAGCAGTTTGCTGTATAGCTGTGTAGAGCTGCACTTTTGTAGCATGAAGGCTGTGAGTGATAGCTTCTGCGTAGACCTCTAATACACGGTCTCTCTCTTACTTTCCTGGAACCAGGGTCACGAATGATGTATGAATGATTCCAGTAAGCTCAACTCATGTCCTCCCTCTTCTAAAGCATGACAAGTCCTTAATGTCTTTCTTAATGTTATTGCAGGAGTAGAAAACACAGGAACTTGTAGGTGTAGTGTAGGCAGAGAGTGCTTCTCTATGTGGGATGCTTCTATGGGGTTAGACTATGGTAAGAGAGAAAGGCCTTACCAGGGGTGGATGCAGACAGGTCTGTACTCACTGTGATCTAGGGTGGAAAAGGAAGTGAGGGGCAGGGGTCACACTAAAGGTTGAGTGAGACTGCACTAACTGTCAGCAAAAGACAGGGGAGAACATGGGAAAGTCCATTAACTGGGAGGACTGGAGAAGCTGCAGTAGCAGTTCACTGATTACGTGCTCGGAGGCAAGAAATGCAACATTGTTGCATGTTACACAGGCACAGTATGTGTGTGCAAACTCCATGCAGCTGAGAATAAGATCTGACAGGCAGAAGCTGCAAAGGAGAGAGGGGGGTGAGTCAGAAATGTAGTTCGTGTTCCATGACACTCCCCGTCTGGTATCTGTAGATACCACTATATAACAGACTATGTGGAACATGTGTGCAATGCATAACAAAGATAACATCACATTCTCAAACAATGCAAGAGTCCATGTCCACATAGCGATGTGACACCGGCCGGTATCACTGGTATCAAGGTCCCTTGGCCAAGGTTCTTTGGCAAAGGATGCAGGGTCCATGACAAGTATCTTACTTTATCTTATACTCCCAGACGGTTCCAGACGCCTATTTTCCACTTTCCAGGCGTGTCCCCGTAGCTGTGGGTGCAGTTTGTTACCCATCTCACCTCAGTTTCAGGGTCCCTCCTTGTCCGTGGTGAGCACAGCGTAACACAGACATACTGGAGGACAGTTTTGAAATTGATAGAAGATGTGACGGGAATCAAGGTTCTTCTAGACCCAATTTTAATTATCTTGGCTAAACCTATGGAAGATGTAAATCATTACTCAGCTAAATTAATCATGCATATTTTAATGGCGACTAGGTGCGCGGTGGCTACAGTGTGAAAAAAGACCCTGCCGCCCTCCAGAAGAGGTTATGTAAGGGGTCTGTCTGAACATTCAGGATGAATGCTGACAGGAAGTGATATCATCTGGTCCAAAGCCACCACGGCCATCTTTCTTCCTGGAAATTCCTGCCCTTACTGCTTTGACAGGAAATCAGCCTCTCTTTGGTTGTCATTTGCTACTAGTCTTTGATCGTGCAAAGTACTGGTTACCTTGTCCTGTCTGAGCTTCCCCTTGCCTTTGTTTTGCCTGCTGTCTCTCTTGACCTTGGAACTGAATCTGACTACCCCTTGCCTGCCTCAATCTCGCAACCGGACATGACTACCCTTTGCCTGTCACCTGCCTCGACCCCGGATCATACCTGATTACACTTGCATCCCAGGCCTCTGATCCCAGGCCAAGGTCGGTGTATTACTCCCTACCTCTGCCCTGCGGCTCTGTATCCTGTTTGCAGTCAGCAACGTTACAGGTTATTAGAAGGGATAACGATGTACAACTAATGGAAAGACTGTAACGCTCGGCCTGCCCACAAACCAGACGAGACCACGGGACTGAGGTGGAAAGGACAAATACCACACACCTAACAGTAAACGGGGGTGCGGCCGGAGTGTGGAAGTAGCGTAGCTGATCCGGGGAACAAAAATAGAAGTAGTTCGGTACTTGCCAATTACGACGTAGAAGGGTTGGGTACGTGAGCCAATGGTCCTGGAGTAGAGAAGGGAGCGTGGTAGAGTGTCCGTAAGCCTGGGTCAAGGAGAGAGCTGCGTTGTTGAGGGTCCATTTGCCGAGTCCAAGGGGTATAGAAGACAGCGTGGTAGAGTGTCCAATAGCCAAGTCCGAGGGGTCCAGAAAGCAGCCAAGGTCAAAATCCAGGGAGGTCAGCAGAGAATCCAGGGACAGGAACAGGGACTGAAAAACAAGAGAGCCAAGCAGAAGCAGACAGCACCAAGGTACAGTAGCTATGCAGAGCATTGAGAGAATGGGGAGACCAGACTAAATAGTGGCCTGGGAGCTATCAGGGGAAAGGAAGGAGCAGAGGTGCGGTCCAGGGGTTAACCCTGATAGGAGAGAGAAGCCTGGGAGCGGACCTGGTCTAGCTGGGACTGGGGAATGCGCCAGTGCGCATTCCCGCAAGGAGGAGGCGGGACCAGGCTCAGGGCGCCAGGTAAGAGAGGCTTGGGTCTGCGCGCGCCTGTAAGGATGACGCGCGCGACCCGGAAGAGAGAGAGAGCAGCTGCGGGGGTGACGCCGACGGCAGGGGAACGTCGCCGGGGATTCGGGGCAGCGGAAGAGCAAGGCAAGGGGACGCCGGGAGCGGCAGTCCCCGCAGCGCGGGACCTTACAAAGACTCACCTCATTTTTGAATCACACCATAAGGAATTTGATAGTCTGGGACCCCGGGGATGTTGGATAGGGGTGAGGCTCCAATAGGCTAGTGGATCTGGGAGCGATGAGTGTAGGATATGTCCCTGATAAAATGTTATAAAATTCAAAACTTTGTATGATGTTATGTGGTTGTTGTCATTGTAAGTATTCTGTCACAAAATGGTTTTTCCCCCTCTCTCCCCCTTTTTTTTCTGTACCCCTTCCCATTTATGTTTGAAAATCTTAATAAAAATATAAGTTTAAAAATAAAAGACTTGTGACAAGGCTGTGAGAGTGGTAGTGAACCATGTTTACATTTTAAGCTGGATTCCAAAGACTGAAGGTCAACGAAACACAGGTTGTGATATGATTTTGGACTGTTTTGTACTACCGGGTTTTGTTTGGTCTGAAACTCATCTCTATAAGCTGCACCAGAGCAAACTTGAAAACCCTTTTAACAACACTAACAGTACATGACACCCAGGGACACCAAGTCTCCCCACTGCAAGACTAGGGCACAAGTGATAACATTTCCCTCATTAATCTTGTGCCGTTTCTTTGTCCCAGTTTTGCAACCAGGAGGCTTTGATAAGTGACCTCTCTCCCCTCCCCCCACAAGAGAACTGGAATAGGTAAACAGAGAGGTACTAATGTCTCTTAAGGTGTCACAGTGATCGATCAACCTCAGAATGTGCATCCAGAGTAGTAGCCTGAGACAACTTTCCTCCACAGAATATATTTACACAAAGACTTGCTAGAAACAATCAACAAACTGTATCAGGAGTTGGGAGCATGACAGTGAGTTTCTTGATTTGTTTATTCTTCTGTCAGAGGTGCTCCAGGCATGTCTCTCACAGCATCGGGATCTATTAGAAAAGCAATTTGACACCAGTACTCTCTCATGTTCACCTATTACTGCCAGAGAGGCCAGCAATTAATTGTAGGTCCTTATGACAGCAAACAGATTGACCACAACACAGGAAACATCTGTATGTATATCTTTAATTATATAGCACCGACAGTGCACTCAGCACATTACAAAGACAATACAGTACAGGGAATAATAAAACAGAATGAGCACAGCAAAGTCAGACAATATTAGGAAAGGAAATACCTGCCTGGAGAGCTTACAATCAAAGTAGTGTAGCGGTCATGTAAAATGCCTACAGTCATCTCTCCTGTTGGCAGTAAGGCCTGGTAAGTGTGGGCATGCCAGCAGTAATTATGGAGGTTTCCCCTCACACCCTGGTGGGGTGCTCTGTGTATGGCTGGGACTGGTCACATGCTCTGACTCCATGGTTAGTGATGTCAGAGATGTGTCAGCCTCAGAAGCTTACATAAGGCACAGCACTGTGTTGCAAAGTTAGTTCTGAGTTCTGTGAGTGTTGCTGGAAAGCTCTTGTCAGAGCTGAGGAAGGAGTTAAAGTTCTATCAGAGTGTCAGTTATGTTATAGTAACTCCATGGGAGGCTGTGTCCAGGGACCTGGCACAGGACAGTGATTCCTGCGGGAATAGTGAATCCCTGATCTGGGCGACATACGTAACTAAAGGGAGCACTGGCGAGATGAGCGGCTGAAGATACTCCTTGTGGAGGGCAGTTGCCCTGCCGTGTCAATAAAGATGAGTTCAGCCAGAAACCCTCTCGTGTATCTATCAAGAATGAGTGTACAGAGAGGAGCACCACGGAGGAGTTCCTCGCCAGGATCATCCCCATGCGGACGCAGGGACCCTGGTGAGGTGGAGGCGCTGCACTGGAACTAGGTGAGACTCAGCACACTACCTCAGCTGCCTGTCTGACGGGTTCTCCCCACACACCATCATGCGGGAGACTCAGGAGTCCTGTAGCCAGCAGGTGCACCATATGACATATCCACACTGTAATGGGGTCCGGTTAGACCACAGGGGCCAATGTGAGATTGGGTGGATCAGGCCGGGCCAGAAATACCGTTACATTTGGAGGCGCTGCTGAGATGCAGATCCGTCAACAGGACAGGCTTTTAGCTAGGTCACTGGGAAACAGGGAGAGTGTCTGCTGCCACTTTGTGCTGCGTAGGGACGGACCTAGGGGTGGTCAGGGGGCTGACGGGATATGGTCAGTTCGCAGGGACAACCTAGGGGCCTGAAGGGAGTGAGGGGTCTGGAGCGGGCTATAGCTGACCGAGTCACCTTGAGGCAGTGCTAGTTGGTAGGATGCCAGAAGGGACAGCCTGTTAACTTGGTCAGGAGTCCTGGAGAGGGTCTGCGCTAGGCTGACCAAGACAGGTAGACGCCCCAAGTACTGCATGGCAGAGCCAGCCAGAGTACCTAGCCATTCCAGACACTCACCGTAGGGAGCACAGACTGGGAGGAAGGAGTCACAGCAGACACTGAGAGAGTGAGCCTAGCCTGAGGTAGTGCAACACTGAGTCACACCTAGAAAAGGTACACATGTGGTGGTGCATCTGAGCTAATCTTTATTGTACCGGTGTGGTGGCTGCCCCGCAGAGTGGAGCCTCATGTACGACAACTGTTATGAGAGAGTGGAGGAGCCGCGTGGCGCGGAGAACGTAAAATGGCGGACAGAGGCTGATGGGGAGGGCACCCGTGGCGTGCAACCCACTGAAGAGCAGACTGTCGCTGAATTGTCCTTAACGAGTTTGCTCTGGAGCGGAGCGAAGGCTATGGCTGCACCCTTGAAGAGTGTGAGGAAATTGTCATAATTGGGGGAGAACCCCGTGAGGAGAGCAAACAGACTGACTTTTTGGGCTTAAAAGCCAACCAAAATGGCGGTTCCCGCTTGCTAGGGAAACCGCATGGGCCAGGCGCAGAAAAAATGGCTGCTGCAGGACTTGCACAGAGCTGGCCGGGAATGGCGCGAACAGCAGAGCCCCGCCCTGAAGGGGGGCATGGCGCGAAAGCTATGGCTGCGCCGGGATGGACAGTGACTAATTCAGCCCCTGTGCTGAGTCAACCGTTGAGTTTATGGGACCCTCCCCTGATTTCTACCAGGGGGAGTGACTTTCAATTATGGCCTGTGGGGATGCACCCACTGGGCCCAGGGACTGATATCCAGACGGCGCCACTACAAAAAGTAGTTCCGGCCGTGGAGGTGATTTGCAAGCAAAGGTACCTTGTGCAAAAAGCTGCTGCAAGGAGAAGGCGGGAACTAGCCGCGGGAAAGGACTCCAGCTCTGGGGAGGAGACTGGCGCGAAAACGCAGACCGCGCCCACCAGGACTGAGAGAGGTGCGGCCTTCATTAAGGGGCATGATATTCCCCTGTGGGACCCGCCCATTATTGCAACCCCTGGGGGCGGGTTCCAACTCTGTCAGAGAAGGGAGGAGCCGAAGCAGGGAGTGGCGGATCCAGCAACTTCCACCAGTCAGTTGCGAGGAACCACAGAGAAGGAGAGACCTGTACAGGAAGTGACTCCTGTACCAAGAATGGCCTGCTCCTCCACTGTGGGCACTATGGTCTCCACCCAGCCCTACTCAGTGCCCGGCGGGGTGCTGGTGGTGAGGGTGGCCAATACAGAGACGGTAGTCGGGCTCTGCCTACAATGCGGGCTGCCCGGAGGTACAGTGAATACGATGGCACGTTGCCCTCATTGCGGGACTTTGTATCTGTGGCCTATGCCCACATTCGTTCCAATACAGCCTGCTGACCCCCCGGTGGATGTGACACGGCGCTCTGCTGAGTCCCCGGGCGCGCTGTGGATCAACCGCGCGAGTCCCGGAGACAGGGGACTGGAGCCGGTCAAGTCGGCTGGGTCACTGGCCATTGAGGCGGCTGGATTAAACCCCGCGACAGGGGCCAAGAGACTTTCACCTCGCCCCGAGACCCCTAGGTCGGGGCGAGGGGACTACTCTGATGAGGACCTCCGTGAGCTGGCGGTAGCAAGAACGGAGCGGAAAAGACAGACGGGGAGAACGACGCCCCGTGGGGTGAGTGACCGGACGTCCCCCGCAGATCGGCGATCCGACCGACGGAGTCCCGCCATCCCAGGACCTGGCGGAGATGGGAGAGAGACGCCTACACCCCTGCGGATGGGTAAGCCAAAAAGCCCTATCTCTTACCTGGTCACAACAGACGGCGAAGCGCTGGAAGGGCCGCGCCAGGCCCAACGCGCACGTGGAGGGACGGCATCACTTCCGGTGGCGACGGCGGAGCAACCGGATGTCGTGGGAGAAGAGATCCCGCATGGGGGTCCAACGCGAGATGGCGACGCTTCCGGTTCCGGGGAGGACGTCACTTCCGGTGGCGACGGCGGAACCCAGGAAGGGGAAGCAGCGACGCTTCGGCGATTGGGGGAAGGCCCCCGACCGCTCGTATTGCCCAGAAAATGGAGAGACGGTGTCAGGGCTGAGGAGGGTGAGACATCATCCTTGGACCAGTCTACGGACAGCCAGGAGCGGGTCGTAACCCCGTGGGGTCCCGCCCCATGCCCCTATACCCAACCCCATGCCCTAGCTAATGCCCCTACCCCTATCACACGGTCACCGGGTTCACCGCCCAGCTTGGAACTTGTGGACATACCTTTGGGGGGGGAGGAAAAACGGACTGGGGAGAGGCAGCTCAGTGGAGCTACGGAAGGTGATTCACGGGGAGGAGGAGAATTGAGGGTGCCGGATACAGCACCACAACCGGCAGTAAAGGCTCCGGGGTCCTCGAGGTGGTCCAAACCGCGATCCACAAGGTCGTCAGGGGTGTTTTCGTTTGATGACGACCGAGAACCAGGGCCTAATCCCTTTAAGGAGACCCGGTGGTGGGCTCCACTATTTGAGGGGTACTCCGCATGGATGGACCGTACTCGGTTCCTCATCCGGCGGGAGGACGTGGTAGATTTCTGGTGGAAAGAGGGAGAGTTTACACCCGAGCAGAGGGACAGGGAACTACAGAAGAGGTGGTTTCAGCTGGAGCGTAGAGACATAGCGCCCATGGGTCCCGACACACTGTCCGACCCAGTAGATTCTGATGAGCCCCTATCATGGGTGTTACCTGGGAGGGCAGGTAATGCTGATCTGACCAGGGTCAGTAGGGCAGAGAGGGCTATAATAGCCAAATATAAAAAATCCCATGGGTTGGAGTATCCCTATGTTCCGGAGCCCCTGATGGATGAAATTGAGGACAATAGGGAAACGTGGCTCCAAGAAACTATAGAGTTGTACTTAACCAATAGGGGGAGCGACATTGTAGGTAAATACGCGGAAGAAAGAATAGACACCCTGATGCGAGTGTGGAGCATAGGGAGAAATGTTCACAAACATAGGGTGACCTATGTGCCAGAGAGAGGATCACCTAGGCATTATTATGTTACGGTCCTGGATATGGGTAACCGGGAAGTGAGGAAACCTGACCCAGATCACTATTATTAAGGGGGTACTGAGACATTACGCGGGTTCGTGGCTGCTGGTCGGGGCGGGCTTGGCGGATGACTGTATTCATATGTACTGTATTATGAGGAAATTTGTGTGATGTTAATTATGTTTTCCGTTACAGTGTTTCCTGGAAAGAGGTATACAAATTTAGGTCCCAGCGTGGACGATGGGATTCACCAGGGGGAGAATGTAGCGGTCATGTAAAATGCCTACAATCATCTCTCCTGTTGGCAGTAAGGCCTGGTAAGTGTGGGCATGCCAGCAGTAATTATGGAGGTTTCCCCTCACACCCTGGTGGGGTGCTCTGTGTATGGCTGGGACTGGTCACATGCTCTGACTCCATGGTTAGTGATGTCAGAGATGTGTCAGCCTCAGAAGCTTACATAAGGCACAGCACTGTGTTGCAAAGTTAGTTCTGAGTTCTGTGAGTGTTGCTGGAAAGCTCTTGTCAGAGCTGAGGAAGGAGTTAAAGTTCTATCAGAGTGTCAGTTATGTTATAGTAACTCCATGGGAGGCTGTGTCCAGGGACCTGGCACAGGACAGTGATTCCTGCGGGAATAGTGAATCCCTGATCTGGGCGACATACCTAACTAAAGGGAGCACTGGCGAGATGAGCGGCTGAAGATACTCCTTGTGGAGGGCAGTTGCCCTGCCGTGTCAATAAAGATGAGTTCAGCCAGAAACCCTCTCGTGTATCTATCAAGAATGAGTGTACAGAGAGGAGCACCACGGAGGAGTTCCTCGCCAGGATCATCCCCATGCGGACGCAGGGACCCTGGTGAGGTGGAGGCGCTGCACTGGAACTAGGTGAGACTCAGCACACTACCTCAGCTGCCTGTCTGACGGGTTCTCCCCACACACCATCATGCGGGAGACTCAGGAGTCCTGTAGCCAGCAGGTGCACCATATGACATATCCACACTGTAATGGGGTCCGGTTAGACCACAGGGGCCAATGTGAGATTGGGTGGGTCAGGCCGGGCCAGAAATACCGTTACAGTAGTATGATGGGAGACTTACAGAGACAGCAGGTAAGGGAATAAGTGCTGTAGATGGCAGTGCTTGGTCACAATGGTTGGTAGGAGTGACTGTGGGTGTGGGACAATAGCCATGAGTGCAGGCTATTGGGATGCTTCTTTTGAGAAGGGAGGCGTGGGTGGGAGCAGGTGTGTATATGGCTGGGTCGAGGATTAGGAGAGATATCCCGAGCAGCAAGAAGGAGCAGTGGACCTAACATCTGCAGTTAGCTGTACTGATTCCACCCTGTCAGGTACTTTAGAGCATTTATTCTGTTCATTCAGACCTTTGTATTGTCCATTATGGGACACTCTGGTTAGAGGATAAAACAAGTTTTGCTATATAGGGGGTCCATGCCTTATTTTAAAACTTGCTGTGTTTTGTATTTTAAACTTATGTTCTGTGACAACCTTCAATAAAATTTTGTGTATTTGTAATGCCAGGCAAACTAGAGTGCTTTATTTTGGGCTCTTTTTCCCTCTTGCTATATTATATGCCCTTATAGCACCACCGACAGATTATTATATTTAGATTTACCTTGTCGGTTTTTTAGTTGCCTTTACTTGTCTTATGGATGCGGGGTCATCTCTTTTTCTCACAAAATATATATATATATATATATATATATATATATATATATATATATATATATATATATATATTACCAACCCCACACTAATGAGACCCATAAAGGTCGAAACAGCTGTCTGTGGGTGGTTTTCTGGGTATGCACCTTAACCCTGGCTGTGCTCAAAGCTGTGACCATGCAGCAAGCTTAAGTCTATAGGGAACCATGTTAAAAATGGTTTTTGAAGCAAAAAGTGGCATTGTGTGCTCATTTGCATGTCATTCCCCAGAATCCCTTGCTGCAGTGGAAGTGCTGTGTGCTGGGTGATAATGGTGAAAGGCGGGGTTGCAGACCTGCCTAAGACATGCAGATGAGCATACAGTTGTATTTACATTTGCATATTTGCTTTGCTGTGGAGGGTTTTTGTCACTTTTTTTACTCACCATAACTTAACTCAGTATTGTGTGTGTGTTTGTATTTTTTGCAAACTATATCTATTGACACAACCAAAACTGTTCATTTCAAAATGCTCCTAAGATTAATAGTGAATGCTTAAAAATAAAGTTATTTTTGGGGGTGCACGCTTGGCGCTGGTGAGCATGGTCACATAAACAGCGAGCTCCGGCCTGCTGGGGGAGAACCTGCATGGGATTATACCTGAAATTTTATAGACCCAAGATCTAAATGCAAAACGAAGTGTCCAATAATCTGACCGCGAAACCCATAGGGGATTTGAATTTTGTTGCAAAATACTTTCATGTTCGGTGATCAAAAATGCTAAAACATTTTCTGCAGTTTTTTTTTTTCATCATGTATATGTCAGTTTCTTACTTGTCAGCTGCAATAACATACACTGTGCACGTGTGAGTGTGTGCATGGCATCGCAGTGATAAAGTGACCGCTTGGCGATTAGTTTACTACTTAGTGATTATAGTGGCACCGCCCTTGCCTGCTTGCTTCATGATAACATTTAGAGCTGGATGTATTTCTTATGTTGTTTCTTTTTTTGCAATTATATATTTTTCCAAAATATTTGCTAACAGCGAAGTTAGTACTAAATGTCTTACACATGTTATCTGTTTTTACAGGACCAAAGATGCTGTCAATAAATGTGTTAAATAAGGATGTCCCAAGCATAAAAAAACAGTATCTTTGTGTAGCCATGTACCCTCTGGCTACTAAAGTTCTCTCCCCTAAGCAGTGTTATTCCTGATAAGAACAGACAATGCTAGGGGTTAAACCCTGTCTCACACACCTAGCTTGTGAGCCTCATCCTGCCATGTACAAAGTAGCCATGTACAGGTGCAGGCATACTGGCAGTTGGAGTCACATGTATAGGGGGGTGAGCTGACTATGGTGTGATTCCAGTTTTGTCAGCTAGGCCTGCCCAGAAGCTGGGGTAGAGGGATGAACCCCTCCCCAGGTATAAAAGGTGGGGGTCCCTCCCTGGTTGTGAGCTCCAGTTCTGTCCCCCTCTGGGGCTGTTCTGTCCCCTCCTGGGACTGCTGAGTCCTTGTCCAGTGCTAGCTCCCTTTGGGATCAGAGGGAGGTGTTCCAGTCTTGCCCCTTAGTGGGTGAGGGAAGCATAGGCTGTGTGTACGAGTGTACAGGCATGCGCACGCGAGCGTGGCCGAACAGATTGTGCTGACCACGCCAAGCGCGTTCAAGGCAGCTAGCCTTAGACTAGCCCGTGGGCCTCAAGATCCTGGGAGGCTAAATCCTGCAGGGAGGGAAGGTGCTCCTGTGGCAGGAGGCAAGAGAAGAGTTATGTTCTTTACCTGCTAAGTTCCTGTTTGAAGTTATGTTCCTGTTATATTGTATGCTAGCTGCAATAAAACCCGTTGCATGGATATGGTATCCAGATTTATTTGTCCTGCTGCTATGGAGGTTCCTGTAAGGATAAACCCCTGCTGCCGGCAGGAGCCCTGCAGGATGGAGGCGCAGTAGCATCCAGAAAAGACTGTCCCGAGTCCCACTCCCTACCACATCGGAGAGACTCAGTCCTCCTGAGAACCAACAGGTGAGCATCACAGCACCACTAACACCTATCTACCAGTAAATCTCCCTTAGGGGGGTAAATCTTGCCAGGTGTCCGGTACTGAACCGGACAGCCCGGTATTTGGTTACTCTGTCCGGTAAAAAATGAGAGATAATATGACACATGTATGTGTCTGGTATTATGTCTCCGGACTTAGTAACCAATCTGGGATTTCCCCTGAGAAGGGATAGAGCTGGGCTGCTAGGGGACTGGGCAGCTTCCTCCATCCTGATTGGCTGCATTACACAGCAGCAGCCAATCAGGATGGAGGTGGCAGGAACCTGGGGGTGGGGACAAAGAGCGGAGGAAAAGCATGGGGCAGAGAGAGGTGAGACTGTATCCTGTGTGTGTTTGTTCTGTTTTGTCCTGGTGTTTGTGTGTGTGTGTGTGTGTGTGTGTGTGTGTGTGTGTGTGTATTTGTAGCTGGGTATTCCTCCTGCCGAGTGGGGGTGTTTACACAGTTCCTCAGGCTGTCTCTGAAGAGGCAGGGATGGAATAAAATTAACTATGTCCTTGACACTGACAGGGAATGAAACATTGTGTCTGTGACACGTGGAGTCAGAGCTGCCTGAGCACATGAGTTGCTAAGACTGTCCTGAGAGCTAGTAAGGCTTCCTGGACTAGGCCAGACTTTACCCCCTGGGCCCCACATAGTTCTCCCCTCACTGTAGAGACGTGTGCAGGGCTGGCCTTAGGTATAGATAGCCCCTGATAGTGAGGGAGCACAGTGGAGCAGACCGAAGTGCGGAGGGAGGCTCCCCCCTGTGGCCTGAAGATCAGCCATCACCCGGACCCTGAGGTGAGAGGGGCTTGTGTTGGAGACCCCGCAGCGTGGGACTCTGCTGCTATTTTGCCCTTGCTGGATCCTAAGCCAGGAAGGTATTGTGCACAAACGCAAGGGGAGATGGTAGCGCAGCCCTCACACTGGGAGGGATTGCTTGTGGGACACTGGCTATAGGTGCCCGAGCCCGAGCACCCTAGGTACTATTGGGGTTAGCTACCCCAGGACTATTACTGGACAGTTATTGTGTTTTATTGTATTGCTATGTTGCATATGTGTTTCTCTTGCTAGACTGTGAGACCACAGTAAAGACGTATTGCATAACCTGTGTTAGTGTGATTTCTGGGGTCTACACTAGTGGTATACCGGTTCCCATGAGGGCCTATCCCGCCAACGCAGGGATCCTCACATGTGGAGGCACTGCACCTGTCACCCCAGGCTCCCCAAGCGCGGAGGCTTGGGCCTCCTGTACACCTAACAGGTAGCACCATAGCGCATAACACCTGCGTTTCCCTTGGGGGTTGGCAATGGGTGATACATACTTGTACTGTTTTGTGTGTGTGTGTTTTCTCTGGCTGTCCTGTGGGGGTGATAACGGGGGGGGGGGGAGGGGTGAGAGAGAATGAAGGGAGGGGGGGTGAGAGAGAATGAAGGGAGGGGGGGTGAGAGAGAATGAAGGGAGGGGGGGGTGAGAGAGAATGAAGGGAGGGGGGGTGAGAGAGAATGAAGGGGGGTGAGAGAATGAAGGGAGGGGGGGTGAGAGAGAATGAAGGGAGGGGGGGTGAGAGAGAATGAAGGGAGGGGGGGTGAGAGAATGAAGGGAGGGGGGGTGAGAGAATGAAGGGAGGGGGGGTGAGAGGATGAAGGAAGGGGGGTGGGGTGTGAGAGGATGAAGGAAGGGAGGGAGGGTGGGTGAGAAGATGAAGGGAGGGGGTGAGAGGACGAAGGAAGGAAGGGAGGGTGAGGGGACGAAGGAAGGGAGGGTGAGAAGATGAAGGGAGGGGGTGAGAGGATGAAGGGGGGAAGAGAAGATTAAGGAAGGAAGGGGGATGGGAGAGGATGAAGGAAGGGGGGTGAGAGAAGACGAAGGGAGGGGGTGAGAGAAGACGAAGGGAGGTGGGTGAGAAGATGAAGGGAGGTGGGTGAGAGGATGAAGGAAGGGGGGTGAGAGGATGAAGGAAGGGGGGTGAGAGAAGATGAAGGAAGGGGGGGTGAGAGAAGATGAAGGAAGGGGGGTGAGAGAAGATGAAGGAAGGGGGGGTGAGAGAAGATGAAGGGAGGTGGGTGAGAGGATGAAGGAAGGGGGGTGAGAGGATGAAGGAAGGGGGAGTGAGGATGAAGGAAGGGGGGTGAGGATGAAGGAAGGGGGGGTGAGAGGATGAAGGAAGGGGGGTGAGAGAAGATGAAGGAAGGGGGGGGTGAGAGAAGATGAAGGAAGGGAGGGGGTGAGAGAAGATGAAGGAAGGGGGGGTGAGAGAAGATGAAGGGAGGGGGTGCGAGAGGATGAAGGAAGGGAGGGGGGGTGAGAGGATGAAGGTGGGAGGGAGGATGAAGGGAGGAGGGGTGAGACGATGAAGGAAGGGAGGGGGGTGAGGATGAAGGAAGGGAGGGTGAGAGGATGAAGGGAGGGGGAGTGAGAGGATGAAGGGAGGGGTGTGAGGATGGATGAAGAGGGGGAGGGTGAGAGGATGAAGGAAGGGGGGGTGAGAGGATGAAGAAAGGGGGGGGTGAGAGAAGATGAAGGAAGGGGGGGTGAGAGAAGATGAAGGAAGGGGGTGAGAGAAGATGAAGGAATGGGGGGTGATAGAAGATGACGGTATGTGGGTGAGAGGATGAAGGAAGGGGGGGTGAGAGGATGAAGGAAGGGGGGGTGAGGATGAAGGAAGGGGGGGTGAGGATGAAGGAAGGGGGGTGAGGATGAAGGAAGGGGGGGTGAGAGGATGAAGGAAGGGGGGTGAGAGAAGATGAAGGAAGGGGGGTGAGAGAAGATGAAGGGAGGGGGTGCGAGAGGATGAAGGAAGGGAGGGGGGGGTGAAAGGATGAAGGTGGGAGGGAGGGTGAGAGGATGAAGGAAGGGAGGGTGAGAGGATGAAGGAAGGGAGGGTGAGAGGGTGAAGGAAGGGAGGGTGACGGAGGGGGTGAGAGGATGAAGGGAGGGGGATGAGAGAAGATGAAGGGAGGGGGGGTGAGAGGATGAAAGGGGGAAGAGAGGATGAAGGGGGAGGATGAGAGGAAGAATGGAGGGGGGATGAGTGAGGATGAGGGGAGGGGGTGAGAGGACGAGAGGATAAGGGGAGAGAGAGGATGAGGAGGGGTACAACAATCTTGGAATTTGTGGGAGGAGCAGTAAGATTAGTATTGCTCGCCATGTACAGTATGACTGCAGGTCAGTTATTTATAAATGATCTGACCATTACGTAATTTGTTCTAAATTTCACTCCAAGCATGCACCAATTTGCACCAATTTGCACTATTTCATATTGTATTTCCTAAAAAAAATCCTCGAAAGGCACTCCCGCCCAAGACCCCTCCCCAGATTTTTTTTTACAAAATAGAATATAAATTGGTGCAAATTGGTGAATACTTGGAGTGAAATTTAGAAAAAATCACATAACAGTCAGGTCATTTATAAATAACATTCTTCCCCACCAACGATTCTCGCGCGCGTCGCACCTGTCACCATTGTGTCCAGTATTTTTGGACAAGCCACCTGGCAACCCTATAGGGGGGGGGGCGTTACATTTGTATAAAAATGTAGTGTACTTTCCAGACATAAGGAATAACACTGTAATACATATAATACAAACTTCTCCCCAGAGAGAACACCACATGCGTGAGTCAGTATGTCTATCAAAGATTGACATAACCCAACAGGTATGTTTAAAAAAAATGCAAAGTAACCACACACACGAAGACATTGATCAAGGTAAGTATTAACATTTATATACAGGCGGTCCTTGGTTACCCGTCAGAATCCGTCCCGCAAACCGCCGGATTGCAGATCCACTGTTGATCCGTGGCGGTGAGCGTCGGATTACCCATTCAGACATCGGATAATGTGTTCAACGGAATGCATTATCTGGCATCGGATAATTCGTTCGATGGATAACGGACCGTCGGATAGTGATGACCACCTCTATAGCAATATATTTGTTGCTAGTCAAAAATGGTACAAAATAAAATTCAGGGGAGTAAACTTTTTCAGCCCGTCTGGCCCGTTCCCGCAGGCAAAATGCTTGTGGTACTTCCCTGTGGAGGAAAGTCTGTAAATCTTAGAATAGAGCAGGAGCTCACGTCGCCAAAACGAATATACCGAGGAAATGAAAGCAAAAACTTTAATAGTGGGCACACGGTCCACAAAACAATAATGATAGTCGTAGTATCCTAATTGTACTTCCTGAGTGCCGAGAGATCTTCCTGCGTATTCTGTCGCTGGCCTCTAGTCTTTATGCTGTGAACCTGCTCCTGCATTCCAGGGAATGTCTCCGACTTGGAGAAGCAGCTTCACAACATATTTAATAGCTACCTCTCTCTCACTGCTTCTCTTCCTTGCTTTCCTTATCATATCCTATTTTTTCTTTCCCAGACCCATTTTCATTCTCCCTCCATATCCCCACGCCTCTCCGCTCCTTGTCAATAGGAAAAAGCACTTGAAGTGAATGGGTGATTAGGTGTTTTCCGGCGCCAGAAGGTGCCTTGGGCTGCGCGCTTATAGTGCCTTGCGACGCGACGTTGCTCCAAAACAAATCAATTGACTCCGTCGCCAGCGCTTATAGTAACATGTGACTGTCTCTAAACCAATCAGAGACCGCCCCCCTCCCCCCCCCCTTTGTTGACGTCGCTGGCGACAGTCGCTTCAAATCAAATCACAGCTTTCGCTGGTGGCGACAGCTGACGTCATCGGTCGCATTGCTGTCGCCAGCACTATAAGCGCAGCCTTATGGAATAGCACTGGTTACTAAATATGGCCTTATATGCTGAACATGAGCATGCAATGTCAAGCAAACCTTTAGACTGTGCACTAAAAGCAGCCTAGAACTTTATCTAAATGATTACTGAGTGCACCTTCTGATACAGCATCTCAGCCGCCTGCCCTTCTTCCATTTAAAGCTAATGAAATACCAATAGGTAGAGCCCTAGTATGCGGGAGCGGGAGGACACTCCTGTTGGTTATTATTAATGTCAGTGGTTGAAGTGGCTTAAAAAAGTAGTTGTCGTGTGCATGTTTTCAAGAAACTATAAGCCTTGGACAAAGCTTTTTGGACCTTTTTAAAGTATGATTTATACATTTATACAATACTAGCTGATAGACCCGGCGTTGCCCGGAATGTGAATCGATTTTTTTTTTAATGTTGTTTAGTGGTGGTGTGGGAAGAAGGGTTTTTGGGTGGGGGTGTGTGAAGAGGAAGGGTGGGTGAGGGTGTGGGAAGATGAAGGGTGTGTGGGTGGGTGGGGGTGTGTGAAGAGGAAGGTTGGTTGTGTGGGGGTGTGGGAAGAGGAAGGGTGGGTGGGGGGGTGGGAAGAGGAAGGTTGGGTGGGTGGGGGTGTGGGAAGAGGAAGGGTGGGTGGGTGGGGGTGTGGGAAGAGGAAGGGTGGGTGGGATTGTGTGAAGAGGAAGGGTGGGTGGGTGGGAAGAGGAAGGGTGGGTGGGTGGGGGTTTGGGAAGAGGAAGGGTGGGGGTGTGGGAAGAGGAAGGGTGGGTGGGGGTGAAGAGGAAGGGTGGGTGGGGGTGAAGAGGAAGGGTGGGTGGGTGTGAAGAGGAAGGTTGGGTGTGTGGGTGGGTGGGTGGGTGGGAAGGGTGGGTGTGTGGGTGGGTGGGTGGGAAGAGGAAGGGTGGGTGTGTGGGTGGGTGGGAAGAGGAAGGGTGGGTGGGTGTGAAGAGGGAGGGTGGTTGTGTGGGAAGAGGAAGGGTGGGTGGGAAGAGGAAGGGTGGGTGGGTGTGAAGAGGAAGGGTGGGTGGGGGTGAAGAGGAAGGGTGGGTGGGGGTGAAGAGGAAGGGTGGGTGGGGGTGAAGAGGAAGGGTGGGTGGGGGTGAAGAGGAAGGGTGGGTGGGTGTGAAGAGGAAGGGTGGTTGTGAAGAGGAAGTGTGGGAAGAGGAAGGGTGGGTGGGAAGAGGAAGGGTGGGTGGGAAGAGGAAGGGTGGGTGTGTGGGTGGGTGGGAAGAGGAAGGGTGGGTGGGAAGAGGAAGGGTGTGTGGGTGGGTGGCTAGAGGAAGGGTGGGTGTGTGGGTTGGTGGGAAGAGGAAGGGTGGGTGGGTGGGAAGAGGAAGGGTGGGTGGGTGGGAAGAGGAAGGGTGGTGGGTTGGAAGAGGAAGGGTGGGTGTGTGGGTGGGTGGGAAGAGGAAGGGTGGGTGGGTGGGAAGAGGAAGGGTGGGTGGGTGGGAAGAGGAAGGGTGTGTGTGTGGGTGGGTGTGTGTTAAGAGGAAGGGTGGGTGGGTGGGAAGAGGAAGGGTGGGTGGGTGGGAAGAGGAAGGGTGGGTGTGTGGGTGGGTGGGTGGGAAGAGGAAGTGTGGGTGGGTGGGTGGGAAGAGGAAGGGTGGGTGTGTGGGTGGGTGGGAAGAGGAAGGGTGGGTGTGTGGGTGGGTGGGAAGGGTGGGTGTGTGGGTGGGTGTGTGTTCAGGGTGGGTGTGTGGGTGGGTGGGTGGGAAGAGGAAGGGTGGGTGTGTGGGTGGGAAGAGGAAGGGTGGGTGGGTGGGTGGGAAGAGGAAGGGTGGGTGGGAAGAGGAAGGGTGTGTGGGTGGGTGCGAAGAGGAAGGGTGGGTGTGTGGGTGGGTGGGAAGAGGAAGGGTGGGTGTGTGGGTGTGTGGGTGGGAAGAGGAAGGGTGGGTGTGTGGGTGGGTGGGTGGGAAGAGGAAGGGTGGGTGGGTGGGAAGAGGAAGGGTGGGTGTGTGGGTGGGTGGGTGGGTGGGAAGAGGAAGGGTGGGTGTGTGGGTGGGTGGGAAGAGGAAGGGTGGGTGTGTGGGTGGGAAGAGGAAGGGTGGGTGTGTGGGTGGGTGGGAAGAGGAAGGGTGGGTGTGTGGGTGGGTGGGTGGGAAGAGGAAGGGTTGGTGTGTGGGTGGGTGGGTAGGAAGGGTGGGTGTGTGGGTGGGTGGGAAGAGGAAGGGTGGGTGTGTGGGTGGGTGGGAAGAGGAAGGGTGGGTGTGTGTGTGGGTGGGTGGGAAGAGGAAGGGTGGGTGTGTGGGTGTGTGGGTGGGAAGAGGAAGGGTGGGTGCGTGGGTGGGTGGGTGGGAAGAGGAGGGGTGTGTGGGTGGGTGGGTGGGAAGAGGAAGGGTGGGTGGGTGGGTGGGAAGAGGAAGGGTGGGTGGGTGGGAAGAGGAAGGGTGGGTGTGTGGGTGGGTGGGTGTCAAGAGGAAGGGTGGGTGTGTGGGTGGGTGGGTGTCAAGAGGAAGGGTGGGTGTGTGGGTGGGTGGGTGTCAAGAGGAAGGGTGGGTGTGTGGGTGGGTGGGAAGAGGAAGGGTGGGTGGGTGGGAAGAGGAAGGGTGGGTGGGTGGGTGGGAAGAGGAAGGGTGGGTGGGTGGTAATAGGAAGGGTGGGTGGGTTGGAAGAGGAAGGGTGGGTGGGGGGGAAGAGGAAGGGTGGGAAGAGGAAGGGTGGGTGGGTGGGAAGAGGAAGGGTGGGTGGGAAGAGGAAGGGTGGGTGGGTGGGTGGGTGGGTGGGAAGAGGGTGGGTGGTTGGGTGGGAAGAGGAAGGGTGGGTGGGTGGGAAGAGGAAGGGTGGGTGGGTGGGTGGGAAGAGGAAGGGTGGGTGGGTGGGTGGGAAGAGGAAGGGTGGGTGGGTGGGAAGAGGAAGGGTGGGTGGGAAGAGGAAGGGTGGGTGGGAAGAGGAAGGGTGGGTGGGTGGGTGGGAAGAGGAAGGGTGGGTGGGTGGGTGGGAAGAGGAAGGGTGGGTGGGTGGGAAGAGGAAGGGTGGGTGGGTGGGTGGGAAGAGGAAGGGTGGGTGGGTGGGTGGGTGGGAAGAGGAAGGGTGGGTGGGTGGGAAGAGGAAGGGTGGGTGGGTGGGTGGGAAGAGGAAGGGTGGGTGGGTGGGTGGGTGGGAAGAGGAAGGGTGGGTGGGTGGGTGGGTGGGAAGAGGAAGGGTGGGTGGGTGGGTGGGTGGGTGGGAAGAGGAAGGGTGGGTGGGTGGGAAGAGGAAGGGTGGGTGGGTGGGTGGGTGGGAAGAGGAAGGGTGGGTGGGTGGGTGGGTGGGAAGAGGAAGGGTGGGTGGGTGGGTGGGAAGAGGAAGGGTGGGTGGGAAGAGGAAGGGAGGGTGGGTGGGTGGGTGGGAAGAGGATGGGTGGGTGTATGGGTGGGTGGGAAGAGGATGGGTGGATGTATGGGTGGGTGGGAAGAGGATGGGTGGGTGTATGGGTGGGTGGGAAGAGGAAGGGTGGGTGTATGGTGGGTGGAAAGAGGAAGGGTGGAAAGAGGAAGGGTGGGTGTATGGGTGGGTGGGAAGAGGAAGGGTGGGTGTGTGGGAAGATGAATGATGGTAGGGGTGGGGGGGGAGTGGGAAGAGGAAGGATGTGTGGGGAGGGGTGTGTTGTGAAGAAAGAGTGAGTGTGTATGTGATTTGTAAATGATAGTGTTAAAGTGTTAACAGTAAAGTGATGTAGTACATTGCAGGCATAAAGAGTTAATAATATGTGTTAATGATCTTAATGATTGACATAAATTGTTGTAATATGCAAATAAAATGTAAATTTGTTTAAAAATGGATGTATTAAATTGCAGTCATGAAATTTTTTTTTTTTGTTTAAATAAAGTTTTCATTTGGCGCACATGCGTGTTGTGCATGAGGTTATGGTGAAAGTGATGTCTGCGGAGCGCATACAGAGATTGGCGTGCGGAGCACATTGGTAGATGTAAAAGTATGTACTTGATGTGTGAATGAAGCAATGTTGAAGGAAAAAGAAAGTATGATGGCTATTTGTAGATAAAATCGTGAAGATAGAGAAAGCGGGTGATGTTATGAAGGTAATGTAAATGATAAAAAGTGTAGCGGATATGAAAGAAAGTAAAGAAATGTAAAGATAGTAAGAATGGATAAAAATACATTTTTAGCAAAGCGGGGTACCAAAGCGGGACATAGTGTAATGTGTATGCAATGTACATAAATAAGATTTTCTGCACAGAAATTAATGTAATAATAATATTAATGGATAAAAAAAATACATTGGCAAAGGGGAAGATAGTGCAATGTGTATGTAATGTACATATAGTAAGTTGGTGTGTCTGGCATTGTATAAATGTAATTGACAGTGCGTAGGTGAAGGCTGACATTTAGTAAATGAAATTGACAGTGCGTAGGTGAAGGGTGGCTGTTATAGTGAATGCGCAAATGTAATAATAGTGGTGATGATGTACTAAGTATTTATTGAGGTAAACATAAGAATTGTAGACTGGGTAGGTGAACGTGCGCACGCCATTGTTGAAATATATATTTATTTTAATAAGTGAGTTTGTCGGCCATTTTAAAAATGTAATAAAGACTGCGTAGGTGAAGGTTTTGGCGGGAATAGTAAAAGGACTGAATATTTTTAATATACATGTATTTGAATTGTAAGTTACTTGGCTGTCCATTTTGTAAATTTAATTAACAGTAGGTATTGAAAGGTAAGGGCGGGTGAAGGTAGGGGCGCACGCCATTGTTTCAATATATATTTATTTGAATAGTAAGTGAGTTTGTCGGCCATTTTAAAAAGACTGCGTAGGTGAAGGTACGGTCGGGAATAGTAAAAGGACTGAATTGTAGGTGAGGGTGGCGGTTAGACGGGCATGTATTGAAAGGTACGGGCGGGCGGTGGAATATGCAGTTGCGGAGTTTGGCGGTTTAGACGGCCATGTGCAGAGAGATTTGTGTTGGGCGCCCATGTATTTAAAGTGACGGGCGGCCGGTGTAATGTGTGCGGCGGCCATGTGCTTGTAAGCCATGCAGTTGCGGAGAGTGGCGGTTTAGACGGCCATGTGCACGGCCATGTGCACAGGGAGTGCCACGCCATATCATGAGTGTTAAAGGTAATGTGCGTGCGGAGGGAGAATTAAGTTAATGGGCGTCAGTTTTGTGACGGTCATGTGTGGTGATGGAGAAGCGTGGCGGCCATCGGGATAATTTAATTACAAAAATCCACGGCATAGCATGAGTGTGCGGGCCGTTGCGGAGGGACAATTAAGGTAATGGGCGGGCCGTTGCGGAGGGACAATTAAGGTAATGGGCGGCCATGGCAGTGTATACACTGTGGTGAGAGCAGTGTATATACAGGGGTAACAGCATTACTCAGTTGTGTGTTGACAGAGAGCTGTGTGTACACTGTGGTGAGAGCAGTGTATACACAGGGGTGACAGCATTACTGAGTTGTGTGATGACAGAGAGCAGTATACACAGGGGTTACAGCATTACTGAGTTGTGGGATGACAGAGGTGAGTGTGAGTGACTGTGTAGACAGGGGTGACATGATTGTGAGTTGTTGTTTGACAGGGGTGAGTGTGAATGTGTGTGTGTGTGTGTTACACGGGGTGACAGCGTGAGTCTGAGTTGTGGGATGACACTGAGTGTGTGTGTACAGGGTTGAGTGTGAGTGTGGGGGTGACAGTGTGAGTGTGTGTGTACACGGGTGACAGGTGACAACTCAGGTGACAGCATGACTCAGACTGGGATGACAGTGATTGTGTGTGTGTGTGTGTGTGTGTGTGTAGACAGGGGTGAGTGTGGGGGTGACAGTGTGATATGTCAATTTACCAAGGAGTCCTCAGAGGTTCTGGCCGTATGGTGTCACTGCAAGTGTGTGAGAGTGAAGGAGGTGTGTGTCAGTGATGTGACTGTACCTTTTGACCAATGAGAGTCGTGTGGGAGGCTGACTATGGGAGGGTGTGTGTGTCACAGTGGGGCGTACCTCACAGTGGGGCGTACCTCTTGGCCAATGAGAGTCCGGGTGGCCACGGACCAATCAGATTCACCGCAGATAGCACTAACCTCACTAACCATTCGATTTTATATATTAAGATTTGTGCTGTGGAAACAGAGAGGAGTCGTTCTACAATAAGGCTACTCTTCCTGAAAATAAAGTGGAGCTGTAATTTTACATTTACTAAAGTAGTTCTCAAGTTGAATATTTAGGTATATTTTGGTGTTCTGCAGTTTTGGCTACGAGGAGGTTAGCTTCTATTTTAGAAGCTTTGGGAAGCTGGAAGTATAAAGCAATGCTCAACATCACTATTGAATACATCATGTTCTTTTTCAGGAGCATGACTGAAAAAATGTTCTCTCTTCAAACATGCTATATCAGCTTGGGATCACTATTTCCTTATTTATTTCTCAATTTTTTCTTCATGAACAAATTATTTTGCATCACAGTCACTGGGGAGTAAATCCAAACTGTAAAAGCTGCCTTAGCCACTTGACCATTACTGTACTTACAGTGTATCAGGCTTAGCTGTAACGCTTCACATTAGTAACAGTAGAATGAATCCACAGTGTCATACACTGTATGTTTCCAGCTGTTAGTTTTGTGTGAAGAGTTCATTTCGTACCATTGTAAGCCAGGAGGGATCTGTAATTTCACATGTTTAGGACATCATCTGTTAGGAATGTACCAGGCCGCAGAGTGTAGTTTTTGTGTTTTTTAAAGTGTCACTCACTGTACGTACTGTTTCAATATAAAAGGTATTTTAAAAATATATTGTGTCCAGGGTTTTTTTAATCAAATGTACAAAACGTGCTAATGAAGCTTCTTACTTCTTTTGCAGATCTGCCAGCGAGGCTCGTGTCTCCTTACAAAGCAGAAAGAACCTATGGCGCAAAGAAATAATACATAGCGTAATCCAGTTGGAAAATGAAATGTACTCCCCCACTCCAAAGTGGTAAACTCATAAATTGATATTTTTTGTGCAAGTGTGGTATAAACCAGGGGTGCGCGAATTTTTTTTTGGGGGGGGGGGTGCAGTGCTTACAGAGGCCCCGTGCTCTTCCCCAAAGCATTTAAATTAAATGCCGGAGGACCGCAAGGCCTCTGAATATCCTTTAGCTTGTCTCAGATGGCTTCAGGCGACGCATCGCCATGGCAACGCGGCATCAAATGATGCTGCGGGGTGACGTCACATGACCCGCGGCATCGTTTGACGCCACGTCACCATGGCAACGTGGCGTCACATGACCCTGCGGAGTCATTTGACTCTTATGACAAGGTGAGGTGGGGGACAGCAGGCAGGGGGGCACAGGGCAAAAAGTTTTGCGCACCCCTGGTATAAACAATGAACTCATGGAAAGCCTCCTCCACTCTGTTGTTCCTCCTAACAAACTCTTCACTTTCCTTCTTGTACAGACTCAAAAGAAGAAAAAGTGCCAGTAGTATAATATCGTTTTAATCTAATAAAACGTATAAAAATACCACAGTGTGGTATTAACCCCCTTAACGCCCTACTAATCCCTGAATGGTGTTACACTCTCCCCTAACAAAAATAGATGTTGTCCCTAACATCCTGTAAACATGTCATGGATACATTTGAATATAACTTAGTACATAATACATTATGACAGGACCATACATTTCTCTCAATGTACATGGTGGTAGTAACAGTACTGGAAACATCCATGGCAGGGTACGCTTACGTGCTGTTCTCACAGTACACAGCTCACTGTGTCGGTCAGACACAGGTCTCTTGTGTTGACCACTCATAAAACATTGATTAGAAGACTCTCTATGGCAGACTAATATTCATCTGTTCTCACCCATAGAAATTTTTGTAATCACACAGCATTAATTACGAGTAGAGCCAAGGTCTCAGCTGTCCGACTCCTCTGACCCCTCCATTAACAGCATACAGTAGTACGTATATCACTTACAGTATTGGCAATAGTCATTACTAAAGCTGGTGAAGGCATAGAATATAGCATGGTTAGATAAGCTGTTCCGTAGCTCACAGAAGACTAAGGCTAAGATCCCAATGCCTTGCGTCCTGGCGGCGCGTGCACAGACCTTCACCGCAATCTGCAGGGAGTTTTCTTTAGGCGCGAAGGGGCCTGGCCAAAAAAGGGGCACGGCCATGATGTGGGGGCGGGGTAATGTGCGAGATTGCTGTCCGAGAGCAAACTGTTATTTCACGTAAATACACAAACACACACAGCGTTTTCTAAAACTTGTGACAAACCTTTGCCAGGTCGAGCTGCCCTTGCGAGCCTCCCAGCCCCGAATAGGGGCTGAAAATCACTACACCCCCCAGCTGCCAGATACAAGATGGAGGAGGAGCACGGAGAGCTGCAGTCATGGGTAACAGATGACCCAGTAATTAGGTTTGGTGTTCGGTGAGCTTTCATGCCCAGCTCCATGCTCTCTCACACACTTCCTTTGAGGTACTGTGGACACTTCAGCACTTAATTAAAAGAAAGTGGAAAGGAGGCAGAGGCTAGGGTCCCGTTGATTGGCTCCCTGGCGCACCATGTGACACGTCGCCAAAGGGGATCACAATCCTGTTGTAGCCCCTGCTGGATGACGCATCACTGTGCGCAGTAAGCGACGCGTCAATGGGGACAGCTAGGGAGGAGTTAAGGGGTTGGTGAGAGGAGCGCACCGCCGGCTGCAGCGGGGACCTAGCCTAAGAAGCTTCCCCTACATACTGTTATAAAAGATATAATGGAGGCCGATTGAAATCAGCCGGATAAAAAATTGGTAATCACAGAGATTTAGAAAGATGTATCCTCTGAGAACACGGAGGATGACAAAACTCAGGAAGGAAAATGATAGAAAACAGGATTTAATTAGGGCAGAGACAAGCAATCCTGGGTAAAGAGGGTAGCAGGCAAGGTAACAGGGACAGGAACTAGCAAATAGGGACATGGAAACAGGACTGTTACATGGACAGGTACCAGGAACAGGGACATGGATTGGCGAGAAAACAACGTTGAAAACGCCAGGAAAGAGCAACTTCCTGGACTTTAAATAGACATTAACAGGAAGTGGGAGGGTCTTGAGTTGCAATTCCTCTGTGAGTTGTAGTTCTTTTTGGGTTTACGCCCGGTGAACCACTGCAACATTGCAGCCAGAATAATCTCCATGATGGCAGGTTTTCCGAACACTGCATATCCTGGCTAAATGCTGACGCACAGCTCTTGCATATATCTTCACGGATAAAGAAGTCACGAATTGGGAGAACCCTCCACAAGTCGATGCAGCAATCAACCGGTGGATGACGCGGTTTAATTCAGTGATAGTATGGATCGAAGGATGGAGATTGTCCTATGAAAGTCCTATGTAGCAGCAGGTCTTGCATGCAAACCAGTGCATCACTCTCCAGAGCACTGCAAATATGGTTAGTCAACATGGAGGACGTCAAGCCTCAATTCTGAATACACTGTCAAAAATCTAATTAGCGTAGTACGTCTGTCTGCAAGGAGCATGATGCTGTCAGTAGCAGCAAGAACACTGTGGCGGAGGCATTGTGTAGCAGATTATACCTCCACGAACAATCTCTGTTCCCTGCCCTTTGAGAATTTTTGTTCAGCAGAAATCTGGATGCAATAATAGCTAGTGTCAAAAAAAAAAAGTGCGTTACTGCCCAGTAAAGGAGGAATAGGATATTATTTAATCCCCAACAAAATGCCTTACAAAGGAGGCTAAGACCTACCGGCCAGGAATACCCTTCGCTTGAGAACCAGCATGGCGAGGTGGACAAGGTAGCCTTTTGTCATGGCTCCCAAGCAAGAGGATCATTTGGGAAAGGCAATTTTTCACGCTTATGCAAACCCTACAGTGTGTGGTTGGAGGGAGACTGGCCCAGTGTGCGACTTTATGTGCTCAATCTAATATATAGAATGCCACTTTAGGCAATCAAGTTTGTGCAAATTAAACGACTTTTGGAAATCACGAAGTCCATGTTCCTCCCTAGAAGACAAAGCCTTAGACGGTATTCTAAAAGAAACATTACTGAACAGAGTGATAAAGGAATTTCCATGTATACAGAGAAGAACATGAATCTATTCCAGGATCTTTATAGTCAAGAGAGCATCTACAGAATTCAGAGAGTACGGGAGCTCTGAATAGTAAATGCTGTTTTTCACATCAGCAACTTCAAAATGGTTTCCCGGAACACGGTAATTCAAGAAGTCAAGGCCGGGGATTGGTTCATCTCCATTGACCTAAGAGACGCATACCTGCACATACCAATTGCACAAAAACCAGCAGAAAAACCTAATATTCGGGGTAAAGGAAACATTATCAATATACCGCTCTTCCATTCGGGTTAGCGACTTCTCCCAAGACCTTCACCAAGGCTTATATACCACCACCTGTAGAATAGTTTCCTGTACTACTGCACTGAGGGAGGAACTATCCCAATCAGTGCCTGCTGCCAATAGTGGAGTACAGGTAAAAAAAATTATGGCAAGCTGAAAAATGTTCCCTTATCTTGTAGTCCACTTTATCATCATTTATTTATAATGCGCCAACAAGTCCACAGCATAGTAGAGTGAAATAGAACAAGCATAATAAACAGATCTTTATACATAAGACAATTAAACATTGAATACATTTTAGTGGATCACATAAAATTGTAGCCATAAAGTTCCCCTTCTCTGTCACCCAAAGCAAATAAACATTGCAAATGTGAGAGGTGTTAATAGAATAAATGAATGTAGCAGCCATGGCTTAAGGAATCTTTAAAAAATATATATAAAACACATACAGTAAAAGAATAAGCTATAATGCATCTTCAGTATTGGTGGAGCCAGCTGGTGCAATTTCCATAAATTGGAGTTTAATGGAAAAATCACACTTCATTTAACAAACCCTGGCAATGCTTCAAAGGCTCAATCATAGTCCTGTACCATATGTTTGAAGACATCTCATGTTGGTCAGGTGAAAAAGAAGGCTCTCTGCGTCTTTTAGTAACAAAGGAGGGAGAGGAAGTAGGTGGTATTGATACCTGTAGTTGAAATGTTGCAAGCTCCTTGTAGGACACTGACACCTACTGGGTGTTTTTGTTATAGTCATTTCCAAAACTTGGCCAAGGATTTTTCATCGCTAATGAGAGGTAAAATTAAGGGGCATTTAAGAGGTACTCAATGCTGGTTCTCATTGTATTGAAATTATGAAGTACTTATCCGACTTTAATCACAGACAGGGCCGGACAGAGAGATTACTGGGCGCCAGGCTGACTAAAAATGTGGCGCTCCTTCTATTCACTGCCGCAGGTCGTCGTCGTCTTCTTGAAGTTTCCTCGCTTCTCGGATGATTGTAAGTGCACCTCGCGTAGCATGTTTAGCCACCGCCATTTTTAAGCGTGCGCACACAGGACACTGTTTGTCCGCCAGCAGCCAGGACACATTTTTAAACTTTCCGCACACTGCAGCAAGTTTTAAAACTTGTCCACAGCAACTGGCAGCCAAGCCAAGCGCCCCGCTAGGCGGTGCTAACACCATTTGTAAGCGCGCGCCCAGCAGGACGCTCAGCTTGGCCGCCAGCACACTGATCTGCAGCATGTCACGTTGGCGCAGATGCCATTTGTGAGCGTGGGAAATGTAAAAATGTGTCCTGGGTGCTGGCAATCAGTGTCCTGCTGGGCGCACACTCTCAAATGTCGGCAGGGCGCACCGAGCAGGTGCCCGGCCAGCCCCCCCATTAATCCAGCACTGATCAGAGTTGGTTGTAGTCTCAATGTTTTTGAATTGGGAACACCTAGTTTAATCTCTGTACTAGCTCTATGTGACATAGTGAATTACACAATATCGACATTTTGACTGAATTACCGAACCATTACCACACATGTTCTTCCTGACTGCTTACCGAGTCAGTGCAAGTAAATAAAAACCACCACTGATTCACTATCCCATGAAAGGAAAAAGTGACGCAGCTATTTGTTTACCATAAGAACCCAATGAATGCCAGAGTAAAATGATTTGGCACTTTGTTGTTGCCGTCATCCTAATCTTTCAAAATGAAAGGGTTTTTTTTTTTTTACCAGTACTGCACTTTTCTTTGGCACAATTTAACCATGCCAATGCGCTTTATTTATTAAAGTGCGATAGTGCCAAAAAGGCAATAATACCACACAGAAAGTCCATTAACTTGAATAGGTGTTTGTGTAGTAGTGAGCGGTCAACACTATTGAAGCCTCAAATGTGTTTGGGTATTTGGGGGGGTTATTTGCTGCATTAAATGGAAACGTCCACTTTACTCCAACATTGAGCTTTATTTCAGTATGCGCTAAAAAAAACCCCATATGGCGGCTTAGATAAAAAGTCATGTCATTTTTTTACTGTGATTCTTTTAGTTGCATAGTTGGCAAGGTGTGATAACGTGTTCATTGTATATGAGGCTTTAAGATCGCTATGGTCTCTTCCCGAGATGTGAAAACATAGCATCATTTTCATCTCTACTATAAAACAGACTCTCTCGGATACTTGGCCCTTTCTCATTTAGGATAGCCCTTTATCCCAAGCAATGTTTGAATTCCCCAACTATATTCATCCCTGTCGCCTCTCTTGGGGGTTAAATTCCACAATAACGAACTGTGAAGGAGGAGTAGTATCCCCACCAATGAGAGCACTCAGGTCCCAGAACAATTACTTCACGGTAAATGGTAGCAATTAAACAGCAACACTTTATTAGAGAAACTCAACAAGTAAAAAAATAGGGTATGCGCAAGACGAGACAAGTGGTCAAAAGGGTTATATACCCAAATGTGTAAAGCATGATATTATTAAAAATATATACGGCTATCCTGCTCAGCAATAGTGGTCCTTATCTGCTAGCAATGTGTGCAGAGGTGTTGCGTTTAGTGTGGTTGCTCTAATAAAAAGAAACTCTTACGCAGATACTATGTTGCCAATGTAAGTGGTGCATAGATACAAGATCTAGTGTGCACCAGTGAGCGGCTGTATTCCTTTCATGGTCTGAGGGCGATCCAAGGCATGGGAGCGTGCGGCGGTTTCAGAGGCCTTGCGCTCTTCCCCCAGGCTTTTAAATTAAATGCCAAGGGATCACATGAGGCCTCTGCAACTTACCTTGTCTTCGACGACACAGCGTCAAATAATGCTGTGAGGTCACATGACCCCGCCGCATCATTTGATACTGAAGACAAGGTAAGGATGGGGGCGAGTGCACCCCTGATCTAAGGAGTCGTAATCTACCCAGTATATCAACTTCAGTAGGTAAACCTATGACAGTTAACCCCTTTGGGTCTGGTTCTGTCCAGAAACCTAGATATCGGTACTTGTGTTTAATATATTCATGGGGCTAGAGGGCGCCTTTGCACAATGACACCTAGTGCAGTAGGACAGTTCTATGCTGCATCCACGGCAGGAAGTCTTTGCCTGGCAAGAGGAAAAGTGCCCGTAGCTTGCAAGAATTACATGAAGCACTGAATACCGCTGTCGGTCGAAGCCGGTACCGGGCGGGCTCCGTTGGTGTGTAAAAAAAAGTAATTTAAAGCTCCCTGGCTAGAAGTAAAGTGCCCGTATCTACAAAAAAAAAAAAAAAAAGGAAGTGGAGCCCAGAATACCGCTGTACCGGACGGGGGCCACGTTTGAGCGAGTACGCGCTGACCCAGGATCAGCAGGAGCTGCACCTGAGGAAGGGAGGTCTCCAAAAACCTCATTCATTTCAGGGGAACCACATTAATGTAATTTCAATTTCAGGGACCTCCTGCTTCCTGAGATACGTAACTCCATAGGTGATACCGGTGGCGCAGGTTTAAAGTTTCTGGTCACACAAAAAAGGATTGCTGCTTCAAAGAACGCTAAATTATTTTGAGTAAGCAGCAGCTTTTTTTGGCAAACTTTCAGGTTAAAGTTTCTAACCAACCGTGGGCCACAATTTGTTGCAAATGCGCTACACATCTCTAGAGAGAAGTTTTCATAAGATTTACTCATGCTAAGAAACCACATTACAGGCATACCCCGCATTAACGTACGCAATGGGTCTAGAGCATGTATGTAAAGCGGAAATGTACTTAAAGTGAAGCACTAACTTTTTACTACTTAATCGATGCATGTACTGTACTGCAATCGTCCTATACGTGCATAACTGATGTAAATAACGCATTTGTAACAGGCTCTATAGTCTCCCCACTTGCGCACAGCTTCGGTACAGGTAGGGAGCCGGTATTGCTGTTCAGGACGTGCTGACAGGCGCATGAGTGAGCTGCCTTGCGCATGCGTGAGCTGCCTTTTGCCTATGTACTTAAAGTGAGTGTCCTTAAACCGGGGTATGTCTGTATTAATAAGAATTACTTCCTATTCCCACCACATACTGAACGTGGAAGGGAACATTTGGTCGAGGCTGTTTTGGCCCCAACCAAATTACTGCCGGTGTTTGGCCGCAGACTGACTCTCCGCTGCAGCTGATGAGACTGGAATCCCCGCTGCCGGCCGCTTCCAAGGTAAGTTTTATTACTGTTTAGTGAAGCGGTTTTTAGGGTAAGGGCTTAGGTAGGGGGTTTAGGCACTTGCCTTAGCGGCAAAGTGGCTAGCGGCAGGTTACGGTGACTCTCTGCGAAATTACCGCGACTAAATGTCCTAGATTGTACTGCAGGTTCCTTCAGCTAGTAGCCAATTCGTGCAGGAAGTAGAAAATTAACTGCACTTAAGCATTGTTGTCTTGTGACATCTGCGGTGGGTCAATATTTTGCCTTAGAAAACTTGCGACAATTAAATTTCCACTTTAGCCCAAAACTCAATACTAAAAAAAAAATCCAGACAAAACATTAACACTGACTGACTGCTTTGTAGCCGAAACAAGGGCAGTTTTGGAAATGCAGTCGAGTTTCCCTCAACTTTGGAAGGTGTTGTAATAAACAACCTTAAATTACATAACTTTACATTTAAGTATTGTATACAAAAATTGCCAGTAACATGATGCATACCACTTGCAGCAAAAGATTTTAATTAAAATGTGATGTTGATTTATACATACATTTGAACATGTTTCCCCTATAAAAAAAACATTTGAGTAAGGAGCAAACTTTCTGTGTGACAGGACCTGCCCTGACGTGCACAGGCCAACAATAAAACCAAATGCTGCCCCTTTCAACAGGCACTGGTAAAAAAACTAAAACATGTAGGCAGACACCTCTCCATCATGAGTTGCAGTCACAATCATATGGAGAGATAAATACAACGCTCCTTCCTATACAATGTTTAAACGGTTCAGTTCACTGCACAAGGTGTTTATTTTTTTTCCGATGTCCTACTTGTACGAAAGTTGAAAAATTAACCAGACCTGGGCTTAAACTACAGCTACTAGTCTGTATTGGAAAGGAGGCTTTATTGCAACCCTAAGTTGCTATGTGATTGCTTACAATTGCATTTTCCAAACCTATGCTCTGCCACCCGTACCTTATTCTTCTTACAATATTGCACATACTTTGTATATGCACGCACAAGTGTGTGTTTGTAAATTGTTAACCTATTTGCAGCATGAACTTCCCCCATCCTGATGTTTCAGTACAGCACTATTTGAGGCTCTTTGTTCAATTCAGCTTCTCTTTGCTTAAAGCATGAGGCTGTGATTATACACAAACGCCTGTGGTGTCACCAGTAGCGACACCACGCGGCGCAAAAACAAGTGTTATATACATACCTGAAAACTGTCTATACCAAATCCGACTGTATTCCCGCTCGCTGCTGCTGCAAAGCGAGAGGCAGTTGTAGGGTTTTCAAAATTTGTTTTTGGGTTGAGACTGCTGCGTCACGTGACGCGGCCGTCCAATCAAAAAACAGATTTCAGCCTGTAGGAGCAGCAGCATGTGCACATCGCTCTGCGACGTCGCTATTGTGACGTCACAGATGCGCGCGCACGCGCCCTGCAATTCGGCTGTATAATCGCAGCCTTAGTGATGGGCCTAGAAACCCATAACCGCATTCATTCTGTTTGTTCTCTACAAGGTTTCTTTTTTATTCCATACATTTTTTTCAGTTGTCATTTTTGCACTAGGCACAGATGTTCAAAAAGATGGCAATCTTACAGCACGGTCTGCAGTATTTATGAGGACTGTTCATGCCAACAAAGTTACTGCACCCATCTAATTCTGCTTTGGCTTCTTTCGCCTTGTGTCTTCACCCGCTCCAGCCGTCTTCTCTGCTGGCCTCTTCTTCAGTGCTTTCACTTTCCGCGTCTGCAGCTTACCGAGGTCTTGCTTTTGCATATGGATACGGCCGAATTTTGTGCCAAAGGTATTATGGGAGATGTTCTTCTTCTTCTTTGCCTGTCGAGTGGGAAAAAACACTAGTGAGCAACTCGAGTGATCTAACAGAGAATTCTGCGCACATTTGATGATTATTGGGATAGGTCATCCGCACTGTAGATAAAAACAAACTCAGATATACAGTATACACCAAGATTCCATAGGAAGCAACTGGTTTCCATAGGCATATTATGGATAGGGCAGGCATATATTATAATAATCTTATAGTATGTAACAAAAATTGTATTACAGTAAAAAATAAAAATAAAAAAGGGGGTACAAAACCCAGGTGTCAACAGTTTGATGTGTTGGACAAATTTTTTTTTAACTTTCAGTTGTAACATTTCTCATGGATATTTAAACACTGGGTGTAAGCATGGTTTGCTCTTTTTCATACAATGCAATTAATGAAGTTAGGAAAACTACCTATGATGGATGTTTCTCATTTTCCCTCCTATTAGAGGAGATTTCTTGGACAAATTCAACTGAAACAGTGATAATCACTGCAAATGCACAGAAAGTTCTGCGAGGGACTAATTTCACAACCTCTCCAGATTACAGGCCCTTCATTATATGCAACAAATTGCCTGTGTCTGACGCAGGCGTACACTGTTCTGAACAAATCTGCAGGTTCTGTTTCAAGTACCTGGAGGGCTTTTGGACGTCTTAGAGCCAGTTTGTACAGGTCATCTGATGCCAGGTGAGTTCTTCTCACCACAAAATCAAACGAGGGTCCCATTTCTTCAAGCTCAATCCTTGGTGTCCTGCATCCAGATTTCTTCATTAGCACCCTAATGTTTGGAGAGAAAAAAAAAGAAAGATTTTAAAAACCCCATAAAGCATATCATGCAGATAATTACTTCCCAGGGAGTTTATGTGCACAGCCCTGAAGTGGAAATTCACTGCTTAGTTGCTAGTGTGACACTCATGCACATCATGTAACAAATAGAAGGCTGTTAATTCAAGACAGAGATTTACGGTCTAATTTCACACTACATACGGATTAGTTATATAAAAATTAAATGGCAGTGGTTTCAAAACCAAACTCAATATACTGCAATGTCAAGCACACACCGTCTGGGCTCTTAAGAAATTGATGGAGGGGTGAAGACTTACTTGTAGCTGCGCATAAAAACCTTCCCATCCACTGCTGTGAAATGCAAGACATGCTCCAAACCAGCCAGACGAATACCAGATACAGAAGGTCCTCTGAAGAAATCTAATGTAATACAGTGGAATATGAAATATTATGCCAGCAAAAGGTACTTCCTCTTAGTAGTACAAGTAATGCAATTTCTTCTTCCGGTAATTAGACAGGAGCCGGTCACTGCTGAACAGCGCATCCGATTAGATTTATCTGGCATCGGTTAAGCGGTGTTTGCACAGCAAAAACAAAACCGAACTGCTTTTGCAAGTGAAAAAATTGTGATAGACCCAAGGTGCTTTTACAACTCCTTGTAGAGCTTTAAGAAGCTTATTTACAGTTACACTGCCTGAAAGACATGCGGAGCGATGGCTAAAACGTGCACTTCCCCTGCTTATCTAGAGTTGAAAGATTTCTTCACTATGCTGTTTAATGAATTTATTTTCACCTCCAGTCTTAGCCTGGCACACTTCATTTTCCTTAGCCAGAGATTAACACCTACTACCGTATTTTGCAACATCACTAGTTTTCAAAGAATCTTATCCGAAAAGCTCAGGCTAGGACCATACCTCTGGTCTGCATGGAAAAAAAGCTCTGTGCTGCCTGGCAGGGTGGAGCAAGTGCGAGTGAAACAGAAGTAATTTCTATGTGAACTCAGCACTGCAGGCTTTGGACATTATAAAAAAAAAAAATGTAAATAAAAAATAAAATCGTATTTTTTTCAATGAAGGTTGGTAATGTGCTTTAAGGGGCATCACATGGAGCTCACTCTCAGGGTGGAGAACGCACTTTCAAGACTAATTTTCCAAACGGAGGTGTCTGAACTAATTACTTACCAATCAGTAGGCTCTTTAACCGCCTATAATCTTCACTTAATTCAAATGCATCTCCAGCAAATATCAGCAGAGGTTTGGTTCCTTCAGGGCACTTGCTGTTCTGCAATATATTCATGTACAAGGAACAACATGTTGGCTAGAAACGTTCCATGTGTTTAGTTCAAAATCTAAACAGTTTCCTCATCCCATCTATTCCTATAATTAGGTGCAATCCCCACCCTTCCCCCCCCCCCCCCCAAAAAAAACATTTGAAAAAAAAGCTGTTTTTCATGTGTCCACACGAAACAGAAAGGCCAAAAAACAAAACAAACACAACTTATTTGGCTTCCTTAGAAATATTCAAGCCCATATTTCCCAAGCAGTGCTCCTTCATAGTACACCGACTGGCACCAGAAGACACCTTACAGCAATGGACCGCAAGGGGTCTTCTGGTGCTGGCAGAGGTCTACTAGAATAGCAATGCTTACTAAACATGGGCCTCAATGGTAAAAAGTAACCATTTTACCCATTTGTTTTTTGGAAAATAAATAAAACTAATTTGTTTTGCTTTTCTCCACATTTCATTCAATTATATTAGCAACTATTATATATTTGTGCAGAAACAAAAAAAAAACAAAAAAAAAAAGAAGGAACTATCCCCCTGTGGTTTGGAGTACTGATGAGTTTTGTTGCTAAAAAGAATTAAGATTGGATGTTTTCTACAAAGCATTTGTTTATCATGGAAAACTTTAAGTTTACAAAAACGCTTTATATGCATCCGATTTTTTTTTGGAAATGCCACATCTAACGTATTTAAACATGTCACTGTCCGTATTTCACTTTGGTCCTACTAGAGACCACCCCTTTAACCTATTAAACAGGACACTGCATTTATTCATTCTAGTAATGATTTCCCTCTTAATACAGCCCAAGATTCCTTCTTGATCTGCTGTGATGTATGTCGGACCTTATTTTAAGTCATCTGGGCAGACAGTCAGTGAGCTTTAAGGAGAAGCCAATTAATTTGAGACAATTCCTCCCCCCCCCCCCAAGAAATTATAAATAGGTTTTATATAACATGTAGAACTTATCAATGTTCTACAGAAACCAGTGTCAGATTTCCCATTAGGCCTGGGCCCAAGGCAGCAAAATTTGTGGGCCTACCAGACCTAATGGGAAAGTACTTGCCTGCGTCGGCCGCCTCATTTCTGCTGTGCTCCTTTGGAATCTCAGTGTCAAGCGACGCTGCGGACGTCCAACATGAATTCACACGGTGTCTCGTTGTCAAATGACGTAGAGTTTCCATGGCAAAGCACCGCGCGACGACACGGTGACATCTGCGTCGTCATTTGACGCTGGGATTCCAAATGAGCAGGAGGGCGACAGGAAGGAGGCGGCCGACTGGGGCAAGTGGCTGAGAGCGGCACATTTTGAAATCTGCTGCTGACAGAAACGGTAGTGTGTGAAATGAACTAATTTAGGGGTTAATTCCACATATGCTGAAACAGCAGTTTGGGCCATATATCCCCATGGACTTCAATGTCGCTTCCGCGTATATAGAATATGGCCCTAAGGACTGAAAGGGCCTACAACACAGCGCAAAACCAACCCTTTCAATACTAAAAGGATCAACATGTCTGTTTAAAAAAAGCTTGTTTTTTGTTTGAAAATTCAAAGGAAAAAATGAAACTACGCAATGATGCAGCAATAAAAATAGTGGAAATATGGCATAGTATCGGGACACACGTCTGTTTTATATTGAAATACATGCTCAACCAAAGCACAAGTCCATGGGCCAGGAGAAGGAATTCCACTTTACCTTAATGTCGTTTAATGAAACGTACTTCTCCACACCCAGCTCGATCATGTCAAGGACGTGATAGTCAAACATACGGCCTAATAAAGCAAAGGAGAGAAATGAACGTACTTGCATTATAATCTGGTGCTTGGCATACAGCGTGAGCGGCACCAAGAGGTTTTTACACACACGCAATCATTTCCTACCTATTTTTTGGGGATGCAATTTGCCAAGTTCATAAAAGCCCTGGTGTTGGGCCTACCTCTAAAGAAAAAGCGGCGCCTTCTCCCTCCTACTTATTTACCGAGCCGCCAGGACATGTAGAATTAATGAAATCTGCAAACGTGAAATTCTACTGCAGGGAAGGAGTGACGTATTGGGAATGTCACCGACTGGAGATGACCCAGGTTCCTATCCCTGTACTCTGGTATTAGAAATTAGATTGTGTGCAGGAAACTTTCTATGCACATTAAAGACACCAACTTTCTAGAAGGCTCAGTCCTACTTAAAATAAAGTGTTGGTGATTAGGGCGTACTTTTTAAAGCAAAGTAAAGTTGTTGTTTTTTGCTTCTCTATAGACTTCTGCAAACCTGCACATTTGGTAGCCTCAATGTACAAGTACTATGTATTAAAAGGTGGACACTAGCGTTTTGGCATTTTCATGTTTTGGTTTTAGATTTTGTGCAAAAAAAAAACATCTTTTATTTATTTTTTCATTAAAATGTCAGTATATTCTAATGAATATTCAACTTCCTGGTTTACAAATCTTTAAAGTTTAGTATATATAAAAGACCAACCTGTCACTTAATACACCTGAGGGGGCGGAATCACGTAAAGGTTTTTTTTCTGCATCAATGACTTGAAAGAATACAGGCTAAAAGTTGCACCACAGAAACTCATGTGCGGTTGCGCTTGGTCAAGAAGAGGCTTTTGGTGTGTGACCAGTAATATCAATACACACACGTACACACACGCGCGCACACACACACTAAAGAGATTAAAGACTGCCCCTCTACAATATGATCTGGTCTGCGTCTCTGCTTCTATCCATTTCTTCCTGACATTTTCCTCTGCTTGCTCTGTGTCTCACTTGCCACCCTTTGGTTTTGTTTAATATTTTTCAAATGTCATTTGAGTGCAGCTTAGTCCCACTCCCATCTACACCCTTCCCCCCTCCCCAAAGCAATATGGTGGGAGGTGAAGGAGGGGAAAATGCTGCAAGTGTAAACCCAATGGGGAAGCGGAAATTAGGTTGTGTGCTTCTATTCGGATCGCCTACGTAATTACGGTCATATGGCCTGGAATTACTCGGAGTGTGATCCGGACACACCCCGTTTACTGGTTCGGATTCCAAGCCCATAGACGTACCAATTCTTACCATGTATACTTTTGTACACTGTCAGCCATGCAAAAAAAAAGTTATCTTATTGTTATTAATAACTTACCAAAAACCAGGTTGTTTGGACGCTTCTTGTTGTGGGAGCCAAATATAAACAACGAACAGTCTGACTTCTTTGAGAAAAACTCCTACAAACAAATAAGAAATTTAGACTTTTTTTTTTTTAATGGCAGAACGAAACCCTAACTACATTCATTAAATTCAAATTATGCATTCTTATAAATCACTACAATTTATATGACATTTGATAGCCTGTTGGCTCTGGATACCGTTAAGTGTGTGGTAAACAAACACTGTACTGATGGGAGTGGAGGCTGAAGTTTGCAAACAAACAGTGCTCGGAAAAAAACATTGATACAGGCATACCCCGCATTAACGTACGCAATGGGACCGGAGCATGTATGTAAAGCGAAAATGTACTTAAAGTGAAGCACTCCCTTTTTTCCCACTTATTGATGCATGTACTGTACTGCAATTGTCATATACGTGCATAACTGATGTAAATAACGCATGTGTAACAGGCTCTATAGTCTCCCCGCTTGCACAGCTTCGGTGCAGGTAAGGAGTTCAACTTTGCTGTTCAGGACGTGCTGACAGGCGCATGCGTGAGCTGCCGTTTGACTATTGGACGATATGTACTTACTCGCGAGTGTACTTAAAGTGAGTGTCCTTAAAGCGGGGTATGCCTGTATTCAACCAAGAATACATATAAATAAACACAGTATAACATTACTGGCCTACACGTATGATCATACAGAACCCAACTCCTCCTACTCTTCCCCCACCAAATAATCATACCGACTGCACTCAATATGATTAAACCCATAGCACTGTCTGTGAGGATTACTTTTTGTGTATGTTTGACAAGCCTCTGGGTGCATGCCTGTTCCTGAGAGGGGACTGCACATTTGAAATGGCACAAATTCACACCATTTGTACAGACCTCGTGGCCATCACTCTGCAGTGCTTTTCAAAGTTGCGCCCCACAACGCGTTGCAGTGGCGGACGCAAGCTATTGTGGGGTGTGACTTCAGAAAGAAAAAGGATCAACTATTAAAGATGGATTTCTTCAGGCTTACCAATGACGTCTGATCATCAAATGGTCTGGTCATGTTTTTTCTAGAGAAATAAATACATAATTTATTAGGAAGCTATACAACAACGCTCGCGCTGTGCGTGGGTGCTCATGCTCGTGCCCGCACGCTCTCCCAAGCTTTGCGCTTGAGGAGACACTGGAGAGATAATTTCAGGCTCAGAGCAGGGTCACATGGCCCGGCTCTGACCAATGGGAAGAGAGAGGGCGTGTTCTAAAACGGACTGCTGTGGTGTGTGTGGGGGGGGGGGGGGGCAAACAAAGTGGCTTGGGGGGGGGCAAACAAAGTGGCGTGGGGGGGGGGGCAAACAAAGTGGCGTGGGGGGGGGCAAACAAAGTGGCGTGGGGGGAGGGCAAACAAAGTGGCGTGGGGGGAGGGCAAACAAAGTGGCGTGGGGGGAGGCAAACAAAGTGGCGTGGGGGGAGGCAAACAAAGTGGCGTGGGGGGGGGCAAACAAAGTGGTGTGGGGGGCAAACAAAGTGAGGGGGGCAAACAAAGTGAGGGGGGCAGAAAGGAGAGCGAGGGGAGGAGCGAGAGAGCAATGGGGGGGAGGGAGAGAGCAATGGGGGGGAGGGAGAGAGCAATGGGGGGGAGGGAGAGAGCAATGGGGGGGGAGGGAGAGAGCAATGGGGGGGGGGGAGAGAGCAATGGGGGGGGGGGGAGAGAGCAATGGGGGGGGGGGGAGAGAGCAATGGGGGGGGAGAGAGCAATGGGGGGGGAGAGAGAGAGCAATGGGGGGGAGAGAGAGAGCAATGGGGGGGAGAGAGAGAGCAATGGGGGGGGAGAGAGAGAGCAATGGGGGGGAGAGAGAGAGCAATGGGGGGGAGAGAGAGAGCAATGGGGGGGAGAGAGAGCGCAATGGGGGGGAGAGAGAGAGCAATGGGGGGAGAGAGAGAGCAATGGGGGGAGAGAGAGAGCAATGGGGGGAGAGAGAGAGCAATGGGGGGAGAGAGAGAGCAATGGGGGGAGAGAGAGAGCAATGGGGGGAGAGAGAGCAATGGGGGGAGAGAGAAGGGTAGGGGGTAGAGAGAAAATGGACAGACACACAGACACACACCCTATTCAGCCAATGACACGCCCCCTCCCCTAATAGCCATGCCCCCCCCCCCCCCACTCCTGCTGTAAAAATGTTTCAGGGCAGCGATCGCTCATGCTTGGTGAGCTGGTGACATCACCGCTCTCCAAGCATGAGCGAGCTCAGCGGCAGCGGGCCGCAGCCTAAGGCTGCGGTCCCAGTCACTGCCACAGCGCACGGCTCGGCGTGCGCTGTGTGTGTAAGCACCGCCCCTCAATGGGGAAGGGCCCAATACGCACCTTCACACTGAAGGTGCAGCCGCGCCATACTGCAAGATTTTTTTTTTAAATTGAGTTTAAACCTTGCGACGGTGGCGTGGCCACGCCCCCACCGGCGGTTCACCCAATGAGGGCGAACCTGACGCGTGACGTGATGGCCACGCCCCGCAAATCCCCGACCACGCCCCCTCCCATCGCAAGCTCCCTCTTCTCCTGGAGACCGCAGATCGCGGTTAGCGCTGTGCACGCAAAGCCCCCCCCCCCGCCGCACGTGTCACAGACATGACTGGGACAGCAGCCTAAGGCTCTGTACACATTTGCTTGAGCTGATTTTTAAAGAACTGTAAGGCTCATGTCAATACATATACACACACCATCATCTACCACTAATTGTGGTATGAGCAATTTATTTATTAGACTAATATATAAGCCAAAATAATGCTTATGTAAACAGGCTGGATAACAGATGAAAGAGCAGAAGACAGACAAAGAAATGACAGAAGAAAGCCCTGGTTTGCTGCATTATACTCACGCACTTATTTACTAGATGTTTCTAAGCAATACCAATGGCAGCCTATGTATTGGATCGCATTTTCGCCTCCATGAAGGAGTTTTGTCCCATCAAAAGGTATTAGATGCCAGCAAAGACGTTTCACTTCAAATCCAAAATACAAGATGATTGGGACAACAATATCACCTTCTATATAGGAAAGGGACCTGGAGGGTCATTATTTTAGCCAATTAAAAGGTAGGCAAGCAATGTAACAAAGCAGCAGAAAAAGAAAGCAGCTTGGAAGAAAGAAGTGGGGGGAAAATGTTTCAGATATATAAAAGGGTTTCAGCATGCTACGGCATGGAAGCATATTTCAGCGAAAGAAGTGCTAGGACAAGGTCATGTTCCGAAGCTGAAGGGCGGTGGGCTCGGGAAATGTGAGGAAGTATTTCTTCAACAGAAAGGCTCGTGGCATTGTGGATTAGCGCCCCCAGAGGAGGTGGTAGAGACTAATAAAGTTGGGGAATTCAAACATTGCTTGGGATAAAGGGCTTCCCTAAAGGACAAGGATCAGTGTGTAATGTTTTCCAATAGAGATGAAAATGATCAGACTAGGTGGGCTAAGTGGTTCTTATCTGCTGTCAAATTCTATTTTTTCACACCTGAGGAAGACACACAAGTGATCTTCAAACCTCATATACAATAAACATGTTATCACACCTCGCACTATACAAAGAATCACGGTAAAGAAATGACTACTTACTTTTTATATAAGACGCCATACGGCTTTTTCAAAGCATACTGAAATAAAAGTTCAAAACATCTAGTTACTGTGAATTCCAAAATATAACAAAAATATAATACAGTACATATATAATCTGTATTCAAAAACTAAAGGCAAGAATTTAAGCATATCAAAGCATGCTTAACAAACCTTAACACAGAGGTGCGCGCTGCGCTTACGGAGGCCCAGGGCTCTTCCCCAAAGCATTTAAAAAGTAAATGCCGGGGGATGGCGCAAGGCTTCTAAATTCCCTTACCTTGCCTCCAATGGGTTCGGGAGATGCGGCGCCATGACCATGTTAAAAGATGCCACAACATCACGACCCAGCAGTGTCCTTTGACACCGGAGACAAGGTAAGAGGGAGGGGGGGGTGGTTGAGCATGCAAAGGGGGTACAGGGGAAAGTTTGCGCACCCCTGCCTTGACATACATACGGAATATGATCTAGAATTAAGAATTAGTTAATTAGAATTAACTTAGGCTAAGGCCCCGCTGCATGGGTCCGCACGGCCGCCTTGCTTGCCGGCGGCGCGTGCAAGTCATTGCACCGCGATCTGCAGAAAACTTTTTTCGGCGCGGGGGGAAAAGTGGCCAAAAACAGGTCGGGGGGGGGGGGGGGGGGTGGGGTTTTGGCCATTGAGCTCGGGGAGAGGGGTGGAGGAGGTTGTGGGTGAAGGAGCAGAAGTTGTGGGTCCGCAGGATGGAGTGGTGTGGGTCTGGGAGGAGAGGGATAGATCGGGCCATCTACTTTGCTCTTGCACACTTCCCTCCCACTTTACACTACCACACTTCCCTCCCAAGCCGCCTCCCTCCGGTAGCTCCCCTCCTTCCCTCCTCATTGGCGCACTCGCGTACCACGTGCCGCGCCAACGCTTCTGATCACCAGAGCCTTGTAGCTCCGGCCGGCTGACGCGTCACAGCACGTAGTGAGACACGTCGGAAAGAGGCAGCGGGGACAACCATACTGCAGGTAAGGGGCTGGTGGCCCAGGCGCGCCGCCGACCGCAGCGCATCCTGAGCCTAAGAGGGATGATTGCAAGATCACACAAAAATATGCAACAAATTTAATACTCCAGGGTGTGTGTGTGTGTGTGTGTGTGTGTGTGTGTGTGTGTAGGTTGAGAACAATGATTAAGGCCGAAACCCCGGTGTCTGCGCTGCATGCGCGGCTACCAGCGCGAGCAGCTGAGATCCTCGGTCTGCGGTGAGCTGCAGGGGGAAAGACGGGGGTGAGCGTGACGGTGGCGCAGCCATGACGTCACCTGGCAGGTTCGCCCTCATTGGCTGAACCGCCGGGGAGCGTGGAAGTTGTGAACACAGATTTCCTGTCAGAGAAATCTGGTCACGCAGAGGGCCTGGCCCCATTGATGGGTGGGCTCTAGTCCCTGCAGCGCCCGGGACATAGCCTAAGGATCCACATTTTGCAGTGGACAATACACTGGAAAATTAGCAACATTACATTTTATTTGTCAGGTAAAACAACAGCTCAGAGCGATTTGCCACCATATATATATATATACGTACAATGTCTTTAAGCGATTGTGTCACTGTGTTGTTAGCATTCCCTCCTTTGATGAGCATAGCATTTTTTATATTTTCATTGAGCTTAGCCGCCCTGTTGTCCAGGAATCTCTTTGACCTTTTTGTTTTGGGTTTTCTGTGTGAAAAAAAAAAAAATGTAAAAAAGGTAAACCAAAAAGGATATAACAAAAAAAGATGTATTTTTTCAAACATACAAATTTGCTGAAATGTTAAAAATGGAGAGGGGGGGGGTGAGGGGGGAGAGAGAAACCACAACAGTCCTGATTTTTTTAAAATCTCAATTTAACTAAATTGTAATGGGCTTCTTATTCTGCTTGATGAGGAATAGCAACATAAAATGATTCTCAAGTATAACTTTATTATGCTGCAAGCAGTGACTTGTAAGCGCCTTATTTTGTTTTCGGTATCTTTTGAGAATGAAAAGTTAATTCTCTGACACTGGGGACACATCAGTGCCACCAAAACTAAAATAAATCTGAGGCCTTATAAATACATAATATAGCTGTATATCAATTAATATCATAGCTAGCTGAATCACCATCCATGTATGCACTATAAAAGCTTCTAGGAACAAATTTTCCAATAGTATATATATTTTTTTACACACCTGTGGTTATAGATTCATTGTTATGTTTACACGGTTTGGGGGGGAGGAGTGTGTGTGTGTGTGTGTGTGTGTGTAATTATATATATATATATATATATATATATATATATATATATATATATATATATATATATATATATATATATATATATATCACTCACTTAGGTAGGGCCCTTGAGGCTGGTTTGTGCTTGGTAAAGTACAAAGAGGGAACATCTCAAAAATAAAATGTATACCAGCACCAGAAATGCCAAAAATATAAGTGTGAATAAAGATTACGTTATTGTAAAATACTCCAAATACAGACCCAACGTTTCAGTCCCCAGGTATCAGGGCTGATGAAGGTCCCTATGGGCACTGTAACATTTGGTCTGCATGTAGAGCGTTACAATAAAGTGATATCTTTATTCACAATTACATTTTTGTCTTTTCTTGAGATATAGATATATATATATATATAGATATATATATATATATTAGTAACATTCTTTATATAGATGAGACATTATTACAATGTGTTTTTATTTACATAGATTTTTACAGATTTTAATTTATAAAATGTTTTACCAGGAAGTAATACATTGAGAGTTACCTCTCGTTTTCAAGTATGTCAAGTATGTCCTGGGCATAGAGTTAATACAAATAATACATGGTTACAAATACAGTTACAATAAGTGAATAGGGTACATTATCCTGTCCCACTCCACTCCCCCACGTATGGCTCATTGCCAACACGTACACAGTAAATTCACCTGTTGCCTTAAAGCACAGAAAGTAGGTACAAGTGAGATATAAAATAGCAAGGAAACTTTTAATTAATATATTTACTCATTAGTACACCTTCCCTTTATAGAGTAATCCCCATCCCCGACTATACCTTCTATTTATTAAAAAAAAAAAATTGTGTAACAGCTCGGGTTTGCAGTGAACTGAGAGCACTTATGCATAGAATACATATAATTCCGTCACTACAGTCTTATTTTAACCCGTTCGTTTACAGTCGGACCCCGCAGTCTCGGCCCCCAACTCTGGTGCCACTTACACCACACGGTCCAGCGCTGACATCCTGAACTATCCACGTGTGGGCCTACAATGCGCGAAGAGCTATTCCTTTTCCGGCCAGGAAAATGACGGCACATCCCGGCGCACAAACTGCGCGTCATCACAGCGAAAGAGGGAGGGGGGGGTCCCAGAGATCCAGAGCGGCCATCTTGTGTTGCGGCGGTGACGTCACTGCCCCATAGCTGAATCACTGGTGATGGCTGAGGGCCAGATATTACATCTGCGAGTGTCACGGGGGAGTCAGTCCTGGGTGTCAGATGTAGGGACATTTTTCGGTTTTAGAAGCTGGTAGAGACAGATTTGGCCACTGGGACAGTTACAGAACACTACTGAACCGGGTGAAAGATAATGCATGATACATTATACAACATAATAACTGAGCCATGTCAGAGCTTGTAATGTGCAGTCTAGGAGTGACACAGCCATTACTAATACAGGGCTGCTGCCCCAACATTTCAACAATCACTGGATGTCACCTTGTGTAACCTTATACACTTTAACCCTTTCATACTGAACTGGTCAATTCACACTTATGAGGGGGAATTCCTCTTATAATAATAGCCATTTTTACAGTCCCAGACAAAAATGTTTTACATTATTATTACATTTGTGTTCAATATAGGAAAGAACCAGAAATTGTCATACGGACATATTTGACAAGGATGAAAAGGGAAAGTAAAATGTGTAAAATAAGAATTCAAGGTATTCCTTCTGGTTAAATTCACTTTTCGCTACTTAACATCTTAACCCCATCCCCTGTCCCATAACTTTATCAATTTTGTGTGCCATCTCTTGAACCCACAACAGTGTTAAGAAAATTGAGTTTTATATAGAGCAGAGGTCCACAAAATACTTTTTCTGGTGGGTCTCTAACTTTAGTTAGTTCTTCTGCAGCCTGTGCAATTCCTAGTGTCACTAAAGGCTGATATTTATAGGTCTACTAGCTGATATACCCGGCGTTGCCCGGGCGTGGAAGGGCGGGGCAAAGGGCAGGGAGGGGGGGGGGCAAAGGGCAGGGAGGGGGGGGGCAAAGGGCAGGGAGGGGGGGGGGCAAAGGGCAGGGAGGGGGGGGGCAAAGGGCAGGGAGGGGGGGGGGCAAAGGGCAGGGATGGGGGGGGCAAAGGGCAGGGAGGGGGGGCAAAGGGCAGGGAGGGGGGGGCAAAGGGCAGGGAGGGGGGGGCAAAGGGCAGGGAGGGGGTGGCAAAGGGCAGGGAGGGGGTGGCAAAGGGCAGGGAGGGGGGTGGCAAAGGGCAGGGAGGGGGGGGGCAAAGGGTAGGGAGGGGGGGGGCAAAGGGTAGGGAGGGGGGGGGCAAAGGGCAAGGAGGGGGGGCAAAGGGCAGGGAGGGGGGGCAAAGGGCAGGGAGGGGGGGCAAAGGGCAGGGAGGGGGGGGCAAAGGGCAGGGAGGGGGGGGGCAAAGGGCAGGGAGGGGGGGGGGCAAAGGGCAGGGAGGGGGGGGCAAAGGGCAGGGAGGGGGGGCAAAGGGCAGGGAGGGGGGGGCAAAGGGCAGGGAGGGGTGGGCAAAGGGGAGGGGGGGGGCAAAGGGCAGGGAGGGGGAGGCAAAGGGCAGGGGGAGGGGGGGCAAAGGGCAGGGGGAGGGAGGGCAGGGGGGGCAAAGGGCAGGGTGAGTGTTGGACGCATTAAATAACCCATTCCCCTGCGTTTACTCACCTTGCACACGGCCGCGCTCCTGTTCCTACGGGTACGCCGTCCTCCTCCACCTCGGGCTCCTCAGCGGAGAGGCTGAGACGCTCCGGTGAGGAGGTGCTGTGCCTTTCGCGGGGAGAGGTGGAGACAGCCGGAGGAGCGCCCTCGGGGACGGACGCACAGTGCGTGCTCTGTGTGTGTGGGTGGGTGGGGGGGGGGGGGTGAGCGAGAGCGCCGGGTGAGGGAGTGGCCTATGTGTGGTGAGAGCCGTGGGGAGGTGAGAGTCCTCCGCTGTGTCCCAGGCGCTCGCTCCGCTCCCCCGCTGACTGTAGCGGCGCCAGGGGGGGGGGGGTGAAAGCGCGGGACACGGGGAGAGGAGGAGGTGCGCGTGGGTCACGATGAGTGAGGAAGAGGCGGAGCCTCCGGGACCGGCGGGTAAGAGACTGGGAGATGTGCTGCTAACACTGTGAGCCCCACCCCCCGGGTTATACATTGTATGTAACACCCCTGTCACGGGAGACCAGGCCCAATACACATTTATATTTAAGGGATCAGTCACAAGGCAAAACAGGCAGTAAAATAAATTGCGGTTTATTCGGATAAGACCTCGGAAACACACAGAAATACCAGAAACAGAGAATATACACACTTACGGGGGTCTGGGGAAGAGATCTACCCTTTTCTAGTTGCAAGGCGCCTGTTCAGCAAAGGCTTACCTTGATAGGACCTTGGGCTCCTGGACCGAAATCCAGCCTGCTGGCTAGGCCTCCCCATGCTTCCAGGTGTGAATAGCTCTTTCACAGAAGCACATGGAGAGAGGCCCGCCAGCGGCTGCTTGTCTTCAGATCTCCAACAGGAAAAAGAGAGAGAGAGCTGCTTTTACAGCACGCTCTTATATAGGCTGAAATCCTATCTAAATCATTGAGGAGAGTAATAGCCAATTAAAGCAGGGATTGAAATTACGCATTCACTGATAGGAGGGATAAATTCAAAATTTGCCAATAGAAACCTTGCTTATCAGTTCTGACATCCAGAGCCGTTTTATACCTGGCTCCGCTGTGTCTACTTAGAACAAAGACATCTTAATCAACATCCTGCTCACCAAATGGTTTCCCCCCTCTGCCATTCCTCTCCTCTTTGAACTATGGAATCTATGCAAACTAGCCAGCATATTACCCATATGCCTGTGCTTTCTGTATAGAACCTTATAGTAAACATTAAAACACAATATAAAGTACACTTCCTTACAGAATATAATCTGGGGAACCTTATACTTATAAGGGAAATAAATTGGGGAGATTTGGGCTTGGAAACCCTTTCTGAGCTGGGGCATTGAAATGCTAATTCACATGTAATTCACATGCTAATTCACACTGCCTTTTGTCACCAACCTGGGTTTAAATCACAAGACAAACATAATACATTGCAGTTTTAAAACACAGAGAACCAACATTTGGACACAAGAGCTGACACTCTCAGCCCATACCATATGGTTTCAGGGGCAGCCAGCCGGGTTCTCCCTTTATTAAGGAAGGCCGACACAGCCTATCGTCACAACCCCCCCCCCTACCGTGTGTGTGGGTCTGTGTGTGTGTGTGTCTGTGTCTGTGTGTCCTTTGGCCCGTCACTCCGCCTCAGGCCAATGAGAGGTGTGCGGGGGCGGGCGGGCCAAGGGACCAATGAGATTTCCCCTAGGGACACAGGACATCCAGACAGGCATACAGTGCTTTCACTAATATAGTATAAAGATACAGGTCTGGTATTTTATCAGTGTATTATTTTATATATATATATATATATATATATTATATATATCTTCTTCCGACGGTGTTACAATCCCTCCCGCCTATCCCTTCCCCTGTGTAGTATGCGATTATTTATAGATATATATATGACAAAAGAAACAAGCAAGAGTGAAGTAGCGCCTCTAATATATCCTGGACAAGGCTATTAAATTGAAGAACTAATTAACCCTACCTTGAAAGCGTTTAGTGGGGTGATGTGATGATAGCATATAGTACCTGCTAAAACCTATAATCTCAGAGTTGGTGTGATGTTAATTTAACACGATACTATTAATTAAAAATGAACAATATATTCAATAATAATAACATAAAATATTAAAAAAATGATTGAATAAAAAACCTTTATAAAAAACCTCTGAAAAAACAAAGTCCCGTTCAAAAAGCAATGACATCCAGGTATTGGCAGCCCGTTTCAAAGGGATCACTACTCCCTAAATATATCTGTGAAAAAAAGAGAAAAGAAAACAGGCGCACACCTAGTGCATTAACGTAATAACAAATGTAGGGCGTGGTCTGACTGAAGCCGTCACTTGCCCATGATCTTTGGTGCTGTTGGAGGAGAGACGCTGGTTCCTGGTCTCCCGTGCTACTGTTGCCGGCACTAAGACTCTGAAGCTGCTGGTTCTCGGAGGGACACCTTAAACGGAGCACCGAGTTGGAAGGACTTCACTTCCGGCCATCCGGTTACACGGAGGAGAGGCACGAGAGGACGCCATCATCTCTATTGGACAGCGTTGCTGGCACATGAGAGCCAATCTCATACCTGCTTATTTTTTTCAGTGCTCTTGTGAGTGGGCATTTGCTTGATTTTAAGTTCCATAAAACATTTGTTATTACGTTAATGCACTAGGTGTGCGCCCGTTTTCTTTTTTTCACAGATATATATATGCATTAACGTAATAACATATATAGAAAAGGACTGCGCTTGGGTATGGTGTGACAGCAATAGTATAATAATAAATGATCAGAAAATGTATAAATAAATAAAAAATAAAAAATATATATATATATAAGTTCTTCAGTATTTGGTGATACCTTTTTTATTGGACTAACAATTTATGACATAGGACAAGCTTTCGAGAGTTATCCTCTCTTCTTCAGGTCAAGCAATACTGATATATAAAGGAATCTGTGGCTAAAACTGTGTGGAGAGAGGAAAAAAAAAAACAACAGATATTTACTGTAGATAAGGTAGGGTGTTAAGTGTTTGAAGCCAGGGGACAGTGTCAAAGAAAGGTGGGGAGGGGGAGGGATACTGGGGGGGGGAGAGAAAGTGTGGATAAGAATAGAGGCAAGCAGGATGATTACAAGCAATTTTGATAGGGTGTGAGAAAACCCATGTCCGCATTAAGTCCTTTGGTTTTTGGTGTCAAAGAGTCTTATCATTCTGAGTTCAAATGTTTTCCGTTCTTGGGTGCTTTTAAACATTCCATTGAGGATTTTGATTTTTAGATCATTTATGGAATGATCTGGTTGTGAGAAGTGATGCCCCACAGGTGAGCAGTATCTTCCTTCTTCGTGATGGAGTATAGAGTGTCTGTGCATATTTATTCTTCCTTGTAGTTTTTGGCTGGTTTCCCCAATGTAGCAACCTTGGTCACATTTGTTGCACTGAATCATACACACTAAATTCCTGGATGTGCAGCTGTATGATCCTTTAACATTGAATGTTCTATGGTTGTGACTGTCTGTGGGAGCTTGGCAAATATGTTTGCAGAGTTTGCAGCGTTTGTTGCTGCACGGTTTTGTGCCATTATCCATGTCTTTAAAATCGTTGTGAAGTTTTCTGCTGACTAATTTCTGTTTGAGGTTTGGTGGTTGCCGGAATGCAAGAATGGGGGGTTTGGGAAAGATTTCTTTTAATGTCGCATCCTCTGTCAGCATGGGTTGCAGATCTTTGATTATTTTTCGTATACCCTCTAGGGTAGGGTTGTATGTGGTCACTAATGGTATGCGTGTGGTAGGTTCTTTCTGTCTGTATTGTAGCAGGTGTTCTCGTGGGGCTTTTATTGCAGATGTAATAGTTTTGGCAATGGTCTTTGGTTTGTATCCCTTCTGTCTGAACGATTCGGTCAGGGTTGTGAGATGCCTGTTTCTGTCTTCAGTGTCAGAGCATATGCGGTGGTATCTTATAGCCTGGCTGTGTATGATACCTTGTTTTGTATGAGTGGGATGGTGTGAGGAATCGGGGAGTACGTCCCTTGCGGCGCTCTCCCTCCTCGCCTATCTATAGTACTGCAGCGGCAGCTGCCGAAGATTCGCCCCCCGCTGATGTGCGCATCACCGTTCCTGTTACAGAGCGTGCGCGCACCCGCTCTTTCTATGCACGGTCACTGAGCATAGCTCCGCCCCCTTGGGACGCTCCGCACCTCCGCTGTGCGCGGTGCACGCGCATGACGGCGTGCAACGAGCCCCAGCTACGTGTCAAGCTTTGCTATGAGCCTTGTCTCCTGCAGCCTATCCTGGCATCTGCAGAGGCCCCGCCTCCGCTCCCTCCCCTACTGGTTCCTGTCTCCTATATAAGACTGCCTCTTCCTGGCATACCTTGCTGAACATAGACTTTGTGTAGCCTTGTGTGTGCCTGGCTTGTCCAGCCCTGTCTTGCTTTGTTTTCTACAGTTTCCTCTCGTGTACCGACCTGGCTTTGCATTTGGATTCTCTCTGGCTCTTTACCCCTGGCTTACGGATAACGACTATGTGTACCTCTCCTACCCTTGGAACCTGGCGAGTATTGGATTAACCCTTTTTCTTCATACCCAGACCCAGCAACGCTACAAACCACCAACTGGGCCCGCCTTCGCTACTGTGGGTGTGTGGCATTGTCCTTCCCACCTCAGTGCCGGGTCAGGTCTTGTCTGTAGGCTCGCACAAGCGTGACAGATGGAAGCTGGAGTTGTGGAGGTAACTGCATCTGTCAGTAGGTTTCTTGTATACAGATGTGTGTAGTTTGTATATGAGGGATAGGTTTCATCCACAGATATCATTCCAGGCTGTTTTAAAGTAAACTTTTCTTGCTTTATCCATTGTAACATCGGCCAAAGAAGAGATCAGTGTATCTCGAAACCTCGGAACTCGGAATTTTTTAGAATTCGGAATTTGGAATTTTAGAATTCGGAACTCGGAATTTTAGAATTCATAAATTTTAGAATTCCAGAACTCGGAATTTTTAGAATTCGGAACTCGGAATTTTTATAATTAGGAACTCGGAATTTGGAATTTTAGAATTCGGAACTCGGAATTTTAGAATTCATGAATTTTAGAATTCCGGAATTCGGAATTTTAGAATTCCGGAACTCGGAATTTTTAGAATTCGGAACTCGGAATTTGGAATTTTAGAATTCGGAACTCGGAATTTGGAATTTTAGAATTCGGAATTTTAGAATTCCAGAACTCGGAATTTTTAGAATTCAGAACTCCGAATTTGGAATTTTAGAATTCGGAACTCCGAATTTGGAATTTTAGAATTCGGAACTCGGAATTTTTAGAATTCGGAACTCGGAATTTGGAATTTTAGAATTCGGAACTCGGAATTTTAGAATTCGGAACTCGGAATTTTTAGCATTCGGAACTCGGAATTTGGAATTTTAGAATTCGGAACTCGGAATTTTAGAATTCGGAACTCGGAATTTTTAGAATTCGGAACTCGGAATTTTTAGAATTCGGAACTCGGAATTTTTAGAATTCGGAATTCGGAATTTGGAATTTTAGAATTCGGAACTCGGAATTTTAGAATTCGGAACTCGGAATTTTAGAATTCGGAACTCGGAATTCGAAATCGAGTTCCGAATTCTAAAAATTCCGAGTTCCGAATTCTAAAATTCCGATTTCCGAATTCTAAAATTCCAAATTCCGAGTTCCGAATTCTAAAAATTCCGAGTTCCGAATTCTAAAAATTCCGAGTTCCGAATTCTAAAATTCCGAGTTCCGAATTCTAAAATTCCGAGTTCCGAATTCTAAAATTCCGAGTTCCGAATTCTAAAAATTCCAAATTCCGAGTTCCGAATTCTAAAATTCCGAGTTCCGAATTCTAAAAATTCCAAATTCCGAGTTCTGAATTCTAAAATTCCGATTTCCGAATTCTAAAATTCCAAATTCCGAGTTCCGAATTTTAAAAATTCCGAGTTCCGAATTCTAAAATTCCGATTTCCGAATTCTGAAATTCCAAATTCCGAGTTCCGAATTCTAAAAATTCCAAATTCCGAGTTCCGAATTCTAAAAATTCCAAATTCCGAATTCTAAAAATTCCGAGTTCCGAATTCTAAAATTCCGAGTTCCAAATTCTAAAAATTCCGAGTTCCGAATTCTAAAAATTCCGAGTTCCGGAATTCTAAAATTCCGAGTTCCGGAATTCTAAAATTCATGAATTCTAAAATTCCGAGTTCCAAATTCTAAGATTCCGAGTTCCGAATTCTAAAAATTCCGAGTTCCGAATTCTAAAAATTCCAAATTCTGAGTTCCGAATTCTAAAATTCCGATTTCCGAATTTTAAAATTCCAAATTCCGAGTTCCGAATTTTAAAAATTCCGAGTTCCGAATTCTAAAATTCCGATTTCCGAATTCTAAAATTCCAAATTCCGAGTTCCGAATTCTAAAAATTCCAAATTCCGAGTTCCGAATTCTAAAAATTCCAAATTCCGAATTCTAAAAATTCCGAGTTCCGAATTCTAAAATTCCGAGTTCCAAATTCTAAAAATTCCGAGTTCCGAATTCTAAAAATTCCGAGTTCCGGAATTCTAAAATTCCGAGTTCCGGAATTCTAAAATTCATGAATTCTAAAATTCCGAGTTCCGAATTCTAAAATTCCGAGTTCCGAATTCTAAAAATTCCGAGTTCCAAATTCTAAAATTCCGAGTTCTGAATTCTAAAAATTCCAAGTTCCGAATTCTAAAATTCCGAGTTCCAAATTCTAAAAATTCCGAGTTCCGAATTCTAAAAATTCCGAGTTCCGGAATTCTAAAATTCCGAGTTCCGGAATTCTAAAATTCATGAATTCTAAAATTCCGAGTTCCGAATTCAAAAATTCCAAATTCCGAGTTCCGAATTCTAAAATTCCAAGTTCCGAATTCTAAAATTCCAAATTCTAAAAATTCCGTGTTCCAAATTCTAAAAATTCCGAGTTCCGAATTCTAAAAATTCCGAGTTCCGGAATTCTAAAATTCCGAGTTCCGGAATTCTAAAATTCATGAATTCCGGAATTCTAAAATTCATGAATTCTAAAATTCCGAGTTCCGAATTCAAAAATTCCAAATTCCGAGTTCCGAATTCTAAAATTCCAGGTTCCGAATTCTAAAATTCCAAATTCCGAATTCTAAAAATTCCGAGTTCCGAATTCTAAAAATTCCGAGTTCCGGAATTCTAAAATTCCGAGTTCCGGAATTCTAAAATTCATGAATTCTAAAATTCCGAGTTCCGAATTCAAAAATTCCAAATTCCGAGTTCCGAATTCTAAAATTCCAAGTTCCGAATTCTAAAATTCCAAATTCCGAATTCTAAAAATTCCGTGTTCCAAATTCTAAAAATTCTGAGTTCCGAATTCCAAAAATTCCGAGTTCCGGAATTCTAAAATTCATGAATTCTAAAATTCCGAGTTCCGAATTCAAAAATTCCAAATTCCGAGTTCCGAATTCTAAAATTCCAGGTTCCGAATTCTAAAATTCCAAATTCCGAATTCTAAAAATTCCGAGTTCCGGAATTATAAAATTCCGAATTATAAAATTCCGAGTTCCGAATTCTAAAATTCCAAATTCCGAGTTCCGAATTCTAAAAATTCCAAATTCCGAGTTCCGAATTCTAAAAATTCTAAATTCCGAATTCTAAAAATTCCGAGTTCCGAATTCTAAAATTCCGAGTTCCAAATTCTAAAAATTCCGAGTTCCGAATTCTAAAAATTCCGAGTTCCGGAATTCTAAAATTCCGAGTTCCGGAATTCTAAAATTCATGAATTCTAAAATTCCGAGTTCCGAATTCAAAAATTCCAAATTCCGAGTTCCGAATTCTAAAATTCCAAGTTCCGAATTCTAAAATTCCAAATTCCGAATTCTAAAAATTCCGTGTTCCAAATTCTAAAAATTCTGAGTTCCGAATTCTAAAAATTCCGAGTTCCGGAATTCTAAAATTCCGAGTTCCGGAATTCTAAAATTCATGAATTCTAAAATTCCGAGTTCCGAATTCAAAAATTCCAAATTCCGAGTTCCGAATTCTAAAATTCCAGGTTCCGAATTCTAAAATTCCAAATTCCGAATTCTAAAAATTCCGAGTTCCGGAATTATAAAATTCCGAATTCTAAAATTCCGAGTTCCGAATTCTAAAATTCCAAATTCCGAGTTCCGAATTCTAAAAATTCCGAGTTCCGAATTCTAAAATTCCAAATTCCGAGTTCCGAATTCTAAAAATTCCGAGTTCCGAATACTAAAATTCCAAATTCCGAGTTCCGAATTCTAAAAATTCCGAGTTCCGAATTCTAAAAATTCCGAGTTCCGGAATTCTAAAATTCCGAGTTCCGGAATTCTAAAATTCATGAATTCTAAAATTCCGAGTTCCGAATTCTAAAATTCCAAATTCCGAGTTCCGAATTCTAAAATTCCGATTTCCGAATTCTAAAATTCCAAATTCCGAGTTCCGAATTCTAAAAATTCCGAGTTCCGAATTCTAAAATTCCAAATTCCGAATTCTAAAAATTCCGAGTTCCGGAATTCTAAAATTCCGAATTCTAAAATTCCGAGTTCCGAATTCTAAAATTCCAAATTCCGAGTTCCGAATTCTAAAAATTCCGAGTTCCGAATTCTAAAATTCCAAATTCGGAGTACCAAATTCTAAAAATTCCGAGTTCCGAATTCTAAATTCCAAATTCCGAGTTCCGAATTCTAAAATTCCAAATTCCGAGTTCCGAATTCTAAAAATTCCGAGTTCCGAATTCTAAAAATTCCGAGTTCCGGAATTCTAAAATTCCGAGTTCCGAATTCTAAAAATTCCAACTTCCGAGTTCCGAATTCTAAAATTCATGAATTCTAAAATTCCGAGTTCTGAATTCTAAAAATTCCAAGTTCCGAATTCTAAAATTCCGAATTCCAAATTCTAAAAATTCCGAGTTCCGAATTCTAAAAATTCCGAGTTCCGGAATTCTAAAATTCCGAGTTCCGGAATTCTAAAATTCATGAATTCTAAAATTCCGAGTTCCGAATTCAAAAATTGCAAATTCCGAGTTCCGAATTCTAAAATTCCGAGTTCCGAATTTTAAAATTCCGAGTTCCGAATTCTAAAATAAAGAGTTCCGGAATTCTAAAATTCCGAGTTCCGAATTCTAAAATTCCAAATTCCGAGTTCCGAATTCTAAAATTCCGAGTTCCGGAATTCTAAAATTCCGAGTTCCGAATTCTAAAAATTCCGAGTTCCGAATTCTAAAAATTCCGAGTTCCGAATTGTAAAATTCCGAGTTCTGAATTCTAAAATTCCGAGTTCCGAATTCTAAAAATTCCGAGTTCGAATTTTAGAATTCGGAAATCGGAATTTTAGAATTTGGAACTCGGAATTTGGAATTTTTAGAATTCAGAACTCGGAATTTGGAATTTTTAGAATTCGGAACTCGGAATTTTAGAATTCGGAACTCGGAATATTTAGAATTCGTAACTCGGAATTTGGAATTTTAGAATTCGGAACTCGGAATTTTAGAATTCCGGAACTCGGAATTTTAGACTTCCGGAACTCGGAATTTTTAGGATTCGGAACTCGGAATTTGGAATTTTAGAATTCGGAACTCGGAATTTTACAATTCGGAACTCGGATTTTTTAGAATTCGGAACTCGGAATTTGGAATTTTAGAATTCGGAACTCTGAATTTTTAGAATTCGTAACTCGGAATTTGGAATTTTAGAATTCGGAACTCGGAATTTTTAGAATTCGGAACTTGGAATTTTAGAATTCGGAACTCGGAATTTTTAGAATTCGGAACTCGGAATATTTAGAATTCGTAACTCGGATTTTTTAGAATTCGGAACTCGGAATTTGGAATTTTAGAATTCGGAACTCTGAATTTTTAGAATTCGTAACTCGGAATTTGGAATTTTAGAATTCGGAACTCGGAATTTTTAGAATTCGGAACTTGGAATTTTAGAATTCGGAACTCGGAATTTTTAGAATTCGGAACTCGGAATATTTAGAATTCGTAACTCGGAATTTGGAATTTTAGAATTCGGAACTCGGAATTCGGATCTCGGAATTTGGAATTTTAGAATTCGGAACTCGGAATTTGGAATTTTAGAATTCGGAACTCGGAATTTTAGCATTCGGAACTCGGAATTTTTAGAATTCGGAACTCGGAATTTTAGAATTCCGGAACTCGGAATTTTTAGAATTCGGAACTCGGAATTTAGAATTTTAGAATTCGGAACTCGGAATTTTAGAATTCGGAACTCGGAATTTTTAGAATTCGGAACTTGGAATTTTAGAATTCGGAACTCGGAATTTTTAGAATTCGGAACTCGGAATATTTAGAATTCGTAACTCGGAATTTGGAATTTTAGAATTCGGAACTCGGAATTCGGATCTCGGAATTTGGAATTTTAGAATTCGGAACTCGGAATTTTTAGAATTCGGAATTCGGAATTTTTAGAATTCGGAACGCGGAATTTGGAATTTTAGAATTCGGAACTCGGAATTTTTAGAATTCGGAACTCGGAATTTTAGAATTCCGGAACTCGGAATTTTTAGAATTCGGAACTCGGAATTTGGAATTTTAGAATTCGGAAATCGGAATTTTAGAATTCGGAACTCGGAATTTGGAATTTTAGAATTCGGAACTCGGAATTTTTAGAATTCGGAACTCGGAATTTGGAATTTTAGAATTCGGAACTCGGAATTTTAGAATTCGGAATTTTAGAATTCCGGAACTCGGAATTTTTAGAATTCGGAATTTGGAATTTTAGAATTCGGAACTCGGAATTTTAGAATTCATGAATTTTAGAATTCCGGAACTCAGGATTTTAGAATTCCGGAACTCGGAATTTTTAGAATTCGGAACTCGGAATTTTTAGAATTTGGAACTCGGAATTTTAGAATTCGGAACTCGGAATTTTTAGAATTCGGAACTCGGAATTTGGAATTTTAGAATTCGGAACTCGGAATTTTTTGAATTCGGAACTCGGAATTTGGAATTTTAGAATTCGGAACTCGGAATTTTAGAATTCGGAATTTTAGAATTCCGGAACTCGGAATTTTTAGAATTCGGAATTTGGAATTTTTTAATTCGGAACTCGGAATTTTAGAATTCGGAACTCGGAATTTGGAATTTTAGAATTCGGAACTCGGAATTTTAGAATTCATGAATTTTAGAATTCCGGAACTCGGAATTTTAGAATTCCGGAACTCGGAATTTTTAGAATTCGGAATTTGGAATTTTTTAATTCGGAACTTGGAATTTTAGAATTCGGAACTCGGAATTTTAGAATTCATGAATTTTAGAATTCCGGAACTCGGAATTTTAGAATTCCGGAACTCGGAATTTTTAGAATTCGGAACTCGGAATTTTTAGAATTCGGAACTCGGAACTCGGAATTTTTAGAATTCGGAACTCGGAACTCGGAATTTTTAGAATTCGGAACTCGGAATTTAGAATTTTAGAATTCGGAACTCGGAATTTTAGAATTCGGAACTCGGAATTTTTAGAATTCGGAACTCGGAATTTTTAGAATTCGGAACTCGGAATTTTTAGAATTCGGAACTCGGAATTTGGAATTTTAGAATTCGGAACTCGGAATTTTAGAATTCGGAATTTTAGAATTCCGGAACTCGGAATTTTTAGAATTCGGAATTTGGAATTTTAGAATTCGGAACTCGGAATTTTAGAATTCGGAACTCGGAATTTGGAATTGTAGAATTCGGAACTCGGAATTTTAGAATTCATGAATTTTAGAATTCCGGAACTCAGGATTTTAGAATTCCGGAACTCGGAATTTTTAGAATTCGGAATTTTAGAATTTCCGGAACTTGGAATTTTTAGAATTCGGAATTTGGAATTTTAGAATTCGGAACTCGGAATTTTAGAATTCGGAACTCGGAATTTGGAATTGTAGAATTCGGAACTCGGAATTTTAGAATTCACGAATTTTTGAATTCGGAACTCGGAATGTTAGAATTCGGAATTTTAGAATTTCCGGAACTTGGAATTTTTAGAATTCGGAATTTGGAATTTTAGAATTCGGAACTCGGAATTTTAGAATTCGGAACTCGGAATTTGGAATTGTAGAATTCGGAACTCGGAATTTTAGAATTCATGAATTTTAGAATTCCGGAACTCAGGATTTTAGAATTCCGGAACTCGGAATTTTTAGAATTCGGAACTCGGAATTTGGAATTTTTAGAATTCCGGAACTCGGAATTTTTAGAATTCGGAATTTGGAATTTTAGAATTCGGAACTCTGAATTTTTAGAATTCGGAACTCGGAATTTTTAGAATTTGGAACTCGGAATTTTAGAATTCGGAACTCGGAATTTTTAGAATTCGGAACTCGGAATTTTAGAATTCGGAACTCGGAATTTTTAGAATTCGGAACTCGGAATTTGGAATTTTAGAATTCGGAACTTGGAATTTGGAATTTTAGAATTCGGAACTCGGAATTTTTAGAATTCGGAACTCGGAATTTTTAGAATTCGGAACTCGGAATTTGGAATTTTAGAATTCGGAACTCGGAATTTTTAGAATTCGGAACTCGGAATTTTAGAATTCCGGAACTCGGAATTTTTAGAATTCGGAACTCGGAATTTGGAATTTTAGAATTCGGAAATCGGAATTTTAGAATTCGGAACTCGGAATTTGGAATTTTAGAATTCGGAACTCGGAATTTTTAGAATTCGGAACTCGGAATTTGGAATTTTAGAATTCGGAACTCGGAATTTTAGAATTCGGAATTTTAGAATTCCGGAACTCGGAATTTTTAGAATTCGGAATTTGGAATTTTAGAATTCGGAACTCGGAATTTTAGAATTCGGAACTCGGAATTTGGAATTGTAGAATTCGGAACTCGGAATTTTAGAATTCATGAATTTTAGAATTCCGGAACTCAGGATTTTAGAATTCCGGAACTCGGAATTTTTAGAATTCGGAACTCGGAATTTTTAGAATTTGGAACTCGGAATTTTAGAATTCGGAACTCGGAATTTTTAGAATTCGGAATTTGGAATTTTAGAATTCGGAACTCGGAATTTTAGAATTCGGAACTCGGAATTTGGAATTTTAGAATTCGGAACTCGGAATTTTAGAATTCGGAATTTTAGAATTCCGGAACTCGGAATTTTTAGAATTCGGAATTTGGAATTTTTTAATTCGGAACTCGGAATTTTAGAATTCGGAACTCGGAATTTGGAATTTTAGAATTCGGAACTCGGAATTTTAGAATTCATGAATTTTAGAATTCCGGAACTCGGAATTTTAGAATTCCGGAACTCGGAATTTTTAGAATTCGGAATTTGGAATTTTTTAATTCGGAACTTGGAATTTTAGAATTCGGAACTCGGAATTTTAGAATTCATGAATTTTAGAATTCCGGAACTCGGAATTTTAGAATTCCGGAACTCGGAATTTTTAGAATTCGGAACTCGGAATTTTTAGAATTCGGAACTCGGAACTCGGAATTTTTAGAATTCGGAACTCGGAACTCGGAATTTTTAGAATTCGGAACTCGGAATTTGGAATTTTAGAATTCGGAACTCGGAATTTTAGAATTCGGAATTTTAGAATTCGGAACTCGGAATTTTTAGAATTTGGTACTCCGAATTTGGAATTTTAGAATTCGGAACTCGGAATGTTAGAATTCGGAATTTTAGAATTCCGGAACTCGGAATTTTTAGAATTCGGAATTTGGAATTTTAGAATTCGGAACTCGGAATTTTAGAATTCGGAACTCGGAATTTGGAATTGTAGAATTCGGAACTCGGAATTTTAGAATTCATGAATTTTAGAATTCCGGAACTCAGGATTTTAGAATTCCGGAACTCGGAATTTTTAGAATTCGGAACTCGGAATTTGGAATTTTTAGAATTCCGGAACTCGGAATTTTTAGAATTCGGAATTTGGAATTTTAGAATTCGGAACTCGGAATTTTTAGAATTCGGAACTCGGAATTTTTAGAATTTGGAACTCGGAATTTTAGAATTCGGAACTCGGAATTTTTAGAATTCGGAACTCGGAATTTTAGAATTCGGAACTCGGAATTTTTAGAATTCGGAACTCGGAATTTGGAATTTTAGAATTCGGAACTTGGAATTTGGAATTTTAGAATTCGGAACTCGGAATTTTTAGAATTCGGAACTCGGAATTTTTAGAATTCGGAACTCGGAATTTGGAATTTTAGAATTCGGAACTCGGAATTTGGAATTTAGAATTCGGAACTCGGAATTTTTAGAATTTGGTACTCCGAATTTGGAATTTTAGAATTCGGAACTCGGAATTTTAGAATTCGGAATTTGGAATTTTAGAATTCGGAACTCGGAATTTTAGAATTCGGAACTCGGAATTTTTAGAATTCGGTACTCGGAATTTTAGAATTCCGGAACTCGGAATTTTTAGAATTCGGAACTCGGAATTTGGAATTTTAGAATTCGGAAATCGGAATTTTAGAATTCGGAACTCGGAATTTGGAATTTTAGAATTCGGAACTCGGAATTTTAGAATTCATGAATTTTAGAATTCCGGAACTCGGAATTTTTAGAATTTGGAACTCGGAATTTTAGAATTCGGAACTCGGAATTTTTAGAATTCGGAACTCGGAATTTGGAATTTTAGAATTCGGAACTCGGAATTTGGAATTTTAGAATTCGGAACTCGGAATTTTTAGAATTCGGAACTCGGAATTTGGAATTTTAGAATTCGGAACTCGGAATTTTAGAATTCGGAATTTTAGAATTCCGGAACTCGGAATTTTTAGAATTCGGAATTTGGAATTTTAGAATTCGGAACTCGGAATTTTAGAATTCGGAACTCGGAATTTGGAATTGTAGAATTCGGAACTCGGAATTTTAGAATTCATGAATTTTAGAATTCCGGAACTCAGGATTTTAGAATTCCGGAACTCGGAATTTTTAGAATTCGGAACTCGGAATTTTTAGAATTTGGAACTCGGAATTTTAGAATTCGGAACTCGGAATATTTAGAATTCGGAACTCGGAATTTTAGAATTCGGAACTCGGAATTTTTAGAATTCGGAACTCGGAATTTTAGAATTCGGAACTCGGAATTTTTAGAATTCGGAACTCGGAATTTGGAATTTTAGAATTCGGAACTCGGAATTTTAGAATTCGGAATTTTAGAATTCCGGAACTCGGAATTTTTAGAATTCGGAATTTGGAATTTTAGAATTCGGAACTCGGAATTTTAGAATTCGGAACTCGGAATTTGGAATTTTAGAATTCGGAACTCGGAATTTTAGAATTCATGAATTTTAGAATTCCGGAACTCGGAATTTTAGAATTCCGGAACTCGGAATTTTTAGAATTCGGAACTCGGAATTTTTAGAATTTGGAACTCGGAATTTTTAGAATTCGGAACTCGGAATTTGGAATTTTAGAATTCGGAACTCGGAATTTGGAATTTTAGAATTCGGAACTCGGAATTTTTAGAATTCGGAACTCGGAATTTGGAATTTTAGAATTCGGAACTCGGAATTTTAGAATTCGGAATTTTAGAATTCCGGAACTCGGAATTTTTAGAATTCGGAATTTGGAATTTTTTAATTCGGAACTCGGAATTTTAGAATTCGGAACTCGGAATTTGGAATTTTAGAATTCGGAACTCGGAATTTTAGAATTCATGAATTTTAGAATTCCGGAACTCGGAATTTTAGAATTCCGGAACTCGGAATTTTTAGAATTCGGAATTTGGAATTTTTTAATTCGGAACTTGGAATTTTAGAATTCGGAACTCGGAATTTTAGAATTCATGAATTTTAGAATTCCGGAACTCGGAATTTTAGAATTCCGGAACTCGGAATTTTTAGAATTCGGAACTCGGAATTTTTAGAATTCGGAACTCGGAACTCGGAATTTTTAGAATTCGGAACTCGGAACTCGGAATTTTTAGAATTCGGAACTCGGAATTTAGAATTTTAGAATTCGGAACTCGGAATTTTAGAATTCGGAACTCGGAATTTTTAGAATTCGGAACTCGGAATTTTAGAATTCGGAACTCGGAATTTTTAGAATTCGGAACTCGGAATTTGGAATTTTAGAATTCGGAACTCGGAATTTGGAATTTTAGAATTCGGAACTCGGAATTTTTAGAATTCGGAACTCGGAATTTGGAATTTTAGAATTCGGAACTCGGAATTTTAGAATTCGGAATTTTAGAATTCCGGAACTCGGAATTTTTAGAATTCGGAATTTGGAATTTTTTAATTCGGAACTCGGAATTTTAGAATTCGGAACTCGGAATTTGGAATTTTAGAATTCGGAACTCGGAATTTTAGAATTCATGAATTTTAGAATTCCGGAACTCGGATTTTTAGAATTCCGGAACTCGGAATTTTTAGAATTGTGTGGAAGTGATCCGCTCCACAGATTCAGTCACTAAGACTGGTGGATAGGAAATCCATACCAGACTTTACAAGGGTTCTGGTTTCTCACTCACCTGCTCATCTAATTACTAGAACAGGTATTTAGAGCAGAAATGGTTGTTTTTTCAGTCTCTCTTCTAGAGCCTGGAGGCTGGGGCATGCTGCTCCCCTGTATCCAGTTCGGGGAGGACGCCCCCTTCATGACTTTCGCTGTCCGGAAGCATTGCCTGGACTCTGGGGATGCGGTCCCCCATCTATCAGTAAAGCTATGTCTAAAAACTGTGGATATTATTATGCTGTATCTAGTGACCCTAAATGAGAGGGTATTGTTTAAACTGGGGAACCAGTTTAATTGGCCCAGCAACAGTTAGAGAGGCATATTCTGCTGTGTAGTTAGAGGGATAGGATTTATTTATATGATTTCTTTGGTTTCTTAAAGTGACAATGTGTGAAATATTATATCACTGATATGAGTAAATCGCTATAGGTTAATGATTGAGTGCCTCCTGCCTATACCTGTTAAAGCTACAGTGCCGTAGTGGGATGAAAATAAAGCAGGCAAAAGCCTGAGTTAAGCAATGTAATGCTTTGTATTATCCTGTTATTTCCCTAATTAACCCTACAAGACTGTGTCATGAAGAGCCCAGACAGACGTCAGCGCTACAAAAGAGGGGTGTTTGTCACAGTAAAGGTATGAGCGAAGACTGTCATGGTGGGGACTGTCTCCAGTACACCTGGAGCCTGCAATGACTGCTGACACCTTGCAAAAAACTTGAAGGATCACCAAAAGCCTGTCCTGTTTCCCCTTACTATCGCGGACCCTCAGCATCTCCTGGACCCTCACAGGTAATAAGCACCATGACACCTGTAGCAATAGTAAGATCTCCCAGAGGAGGGGGGGAAGCGCTATATACAGTATATATTTATGTGTGTGTGTGTGTGTGTTGGTAACCAGCTTAGCTACCCACTCAGTTAGAAAGGGCTGGAGTAAAGGTTTAGTTATTCTCCAAAATGGAGTAGGCCTTTATTTTGTGTCTTTTTGTATGTTTTGCCTTGTTAAAGGAACAGGCACAATAAAGCTAGGATTTAATTTCACCCTAAGTAGTCTCCATTAAATACCTCTGCACACATCTCTTACAACGGGCCAGTATGATTGCACATCTTAAAAATTATCCACAAAGTTATAGGGCCATGTCATTGACATTTCAGTCAATAGATGACCTTCCAGATAGTGAACATTGAGGAGAATCTTTACCCTATACAATCCCATATTTGGAATTCTCCATATGTTGAAGATGTGAAATCATGGTACTGTCAAAATACTTTAAAAGGTCCCTGACAGCAGGAAACGATAGTAGTCAAAAAGATACGCCTCAGAGGTCTATTCAATAAAGTGCTGTATCAATTAACACCGTTATTTCACTTGGCTTTGGTACTATGGACCTTATTTAGATAAAATTCCTTATTGAAGTCAATAGAGAATTCGGGCAAAAACTGCCCAAGCGGCCGATTCAGCTGATAAAAAATAAGCCCCTATATATCCTACATACTTCATGTTGTGTTTTGAATTTTCCTATGATCTGTCCCCTGGATAGTTTGCAACAAGGAATGGAAGAGAGCCAAGCTACATAAAGTACATCCCTTGACATATGTAACCCAATCGCTGCTGTTTTTATCACCCCAGTATCTTCTTGTCACATTAGCGGCATATGCTAGATAGATGAACTGTAGTCCCTCCTAAACTGCGCACTACCAAGATCAAATTCACAATTTGGCAAATACAAGAGAGCTATACTTGTTTTCTGTGTTTGGGAATAATTTAACCTGATTTACTATAGGGAAATGCTCTCTTGGTACAGGTGAACCCCGTTATAGTGCGACCCGTTATAACACGAAATCGGTTATAACGCGGTTTTCACGTGGCTCCCGTTAAAAAAAAAAAAAAAAAAAATTTAAAAATGTAAAAAAAAATTTTTACATTTTTTTTGCACATTCTCACTGCAAACACTCTCACTGCACACACTCTCACTGCACACACTCTCACTGCACACACTCTCACTGCACACTGCACAAACTCTCACTGCACACTGCACACAGCACACTGCACACACTCCCAGCACACACTCTCACAGCACACACTCTCACAGCACACACTCTCACAGCACACACTCTCACAACACACACTCTCACAGCACACACTCTCACTGCACACACTCTCACTGCACACTCTCTCACTGCTCACAGCACTCACTGCACACACTCTCACTGCACACACTCTCACTGCACACACTCTCACTGCACACTGCACACACTCTCACTGCACACTGCACACACTCTCACTGCACACTGCTCACAGCACACTGCACACACTCCCAGCACACACTCTCACCGCACACACTCACTGCACACTGCTCACAGCATACTGCACACACTTCCAGCACTCCCAGCACTCATTGCACACACTCTAACTGCACATACTCTCACTGCACACACTCTCACTGCACACGGCACACACTCTCACTGCACACTGCACACACCACACTGCACACACTCCCAGAACTCACTGCACACTGCACACACTCTCACTGCACACTGCACACACACTCACTGCACACACACTCACTGCACACACTCTCACTGCACCACTGCACACACTCTCACTGCACACACTCTCACTGCACACACACTCACTGCACACACACTCACTGCACACACACTCACTGCACACACACTCACTGCACACACTGCACACACTGCACACTCTCTCACTGCACACTCTCTCACTGCACACTCTCTCACTGCACACTCTCTCACTGCACACTCTCTCACTGCACACTCTCTCACTGCACACTCTCTCACTGCACACTCTCACAGCACACTCTCACAGCACACTCTCACAGCACACAGCTCACACAGCACTCACAGCACAGCACTCACAGCACACTCACAGCACACTCTCACAGCACACAGCACTCACAGCACATTCACAGCACACAGCACTCACAGCACACTCTCACAGCACTCAGCACACAGCACACTGCACGCACAGCACACTCTCACAGCACTCACAGCACTCACAACACACTCTCACAGCACTCACAGCACACTACACCACACCTCCCACTCCCCCTCCCTACCTTTGGTGTTGGCTGCTGAGATCAGAGTGGAGCTGGCATCAGGAGGAGGGGGGGGGGTGTCGGGAGGAGGGGGGGGGGTGTCGGGTGGAGGGGGGGTGAGTGAGGAGCAGGCTGGGACTCGGAGGGCTGCGTGGGCTATGCCGCGGAGGGCCGGTAGGTGTGGGGGCCTGGGGGGGGAGGAAATGGATGCCAGTGGTGGGAGGTAAGGAGCAGGTTGCGGCTGGACTCGCCGTTGCTAGGGGACGTGTAGGGCTTTCGGCCACCTGTGCCTTCCTTCCTTCCCTCCTCACTCCCTCCCTCCCGATCAGGTGCGCGGCGGCCATTTTTTTTTAAAATTAGCGCGACCCCGGTTCTAGCGCGGTCAGATCGGGTGGCCCCCGAGGACCACGCTATAATGGGGTTTAGCTGTATTATGTTTGTTTATCATGATATTATAATTACTTGCCATTTTCTCACTTTCACACAGTAGTGTCTCAAGGCGGGCGCAGGTTAAAACAGCAATTCGCTTAACTTTTTAACATCATTAAAACCAGGGAATCCTCTGCAGCAGAACCGCAGTATTGTCAGCTTTGGGGCCCCCCACGTTCCAGAGATTCCTACAGGTGTAGCTACTGGCGTTCTCCAGTGCCACTTAAATGGCCATCCAATAAGAGGCTGTAACAGGATCCAGGTGTAACGATGTGCGGAACACACCCCCTGCGGCGTGTTCCTTCCTTACCTGTTTACTTCTGATCGCCGCCCTCTAGCTGCGAGTCAAGATCCTGTGTCTTTAAGGATTCAGAAGCAAGCAACACCATCTTGCTTTCTGGCAAACCCTGCCCTCTTCCTACTGACAGGAAGTAAGCCTCTCTTTGACTTTCTCTCTGCTATTAGTCTTTTGCTGCCTGCCCTGGTGCCTGCTAGTACTCATCGCATACTGTTCCTGCCTGGACCTCCTTGGGACCTTTACTTATCTCCTGTGGATTCCGGAAAACTGGGACAGTCACTCATACCACTGAGGTTAGTTTACCGTCGGGTAGTGTAGGTACCTGCTTAGTAGGGTTCACCTTGATGTGGTGGCATGCTTATAATTCCTTGGCCAATGGATTAGACTGAGAACCCTTATGTTATGTTTAGTTTCGCTGCACCTTGCTGTTTTTGGCACTATGCCTTTAAAAAGTCTCGACGTTCTCCAAGAAGCAATCCTTCTCTGGATGTTACCTTGTGCTCTGGACTCCATGCCCATGTTCCTGTTCCATGTTCCTGATTTCCGTTTCCAGGCTCCTGTGCTGAAGCGTTGGCTTCCCGCAACCCCGCGTTGGTGCCTGGGAGCGCACGCACTCCCGCTCTGCTGTCAGAGCGTGCGCGTGCATGCAGCTGGATCACTTGTGTCTCTGAGTAGGCACCGCACCTCCGGATGCGTCACGCATTCTCATGTGCGCGGCGCGGTCACGTGACTACGTGCGCTGATCCCCAGCTGCGCGGCAACTTACTCCCTTCGTATCCCCTGCGGCCTCCCCACCTTGCTAACGGGCCCTTCCCTTTCTCTGCGCTTGGGAGGAGAGCACAAGCGTGACACCAGGAGATTTGGTGTTGATACAGAACGCCAAAGAGGAGAGGAAAATACTGGTAAATACACCACCAAGTATCTTGAGAACCAGACATGGAAGGTGTCTTATGAAGTAGCTAGCACTTCGTAGTAACTTATGGCCCTGTCCCAGTTTATTTGGGCCTGGTTAGATGCGCACAGGCCTTTGAAGTCTGGACACACAGAAGAAAGGTGAAATCACAATCTCTAGTTCACCATTAAACCTGTTACGGTATTTCGTTTTGGAAATATACTCTGAAAAAGCTTTCTTACATAAATAGATTGTTGGGAAAGGTAGAAAAACAGCTTTTTCTGAAAGCAGAAAATGCTCATTTTTTTTATATTTACCAAAAAGTAAACAGTACTGAAAACTGCTTTCAGTCCGAAATCAACTGAAATTTCAGTCAATTCTCTAGCTCTATCATGGTCAGTTTCATGTAAGGGGTTGTGAATCCAATTGTTCTCATATACAGATATAGTTACAAAAAAATTATTATTGAACCGCTCATCCTTGTATGAAATGTTTTTTAATGAAAGTATGTGTATAGTAGTCTCTCTGTCTGTGTCCTGCCCCTCTCTGCTGACTCCCCCCACCCCCGGCGGAGCTGCGGACCCGGGGGGCTCAGTCTGAGTCTTCTGTGCAGACCCCCCCCTCCGGCAGCGCACTCAAACTCCCCCCCCCCTGGCGGCGCTCAAACTCCCCCCGGCGGCGCGCTCAAACTCCCCCCGGCGGCGCGCTCAAACTCCCCCCGGCGGCGCGCTCAAACTCCCCCCGGCGGCGCGCTCAAACTCCCCCCGGCGGCGCACTCAAACTCCCCCCGGCGGCGCGCTCAAACTCCCCCCGGCGCCGCGCTCAAACTCCCCCCGGCGCCGCGCTCAAACTCCCCCCGGCGGCGCGCTCAAACTCCCCCCGGCGGCGCGCTCAAACTCCCCCCGACGGCGCGCTCAAACTCCCCCAGTCCCAGTTACCGGAGCAGGAGGCGACAGGGCACAGTGTGGGGGGAATGGCGGCGCCAGACTATAGCCGCACAGAGCTTGGCGGCAGCTGAGCTGAGCAGCGCACCTTGCTGCCTGTCATGAGCCGAGCGGCGCATGCGCAGGCCGTAGCCAATCATTGCTCAGCCGGTGAAGTGGGCGGAAGAGAAGCTGGCATGACGCGGCGGCATGGCAGCGGGCAGGGAACGGCGGCCGTTAGGAGCGGCATGGGATTTTTGAAGTGGGCAGAACATAGCCCGGCCTCAACTGCCAGCACTGACGTCATATCCGTTTCATTTTCTGTCTCCACAATCCATTTTTGGCCCATTACGAATAAGGTGCCACTAAGGAAGTTTCACTTCAAAAAGATTCCTCTTATTGCACTCTATATTATATAATTTTTACAGGTATAGGACAAAATTGTCCTAGCAAAACAAGAGTGCTATTATTGCCTTTGAGGCTATTAAATCGGTATATTCAGTTAAAAACAAAAATAATAAAGTTTTATTACATCAAAAATAATAATCTGTGACTCAGTGAAATATTTACAGTGATAAATGTTTAAAAGAATCCTCTGTAGGGGTGGAGAGGTTTTGAGACTTTATATTTTTATATTTCAGACTGAATCACATTAATATGTGTGTCTGTATTTCTTTTAAATCCACTCCGACAGCTCAGTATGATTTCTAGTGATACATATATATGGGAGTAAGTGTATTACGGCTCAGTTGACAATAAATAATTGCCTTTTGTATAAAAAAAAAAACCTAGGTTATTTGTATGCACATCTACTTTCTCTGAATCCTATATTATTTTTATATATTTACATTTATTATATATACATATTTTTATACAACATACTATATTCATATTCCTGAAAATAACTTTGGACTCTGTAGTATAAGAAATATACCTACTCCTTATCTCCTGTTTTGCCCCAATATATAGAAAGCTTTTCCTGATGCTCAATAATCTTGATCTGCAAGAGAGAGAGGAAAAATAAATTTATACATTGCTCCTTTAGTACTTCGATTTAGTCAAGAAACACCCGTTGATGAATCTTTTAGGAAACAATGCAAATCATTGGTTTCTCTTACAAAACCTGTTCCTATAGGAGAACAGAGTGATACACCCTCGACACTAGAGGGTATTTACGCCAGGTAAGAGATCGGTAAATCAGACTCCTCCCATCTGAAGAAGCGTGGCAACACGCGAAACGCGTCATACGTTGAGTCCGACGTCATAGGGGGTTCACCTCAGCTTCGTGGAACACGGCCAGTATACTGGTGTTACAACACTACACCTTCCACTCATATCTTATGGCTACTTGGTGATCTGTATACCATGTATACGAGACAGACACCAAACAGCCTGTAATTTGTTTTGGTCCGCCGTGACCTCAAAGTGGATTTTGCAAATATACCTGGTTATAATATGTATGCATTCAAGGTCTGCCGAGACCAAGTGTGTCTGTGTTTTGGATATGTTTATACTACCCCATAAATGTACCATGGGGGGCTTATTTTGGCCAGACATAAAAACACTATACTCTCATTACTGTGTTACTTACTATCTTTGGTCTCTGTGAGATATTAGGTTACTTACTATGAGTATATCTCTCCTATGATTATTTGATCACGTGGATATACCCTATTATAGGGATACTGTGTACATATATTAAATTGTGTCTATATTTTGTGATTCCACCCTGCTTTAATGGTACATCTACTGATATTTATATCTGGTAAACAGCTATCTATATGTGGAATAAGCTACACATATAAATAGAGGAGGGATCAAGGCGCCTTTTATGTGACCAATATATGTCATTTTCCACTACATGATCATAATATAGGATTCAGAGAAAGTAGATGTGCATACAAATAACCTAGGTTTTTTTTGCTACAAAAGGCAATTATTTATTGTCAACTGAGCCGTAATACACTTACTCCCATATATATGTATCACTAGAAATCATACTGAGCTGTCGGAGTGGATTTAAAAGAAATACAGACACACATATTAATGTGATTCATAGTCTGAAATATAAAAATATAGAGTCTCAAAACCTCTCCACCCCTACAGAGGATTCTTTTAAACATTTATCACTGTAAATATTTCACTGAGTCACAGATTAATATTTTTTATGTAATAAAACTTTATTATTTTTGTTTTTAACTGAATATACCAATTCAATAGCCTCAAAGGCAATAATAGCACTCTTGTTTTGCTAGGACAATTTTGTCCTATACCTGTAAAAATTATATAATATACTGTAGAGTGCAATAAGAGGAATCTTTTTTATCCCCTTGGATAATTTTTGTATACAGATATAGCCAGAATTACTGTCTTCGATACCGTGACAAACTGCAAGATTACAGCCGTGTAAACACTTTGTTCACCGCGGATCACCCCCATGCCGGCCACGGTCAGCCAGCAGAGTTATTTTGCGAGGTTTATTTATGTAATTGTGATTCAGTATGTGTCCAGCAGATGGCGAACTGAATATCTTTACCCATGCCATGTTAGACCTGCCAAAAACTTCACGTGTTTCTATTCAAGACACAATGTAACAGTGTCACTAGAAATGTCTAGTTTGAAACATAGCATGGCATTGTGCATTGTGAACTTGTACTGTGCATAAATGACCCTTTTTAGCAGATAAGCACTGAGGTATTGCACTATATGTTGTGTCATTTTGTATGATGCGCTGGCCTTTCTGTTTTTGTTTGTACTGTGCACTTTTATCAAAAGAAGCTAGAAAAGTTGCTTTCCCAGACTGTTTTTCCAACATGGCAGAGAAAGGCAAAATCAGTTGTATAAAGATTAATGTGGGAAAATAAAACAAGTCAGCAGCAAAGGGGAAGAATTTAGGACCGATGTGGAAAAAGAAGATAGCCCAAACCCTTGCCATTCATGTACCCAGAAATGCTGATTCTGCAACAGGTACCTGGACCACAATCACCTTCGCTTCCGGCTCGTCTCACCTCAAATCCAGGGTATCCCACACCCGACCCTGCTTACCTCATCTCATACCCTGCACACCTCAACCCAGCTCAGCCCAACTTGAATGCTGCTCACCTCGCCCCCGGACCCAGCTCAGCCCAACTTGGATCCTGCTCACCTCGCCCCGGATACTGCTCACCCATACAGTTCTCATAGGACACTCGTGCACAGACACAGGAGCACTGTGTAATTCATGCATTTTCTTCTTGATCGCTATTTATTATTAATCTCACAATTATTTTACTGGTGAAACTGTAACATGAGTAAAATATGCCTGAAGGTTACACAATGACTTCTGAGACTGCTCTCAAAATGGAGTTTTTGAAGTGAAACTTCTTAGTGGCACCTATTCTGATGGGGCAAAACTGGAGAGATGGAGACGAAATGTGAAACAGAAGTGAGGTCACAGCTCTCCCCCCCCCCGCGCCCCCCACACGCCTGGCCACTCCTAACGGCCGCCGTTCCCCGCCTGCTGCCATGCCGCGCATGTGCATTTGTGATGGCTAACCCCTCCCCTCAGCCCCGGCCGCTCCAGCACATGCGTGTCACCATTCCCCCCAGGTGCATTGCTGCAGCGGCTCCCCGGGGGGCTGGAGGCCGCTGACCCGGCTGCCGGAGGAAGCCAACACCAATGGCTGGGGGGGTCTGCGTGCTGCACAACTACCTCTTCATAGCGGGCGGCATCCGGGGCAGCGGGGACCGGGCTCGGCTCTCCAACCGGGTCTCCTGCTACAACCCGCTGACCGGCTCCTAGGACCAGGCCCGCTCTCTGTCCCAGCCGCGCTCCCAGATCGTTAGTAGCCCTGGACGGGCACCTGTACGCCATCGGGGGCGAGTGAACGTCTGCCATTCCCCCCCCCCCCCCCACGCCGCGCATGCGCAGCAGTGATGGCGGCAGAAGAGGCCGTTGGTGTTGGCTCATGCAAGCACAGACATGGGAACGGGGAGTGGAGGGGTTTGAGCGCGCTGCGTCCCACACAGCACCATCAGAGGGGGAGGGGGGGGGAGGAAGAGCACTGAGCGCCCCACGCGCGTTACCGTGCCCTTCTGTAACCCCCTCGTGGCCCCGTACCTCCGCCGGGGAGCTGGCTGCAGTGACACGCAGCTCTACCGGGGGTAGAGAATGGGGGCTGCTCCGCGGTCGTGTACCTCCAGGGGGGGGGGGGAGTCAGGAGAGAGGAGGCAGGACACAGACATAGAGACATACACACACTGACTGACACACCACACATACACTGACTGACACACATACAGACTGACATACACACTGACTGACACACACACACACACACACTGACTGACACACAGACTGACAGACACGTACAGACTGACACGCACAGACTGACGCACGCACACACTGACACACGCACGCACACTCTGATGCACGCTCACACTGAGACACGCACGCACACCCCCACCCCACCCCCACTGCTTCCAATAAACATGACCCCGCCCAATCAAATTTACTCATGCTCTAAGCAGTAATATTATTATTGTTACTTTATATGTTGCTGACAACACACAAAGAAGTTTCACTTACTATGCGCGTGCACAGCACACACAGCTTTTTTTTTTTATATATCATAGACTAAACTATGGCATTGAGGCCTTGAAGTGACAAATTGGGTTCATTAATACGTGAAAAGGCTAACAAGCCAGCCTTTGGATATTGATTGAATTTTCTATACTTCAGATCTCAGACCGAAGTTCAAACAAGTGCACAAGCATTTTGACAAATGGAGTCACCTTACTTCAGTATATAGCAGCCGAGTAACATGCAGGCTGCCCTTTTTTTCAGACATAGCAGTAAATATTTTCTACCGGATGAGTCGTGGTTTTATTAAATGTATTCTTTTTACTGCAATGTTAGCATTTCCTTTGACTCCTCAGGCATGTGTTTTGCTGGAAGATCTTGTGAGTTCATGACACATTTGGTACAGTTTTAAAGTGAAACTTCTTTGCTGGCCCCTACAGGGTTTTCATGGGAAAAAATGCATTGCCTTGTAACAAAAAAACAACCATGTGAAGTGTAGATGCAGTAGCACCCAGAGGTCAGTAGATGAACATATGTCAAGGTGCTAAACTCAAGCAGAAAAAAACAATTGTTTTTCTGAAGAAAGTGAAAGTTGCAGCTGGCAAGTGCTGAGTGTAAAGTCTGCCCCGTCTGGTATGAAGAATTGAGGAAATAGCACCTCCAAGAGGTCAAGGTGAAGAATACACCTGAAGGTAGAAAATGGAGGATACAATGGGGCCTATGCAGAGACGTTGGAAAAAAAAAATCTCCATAGTTTCACAATTGCCAAATTTTGGCGTTATGAGATTTCCAAATGCAGAAACAGCATAGTGGCAAGAACATCTCAATGTGTAGAAATGGCGAGAGGTTATGTAGGCATTACACAGGGAGGTACTTGCATTCGGCGATAATATCATGCAGTGAGTTGTGAAGTTCATCTCGTCAGTCTCGCGAGACTTGACTTGAATTGCGCGCCCAATTTCTGAAGTAAACAGCTGATTGCTGTCACTTCGTCTGCACACACACACACACACATATATATATATATATATATATACACACATGCACACACACACACACACACAGATGCACACACATGCACACATACACACACATGCATACACACACACATACACACGTACTGCTTCTGAGTGCAGGGCTTCCCATAGCGATCAGCTGCTGGGCTTGGGGGGAGGGAGGGGGGTGAGTACTGCTGCGGAGTGCCGGGCTTCACAACGGGATCAGCTGCTGGGCTTGGGGCAGTTTATTTATTTATTAAACGCACTGCCAGCACTTCTCGCCATGTGAAGGCACGGTTATTGCCGTTTTTTTCTGGCGAACTGTATTGGCAATTTGTGCGCATAAAATTACACAACACATGGCGAATATGTGACATTTACGTTTCCTGCATATGGAGACTTTATACACATGGCGAATTTGCTAAAATATACACTTCTCGCCAACCGTTTGGCGGAAGCATGTACTTTTCAAATTTTTCTGCCGAATACATCTTTTTTCGCCACTGATAAAAGCCTCTCTGCATTCAGGAAGCAAATTATGGCGAATACATGCCAAACGGCATGTATTCGCACTTCTCTGCATAGGCCCCAATGTGTTTTATATGTAATGTGCCTGGTCACACAAAACAATGTCCTTTCAGGAACGGGTATCCCGGCGTGGTTCCGCAAAAGGAATCGCACCAGAAATGTTTATGGTGTGGAAAGCTGAACCATACCAAAGACTGTCCCTTTAGGCTGGATGAGGATGATGACGACTCCTGCTACGGGGCTCCGCGAAAAGGACAGTTTCCATTTTCTGCAGAAGCTCCAGAAATGTTTTACCCCTTCCTTCAACACTGACCAGGATGTTCCTCTTCCTGGCTGGACCCTCACTTGGCTAGGTTCTGCAGGACCCTGTTCCCTATCCTAAGGGGAGTCCCTGCAGCAACCACAAGCTGAGGTGAGTTGAGGCCTAGCTGGGGCCTAAGGGGGATGTCTGGCCTAATGTAAGAGCCACTTGCTCCCTACACATACCCACCCTCCCCTGTCTGTGTCCCAGCTCCAACTAACTCGCATGGTCTGTGTGCAACAATCTATCTCTCTGCCTCTGGAGATCTGGCCTAGTGATTTGCTCCCTGGCGTCAGGTGGTTAGCAGCCCCAGTGGCTGCTGGGGGTTGTAGTTACTTATGACCCTCTTTTGTATTAGGGCTGCGTGCGCTATCTACACTGCTCACGCGCAATTCTGTAATGGCTGCCACTATCTCTATGCCCCAGCGCAACTATGTAATGGCTGCCGAGTCGCGCAAACCTCTGCGCATGCGCAAACTGTCTCGACACCCCCAATATGGCTGCCGCTACTCCTTGGGCTACTATGCGCATGTGCGAACGCACACAAGATAGCGGTGCCCTGTACCCGATGTCGCCAGGAGCCCCCGGTGACGCGATGCCCCTGCAACTGCCCTCTCACTGGGGGAGGTAAGGGACGGAGAAACAGAGGTCTGGGGAGCCATAGGGGACCTGGCGATAGATAGATATATTTATATTTTTTAACGACAGCTTGGACTGCTGCTTTAATGTCCCAACTTGTGAGCATCAGCTGCCTGGGACAACAAAGCAATTGTTTACATTTATATGTTCAAACGTATGGTTTTAAATTTACTTTTTTTTGCCTTCAAAGGGAAGAGGTTTAGACAGGGGCGAAGCTATAGCCTGGGCAAAGCCTAGGGGCCTCTCTCTCTCCCTCCCTCTCCCCGTCAGTAACACATTGCGGGGCCTGAGATGCCGGAAGGAAGTAGAAGGAAAACCCTTCCTCTGCAGGTGGGCGGGGCCCTGAGACAAATTAGGGAGGACAGAGGGGAAATGCCTTCCTCTGCAGAGCATCCGCAGGTGGGCGGGGCCTAGATCGGGGGCCTCAATGCAGCGTGGGGCTGGAGCTGCGGCCTGAGAGACAGGCTGGGAAAGGGTGATGGGTTAAATCACAGGAGTAAAAACAGACATGAAAAGAATACAGGAAGGGACAGAGAAAATGAAGTACAAGAGAAATGCATGAGGGAAAAGAAAGACGAGAGCGAGCAGAGAGAAAAGAGAGCAGAGTAAAGAGAGAGAGAGAGAGAGAGCAGAGACATGAGGGGCAGAAAAGAGACATGAAGGGGCACTGAAGCTTTTTTGTTGCCCGGGGTCCCGCACATGTCTAGCTATGCCACTGGGTTTAGATGGAGGACATGAGGTACAGTTTAGAGTCCAGGAACAAATGGCCCCATGAGAGGAGTAAGTGGAGCACAGCAGACAGGATGTTTGGCAGGCAAATATGGCACACAGGTATTAAAAAAACAAATTTATTGGGTGACTAGGAGAGACATCACAAAAAAAAAAATGATACTCATTGACAAAGGGATTTTTGCCCGAAACACATCTGAGTAAGCTACTCTGCTCCCTTTTTTTGTGATGTCTCTCCTAGTCACCCAATAAATTCGTTTTTTAATACCTGTGTGCCATATTTGCCTGCCAAACATCCTGTCTGCTGTGCTCCACTTACTTCTCATGAGGCCATTCGGTCCTGTAATCTACAATCAAGTTGGATGCACGCCCTGATGAGCCTTTACTTGAAGCCTTTATCTGATGCCACATTGGATGCATGCTCTGCTGAGCTTCCACAGTGAGTTATTCCTGGAGTCTTCACTGCAGTAGATGTCTGCATAGCCTATTTGCTCTAAGTAGTGTATCTTAGTGTGGTGGTGAAAAGGTGAGCACTTTACCCTTGGGTTGTGTCCCCCCTAGTATCCCATAAATCCCACTTTGATTAGCCTACAAATTAGGCAACTACGATATATATTGAGCTCTAGGCTTTCAATGCTATAAATATCATCTGCACTCATCTTGCTTGAGCAATATACATTGTTTCACACCCCAAGGATTAATATGAACTGCTCATCATTAAAGGGATATTAAGATTTCATGACAATATCCTCCTGTTGATCGTTTTCTGTCGCACCGATTTACAGACTAGACGTCTGCTCACATACTACAGTTTAGAGTCCTAAAGATTTCCTGTATTAGGTGAAACTCACACTTTAATCATAAATAATGTTTGGGCAATCTGGCCTGCTACATTAAAATAACACACAACATGTCAGAGTAAGTGGGTGACATGGAATGGTAAGTAGAACATGGGGAAGATGCACCTCACTCTTCCCTATGCATGGATACGGCCCATTGTCTTACTCTCAAATGTAGTGTTGAGCACAGGGAAGGAGCAGGATACCATCCGAGTCATAAAACAGCTGACCAAGAGGCAGAAACTCTGATCTGCTCACACTGCACTTCCTACCTGCTTTAAAGCTTGTCCATACCACTTTTAAATAGTAGCTCTTGTAATGCACCTGTGAATGAGTAGCTCTTGTAATGCACCTGTGAATGACCAGTCTATTAAGACTTCTTCCTCCAACAGATGTCAAGAGAATGTTTAGAGGTAGGTAGTGGTAGGACCTGCATACCCTGATGTGGTTGCAGGCTTAAAAATACTTTGGCCAAAGAATTGAACTAAATGACCCTTTGCTTATGAGAAGGAAAACTGATAAGTAGTTAACTATATACAGTAATTGTCATACTGGATATAGCACTGTTTATTTTGTCTTCTGTTGTATACATGACGTCACAATCCCATTAGCACTCCTGGCCAAATATACATGGTGTGTGGGTGGGTTTGAGTTCTGAGCTTGCGCAAAGTGTGGTTCCCTCTAAACTGGGGTAACATTTAGAGCAGCAGCTGGGGCCCACCAAGTAGTGAGGCAGTAAGGTAGAGGCCACAGGTGATGACCCCATCTCCCCTATTGCCCACTAATGATTTAAACACCAACTAATGTTGAGTTTCCATTATTTATTTTTCAGTTTTCCAAAAGGAAATAAAATTAAGGTAGTTTGGTTAACACCTTCAATACCATAAGGATCATTAACACATGTAATGGGTATCAGGACCCTTCAGGAGTTGGGAATTAAAATGTTGACAAAGTCCTGTGTATTGACAAGGTTAAACGAGATTAATCTCCCCTTCTGTCAAATATCCCCCACTCTGCTAAAAATAATTTTAGCTTAACCAGGAAGAATATTTAAAAGCTTCAGTAACGTATTGAATATGTGGTTTTGAATATATGGTTTCTATCTCAGAAAGAATTTGAGATGCTAATTCTGTAAATTCTCCTTGCAATGTGATGAGCGTTTAAAATACTTGAGTTTGTCAAAATAAAGTATATTATACTTAATGAAAAGTAAACACAAAAATAAAATAAATGTGTTTGGATCAGCTGATAATCTTGAGAAACACAAAGTTCCACAGATTTATACATTTGTAGATTTAATTGAAAAACAATCTTCTGGATGGTGTGTTTGTTTTAATATCCAATTGGAAAAAAAACACTACATTTTTAAATGACCAAAAAAAACCTTGATTATTTGGAAGCAAATCCTTATGGAGTGAACGGGTCGAATAATATATACATGAATAACTAAATACACTGAATAAAATAAGAAAGCAAACACATGGAAACCGGATGCTTATTTGTTCTAAACTAGGAGGACAGCAGCGCATTTCCACAGCAGGGGAGTGTGTCTCTTATGTAGCAGCACAAGGTCCACTCAAGGTGCAATGGTCCCCATGAAATTTGTTACAACCGTTTTCTCTAAACAATGGCACCAACGCTAGTTGAAGTTCAAGCAAATATTGTTTTTTGGAGGATTGCTTCTGAATCTGATTTTTTTTTTAAATATCAAAAACAAAACAAAAAGGCAGTTTTCCCCCCCAACCAGGTAACCTGAACAGAGCCACGAGCCAAAAGCACACAGGGTTCAGTTGTCCAGTTTACTATACCTTTATGTCAATTAAAGTAGCAATTCGCTGCACTCACTGTAAAAAATAAAATGATCCCCTTGAGTGTGATCATTGCAAACTCATTTTCTCCACTTTTTAAACCCTAATCCTGTAGTTAAATGATGGATATCCATTACTTATCTGATATATGCTTGGATATTATTTTTATAAAGCAAAATAACCAGTTGTCTTTAGGGCTTTCTGTGCACATTACATTTTTTAAGGTACAATTTGATGGGAACACAACATGAAATTGAAAAATTAACATTGTACATGACCTAGAAAAGAACTAAAAGATAAAAATTACACATTTTAAAAAGACAAATGTAAAGATTTACAATTTAGCGGGCGTTTTTCTTCGCCGTTCATTTTTTACAGAAATATTAAGCACAATTTAGTAATTTAATATAAGACATGAATAGGAACTCCTCTCATAGGATTTCACTCACTAGTTAACAGGGCCCGAGATGGAATTACCACCTTATTTGATGATCAGGCGCCTGGTTTATTCAAGCACTCTAGGAATCTTGAGATTATTTTGTACTACACCCAATGAATATGTTTGGATACTGCAGATGAGACTAGTTGTATTTGAAGTACAATACTGTACAACTGCTGTATCGTTCACAAGCAGACGTGTCTCCTAGGATGAAATAGTAATCAATTCAGGTTTACAGAACTCATTAAATAACACTGGGATTTAGTTTCTTCATTGTAAACATTACATAGTCTAGGTTTGAGGAAAAAATGTGACTCAACATGCATACACTAATCACAAACAGCATTAAACCATAACTTACAATATGCAAGAAGACCAGGCAATAGATCATGAATTAAGCAACATTTTATTGAAGCATTAGGCTTGTGGTACAGATATATTTTCAGTACATTTTAATTGATCAAAGTCTAACATTGTAGAGAGAAATTAAGACACCAAAACGTCCCCTCTCCCTGCTTAACTAGAGAACCTAGTAATGCAATGAATTAATCTACTATCTTTCCAAGCAGGTTTGCAGTTAATTTAAAAAAAAAAAAAAATGTAATATTTATTTATTTTTTTATAGATATTGATGCATTTTTTTTCAACTTTAATATCTTTGATATCCCTCAGTCGGATTTAGACTAGGTCAACAATAAAGGGGCTTGTGTTAATTTAGACAGCAAGGACAACCATTTGAAATATTGGTCCTTAAAATACAAGCACCAGAAATATAACCGGCGCTGCTTCGTTTACAGAAGCAAGCTAATGATAGCAGAAAACTTCTTTAAGAAGCTTCCAATAAACGTAGGTTTAAAAATAACATGAAATGTTCCAACCCATTTATTTCTAAATCAAGCTGATTTTTTTCAATAACACTACAAAAAGTGTTTGTGTGTAAATACAGAAGGAACATTGCAGCAAATTAATCCAGAACAAATCCAAGAAAGGAATATTGAAAGACACAGGGAATGGTAACTTTAAAATTGTTATTTCAGAGCTCCAAAACATGGAAATAACTAGAAAACATCTGCAAATAAGCCAAATTCCTGAAAGCCTGTAGCTAACATTATTACACAATAGTAATTCATGTTGCCTTACATATTTTAATTTGTTTTTCAAGTCCAGATTCCTAGTAACTCCCCATGTCGACATGATGCTACCTAATCATGGTAAAAGGAAATTACCACCACAACCTAATCACAAAGGAGAGCAGATGAGGTCACAGCACTGTCAAATACAGCATAGTAGTCACATGCACAATGTCACAGGGCTTTCCTTTTAGTGACGATGAAAAGGCATTGATTCTGCTTGGAATAACAAAATGTGGTGAGATCTGGACTGGTTTACAGCATATTGTTTACACACAATCAGAAATGGCAGCTAATGAGAAAGTTTTGCAGAGAATGATCCAGGCCAATTCTGGCACAAATAGCCTGGGTAGTTCTGTTTGTCCTGAATCTGTCAGATTACCTGGGCTTCAAGTCACCTGTATCTACCCATTCAATGACTGAGGTTTACATAGAGTCCTCCTCAGGCATCGGAGGGGCAAATCCATAGAGGAAACCAATTTAAAGTCCAAAACAATGTGCAAAAAAATACCAAAAAAAAAAAAAAGGTGATGGGCAGAATCAGTTGTCAGCCTTAGCAGTGAATCAGTCTTCTCCAATGATACAAAACGTAACTGCTAACCCCCTATCTAAAACCGTGTTCTACAACTGTGGAAACGTAAGGAGACACCACACATGTACCTAGAAAATATGGTCCGGAAAGTGAGTATACAGCACACATGTAATCCTAGCAGTCAATTAAAAAAGAAAAAAAAGCTATTGGTGTTGGCCCGAAAACTAGTGAGGACGAAAACCTTGTCTGTGGTAGATTTTTGCAGACACCTGTAGAGAACCTATGCTGCGAGTAGACCAATGTGCATTTTTACAAGTGTTGTAGAGTGTTGTACAGTATGTGTTTAATTTACCTACATGCACTTCAATTTCACAGCAAGAGTGGCATAGAATACCTACACACAGAATAGAGCATTCATGCAAGTTATCTAACTCCGTGATATAATAATGGATACAATTCAAACTCATACTATGATTATATTTAGGGCTTTCTGCAACTACTAGGTGATGGGTGTGGAAAGCGTGGCCCCCAGTATCAATAGCTAGAAAGCACCCACCACCGTTATCATTGGTTTTCTTTTTGCATTTTTTCCTAATTTTTCCTAATCAACTCTGCTGCGGCTGACTCTTGGCAAAACTGGTGAAAACAAAATTGTATTCGTTGAACTGAGCGAACTGGCGATCAAGACGCTTGAAGCCCTCAATCTTCTGAGAACAATTGAATGTTGTGCGACATTTCGAGCTCTGCAAGACAGACATTCAGGTTTAATGAGCTGAGATTGTGTACGTGTTGGACAAAGACAAGTTCTTTAACTCTTGCACCACAGTTTCTATTAACATTTGAGTTGTGAGCTGTAGTTGTAACCATAGGAAGGTCCTCCCGGAATTTTGTAATAATTAGCATCAGGCAAACCTTAAAGGCGAGATTGACTTGATCTGGAAAATAGCCAAACTCCTGTGATAAAATGTCCTGCAGTTTCAGTTGGTGAATAAGAATCAAAACAGAATTCATGGAGCGGGAGATAAATGATCTTACACATTAATAAAAATGGGATGTGAAGTCTCTGTTGGTATAATAAAGCAAGTACAAGCACAAGCTGTGTGTGCCTAAGTGGCAGCAATTTGGTTGATTTTCACTTTAACAAGAAAGGAATAGAGAAGTAATTAAGTCCAGAGAACTTTATCAGTTTCACTTATGCCTTACTCCTTAAGTGCAGTCCCTCACAGTAGCACTGAACTAGTCAGTTGTATGTTAGCACAATTAATTGTTACATTTTAAATGCCATCCGTATCTCAATATAAGTTACCATAGATCTCAGTATGATATAAATGAGAAAAAAAAAAAAAAAAAAACTGTACCTGATTAACAAAGAGGGTGGTTACAAATTTCCTTGGCTTGAAAACGTCCACAACTTTACTAATCAAATCATCGTAAGTTGTCTGAGATACATTAGTTTCAAAACTAACATATGAGAATTCTGGCTCTGGAGTGATGTGAATAGTCCAATAAGTTCCCTGGGAAGAGGAAGGTTTCAATTAGATATTTACACAGAGGTTGCAATAGATTGTTTTCCCTATGGAGTAAAAATGCTTCTCGGAGGCAGAGCTGAAGAGGGACCAGCCTCCTTAATTTAATGAATAAGTACAAAAAGTGTTGTTAAAACTCTTCTTTTGAAACCGTAAGATACACAACACTAAGATTATGCTTATCCAGTGATAAGCTCTCTCCTCTACATAGATGTCCTAGAGAGGCTCTCCCTGCTGCAGGCACGTTTGCGTGTGTTCAGCACCTCTCGTGCTGCGCATTGTCTAGCAAAATCCTCAGGCAAAGAAGCAAAAGGGAATCTTAATAGTACATTCAACCAGGTGATGCACAATATTCTTACCTCAACGCTTCGTGGTGCCCGATTTTAGCAAGTGGAGCAGTGATTGAGAGCTCTGCCTCCGTTGCAGGGTAAAGGACACTGGAAAGAAAGCATGCTCTGAACCCCATACAAGAGGAGAACTGTTAATCGCTGCTCTGCATGCCGATGTCATTGTGTGTTGCAACTCCAGCGTGTAGAGCAGTGATTGACATCTCTTCCTCCAATGCAGCGCTGTCCAAGCTGTCTTTTTTACAGTAAATGAGCGATAGCTTACTGTGTACAAATATGCATTGACTATATTGGTGCATGGCTGACATTTTAGTCGTATTAGACATCCGCACAGGTCTAAACATCTTAAATAGCACCTGAGCTCAATCAGAAATGTAAATGAACAGTAAAATCCTAATTCACTCATTTGTCCCGCCTTGACTACGGCAACCTTCTCTTTGTTGGCATCCCCCTTGACCGCCTGTCCCAACTCAAACCCATCCAAAATGCTGCTTGCTGCCAGACTCTTCTACCTCACTCACTGCTCCACTACGCAAACCCCTGCACTGGCTTCCCATATCCTCTAGAATCAAATTTAGAACCCTAGATCTGACATAGAAAGCTCTCAACAATGTTGTCCCCCTTTACATATCAGCGCTCATCCTTAAACGCCCACTACGTCCTGTCCATGACATTCGTCTCTCCTCCTGCCTTATTACCTCCTCTTCCACAAGACTTCTCCAGTGCTACACCCTCTCTTTGGAATTCCCTACCACTTACCATCATCCTCCTGCGGCACTCAGATATTTAAAAACTCACTAAAAAAACTCAACTTTTCAAGGAAGCCTGTCTCGCCATAACATACACCACCACCCCCTTCATTGGGACAGACTGTGCGGCTGGACAAAACTCTACACTAACACCCCATAACATCCACACACCCAAACCTTAATGGGATCAGCCTTGTGGCTGGATCATACTCCACTGAGGTATATTCCATCTCACAATGAGAAGACACTTCACCTTGTTACGACATTGCTCCTTATTCCCTCTAGGATTGTAAGCATTTCAAGAGCAGGGCCCTCATTAACTTCTATATTTGTTTGTCCTTAGGTGTCATTCCTTTTATATAATATACATAACTCTGTACCCCCATTGTACCGCCCTGCAGAATATGTTGGTGATTTACAAATAAACAATAGATCACTAAAAATCACTTACATCTGATTTCATCCCATTCATCGAATAACCACAAGGACTGAACATTGTGGCATCAATGACAGAACCTGGTATCAGGTCACGAATTCCACTCACCTAACAAAAAGGAGGGGAACAGAATTTAATTCTGGAATCCTTTGGGTTGGTAAACAGATTTATTAGAGCAGCAATTGGAGAAGCAAAGTAGAACTGCCTAGACATTCGACTCCCTTAGTCCTTGCGACGGCGACGTCACGCTGCGGTCGCTGAAAAAGCAAATTGAATTGACTTCCAGCGATCGCGACCAAGCCGACACTCCTACTACAAGCGCACGCGACAGATTCAATACATTTGTTTTGACACAGCGTCGCGTCGCCGGGACTATAAGCGCGGCCTTAAAGAAGAGATCGATTTTCCTAGGGACAAATAGCAAAGGCACCTGTGGTTCAAGAAAGCAACAGACAAAAGAACTATTACAGGGTAAACTTACACGAGTGACATCATTTGCAGTAACACCATCTTTCATGTAGAACTGGTCCATAACTTCTGGGTCAAGCTCACTCATCAGAATTTCCAGTGTCTGATCTGGCTGATTGATTACAAAACCCTCTGGAACATCCAGGGTATACAAGTACCTATAAATGACAAGACCAACGTAGTGTCAGAGCAGTCGACAGCTGCTGCTTAACTTTCTTGACGTAACATGGATCGTTATAGGGCTTTAGTGCTCTGACCATGTCACACACTAATCTTTCACGCAAATGTTGTAGCCAGGTAGCTGAATGGATAACCAGAGTGTTGCACTGCAAGTTTTGGGTCAACCAGCTACTTTACATTAAAACCCACTTTTATGACAAAACTTACAGATTAGAAGCACTGGTATTTTTGTACTTCTCCTGATTGTTACAATTCAGAACCTCTAGCTCCAGGGTGGGCAACCCTGTTGCCATTCGCCACTTGTGGCGAATTGGCAGGGAAACTGTGGCGAATAGAGCCGCTGGGACTCTCTGTACGGCCCCTTCAACCCCCCCCCCTCCCTTGGTAGGGAAGGAGCGCGCTCCAGCGGTGTGACGCACTCTCCCCCTCCCTCCGTACTGCACCGGCAGCCACAGGGAAGGAGAAGCAGCAGCAGTAGCACGGAGAGCCCCTCCTTCTTACTGCACGGGCAGACTCAGACACAGGAGAAGCAGCACGGAGAGGAAGCTCTCCTCCTCTTCACCCCCCCCCCCCCGTCTCCCCCTTACTGCACTGGCAGACAGACTCAGGAGAAGCAGCACTGAGGAAGCTCTCTCTCTCTCCTCCTCTTCTCCCTCCCCCCCTCTTCTTACTGCACCAACAGCCACAGGAGAAGCAGCACGGTGAGGAAGCTCTCTCTCCTCCTCTCTTCCCCCCCCTTCCTGCTTCTTACTGCACCAACAGCCACAGACACAGGGGAAGCAGCACTGAGAGGAAGCTCTCTCTCCTCCTCTCTCCCCCCCTGCTTCTTCCTGCACTGGCAGCCACAGGGACAGGAGAAGCAGCACTGAGAAGCATGCTCCCAGACCAACCCCTCAGGCTGCCCAGATCTCCCCCCCCCCAGGCTGCCTTGATCCTCACCTCTTGCGCTGCCCTGACCCTCCCTTCTCGCGCTGCCCTGACCCTCCTTTCTTGTGCTGCTCTGACCCTCACCTCTCGAGCTGCCCTGACCCTCCCTTCTCGTGCTGCCCTGACCCCCCCTTCTCGTGCTGCTCTGACCCTCCCCTCTCGCGCTGCCCTGACCCTCCCCTCTCGCGCTGCCCTGACCCCCCCTTCTCGTGCTGCTCTGACCCTCCCCTCTCGCGCTGCCCTGACCCTCCCTTCTCGTGCTGCTCTGACCCTCCCTTCTCACGCTGCCCTGACCACCCCCCCCCCCCCACAGCTGCACCAAGCCTGCCCACAGCGGCACCCACCCTGCATCCCACTGCTGCTGCAGTTACCCCCTCCCGTCGCCACAGTTCCCCTGCCCTACGCCCCGCGTTACGCACCCTCCTATGCGCCCTACGCATAGGACGAGGGGGGGGGGAGGGTGCTTGATGATGAGGGGGACTGCTGAAAGGGACTGAGGGAGATCAAGGGTGCTGGGGGGGAGATGATGATGATGGGGGGTTAAATGAGATGGTGATGAATGGAGGGTTACATGAGATGATGATGGGGTGATGATGATGAGGGTAGTGGTGGTGGCATGAGGAGGATGAAGAGGGGGGTGAGAGGATGAGCGGGGTTGCGGTCAGAAAATTTATAAACTTGTTCAAACAGTGTGTGGTTTTTAAAATTTTCGCATGGTTAACATAATACCTGCATTTTTACATAGTGTGGCTATTTTCACTCCTAATTCGCCACACCTGTGGCTACATTGAAAAATAGGTTGCCCACCCCTGCTCTAGCCAATTTGAGTAGTTCAGGAATTCATGCCAATGTATGTACAAATTTAGATGACCTGTATACATTTTGTAAAAATTAGATTCAATGCATACATTTTGCATTAAAACGTGACCAACAGACTCAGTACTGGGAATGTTATAATACTCACCAGCAATCAGAATTTATACGCCCCATGCAATAAGCTGCTCCATCTGTAAAGAGAAGTGTTACTAGATTTGAGGCAGTATTTTGCCTACAGAATTCTACATATTAATAACCACATGGAATTGTTACTAAATACCAATAACAATTTAAAATAATGCCTGCTCTGCATTTGGTGGTGTTCTCTTCATTCTCACATGGTCCTTCTGGCTGTTTCTTCAATCATCTGGTTTAATAGAGGTTTCTTTTGTTTACAGAAGAAAAAAAGCATAGTCACATACTTGCAGTTAGAGAAAAGAAGAAAAAGAAGAAAAAAAAAAAAGCAATCTTTCAGGACCCGAGGAAGAGGCTGTGATTAAACTTTTTTTCCCCCTCTTTAATCAAAAAAACCCACTATATTAAACCGGATGATTCAAGAAACAGCCAGGACCATGCAAGTGTCTATATTTACCTAGTTTGAGTGCCGGTCCATTTTGGACATTTTTAGTTAGCATTTGTACCACAGCGGTGAGGATACAGGACCTGGAACGTGTTGACTGAAAATTCCTGGAGGGAGTGCAAGTTCTGTGTTTTTTTGTGTGTTCTCTTCATTCTACAGAGATATAACACACTTACTTAAAGCAGCACTCCCCAGGGTTCAGCCATTGTTTGGCAAGTGTTTGAGCACCCTAAAGCAAAACCCAACCATGGCACTACAACCCCGTTACTTGCTTAGAGGGAACAAGAACACGATGGGCTTACTTGGGAAAATTTCATTTAGGAATTCTACTTCTTCCTGGAAATTTCTGTGCGGGTATTCCTGATGGTCTGGTTTCATAAAATTCTTCCGCGAATAAAAAAAGTTCTGTAAAATAAGAATGGAAACATTTCAGGGGCACGGAGTAACTTTAGTCTTTTGTTACAAAGTTATTGCCACAGCTCAATGAATAAGATGCCGGAAATGAACTTCAGCGAGCACAGTGCCAGAAACATTTACTACTGGACAACTGAAAGGCATTGTAGGCTATGACCATGCATGCACCTTTACTAAAAGTCTTCCCCCTCCCCCGCCAGCTTTTTGCTTAACCTCTGCAGTTTCAGCAATTACAACACCCACCCTTTGCTTTCTTGATTTCTGTGCAGGTCTGTCAAATCTAGAAAAAAAAATGCACTGGGAAATACTTCAGATTTCAGAAACCGAGTGGACTACAGAAAATCTCAAAGCTTACAACTTTGCATTTCTCTCAAATAAAAATAGTGAACAGTAATTGTATTTGGCTTCATAAGGGACAGCACCTTTAAACTTTCTCACCGCCACAGGGACTGGGTAATGCATTGCACTTGTTCACTAACCAAATGAAAGGATTATTTCACTATAAAAGGCGTTGCCTACAAGCATTACATACTAAAGACTTTATTTTGACATTAATCATTCTATATATTTTCAATGCTAAAGGTCTCTTTGTAAAAAGGACTGCTTTGGGCTGCACCAGCTCTGAGTTTTTCTGGTTAGATCTGGTTATTGGACAGCCAGGATTGACAGTCCTATTGTGAGGGCTAGAAAACCAAAGTCTGCGGTGAACATTCCATGATCACCAAGCAGATAAAAGATAAAAGTAGTTCTAACTGGGAGAAATAAACAGGTCTGACCAGAAAGACACGCAAAGCCACCAAAAGCATGGAAATAATACAGTGCGCAGGACTATGTAAACATTTCACAATTAAATTTTTTTTTTAAATGATCAGACTTACTTGAATGTCATCAAACCCACAGTACTCCCTAGCGAGCTCTAACAAGGGAACCAGTGCTTGCAGTAAGAGGGTGGTACCACATGTCTTCAAAATGAAACGTCTCTTGGAGACAAACATGCTACTCTCACTGTATGAAGGGGGGAAAGAGAAACATTTTAGTACCCATGAAATGTTCAACACTTAAGTTTGCACATAACTGATCACAACATTGTGTGATCATAGACACAAGTATATCCGATCAGAAACACAGAACAATAAAGCTGAACTACTATTTTATATTCATTATCAGGAATAAGAATGTTTTAGTCATATTGCCACATAATGTATTTTGATTACCAGTCGCCTGGAGTTAAGAAGTCGTAGTGCCATTTATATTAAACATTGCAGGTGCCATGCTAAGAGTTAACAACTCCAGGTAGGGGAGTACTTGCTTAAAGCAACAATCCCCCATACACCCCAACTTTTTCCCCCTCACAGGATTGGATCCTTTGGAGCTGAAGTTAGCGAGGTTTAGCCGCGGAGTATCCCGATTCCAGAAATATTAACGTGAAAGGTTACTGTATTTCCTGATTTTTAAGGCAAATTTAAATAGCTGTCCAATAGGAAGCCATAGCTGTTGATGTGACTTCCTATTGGCCTGAGATTTGGCAGTCATTTTGTTTCCCCTGGTCAGAGATTGAAAACAGGGAACTTCCCCAGTTAGTAGTTTAATACTAGGGATACCCAGAGCTCAAAATATCGCCATTCAGCTTCACGGGCCTGCAAAAAGGCAAATAAAAATGAAGTGCAACAGTACTATGAACAAAAATGGCATTAAGTTCTTGTTTTACAGATAGTTACATACAGTAGTTACATAGTAGATGAGGTTGAAAAAAGACATAGGTCCATCAAGTTCAACCTATGCTAAATTTAGACAACAGATACTTTATTCTATATCTATACTTACTTATTGATCCAGGGGAAGGCAAACAAAAAACCCCATTAAGGGGAAAAATTAATTCCTTCCTGACTAAGAATTGGCAAACGGATTTATCCCTGGATCAACATCTTTCCCATGTATACTTATTTGGTATATCCCTGTATACCTTTCCCATCTAAAAAGATGTCCAACCTTTTTTTGAACAAATCTATTGTATCTGCCATCACAGTCTCCATGGGTAATGAATTCCACATTTGAACTGCCCTTACTGTAAAGAATCCTTTCCTTTGTTGCTGGTGAAATTTCCTTTCCTCCAACCTTAAGGGTTGGCCCCAAGTCCTTTGTACTGCCCGTGGGATGAATAGTTCTTTTGAAAGCTCCTTGTATTGTCCCTGAATATATTTGTATATAGTTATCATATCCCCTCTTAGACGCCTCTTTTCTAATGTAAATAAATCTAATTTAGCTAGCCTCTCATAAGTTAGAATGTCCATCCCCTTTATTATTTTGGTGGCTCTTCTCTGCACTCTCTCTAGTTCCATAATGTCTTTTCTTAGGATTGGTGCCCAAAATTGTACTCCATATTCAAGGTGTGGTCTTACTAATGCTTTGTAAAGGGGCATAATTATGTTTACTTCCCTTCCATCCATTGCCCGTTTAATGTAAGATAAGATCTTGTTTGCCTTTGCAGCTACCGCATGACTTTGGGCACTATTGCTAAGCCTGCTGTCTACAAGCACTCCTAAATTCTTCTCCATCAAGGATTCCCCCAATACATCTCCATTTAATTTGTAAGTCGCCTTTTTATTCTTGTATCCCAAATGCATAACCTTACATTTATCTGTATTAAACCTCATCTGCCATTTACCTGTCCATTATCTTCCTAAGAGCAGACCGTATTGTGGAATGGTTACCAGCTAGAACACCGTCAGGTTTCCATGGCAGATCTAGGACAATATACTCCAAGTAAAAACCAAAGCAGTGAGTACACTGCCTAAATGTGTATTTCTTTGGTTCAGCCATTAATAAAAAATATTGATAATATAAATCCCTCTAGAATCTTTATTTAATGTTGGGGAAAAAAAACAAACAAAAAAAAAACTGAGCACATTGTGCTTTGCAAGTAACATAATATTTATAGTCCATAATATTCTAACCTTTAATGCTTTCAATATCTAATAAGAAAAATATAAATTAATGCATCACAAACTACTAACATTTCCTAAAGCTCTAAAATTCCATGACCTATAAATGTACTTAATTTTTTTTACAGTGGATCACAGAGAATGCAAAGAACTTACAGTACACAAACTATTTCTTAGTTACCGTTACACCGTCATAACAGATAAAACAAAACTTTTTACACAGCAGCGAAACATAGGCCAGGATTCATCAATGTTCGATACGTGGTATAGCATTCCTGTATTAATGACCATTGACTCGAATGGCAATTAACGAAGGATCATAGTGCAATACCCAGCATCAGACCGTGAATCTTCCCCAAAGTTTTAAAACTCTACACAACCGCAAATATCATATAGAAATGCATGCCAAATGAAACCCACCACCTGCTTCATAAGACGTACAGCACTTCAGCCTGACGAAAATCAGCTGGGAAAGTGCTACGATCATTTGTCACCACCTTTCAGTCCAATTTCTTTAACCCAGAGGGGTTTCTCGGTATACACCTGTCCAACTCTTGCTTTCTCCTCAAAGATGTCGTCTGTCAACCCTTAATTCATCTAAAGCCCTCTCCTGCCTAAAACCTCTGGAATGCTTTCCTCTCAATACCCGACTAGCAACTTCTCTCCACCATATCTGTCCCATCTTAAAACCCACCTCTTTAATGAATCATTCGGGCAGCACCGATGGCCGAGACTACATCTATTATGCATTTAACATGACCCCTTGCAGACATACATACTTTTATGTTGAAGAGCTTATTTGAATTACGTCACGTGTATTACTGTTGTAAACGCTATGCACATTGATGGCGCTATATAAAGATATATACTTCTCATTTAGAATCTGCACTGTGCCAATTAGCAGCAGTATGGAAATCTCCAGAGTCCAAAATTAAGGACAGACGAGAGAGAGAGAAGAGAGACACACACATTATATATATATATATATATATATATATATATATATATATATATATATATAACACACACACACACACACACACACACACACAGTGACGAGGAAAAAATAAAATAAAAAAAAAAGTTTGTGAACCCTTTAGGATTTTCACATTTCAAATCTAAAATTGTATTAGATCTTAATCCAAGTCCTAATAATAGATAAGCATACCCTGATCAAACCAATTACACAACATGATACCTTTTCAACATTTATTTATTCCCAAATGATTCAACATTCAATATCCATGTGTGAAAAAGTATGCGAATCTTTAGATTCAGTACCTAGTGGCACCCCCTTAAGCAGCAATGACCAACTAAGTGTTTCCTGTAACTGCTGGTCAGTCTCTCGCACACCGGTTTAGGATTTTTGGCCCATTCCTCCTTACAAAACCGCTTCAACTCCATGACATTTGAGGACTTCCTTGGATGGACACATGCCACAATAGTTCGATAGAGTTTAGGTCCTGACTGACTAGGCCATTCTAAAATGTGGAATTTCTTCTTCTGCAGCCATTCTTCTGTAGATCTGCTTTTATATTTAGGATTATTGTCTTGCTGCATTACACACTTTTGTTTCAGTTTCAGCACATGGACGGGTGACCTGGCATTCTCGTCTAGAATCTTCTGATACAATACAGACTTCATGGTTGTGTCAATGATGACAACCCATTCAGGTCCTGAGGCAGCCCCAAACCATCACACTCCCACCACTATGCTTGACGGTTGGGATGAGGTTCTTCTGTTCGAACGCAGTGTTTGTTTTTTGTCAAACAGAACGTTTCTCATTGAGGCCAAAAAGTTCTATCTTTGACTTGTCTGTCCAGAGAACATTGTTCTAGAAGTCTTGTGGATCATCTACGCGCTCTTGGGCAAACTTCCGACAGGAAGCATTGCTCTTTTTTAGAGAGCAGTGGTTTCGTCCTGGCTATCCTTCCATGAACACCATTCTTGTTCTGTCTTTTTCTGATAGTTGTGTCATGAACACTCACATTAGCCAAGGCAAGTGTGGCCTGCAGGTCCATGGATGTTACTCTGGGGCTCTTTGTCGATTTCCTGGATGATTTACCGGTTTGTTCTTGGAGACATTTTGATAGGACGGCCGCTCCTGGGTAGAGTGAGTGACTGTGGTCTTCAACTTTCTCCATTTGTAGACTGAGTGTGGAATGGTGGAGCTTCAAATCCTTAGAAATGGTTTTGTAACCCGTTCCAGACTGATGAGCATCAATAAGTGCTTTCCTGAGGTTCCCAGATTTCTTTTCATCGTGGCATGACGTGTTTGAACACCCCTGTATGGTGAAGACCAAACTCACAAACTTTCTGATCTTTATATAGGGTGGGGCCTCACAAACTCACCAATGAAGATCTACGTAATTATGTAAACACCGGATTCTAATTATTCTCTTTAATTAAAATGATAAAAAAACAGGGTTTAACTTATTTTTGCACATACCCCGACTCTTAATTGTTGTCTAATTCATACATCACTGTTTCAGAAGACATGGAATTTGGTTAATATAAACCCTACTGGATATTTAAGAAAAGACAGGGTTTGAAGGTTATCATGGAAAAAGTATAGATTTTGCGTAATTATTGGGGTTCACAATCTTTTTCTCGCCACTTTATATGGTTACATTTAACTTCAATCCTTCTCCATTTACATTTACGGCTAAAATGTGTCGCTTCCTCCTAATATTGCCAAGATTTATCTTTTTCCTTTGTCAATCTTCTTCTAAATCTCTAATTCCTGCCCATATCCTCTCCCGTCTGTATTATTGTAATATAGTACTACTAACAGGTCTCCCTGCCTCCCAACTTTCTCTTATGCAATCTATAAAAATTCTGGAGCTACAATAATTTCACTTTCTCCCCAAACAGTTCCTAATCATCCCCTTAAATGTGTCTCCTGGTCAACCATAACATTTTGGAACAGCAACAAATTTTAACCTTACCTTCAATGCTCTATACTCCTCTGCCCCATCCTACATATCAGCCTTATCTCGTTATGCCGCTGCTCGTCTCTTGCGTTCTACCCATAACCATCCCCTTTCCACCCCATTTACCTCCACGGCTCGCATTAAGCCATTCTCCCTCACTACTCCCCTTACCTATAGAACTCCCTCACACTATACGCCAAGCACCTTCTCTCCCCCACATTAAAGACAAACCTTACCTTAGATGAAACATTTCAATAGCCTAGACCAGGGGTCTGCAAACCTGTCCTCAAGAGTCGCACACAGGCCAGCTTTAATGGATATCCCTGTTTCAGCACAGGTGGTTCAATCAGTGGCCCAGTCAAGCACTGAGGCACTGATTGAGCCACCTGTGCTGAAACAGGGATATCCATGAAAGCTGGCCTGTGTGTGGCTCTTGAGGACAGGTTTGCAGACCCCTGGCCTAGACTCATGGCTACTGTTGCACACTCACAGTCGCACACTCACAGTCGCTCCTACCAAATCATAGTGGCCAAGCACTGCTGTCTACTGCACTAATTCCCTCATATGCTGTATCCAAGTCTCCCAACATAGCACATGGATTGTAAGCTCTTTGGTACAGGGATTTCCTTTCCTATTGTCCGATTGTTTGTTGCACTTATTGTATTAGAATTTCCTGTACTGTATCGTCTCTTTTGTAATGCACCGAGTACACTGTGGGCGCTATATAAAGATATACATACATCGTTAAGAATGGTTATATTGCTAACTGTCAACGTTATTGATGCCTTCATTACTTAAGATACAACTTGAATTGGAAGCACAGAACATGTGCAGCTCTCATTGTGGGTTGCTGAGAAAACTAGTGCCCAATGGATGGAGAGAAAAAAAATGCTACAACAAATCCAAAGTTGCAGTGATCACGTGGGTAACTTAGGAAACAGTTCTTAAGAAAAAAAATACATTATCCTTTTTGTGTAGAGACATGTAATTGAATATATCTCAGCTACATTTATCCATTCTAGTTAATGATGGGGAAGGCGCAAAGCATTTTGTGCCCAGCAAAGTTTTTAAGAATAAAGTTTTGGATGCAATGTGTGCACAGTTAATTTTTTATTTAGAAGGTTGAGAGAATATGATGGGAATCAGATCCAGCAGCACGAGGATAATTGCTTAAGATGTTCTCTTGCTTTTCCCAACTCATCGCGCTGAAATTGGAGATTAAGGCACAGCAAACTTTTTTTTAGTAATATATCTGAATAGTGTAAGATTTCCTTACACGCAACTTACCTGAGTACATAAGCTTCCTGCTTGTCCGTTTTTGTCACACTTATGATCAAACAATGCACATTCTCCAAAAGTTTGTCCCACTCAAACCTGTTAAAAAACAAACAAAAAAAAAAAACATTTTTTTAATGGATGTCTTCACACTAGAAAACTACATATACTGTATTACCAACACCACTTTTATATTATTTATGATCGGTTCACTTTGTGGCAGAGAAGCGGGAATGGGAAGGAGGAGAGTTGCGTGAATATAAGTCAAGCTGAGCAGACGAGTGTGTATATCACATGCCTGGTAGAACAATTCTCCAGGAGCTTTGCATGGCTCTATCTGCAAAGAAACTTATTTTGGTCACCATGAAGAAATGGGTATCACATTTCGGAGCTCAAGTTATATAGATTCCTTCTTCACTTGAGCTACTTCTCTGGTGACACTTGCATATAATCTGCAATAATATTATAACTAGATTTTAAACATTTAGTAATCTATTGAAATTGTACCAGCACAAAATATTATCCCAGAATACGCCATTGTATAAAATAATTTTTATTAATTACCCCAAATAGGAGGTATAAAGTGAAACCAGAAGTTTAAAAGGATGCCTATAAATGAGTTGGGCATTTATACTAGTCAGATAGGATTAGCACTAATCGCCTTCTAAGGCTGCGGCCACGCTGCTGTGACCGCACGGTGCTTGGCGAGGTTACTTCTAGCATTTTCAATTTACACACCCCCGCGGTGTGCGCGTGCGCACGCGCTCACCCACGCTTGGCGCTTACATAAACAAAAAAAATGACTTTGGACCGCACTCAGCTTGCCTGCAACGCCCCCTGCGCGCTTGTGAAATAGCGCGGACACCCGTCACTCATGCTTGGAGAGCTGGTGACATCACCGCTCTCCAAGTATGAGCTGTGTCAGCGCCATCAGGGCCGCAGCCTAGGGGCCTTTCTATACTGTTTGCGGCCGTGCCGCATGCTTTTCGTGTGTATGCTGAGCTGTGAGAAGGTACTGTGTGTATATGTGTGTGTATGTATGTGCATATATATATATGCGTATATATGTGTGCGAGTGTATATATATACACACACACACACACACACACACACACACACACACACACGCCGGCGCGAAAGGATTTTGCCCGTCTTCCCCGCTGTCTGTCGGCTCCCCGCCGTGCGAGCGGTGCCATTATAGAAAGGCTGACTAACGTCAGCCAACTAAAATTCTGCGCGCACGCACTGCGTAGCACACGCCCGCACTATAGAACGGGCCTAACACAAACTATTGCTAAACTTTACATTACATGTAAACTTGATCAGACAGATTCCAATGCACAAATGATTCTGCTCAAAGTTGCTTAATGTATTATATCTTATGTACTTCACAGCAGGATAGAAGAAAAACATATTTCAGAGGATCATCACAGTTTTAGGGAGCAGAATGTGTACGCATTGTGATTTTTTTTTGGTCAGTTTTAAAATGAATATAGCTACTTTAAATTATTTTTTTTATTTTTTTAACACAATTCTCCCATCAAAGGACAAATCAAACTATATACCCAGTATCTAGGTAATAATTCTTCTGCATACATTTTAAATTTGGTTACAGCTCTGGAATTTCTCTAGTGGGCATTTCATATTATTCCTGGCACAGGAAACATCGCTTTTTTTATACTTGGTGGTTCAACGACCAAAAAAATCAGTTAGCAAAATGAAATAATGAACTACTAAGCACAACAGCATTTTCAGTATCTCGTAGTGCCAAACCCAAATTACTGGATCAAATCAATTAGATCATTATTATGCACCATGTAACAAGGAGGCGCTGGTGTAACCAAAAGAACAAGCTTTGCTTTATCGCTAATACATGTTTTCCTTTATGTCAAGTGTAGCAGACTGACAGCAGCTGGTGTCATTGATGTTGGATGTGGGTTCCTCGTCTGACCAAGACATTTAAATGAATCATGTCCAAACAAATTAACTCGGAGAGAATTGGCTACAGCTGTATAGAAACTACAAAACATGCTTGAGTATAAGCATAGACTAGTAATAAGCTCCTAAAAGCTCACATACCACAGTAGTAGTGTGTAAAAACGGTTGGTTTATTCATTACATTTCCAGAAAGAGCACATTTCTATGATTCTGAATAACACAAGACTTACACGGAAAAAAACAGTAAGCATTACCGAAGATTCATTTCATCCATTTACATAGACGGAGTTGAGTACCATATTTTTGTAGGCCACAGTTACATAGTAGACTATGTTGAAGAAAGACATACATCAAGTTCAACCTATGCTAAATTTAGACGACAGATACTTTATCCTATATTCGTACTTACAGTATATTGATCCAGTGGAAGGCAAACAAAAAGCCCCAGTGAAATGATATTTCCTAAAGGGAAAAATAAATTCCTTCCTTACTCCAAGAATTGGTAATCAGATTACTGCCTGGATCAACATCCTTCCCATGTATACTTATTTGCTATACCCCTGTATACTGTACCTTTCCTTTCTAAAAAGATGTCCAAACTTTTTTTTGAACAAATCTATTGTATCTGCCATCAGTCTACATGGATAATGTATTTCACATTTTAACTGGCCATACTGTAAAGAACCCTTTCCTTTGTTGCTGGTGAAAACTCATTTCCGCCAACCTTAAGAGATGACCCTGTGTCCTTCGTACTGCCCTTGGGATGAATAGTTCTTTTGAAAGCTCCTTGTACTGTCGCCGGATATATTTATATATAGTTCTCCCCTCTTAGATGCCTTGTTTCTAATGTAAATAAACCACATTATCCATCCCCTTTATTAATTTGGTGGACCTTTTTTGCACTCGCTTTAGTTCCATAATGTATTTTCTAAGGAGTTATGCCTGAAATTGTACTACATATTCAAGGTGTGGTCTTACTAATGTTTTATAATTTAAGTACTAGTCCCCAAACAGGACATTACTGGCTGAAAAAGTTGAAGGCCTGAGGTGAAGCCGAGGGACTTTAACCTAGCCAAACTCTTCCTTCTCCTCGCTCTCCAGCGCAGAGCTCTCTGCAGGCAGGGAGGGGGCGGAGTTAGTGCCTTGCTGGTGCTTCCTATTCAACCACATCCCCTGTCTCATCTGCTCTCTCACTGCAGGGAAAGCCTATTGGTTGAAAATTAAAACTAGGCAAGGTGCTACATTTTCCATCCCATTCCCGATGTAATAATGCCCACAATTTTGCCCAATCAGAGAGCAGGGATTTCAATAATGCCCAGATTTTGTAGCAGTTTAGCCTATGAATATCTTTAATAACTTGGAAAGAGCTATGTCTAGCTGCAAACATCAGACCACAGAATATAGGACAGTAAAACAGGCTGGCAATCTAGCGCTGACATTGCTCTATGGCAGGGTTGTGCAAACTTTTGTTGCTGCAACCCTGCCTTGCCTTAGCGCGGCGTCATTCCACGTCACATGACGCTGCGTAACCATGGAGATGCATCCAGAAGCCGGCTGAATCTCGGTAAGTTCAGGTTGCAGAGGCCTCACGCGATCGCCCGGCATTTCATTTAAATGCCCTGGGGAAGAGCGCGGGGCCTCTGCAACCGCCGCGCTCCCCCCAGAAAAATCTCGCTCAAGTAAACATCTTTCTTTTGAGACACCGATATGTATCAGTAAGTATTTGTGTACACAGCGTAACATGAGGTTATTACATTACCAGAGTCTTATAATAATGTATCAACTCAAATAGTACGAGACTACAGATGTTAATAATCAATAGTTTAATGAAAAACAATAGTCCCGTAGTTCCTAGCAAGGATTTAGGGAGTCCCGCCCTGTTTCATTGATCAGTTTGATTACATACTCTAGGGCAGGGGTGCGCCATCTTTTACCCTGTACCTCCTTGCTGCTGTCCCCAACTGCTCGCACCCCTACCTTATCTTGCCTCCGGTATCAAATGACGCCGTGGGGTCATGCGACGTCACGTTGCCATGGTAACATGACGCGGTCGCTGGAAGCCAAGGTAAGGGAATTTACAGAGGCCTATAATTTAAATGCCTTCGGGAAAGCGTGCCGCCTCTATAACCGCCCCCTGGAAAATCGTGCGCCCCCAGTTTCCGTACCGCTGCTCTAGGGCAGCATCGCCTGATTTACTAGGCAGGGTTGTTTTGTGCTAATGGACTTGATTGGTCGTAGTGCTTTTTCTGCTCTTGTTCTCTTATTTCCCAATTATGTCAGTGGGCGATATACACTGTGAATGGAACTGATAAGCACATTGAGGGACAATCCCTCTAGGACCAAAGTGTACTAATGGCAGTGACATGTTTAAGGACTTACATCTTGGGTGATCGATGCATTTATTACCAAAATCCAACAACCTTAAAGCCGCTAAAAAGGTTGTTTTTTTGATTACAGGATTGAAGCAGGGGGACTCCAGCTCTGATTTCAGCTCAGTGGATCCCCTTCTTCCAGAGATACTTCCCTCCCTACCAGGGCCGGTATCGCTGCAGACAGGGAACTGTGTACCTAACATAATAGCAGCATATAAATGTCCCACGGGCCAATAGGTAGCAGTGACGTCATCTGGTGTGGCTTCTTATTGGCCTGCGTGACATGGGGGCTTTAAAGAGCACAGCGATACCTACATACCCTACAGAGGTAAGTATCTCTGGTCGCAGGGGGTCCTCAGAGCTGAAATTAACACAGATCAGCTCCAGAGAGCCCCTGCTTCAATCATGTATGTAATAAGAAAAATATAAAAATAAATGAAACCTGTATGGCTGCTTAAAGTATGTTTACTTCCTTTTTTAGGTTTGACTTCCTCTGTCTACTCCTTTTTGTCTGATGCCACTATATTCAAGTGTTTTGCACAGGCCCACAGGTTGAGGACAGCGGGCAAAGGGTAAAGAAATCACCTGATTGACAAACACTTCCCTATTTAGAGGCCCCCAAGGTATGCAACTTGTAATTTCCAGATAACCTAGAAAGGCCAAATATTTGTGTTTAGCATGGTTAAGGAAGCCAGTTCAATGAACAATTGTTCAATTGTTTACAAAAGGTTTTTAGCTGGCTACATGGGATTGTACATTTAAAGAAATCCTAGCTTGAGAAAAACTATGTTATTGCCATCAAGTGCAAACATCCCGCATTAGAGCGTTTTACATTCAACAAAAAAGTAATGATCGGTATGTATTAAATGTACAACAGCATATGTTCAGCATCACACCACTCAAAACTATTATGCATCAAAACAAAGTAAATGTACAAAAAAAGATTAGTGCCTTCAATAGTCATCAAAAATGTCCTAGATCCTCAGCAGATATCTACTTCTTAAAAAATGTATTTACTTTAGTTGAACACAATCTTGGTTATGAGGCTACATCTAAGGGGCAGCAAGAAGTCTACATGGGCTACATTTTCCTTATCTTCATCTAATTTATGTTTTATTTAATCTTGCGCATACATATTTTAGTGGTTAAAATGCTCTGCTTTCTTTTCACCATAACATAATCACTAGAACATTATTTGTGTAGTTGAAGATTTCTAATGCGAACATTTAAGATGTAATGCCTCAGCTGACAATATTATGTAAACTTTCAATCATTGCCTAAGCATTTATAATTAAAATGTGTTTAAGATGTCTTTGAAAACCATGTTTTCTCTTAGCAGAGACAATAAAATTGCTTCCAGGACCCATAAGCCTCCCGGAACTTATCCAAAGAGGACATCACAATTTGTATAAAAAACCTTCCCTGTTAGAGGGTCAAAAAGGAGAATGAAAGGTAACTTTACATGAAGCAGATAGCATGTCTGGCTCAATTATATATTAATGGAAATAGTCAACCCCCTCAAGTTTTAGCTTATGTATACAAATAAAGTGAAAGTATTTTAAACGGTTAATGGATTCGTTGCATTTATAAGACACTGCTCACCAATGTTTAGAACACCTTAAAAATATCACTATTAGTAAAATTCCATTGTGTTTTTTTGAACAGCAGTTTACATGGTTCTCTGCTAGTTTAGATGTAATTCAAAGACTATTAGAATTTTAGACCCATAGTTACAACACGTTTGTCATTTTATTAACATGCCAGCACCTCACATTTTTGCGGCTTAGTTTTGTTAGGTTTATGTATTATAAGAGTACTCAAGTAGCTATTCTGTCAATTAAATACTGCCTTTCTGATTCAAAATGTGCTGCCTTCACAAGACCAGGCATTCAAACCTCACATCTGTAGACCTTACCGAAAACATCCCTTTATCTTTTCAACGTAACATTCAAAGATCAGAACCAATCATTAATCCTTCAATTCTCCAGAAGGCCCTCAGTGCGAAACCCCTTAAGTGAATACTACAAGGCACCCTGGCTTTGTGATGAAGGTAGTCAGCTTCCTACAAATTTAATTACCTTCAGTTTAAAAAGTCAAGCAATTAAACTTTTCATGTTAAAAAAAAAAAAAAAAACCAGGGATCCTCACGTGGCTCGCATACTCCATAGTTCAGGTAGTGAGCCGTGAACCCACTCATGCAAAGGTAGGGGCACGAAACGCTGATTCCGTATTTTTTTTTATGTCCCGAGACAAAGGTTGCCAGACATTTGAAAGAATTTTTAGGAGCAAAACTTTTGTTGAGTGGTGGGGGTCTTGGGGTGGTCAAGCAACCACCAAGCTGCTTTGTATGTCAGATTGTTTGTGTATCAGTGTGCATCTGTGACACCGGCGCGCGCACACACTGACGCACAGACGCAGCACACAAACTCATTGAGAGCAGGGGCAGGCAGTGTCCTTGCTCACCCACCAAAGTCTTCAAGCATAGCTGCCTCCTGCTCACTGATTCTCCCCCCATACCTTTTGCTGCATGGCGGTGACTTGACCTGTCAGTCACCACCGCCGGTTACAGAAAACCTGAACCTGCTCTGATGTCACTAATGAAGCAGAATCAGGTGCGCTGTTGCAGATTGTAGTGGTGACTGACAGGTCAGTCAGCGCTGCAACTCGGGGCACCAGAGTCCCGTCATCAGATAAGTGTGCACCCAGCTATGCTTTTACAAGAAATCATTCAGCGTGTAGTGTATATAGAACCATATGAGGAAGCAACCAATGCAAGAGATCACGTCTTCACGATAGTGTGCATTACAGGGTTTCTATTTAGTCTTGTGTCTTAATGCACTTGAGCATAAGGAGATCCATCGATGATCTACCTGTCCTGGTATTGTTGCTCAGCCTGTATTTAAGCATGATTTCACAACTTTTGAATTTGTATTTATTTATAAAAATGTTTTACCAGGAAGTAATACATTGAGAGTTACCTCTCATTTTCAAGTATAGCCTGGGCATAGAGTTAAGATGACAAATAATACATGGTTACAAATATATACTGTAGTTACATAAGTGAACAAGGTATACATTATATACAAACATAGCATGCACTTTTAGAGAATATATGTTATAGGCGTATGTAACAGTTCCAGACCAGATTAAAATGCGAGACACCTTTAGTTTTTAAAGAACTTAGACTGGTGGTGGATGTGAGAGTCTCCGGTAGATTGTTCCAGTTTTGGTGTGCACAGTAAGAGAAGGAAGAGCGGCCGGATACTTTGCTGAATCTTGGGCCCATAAACAGTCTTTTGGAGTCAGATCTCAGATAAGTGCTGCATGTGGTTGGGGTGAAGAGCTAGTTCAGTTAGGCGAGTAGCTTGCCCAGAAAGTATTTGAAGGCAAGACAGGAGAGATTAACTTTGCGCCTGGACTCAAGTGATGACCAATCTAGTTCTTTGAGCATTTCATAGTGATGTGTGTTGTAGTTGCATTGGAGAACAAAACGGCATATTGAATTGTAGTGGGTATCAAGTTTGCTAAGGTGGGTTTGGGGGTCCGAGCAGTATACTATGTCCCCATAGTCGATAATTGGCATTAATATCTGCTGTGCGATACGCTTTCTGAACAGCAGACTTAGAGAGGATTTGTTCCTATAAAGTACACCTAGTTAGGCATAAGTTTTGGATGTCAGGGTATCAATGTGCATCCCAAATGTTAAATGGGAGTCAAACCATTTGCCCAAGTATTTAAAACTGGTAACAGGAGTTAGGGTGGTATTAGCATTGCTTCTGATCTGAAGGTCAATCATTGGAAGCTTTAAAAATGTAGCCTTGGTCCCAAATATCATTGTTACAGTCTTGTTAGAGTTTAAAAACAAGTTTGTTATGGAAAATCCAATTCTCAAGTCTCAAAAAGTCAGATTTAAGTATGTGTTCAAGGTCGGAGAGGCTAGGGCTGTGTGTATGAAAGATTGTGTCATCTGCATACATGTGTATTGAAGCTCGCTTAAGCTGAAGAAAGATCATTGATGAACACCGAGAAGAGTAGGGGCCCAAGAACAGAGTCTTGTGGGACACCACAGGTGATATCCAAGGAGTTGGAGTTAGAGCCTGAGATAGACACGTTGCGATCTACCCGATAGGTAGGAATGAAACCCGTTTAAAGCATGCTTCCCTATTCCAGAGCACTGAAGTTTGTTAAGCAAGGTAACATGATCAACAGTATCAAAAGCCTTTGCAAAATCTAGGAATATTGCACCAGGGAGTTGTCCCAGTTCCATTCCACACCAGATCTCATTGCCAACTTTTAGCAGGGTAGTTACCATGGAGTGTTTGGGGCGAAAGCCTGATTGGAATTGGCTAGGGAAATTTGTCTTGGTATAGTAATCGCTTAATTGGGAATGAACACATTTTTCCATGACTTTTGATAGTGTTGGGAGAAGGGAGATTGGCCTGTAGTTTGAGACTGTTTTTGCCCCCACTTTTGAAGATTGGGACAACTCTGGCAGTTTTCCAGGTTTTAGGGATATGGCCTGCAGACAGGATAGCGTTGACAATTTCAAAACACTCACTCATTTGCAGGCAGCCCGCATAAACGCATTCTTGAAGAAGGTAGACCACTAACCATGAGTCACTACAAAAGATTCTACGTCTCAAATTACCTCCTACCAATTCAATGCTCATTAGCGGATCAGTACAAAGGAATCAACTGAACAAAATGACAATTGGAAGCCTCATTGGACCTACACATTTTAGGCATTTTGCACAGCCCAAGATCTCAGATACTTGAGCTCAATGCATATCAGAGAAAGTGTACGAAAAATGGTTGGACGTTTAAAGAACTAACAGAGCCCAAAAGCAAAAAATACAGTATCAAACAACTGTACGGTCCTATTACAAGTAATATTTAGGATCACTACGTATCTATTAGCCCAATGCCTTGGTCCCAAACTTAGTTTGATCAATGTTATTACTAGAATTTCATGACCTACAGCTGCCTGCAGGGCAGAACATTTCCACTCAAGCCTATAGCGGTTTAAGAAAAAATATATTGTGGAACAATAAATTGCTAAATCGCAATTGCTGAATATGCTTATCATTTTTCCCTTGTGAAAAAACATATTTCATGGTAAATCAGGGAGGAACGTGGAGGTGCACACCACTAGTACAGGGAGAAGAGAAACCCACCAGAGCGGTGCACGAGAGGCCCTGAGATCTAGAGAAAAGGATCCCTGGCAATGTGTTCTTGGTAACAAGCAGTCACTGGGAGAGCAATTATTTATTTTTATTTTAGAGTCTTCATTAAAAGGTATTACAGAATGAGTGTATTTGTGTGCTCTTCTATTATCTTGTGATCAGGGTGAAACCAGCTGGCTTCTTATTGTTCCACCTCTCACCCTGGTTGGCACATGCTTATTCCTTTGCTGTGAAGGCAAACCCTTATGCCAGTCCTGTAAAGTTCTGCATACAGGCATACCCCGCTTTAAGGACACTCACTTTAAGTACACTCGCGAGTAAGTACATATCGCCCAATAGTCAAACGGCAGCTCACGCATGCACCTGTCAGTACGTCCTGAACAGCAATACCGGCTCCCTACCTGCACCAAAGCTGTGTACAAGCGGGGAGACTAGAGAGCCTGTTACACATGCGTTATTTACATCAGTTATGCACGTATATGATGTTTGCAGTACAGTACAAGCATCGATAAGTGGAAAAAAAGTAGTGCTTCACTTTAAGTACATTTTCGCTTTACATACATGCTCTGGTCCCATTGCGTACGTTAATGCGGGGTATGCCTGTATGCAGTTTGCACATTACTGAATACAAATTAAAACAGCTGTGCTGGGTAGTTCAGTGACAATGCAGAGCTGGCTCCTCTGGCACTGGGAAGGGTTAAAGAAGGATCTGCAAAGATTTGGCAGGGGGCACATTCTTCAGATTAGCAGTGCTCCAAACCTTGCTCATTGGCTGCCTGAGGCTCTGACATTCTAGAGGGGGCAGAGCTTGGCACTGACCCTAAGGAGTAAGTGTGATCGCAGCAGGAGGCACACAGTGGAACGAATGCTAGATTGGCAGCCTCTTCAACAAACTCCCACATTACTATGCATTCCACAGAGGAGATATCCACAAAAACAGCTTGCAATACATAACACCTCCACAAAAAAACACTAGATATGTATCACTAGCATCAGCACTTTGTGTAATGCATCTCCTTTAACAAATGTATATCTAAGTTATACAGCAAATGCATTTACAGTTATATTTAACTTTTTAATCTACAGCCTACGTCAGGGGAGACCAATTCCAGTCCTCAATGGCCACCAACAAATCAGGTTAAGGATATCCCTGCTTCAGCACAGGTGGCAGTCAACGACAGCCACTGATTTCACCCCGTGCTGAAGCAGGGATATCCTTAAAACTTGACCTGTTGGTGGCACTTGTGGACTAGAGTTGGCCACCCCATGCCTACATGATATAACCAAGCTCAAGGCAGGATTTATTCTCTGCCACATGTTGCTCTTCTGGGTGACTATGGTTCACATACTTTGTGATCTGCCGGTCCACACACCAAGATGATAGAAAGTCATAATTAGCACTTAATATATGAAACACACCAAATCTGCATATAGCTTTTGTTCGTAGCAACATGTACTTCTGGAAGATTACAGCTAGTCACAACCAATGTCTGCTTGTTCATGCAAGTTTTCCCATTAAAGCATATCCCCTGAGTTTGCAGGGTAAGAATACAGTTGTATTACTATTACTGGTGTGTAGTCTGTCCTACAATGTAACATTAAGTTGTAAATGATGTAGTAAGCAACATATGGTTATGTCGTGACAGAGTGCGTGACGTTGTCACGTGAGCCTGTTGCTTGCATGAAACATGCATGGAGGCGATGGGGGGGGGGGGGGGGGAGTGTGGCGGACGTGTCACCAGGCTGGTTTGCCCTCAGTGGAAGAACCGCGCTCATGTGACTCGGCCGCCGCGTGGAAAAAAAACGAATTTGTAGTCTCGAATATCGCCTGAGCGGTCGCTCTGCAGCGCTTGCGCACACCATGAGCGGCCTCATTGAGGAACACACATTTGTACTCGCGGAACACAATGTCGCGCGAACGCGGCCTTACAAAAGATCCAAGTACACAGGCAGACAAGACTGCTACACTTCTTCCATCAGCTTGTATATAGGTCAACATTTTCCTTTTCACAATAATACAGTTTCAGTTTATGCAGATTACACCAATTAGGTTACATTTTCAGACTGTAGGTGACATTTTGTTGCTGTAACAGGCAGAAGAAAACTTTTTTTTCCTCCCAAAATCAATGGATGAGCTGTGCCCGAAATACTGCAGCGAGGCAGTATATCTCCTCATGACTACCGCCAGGAGCACTGCGACACAAAAATAAATACCTCATAGTACCACTTTTCCTCTCACACACACATCAGTAAGACAGACTCCATTAGCTCTCATGCGGAGATAAGCCTGTTGAGGATTTTCAGTGTCAATTTCTAGGTTTGTGATAGAAAATCTAAACCGCCTCCAGTAAAACAAAACTGTGACGAGACTTTTCGGTTCTTCAATTTCTTGTTTTATGTAGGCTGGGAATTCCACACAAGAAATCTCAATACTTAAGACCACAAACGGATGATAAATGGTCATATGCCTTCTTCGTGTGTAGAAAAATTATTTGTACTTTTTGGCTACATTTTTGCATTTTCACAAAGGGTTAAATTGCTCGACATTTCACCAATTTAGCAAAAATTGAAATACACAAGAGGCCATGTACCCTTAATTTAGTGTCACTTGATACGCACAATGTTTGGCAAGATTTTTTTTGGGTGAAAATGGGTAGATTTTGCCTGTTTCGTGTACTTCACCGAACATGTTGCACCTCTAAAACCGATACTACAGATCTCTCCTAAATGACAGATCCACATGAAGCACCGTCATCCCCATAAATGATCTAGCAACCCTCTCCCCATATATGGGCAATCTAAATGAGGGAAGTCGTTTAGAAACGTGTGCAAACCAATGACCCTGAAAAGCTCACTGCAGTAAGCACAGGAGCTGCGGGCTTGGGCCCCACCCTCCCTCAGACCTGTAGGACACATCAGGATTTGCACCTGAGCAGCATGCGGATACATTTTCCCTTTGTCACTGATCTTTTTACTGCAATGAATTAACCACAGTGCAACAGCTTGGGTGGCTGCCAGACAGCTAGGATGAGCTTGACTTAAAAAAAAAAAGTCTAAAATTATAGTCAATTTACCAGTCTGATCACCATCACCAAAATCAGGCGTAATACAACATCGAGTGCTATAAATTGGGTTTCTGTTCTATGTGTTTAACGTAATACAACACCAATCTCAAACTAATGCTCATGAAATAATGATCTGCTCATAATGAAAGATGGGGAGCAGGTCAGGTCCGACACTGAAGGGAGACAGGTAAATAAATCTATTGAATGCCAAAGGATCCTCAGACTACCCACAGAAGGTAGCTAGGTGTGCACATTAACATACATGCACTCCTGTGCTCCTAGCTATGAATGAAAGATTGCGTACACTATCAGGACAGCCATTCATCATGCTGCGTAGCAGAAATGCGATCATACAGCGTGGGAAATAAACCTCCCCAATGCGGTCACTAGCCCTCCTCTCATAGCCTCTCAGTAACACGTGGAAGGGGAGGGGGGGTAATAGCCACCCGACAATTAGTAACAAGCAGGCACCCCAATAACAAGCTTTCCTTCCCCCCATCCCCAGGAAATGGCAAGATTGCCAGGCAGAAACAAAATGGAAGATCCCACAGTCTCCCTGCCAGGGGTGTCAGGATCTGGCAGCTGCCTGCCCCTCCCCCCTCCTATTACACAGCACATTACATACAGCCCGCGGAGCACATGGGCAGCGGCGAGATCGCGGCACATTAGCACCCTGCCCAGGCTCGGGTTTCGCTGTATGAGATATATACGTGGCCTGTATCTGGTGGGGAGGGGGGTACCCCTGATCCCCTTCACTAGGGCCTACACACTGCTGATCGTGTCACACAGCCCTGCGGATTATATAGCCACGCATCGCTGTATATGGCAGGCACAAGTGAAATCTTTACATTCCCACCCCCTTTACCCCCCAAAAGACAGAGGCACAGATTAACACAAGAGGTGTGCGATACTTTATATATTACGAGAGGGGTCACCTTGAACCTACATAATCCAGGGGATAAGAGCCCCCCCCCCCCCCTTCAGTACAAGGTGGGGATACGGACACAAGCATGTTAACCCGTTACTTTTCAGCGAGTGTCCTGTCTGAATGTCTAATTGAGGCATATTAAACACCTATCAATAGCCCCAATTGGCAGGGGTAAAAATAACCCTACTAAACCTGCCCCAATCGCTTATTACACCCACTGTACCCTCTCTGCCTATCTTCCCAGGTTATTACCCACCCCTTAGCATTCCCCTCTCCGGGGCAACCCCCTCATTATACTGCACCCCCCTCCTTCCCCGATCACCCATTCCTGCCCAGCATTGCCACCCCCACCCCCCCCCCCCCCCGGAGCTGCCCTTCCCCGCACCTTGGGATGTCCCGGAGGTCCCCGGATCCTTTGCTCACATCCTGCTGGCTGAACCAGACCTCCAGCAGTTTTTCGGTGCCCTCGAAGAAGTGTGCGGCGCTCTCCTCCTCCTCCATCATGTCCTCCTGTCCGCCTCCCTGCAGCCGGAGACCCACCGACAAACGCAGAAAAATAACAACGAGAAACCAAGAAAAAAAAAATAGATATCTATGTATACTTATAACCTCCTCTCGCGCCTGTCTCTTTTTTTTTGTCGTTTTCTGATCCTTTTTCGTTTAAAACAAACAAACAAAGCAGCTTCTAATTATATTAATAATTCTGGATATTTTTTCCTTAAATAATGTGCGTCGCTTTGGAAATATTTTATTTCTTTTTTGTTGTTTGGGAAGGTGACGTTGGGCTTAGCGGTTATTGGGTGTTCCTGTGTATGATGGGTAGTGCGTTTCTCCGGTACAGTCTTTGCTTTTTTCCCCCGTTTTTGTATTCTTTGCAGAGAAAGCGGTAGAGCGAGCGCTAGCTAATATCGTCGGCCATACTGTGTAAAGCGCGGGGGGGAGGGCGACGCTACCCTTTTATACCCCCCGCGTCACTCGCGATGACGTACAGGCACACCGGATTGGCTGCACGCGTCCCGGACCTGTCCCCTCCCCTCTATACGCAGCACATGCTGCGGGGTGGGAGCCGATTGGTCGATTTCCCTATCCGTCATTTCGTTTAGTCCGCCCCCCTCCTCGCTTACCGCCCCCCCCCCACACTCATTGGTATTCCTAGTCAGTTTCTGCGGGTCGCCTGTCAGCCGGGAGGGAGGTGGGAGGAGCGCGAGAGATAAAGAGGAGGGCGGCCGCCTGGTTAAATGGTCTTTGGGGCGGTGAATTCTGTGGCTGCGCGTGCTGTTGCTATCCCCTATGGGTCGGCGGCAGAGTGTTTGGCACACCGGTGGTCCCCGTGCTGAGTGGAACGGGGGGCGTGGCTTATTATGTGTACTCAATGACGCGGGAGGTTTTGAGGGTGGAGGAAGATGTAATATGTCAATAATTATTCATTTTTCATAGCCGTCATATGCTCTGACAGGTGATTTATGTCATTGGAACAGCTTCATTTTGGTATCTAAATGATTGCACACCAGTGGCTCTCAAATCCCTCCGGAGACAACTGACTACACTGGATTTGGGGAGCAACCAGGGCATTTAAACCTTAGGCTGCGGACCCGCTGGCGCTGACGTCACCAGCTCTCCAAGCATGAGCGCCGGGTGTCCTGTCTATTTTGCAAGCATGGGAGCATTTGGGGGCATGTTGAGTGCGCTTCAAACTCTCTCTTTTTTTATTGTCTCCCCAAGCACCAAGCTTGGAAGAGCGTGCGTGCGCGGGGACAGGACAATTTAAATTGCAGGAACTAAACTCGGCAAGCGCTGCGTGCTCAGCGCTAACATGGATGCAGCCTTATTTTACTGCATCCTCTCCCAACACTGACTGCAAACAACTGCCCCCCCCTCAACCCTCTGCAAACCCTGAATATGCCCTAGCATTGCAATGCAACAAAACATTTTGACAAGGAAGAGGCACACCTCTGCTGTTTAGTCTGCACACACTCACTTGGCTCACAACAGATTCATGCAACATTACCTCTGTGATAATAAACTTGCTATGTATCTCAACTTTGTTCTTTCTTGTGGCCTCATGGAAATGTTACTCTCTCTATCCACTACAAACTCCTCCCTCCTGGCCCACACCCAACATCACCAGACACCCTGGATTACTCAAAAGCCTTGCACTATCTACTGAATGTTGGTGGAGAACTCTGAAAACCAGCACACCAACCATCTCTCACTCTAATGGCAAACATTACACATTTACAACTTGTAAACAACTATTACATTTCTACTCGTACTATTACTCTCTTTAGTAGGTGATATTGAACTTAACCCAGGCTGTCCCTTTTCAACTATGTCCCATACCCCTGAGAATACCCCCTTCAAATTCCAAAAAGGTCTATCTGTCGCCCATATAAATATCTGGAGCCTGCTGCCCAAACTGGATTAACTAAGGGCATGGTGCCTTATTCATAAACCCAAAGCCATCGTTCTCACTGAAACAAGGCTAACCCTTAAAACCCTCGATGCAAATATCGCTATTCAGGGATACTCCATTTCTAGGAAAGATAGGTCAAAGAGAGGAGGAGGGGTGTTATTTTATATTGCAGACACCTTACAAAGGTGATAAAGGACCTGATAAAGGACCTGTTGGTCTGAAACGCGTAGGAGGACTCTATCTGTGTCCCCCAAGGGGGTGAATTTGTCTCTCACCATGCTGCAATAAAGAAAAAAAAAAAAAAAAAAATTTTTACTCCACACCTGGCTCCCTGGCTGTGCGCCATTCGTTTTTTTCTACCTTACAATTTACACTGCTAAATTGCCCCCCAAGCCCACCCTTTTTTGAAGTCCTAGTTGGCAAAATCTGCCTCCCCTTTTCTAAGCCCGTCTTGGTTGCTGGCATTTACCGCCCTCCTAAAGCCCCTCTACAGTCCCTGACTGATATCACCCAGTTTCTTGGCTCCATTTTCTCTCTGAATGAGAAGAGTGAACTGCTAGTTCTTGGGGATTTCAACTACAATTGGCTCGACCCTAAAAACCACAAAATCCAGATACAACTAATTTCCCTTAACATAACACAACACATTTTCCAATCCACATGGACAAACCTGAAATTTCACAACCATTCATTGCTAGACTGGATTCTCTGCTCAAATCCCATCAGAATCCAATCCTCTGACATCCTTCCTGACATTTTCAGTGACCATGCAATAGTGTACTGTGTAAGGAAAATTAAACCACCCCAATCAAGCCCTAAAGTTCTCCTCACTAGAACATTTAGAAACTTTAACCCACAACTGTTTCTGGCTGACCTTACTGTCACGGTGGACCAGTACTTATCAACACTTTTATATTTTTGGGATTCTCGATTGAGCCATAACAAGGCGGGCAAAATAATTTGTCATTTATTTCCTTTATAGACAAACACACGACAACCTCAGAATACACTTAATAATCACTTACTGGGATGGGGAAACAAAATAAATTGTCCATTGAACGAAAAGTGAAGAAATAAAGTCTCTGGTTTAAAATCCTTTTGGTTAGGGCGCAACTTGCCTGCTCGATATTTCCGTCAAATGTGAAAAGTGCATTGGGGTTCGTTCCGAGATCCCCAGCGCTAACGAATTCCTGAAGTAGAGGTAAATTCTTGGTTACGATGTTCTAACCCCTTGCGCTCTTGAACCGCTGACGGTGTACTTGGACAAGATCTTGAACCTCACTTGGATGTCATGAATCACACCGGGGATAGCCCGGCAGACATGTTTATAGGGTTTACAGTCCTATATCTAACATGCATGCCCATTCCCCTCCGTGGGAACATTTAACCCACCAATCCCCGATTTGCCCGGAGTTTGAAGAACGGGCAAAAAGAGTTTCCGGTTTGCAAAGCGCATGTGTCACCCTGACACCTAGGCGGTTTACCATACCGGGGGTCCCCCTCACTTGGCGACACTCAGCCTGGGGTTTGGTCACAAAGTGTGAATTGCCCATGCTGAGTACCGGGATCTGGCACTCTGCAACTTCCCGGCCATTTTCACACTTTATCTCTGAGGCTTTTCAACCCTGGACTTCACTAGACGCAGGGGCTCTTTGAAGTACAGAGAGGAAAATACCCTCAGCTCGTTCACCCTTAGCATATTTGCATGCTAAAGGATTTTTCACGGGCTTACAGAAAAAGTTTTTCCCTGACTGTACATTTAAAACTAACAGTGTATTACAGTTTATTAAATGTGGGTGCATGGTTTCTTTATTCTGAGCTGCACCCCAAAAATTAGAGTGCTAGCCCACTCCGTTTGCAAGTTGGCGTACTTAATTTAAAGGTCTTTATTGTGGTTTCCGTGGTTAACCTAGTTCCCACGTCAATAGACTTTCTCCCTTTCAAATTAAGATGCTAACAAGGCAAGAGATACATTTTGTCAGAGAACCACTTGAGTCTAAACCACAAGCCACTTGTTCAATTAACCTTGCGGTTGCGAGGTCTATTGCTTAGAAATGGATACCTATACTTCAAAGCGGCCCTCCCATACACAGCCACACGTCTTCAATCAGCGCTTGGTTTAGCGCTCACAACGCCATCTTGTGTCTGAAATGCTAACTGACACAGTTTGTATATATCCCTATTACTCCAGCCAGGGAATGAGCTGCAAAATGGGGACAAGAAGAATGGTGTAGGGGAAAACAGAGCAGTGTGTGCACATACAGTTAACCCCTCCACTCCCAATGCAATTTAGGGTTAATCAGCTGGGTATAAAGCCTTTATTAATAGCCTGATTAACTCTTTCATCGCCACACTTACCAACTGCCCTTGGTACAGAATCGACTTAATTCCCGACCCTGATTCCGCACTCGACTATTTCCAATGCGAGTTCTTAAAACTATGATACCCATGCTCCACTACGCAGAATAAGAGTTTTCCAATGCGAGTTCTTAAAACTGATACCCATGCTCCACTACGCAGAATACGAGTACAGGGGGGGGGGCACCTTCTGTGGGTTACAACTAACCTTATAGCACTACCATTTCAGGGATGTCTTGTGGAAAAGCTACAAAGTAACTAGCACTACCAAGGATCTTAATAACTACAGATGCCTGCGGAATAGGTGCACAAGGCAAACAAGACACGCAAAAACACAATATTACTCTGACAATCTTCACCAGAATACACCAAACCCATGTATTATGGAAGGTTATCAACAATATATTCCAGCCTCCTAGCCATCAACAACCATGTAATATCACTAAGGAGGATATTACCCTGACAAATCCCACTGACATTGCAAATGCATTCAATGATTACTTTGTGGGGTGTGCTACTAACTTATTAGCGAAATGCAACCCAAACCACAAACATGAACCTCATTCTGAGAGAACCCCTATAGCTCCACCCTATCCCAACACTGCTCACAATTTTCTATTTGTCCCAGTATCCGAAGATGAGATTACACAAGCGCTCCTCAAATTAAAACAAAGCAGCCAATGTGGACCTGATTTACTGCAATCTAAGTTCCTAAGACTTGGTGCCCAAGCCATTGCCAAACCAATTGCTTCCATAGTCAACTCTATTCTGTCTGCAGGCCATATACCTACGACCTTGAAAACTGGCAGAGTTGTCCCAGTCTTCAGAAGTGGGGACAAAAACACTGTCTCAAAGTACAGGCCAATCTCTCTTCTCCCAATACTATCCAAAGTCATTGACAAATGTGTTCACTCCCAATTAAGCAATTACAATACCAAGACAAATTTCCCTAGCCAATTCCAATCTGGCTTTCGCCCCAAACACTCCACGGTAACTACCCTGCTAAATGTTTGCAATGAAATCCAGTGTGGAATGTAACTGGGACAACTCACTGGTGCAATATTCCTAGATTTGGCAAAGGCTTTTGATACTGTTGATCATGGTATCTTGCTTAACAAACTTCAGTGCTCTGGAATAGGGAAACATGCTTTAAACTGGTTTCATTCCTACTTATCGGGTAGATCCCAACATGCGTCTATCTCAGGCTCTAACTCCAACTCCTTGGATATCGGGGCCCCTACTCTTCTCTGTGTTCATTAATGATCTTCCTACAGCTTGTGAGGGAGCTTTAATACACATGTATGCAGATGACAGAATCTTATACGTACACAGCCCTAGCCTGTCCGACCTTGAACAGATATTTCAATCTGACGTTTTAAGACTTCAAAATTGGATGTCCCAAAACAAACTGTTTTTAAACACTGACAAGACTGTAACAATGGTATTTGGGACCAACGCTACATTTTTAAAGCTTCCAATGACTGAGCTCCAGATCAGAATCAGCGCTAACAGCACCCTAACTCCTGTTACTAGTTTTAAATACTTGGGCATACAGTTTGACTCCCATTTAACATTTGGGATGCACATTGATACCCTGACATCCAAAGCCTATGCCAAACTAGGTGTACTTTACAGGAACAAATCCTCCCTAAGCCTGCTGGTCAGAAAGTATATCGCACAGCAGATGCTAATGCCAATTATCGACTATGGGGACATGGTATACGGCTTGGCACACGAAACCCACCTTTAGCAAACTTGACGCCCTCTACAATTTAATATGCCGGTTTGTTCTCCAATGCAACTACAACACACATCACTGCGAAATGCTCAAAGAACTAGATTGGTCATCACTTGAGTCTAGGCGCAGAGTTCATCTTTCCTTTCTGGCCTTCAAATACTTTCTGGGCAAGCTACCCGTCTATCTGAACAAGCTCCTCCCCAACATGCAGCACATCATCTGAGATCTGACTCCAAAAGACTGTTCATGGTCCCAAGGTTCAGCAAAGTATCTGGCTGCTCCTCTTACCATGCACCCCAAAACTGGAACAATCTACCGAAGATTCTCACAGCCACCACCAGTCTAAGTTCTTTCAAAACTAAAGCTGTCTCACATTTTAATCTGGTCTGTAACTGTTACATACGCCTATAATATATATTATCGTTAACTGTGCATGCAATGTCTTCTATATAATGTATACCCCTGTTTACTGATGTAACTATGTATTTGTAACCATGTATTATTTGTCATCTTAACTCTATGCCCAGGACATACTTCAAAACGAGAAGTAACTCTCAATGTATTACTTGCTTGTAAAACATTTTTATAAATAATACATTTGCCTGAAGGTGGATGCATCTGATTTATGATTAGGGTATTGATTGGTTACTATGATGAACAGGGTTGCCTCAGGGCTATGAGGAGGTTTGAGCATCCTGGTGAACATTTAAAACGTTATTTCGGGGAGATTTGGGTTGAAAGTACCAAAGAAGTCTAAAATGCTCGTTGATTTGTACTGGGATGAGGAAATGGGTTTATTGTTATTTAATGCTGACAACATTTTTGCCTATTTCCGGATCAAGCTGTTGTGCCTCTCTAAGGTTCTTTCGGTTTATCCAGTCCCATCATAGTTGGGTCCGCAGGATAGGTATACATGGTAGGTATAGCGGTGTGGTGCATTCACAGACTGTCTACTACTTGGTCAACGTTGGTTGAAGTCACACATCCGAGGGCCTCAGTCTTTCTACACATGGTCTTTACTCATGTGGCTGTTATCTATTCCCACTGGCCGTCGTGCTCCCTTGTATCTCGACGCATTCTGGACAAAGCATCAGCATCAATGTTCTGTTTGCCTGGTCTGTACTTTAGGCTAAAAGTTATACGTCCAGTTTAGCAGAGGAGAGAATATAGGTAAGTGGGGGTTATTATCTGTGGAACACAATGATGCCCCGTAGAGGTAATCATGCAGCTGGGTGACCAATGCCCATTTTAACGCCAGGAATTCAAGTTTGTGGACTGGATCATTCTTTTCCAATGTAACCCCTCTTTATTTCCCTAGGTTTCTTAGTATAGCGATACTAAGGAGTGAGCTGGATTCCTCCTTCCCTGTATGGGATAGAGAATAATGAGCCGGCAAGAACCAGTCTGAAGTCAGGTAACAGAGTGACACAAAAGTGGAAAAAGGAAAAGAGTGCGCATCTAAAATTAACTCACAACAAGTGAAAAAGGGCACTCAATCTAATTAAATGCCCCCATACATACAGGTGAATAAATGTGTGTATAACAAATGTATATACAACTTCAACCCATACAACATAAGGAGCGTCTGCAGCCATCACAGGGGGTGGCTCAGCACCCCTAAGCACTGGAAATAAAAAAAAAAACACAGCGCACAATGCTCATCGTGAAAAGTGAAACACAAATGTGTATTAATAACAGTTAAAGGGTCTGCGTACATCAGGTTAAAAACAGGCATGGCGAGGGTTACCGCACACTGGAACTGGAACCACAGAACGAGTTGTCAGTGTCTGGGTCACTCCTCGTCAGCGGCAAGATGATTCAGCTCTCCCGATGATAAATGGAGGAAAGTCTCTCACACCATGACACATCCAGTCCTCCGGGGAGATGGTGTTAGAACCGAACACTTCTGCGCAAGCCAATGGGTTGTGTGTATCGACACCCGTAGATCAAGTCCCACAGTCAGGTACAGCACACTAGCCGCCTTCCGCACTGTGCACAGCACCGCAGGAGAACAGGATCATGTGACTCAGAGAAGCCGGTCAACCGCTGATGATGTCACTCAGGCACACAATCTCCCAGAGTCGCAATGGCAAAGTAATATGTCGAGCGTTATGGGGCAGTATAATAAAGCTCCCAACAGTAGAGAAATCACAATTTAAAAAGCTTCTTTGGCAATCCCACTGTGCCAAGGATTGTGCAATTTAGGTGTTGGGATGGATAGGTATATTTGTGTGTCATCAGCATGCAGATGGTGTTGGAAGCTGAGGGGAACTTAACATATCACCTAGTTTGATTTTGTGCATAACGAAGAAGAAATAACCCAGAACAAAACCCAGAGTTTATAAATCAATAGGTGAAAAAAAAGAGTTGGCAAAGGAGATCGTGAAAGAATAACAGAAGATGCTTGACAGAACTTTGTCATGAACATCAAGAGAATAGAGGATATGAAGGCAAGGAAAGTGGTCATCAATATCAAAAGCAACAAAGTAGTTTGAAAGACAAATAGGATCAAAACATGTTGTGGGAAATATGTCCATTGCTCTGTAACAGATGAGAAAGACGTTGGGGTGGGGAGAATAGGAAGAAGAGTTGTGGAGGAAGAAGGTGAGGATAATATTTTAGGTCATCTACAATGTTTTAAGCTGTTGAAGCAAGGGGAAATGGTTGCAGATTGAGGACAGAGGAAAAAATCAGAGACTAAGGGCCATAGGTTAGAACTATTGATTTAAGAAAGGGCTGAGTTGAATCAGTATAATGTATAAATAATTTGTAGAAGAAAATCTGCAAGTGTATGAGGTTTTCTTCAGACACATTCAGAGTAATAAGTGAAATGCATGCGTCTTAAGTGAATGTCCTGAGGTTACAGGGGTGAGTGTGTTGGAGTAGGAGGGGAGCATGTTGGTCGAGAAGAGATGATAGCATTATTTTGGTGTCCACCATCATTGCTGTCGATTAAAGCTGGACTGGACATTGACAGCCAGCTGCCATCTTTGGACTCTAAAGTGCTACTGGAATAATTAAGTGAAACAAGCAAGAAGCTGTCCTTTTAAAAATACTATACAACTCCTTTTTGACATCCTGCATTCCATTGTTTTTGTTTCCTCTTTGAAATATTTTCTTATCATCTGCCCGATACTCTATCTGCACCTGAACATGGTGTATCTTTGCTATTTCAAGAACTTTATTATATTTCACCAAAAATATGGTCTTACAGAGATAATAATATAACAACAAAATTGTCACTACAGTAGTTCTATAGCTGCATTGTTACAAATGTATATGCAGTGTTGAAAGTACATGTCTTGGTATATCTTGCATACCCTTTTACTGAGTAACTACAGCGGGCACTGACCAACACTTGATACTTGAGTTGTTATCTGCATCAAAGCAACATTATCAAAACTCTAAGGGGTGGAGAGTGCAGGAGCTTTTGCTGTGCCAAAGGAACAAGAGATTCTCATACCAGTCAACAAAGAGATCCCTATAGTTCCAGCATCTGACATCCTGTTTTTGTGTATTAAGTAGAGCGCCTCAGGTTGTTCTACACACAAGACATGTACTACGTTGGTGAAGTGGCTCTTCCCTGCAGTTAAGCAACACAGGCACAAAATTAAATCAATTATTTTTCTGTTATGCACTTAGCTAAGCATTTGCATTTCTAGGAGCTCAAGAAGGCTTTAAATTAAACTCAAGAAAAGAACAGATCCTGCACTCCTATCAATTTGGGCTAAAATATAATAGTGACATAATAAAAGTATGCACACAGCACCGGGGGTTCAGTACAAATATAGTATTAATATTTATTTCAGGTTCACTGAACCTGACAGAAAAAATAAACAATCTAAAACAAAATATAATCTAAACACAGTGACCCCTGATGAAGCACACTGTTGAGAAACGGGTTGAGGTCACATGAGGCTGTTCTAGCGTGCACACCCATTGGCTGGGCAGAGACCAGGAAGTGGCAGTTGAGGATTCACACTACCAAGTGAAGTTGCAGTCCAGGCAGTTACATCAGCGCCATCCTTGTCATCCCGCTATTCCAATTCCATGGTCAGTGTCTGCCTCACCCACCCCCTGTGGTACATTTTTATCTTTTATTTTCTTGTCCCATAGTGTCATCTGCCTATTATTTATATGGCATATGTAGCAATGTGAGTTAGCTCTGATGCACATATTATTATGTTGGTTTCACTAGCTTCATTTGTCACCTAGGTGACTGTGTTTAGATTATATTTTGTTTTAGGTTGGTTATTTTACGTGTCAGGTTCAGTGAGCCTGCAATAAATATTAATTCTATATTTGTACTGACCCCTGGTGCACTGTGTGCATACTTTTATCGTTTCTCTGAGAAAAACCTTCAAGTTATCTCGCTTACGAGTTATTCGGGAGTGACTCCATGCGCCCAGCAGCAAAGGGATCTGTTTTCTACCTACATCACACATCAGACAGCACGAGCACGGAGTCCTTGATCTTTTTTCTATACTAGTGACATGTTTACATTTAGAACCTAAGTCTGTGTAACAAAGGAGTCATTTGGTTGCATCTTTTGATTGAAACAAAATTCAAGCCTGTCAACCTCGTCAAGGTAGCCTCAGTTTAGCAGGTACCTACACTGAATATATATAATTTCTCATTGTCCTGTGGGCTACATTTTGTGAGATATGTAAAAGTGCCCTGAAGGGGTCAAACAAATGAAGCATATGCTTTTGTGATTTAGTGCAATAAAAAGCGGGCTAGAGCCAGTATCAGAGGACCCTTATTATAAAGGTGAACTGCGGGTGCACAAATACCCTAGTGTGAAATATTGAAATGTATATTTATCTCTTGTTTCTGTCTGACATAGACACTCACCTGCTCTTCAGTGGAGGGTGATGTGTAGACTGACAATGAGGTGTGTTATACCTTTATGCTATTGGAGAATTGGTATGAGCTCTATCCTGAAGGGAGGAGCCATACACGTCCAAGGAACTGGATAGTAAAACAGAAAACAGGTGAGCCAAAACCTACCCCTATGATGCAATGTATCCGTAACACTATAATTAAATGCCCTTATGGAGTATGCAGCATGGAAAAGAATTGGCCTCACATTTTATGGAAGACTACATATAAATAAAAACACTTTAATCTAGTCAGACCTTTTACATTCTGAACATGTCAACACCTGTGACAAGATCACAAGGAAACTGTCAACAAAATATTCTCATAAGGACTGGAGAGAGCAATAAATATGCAAAGTTATGTTCATGACATTTTTCTGTAATGTTACTTTCCCACAGCATAATATGAATATGAGCGTTCACAATTGCCTAATATTTGGCACGTAGTGCAAGATAGCCCGAGGAACTGAAGGGAGTGTACCAAGCTGATTTCAATTAATGTACACCCCAAGAAAACCTAATTTAACATGAGTCTTGCCCATGTATAGCAATCATTCACAGTGCCCCTACATGACCGCTATTGCTATCTATATGACTTGTATTTATAACTTTATTTCAAATAGCTCTTTTTCACCACAAGGGGAATCAAAGCGCTTCACAGTATAGTACGCAGTATGCGGCACATAGGAATGTTATTCAATCCCTGCCCCATAGAGTTAACAATCTATGATTATGGTGCCTGAGGCACAGGGAGGTAGTGACTTGCCCAAGGTCGCAAGTAGCTGACACCAGGATATGAACCAGGGTCCCCTGATTCAAACTCTTTCATGGCATACAGAGTCAGCTGTCTTTATTCACTGAGACGCTCCTTCACAACACATACTACATGCATAGCACCTATATCCCGTCTCAGCCAATTTAATTTGACATTCTTGTTGAGAGGGGTAATTGCAAGTCTAGGCAAAAAAACAACATAAATAATGGTACTATGAACTCCCTAATCATATATAAATTGCAACTAGGGAATTACACACCTGTAAGGCTGACAGTAATAGTGGCAAAGCATGGGAAGAACACGCCCGCATGATAACTGTCTACTTTACAATATCCTTTCTAGTGCAGCAGCAGTCTCACTTAGCAACATAGATAAGAGTCTAAAGGAGGTTGATTTACATGTACTAACGTAATAACACTATCATTAATATTATATCTATTTTGTTAATGTTCTTTACATATTTTAACCTATTTTCTGACAGAGCAATGCATTGCAGGCCCGAACTCCTACTAAAACACGCATGATATCCACTGATATCTACTGTAATCCAAAATAGAAAATGTTTCTATCTTCTTTTATATAGTTCATTGTGACAGTAGAGGCAGCCTGGCAAGCATAATAAAGGTTAAGTTGTTGGTTGCCCCTACCCGGCCTAGGCATAGGCTCATATTGCCATCTTATTGTAGGAATAAAATGGCTGACAAAATGTGTGACAGTAGGGGCAGCCAGCCTCACATAATAAAGATGAAGCCCGATGGACTGTCCCCAAAACAGTGTGTAATGGCCGCCTCTGTGAGGCTCATTTGGCCTGAATATTATGTATTGTGTGTAACCTCTTTCAGAAGAGAGCTAATCACTGGTGATATCTGGAAGGGGGAAAACTGTGTGTCTTCGGGAACTGGGATTGTGTAAAAAGCACTTTTATTAATTGTGTTAGTGTCACGGCTGTGCTCGCCACAAACCTGGGTCGGACCGCGTGGCTGAGGTGGGGTTGTAAAAGCACCGACCTTAGACCGCGCAGGCTGATCCGGATTGTGCAGTTCGTAGTCGTATGTAGCAGGATCAGGATAGGAGAAGACAGCATCGTCGGTGGACACGCCAGGGTCAGGACTGGAGACATCAGGGTAAACGTTGTTCAAGCAGGAGTTCGGCAACAGGTAGTCAGGAGAGCCCCGCTTCAGCTTAGGAGCGCGGGAGTGGCTTCTGCGCGTGCGGTGACCATGGCCCATGGTACTGGTCTCAGGAGGTGGTAGACAGACCAGAGTAGCACACCGCCTAGCTGCACTGGTTAACCAGTGCTTCAGCGCAAGAGTCCTGAGCGGGCTGGGAAATCCTCCGTTTCAGCGCAGGAACCAGGACACGGCCTCTGCAATAGGGAAAGAGCAGCAGGCCCCAGGAACCAGGAAGCTGAAGAAACACAGGGGAAACCTCCGCTTCAGCACAGGCGACAGGAACAGACCGCTGCGTGAATATAGCAGCCGGTCACAGGAAACAAGGAGCTGAAGTAACAAGGAGAGTACTCAGCTTCAGCACAGGAAACAGGAACTGACCGCTGCATGAGACTAGCAGCCGGTCACAGGAACCAGGGAGCTGAAGACAACAAGGAGAGTACTCCGCTTCAGCACAGGAACAGACCGCTGCGTGACACTAGCAGCTGGTCTCAGGAACCAAGGAGACAGACAAGACAAGGCTTATGGCAGAACACAGAGACATCCAGCAAGGACTATGCTCGGCAGGGAGCATTGTGGGAAAGCAGTACTTAAAGGTCAGAGAACCAATGGCAGAAGGGGCGTGTGGCAGTATTGCTTTGGTGAGTGAATCCAGGCTGCAGTAAATATCAGGGGAAGTGTTCCAGGACTGCACAAGTCTGCAAGGTAAGGCAAACAGTAAACCGAGGAGCGGATTCCTTACAGTACCCCCCCTTCACGTGAGACCTCCGGGCGAACAAGACCACTCATAGAGTTGGGGGACCAGGAGTTGTTCCTGAACCGTCTAGGATTGGTGTTAGAGTCATAGTCCAGAGACTCGTGGTCACTCCTTTGTGTACCCTCACCCCCCGGAGAGAACTGCGGCCAGACAGGGCCATCCATGGGTCTCGGGGACATCGAGTTGTTCCTAAAGTTTTTTAGGCGGAAAGGGGATCCGTAAACGAGTAGTTCCTTGGTGAGTACTGTTCTAGGATATGAGAGTGGTGGTAGAGATATCATTGGTACATGGCTCGCCCCGCGAAATGGCTTGGGAATCCAAGGCTGTGAAGAACCAGAGGGTTCCGGAGCAGAAACGGCAGAAGAACCCCCACTGGGAGCCCAGTCTTTAGTAATGGGACCAGAATTTAGAATAAGCGGCCTTGATAGTTGATCGAATATACCCGGGCGACCTTCGGGACAGACAAAGTCTTGGCTGACCTCTGCATGTAGGAATTTGAGAGGGACTTCTCCTCCAGAGGTCTCCCAGGTAGTGGTCAGCGAGGGTATAGGGTGGGTGGGAGCATTTCCCGGTATTGGTATGGAACGTGATAAGGCAAGCAGTAAACCAGACATAGAGACAGAAATCTTGGGATACGTACAGAGTATTTCCAACTCAAAGGAAATAACAGGGGCAACAGAAGGTTCCGAGGGGGAAAACCATTGTTTCACAGAGGCAGAGAAGCACTCAGCAGTGGAGCTCCCAAATACTGGGGAACCCTCAGTGGGAGATAGTATTGTCTGGGGAGTAGGAATAGGCTTTGGGGCTTTAATATCAGAAACTTGAGAATCAAGCAGAGCAAGGTTAGCGGAGGGAGGGGAGCTAACCTCAGAAGCTGAAGTCTGTACAGTGACAGGGACCTGAGAGACTACAAAAACAGCAGCGAGTAAAGGAATTGACTCCGGAGCTGGAGGCTCGGAATCCATAACAGAAACATCTCGCAAAGCAGGGGTACCGATAGGAGAACTAGCGTCAGGAGCTGGTGCCTGGGAATCAGTGACTGGTAATGGGAGAGTAATGATGGGAGTTAAAGAGACAATAAGCTGTAAGTTGGAACCGTGGAAACTCTCAATAGCAGAAACCTTTGAAGTAAAAGGAGTCCTATCCAAAACTGCAAGGGCCCTAACAACAGGGGTGCTTGTCATGACAAAAACAGATTTAGGCGTGTTTACTAGTGTAAAAATTCTGATAACAGGACTCCTAGCCAGTGGTGAGGGTGTCAGGGTTTGACTAGTGAGAAAATCAGATATAGTGATAAGTGACTTAGAATCAATCACTGAGGTTCTATGTTTGCTGGACATGTGTGAGAAAGTACCCTTTAAGACAGGAATTTTAATTTTTACCTCGAGTAACCCAACGGTTGCTGGAGCACGTTTAGCTGCAGTGCTGAGGGACTGAGGTTAAGCAAGGGCAGTAAAACTAAATAGCTCAGATTTAAACACCAGGACTTGTAATATAGGCAGGGTGGTCTCAGACTGTACTAAGGGGGTAACCACAGATATGCTGATCCCTGGAGGGTTTCCATGGGCAGAGAAATCAGGGGAACTAACAGCAAGGACGACCTCTATAGAAAGAGATTCTGAATCTGAAGGGAGGTTTTTACCTCTCCGAGTATCAGGGCCAACAAGGCAAATTTCAGAGAGAGGGGAAACTGTGTGCAGGCTTCTAGCTAGCACATATGAAAAAGCGTCGCTTTTGAGTGAAAACAGTGTGTCAGCAAACCCTCCTGGGAACACCACATGAACCCCAGGAGGGGCATACTGACCACTGTACGGTTTTAACCCTAAGCTTTGAGAAGGGGAGAACACAGACAGTACACGGGGGTAATCATAACTGTACTGGTCTCTGAAGTATGTATTTGGTAAGGAGTGTCTGGGAAACCAGAAATGACTGCAGATTCCATGATGTGGGGACTATGTGCTGAAGCAGGGATCATTGCTCTCTGGGTGAATGACTGATTCAGCGAAGTACCCGGGAATGGGAACTCTGCGACTAAGCTTAGGGAAAAACTTGGTAACTGAATATATTTAACTGGAATCAGAACTTTAGCCGAAGTTTCAGGGGGCACAGCAGCTGAGACTTGAGCTGAAGCAGGGGTTTTATAGCAAAAACTAACTAAGGATTCAACAACCTTGGGGAAGTCATTTAATGCAACCTCTGCTGTAGGACTTGGGGACACATTCTCTGAGGCTAGAACGAAGACATTAGCTTGGAGGCAGCAAGAATTTACAGGAGTTAATGCAGACAGTACCTGAGAGTAGAACATAGAGAGTTTTTCCTCTGTAATAGGTGAGACAAGGGATTTTTCCTCTGGAGCTAGGGACGTGACCATGGCTGGCGGAGAACAGGGGGTTACCAAAGGGGACTCAGAGAGCTGCCCCACAGGGGTTAATACAGGAATGACCCTGGGAACAGAACTTAGAAATTCAAACTGAGTACGTGGAGGTAGGAGGGATTCGTTTTCTGACAGGGAAGGCATACAGAACTGCCTAGCAGGGGTTAAAGCAGGAAAAACTTCAAGGGCTGAAAAGGGAGATTCAGAGTTAGGAATAGAGGGAAAAAGGGACTTGTTCTCGGATACTAGAGCCTTAGTGTTGGCTAGAGAAATATACGTATATTTCAGGGGAACCTCACAGGACTGATCAGCAGGGGTTAACGTAGACATATCATTGGTGTCAGAGTACCCGGGTGTACAATCAGGGCTAGGGACCGTGGCAGCTTCCACGTTAGGGGGCAGTGATAGTGGGTCAGTTTGGTCATTTCCTGGAGAGGGAGATACGTCCCCAGGTTTAGCGACAGGACTGGCAGCACAGGTGGACTGCCAAGCGGCAGCGTAGCTGGCGAGGAGAGGGTCCTGTTCCTTTATGCAAATGTCCAAAGTCAGGGAAAGTACACGGAGTGTTTCTTGAGCATGAACCAACATGAAGAGAGGGTCCTGTTGTACTACGGGAATGTCCAATGATAAGGCCAAGGCAAAGAGTATATCTTGGGCGTTGGCAAGCTTGATAGGATTCACATTATCCCAGGTTAAAGGGGAACCAGGGGAGCAAACATAAGCGGCCAGAGACTGTTTTAAGTCCTTGAGGCAGTAAGCCTTAATAAAGAGATCGTTAAGGCATTGTCTTTGCAACGGGGTTAAACCTTCATACATAATCTGTTCTTCAATCAGGGGTAGTAATTCGCACAGATACTGGTTTTCAAACTGGGACTGGTCTACAGGCCGGGACAGGATTTCAGGAGTTTGTGGGGCCGAGCATACTGTCACGGCTGTGCTCGCCACAAACCTGGGTCGGACCGCGTGGCTGAGGTGGGGTTGTAAAAGCACCGACCTTAGACCGCGCAGGCTGATCCGGATTGCGCAGTTCGTAGTCGTACGTAGCAGGATCAGGATAGGAGAAGACAGCATCGTCGGTGGACACGCCAGGGTCAGGACTGGAGACATCAGGGTAAACGTTGTTCAAGCAGGAGTTCGGCAACAGGTAGTCAGGAGAGCCCCGCTTCAGCTTAGGAGTGCAGGAGTGGCTTCTGCGCGTGCGGCGACCATGGCCCATGGTACTGGTCTCAGGAGGTGGTAGACAGACCAGAGTAGCACACCGCCTAGCTGCACTGGTAAACCAGTGCTTCAGCGCAAGAGTCCTGAGCGGGCTGGGAAATCCTCCATTTCAGCGCAGGAACCAGGACACGGCCTCTGCAATAGGGAAAGAGCAGCAGGCCCCAGGAACCAGGAAGCTGAAGAAACACAGGGGAAACCTCCGCTTCAGCACAGGTGACAGGAACAGACCGCTGCGTGAATATAGCAGCCGGTCACAGGAAACAAGGAGCTGAAGTAACAAGGAGAGTACTCAGCTTCAGCACAGGAAACAGGAACTGACCGCTGCATGAGACTAGCAGCCAGTCACAGGAACCAGGGAGCTGAAGACAACAAGGAGAGTACTCTGCTTCAGCACAGGAACAGACCGCTGCGTGACACTAGCAGCCGGTCTCAGGAACCAAGGAGACAGACAAGACAAGGCTTATGGCAGAACACAGAGACATCCAGCAAGGACTATGCTCGGCAGGGAGCATTGTGGGAAAGCAGTACTTAAAGGTCAGAGAACTAATGGCAGAAGGGGCGTGTGGCAGTATTGCTTTGGTGAGTGAATCCAGGCTGCAGTAAATATCAGGGGAAGTGTTCCAGGACTGCACAAGTCTGCAAGGTAAGGCAAACAGTAAACCGAGGAGCGGATTCCTTACAGTTAGTGTTGTCCCCGCACAGCTAGCAAGTCAGCAATGTGTTTTGTGTTGCCAGCATTTCTCTGAGTGCAGACACAGTAATTCACTTAGCAGGGCTGCTGTCAAGAATAGCCCTGACATAGTTTCATAAATCTCCCTCTCTCCAGTTCCTTAATCTGTCCACCGGGTGTGCTGCTGTTTCTATCTACTCTGGGTTTTCCTCTGTCTGTCTCCTCTTAGGTGCTCCTGTCTTCTGTCTCTGCCTGCCTTATAGTTTCCTGTTTCCTGTTCCTCTTTGCCTTTGTTTTGAGATCCTGACTCCTTCTGTTTCTGCCATGATTTGCTCTGACCTGACCTGTTCCGTATAGTTCTGGTAACATTATTAAAGGCCCTTGCTATTGAACTCTCTTGCCCAGTCTGTTTCCTGCATGATTTCCATTGGCCAGTTTGAATTTTCCGCTCGTCAGCAGCTCCCTCCCTGAGGGGCGGTCTAGAGTCCTTAAGCCGCCCCCCTCCTCTGGTGCAGCTGGGTGAGCTCTCATCTCGTCCGACCCGTGTTCCGGTTGGTCGTGGCCTCTGCTCCAAGGAAAAGATAGGCAACTGAGGCCTATGTATGAGGCACGGACGACCAGAGTACCAGATGAGTTTTGGAGTTGATCAGAGACACGACTGGCGGGTTTTTTCAAAAGTGCTATTGGACGAATAGCACTGAGAAGCCAGAGAAGAAGTTCAGGGCAAGCCTACTTAAGCATGCCCCGGCACCTAGTTGAGGCTAGATTCTTCCACCCCAGACCCCAGTTGGTGAGTGGTACATTGCAATTGTGTATTTTGTGTGTTTGCTGGCTTGTCAGAATAAACTTTCCTTTAGTCAACTATTGTGTCCTGTCTGGTGATAGTGATCCTGGTGGTAAAGGTGTTAAAAGTTCTTGTCTCCCGTGACAAAATGTATTTTGTGTTTTTCCTATGTAGGCTGTTTATTCCCTTGATTATGCTACTCTGTGTATTTTGTAAATCGCAATTGTGTGATGGGCTGGTAATCTACTCAATTCAGCCAGCACACAATAAAGTTTTGAGCTGCAATCTAATTTGGGCTAGGTGAAGTGCTTGGGAACACTGGAGGTGGGGATGGGCATGGAATCAGGGTGGGGGAAACATGTGTTCCTAAAGCTGAGCCTATCTCTGCAGGAGATATCACCTGAAAATGGAAATCAAGGCCTGGGTCCTAGCCCCGCTGGCTCCATTCCGATTGGTCAGTTTGAATCATTTTAACCCAACCTCTGTGGGCTGTCCTAAAGCACTATCACCTTTCACAGACCTGATTGGTTCATTGCAGTTGAGCCCTCACTCAGTGATAGGCCAGCGAAGACCATCTCTTCTCTGATTGATCTGCAACCGGTCTTCCATGGTTTCAGATGGGGGCTAGGAAAGTATGTTTACCTATGCGATCAGAGCTCTACAGATTATTCTAGATTATTCCTGGTTCATAGCGTGTCTTGGTTTCCGAGACTACCGGAAGATTTGAACCTGTAAGCGAGCGGCTATCATCCCAAACTATTGGGATACTCTGAGGCGGATGGATCGTGGAAATCATCTGGGGTAAGATAGCTACTGCAGTACCCAGTGAGCTAGGATTCCCCCATAACCCCCTGTTCTAGTTAGTTAAGCCTGTTTTGTACATTTGTATTGCTCCCGTTGGTTCCAGCCCCCCAAAAAACTCTGTTTATTTAACTCCTTTGTTCTGTCAGGTGCTTGCGATCCCAGTCTAATCATCTGGTCCTCCGTGACATACACTTTCTGCAGATTACAAACAATTATTCATTTTTTAGCTATTTTTTCAATATAAATACATTTTGGTGTCTTATTAAAAATATATATAATAACTAGTTAGGATTGGTAGAGATCTGTCATAAATCAACTGTTTGTGAGACTGGGGAAGCCAACCTACTTTTCCAAACGAAAATAAAAAGCCAGCAAAACTAGGTTATGTTATAATTATGGGTGATTTTAATTATTAGAATATCATCTGGAGTAATGAGATGTACACAGCTAAAGGAAAAAGGTTTGTGGGTGTAATTAAAGACAATTAGATGACCCAACTGATTTGAGTTACAAACTAGGAAAAGGGGCATTACTGGACCAATTAATATTTAACAATGTAAAAGTAATAACCATTATTCAAGTCCGGGAACATTTGGGAAATTATGATAATAACATGGTCTTTTTTTAAATAAGTTATCAAAAACAGTATTATATAAGATTGTCACGATTGGCACACGTGGCTTGTATATGTGACAAGGGTTAATACACACAGCTATCTAGCTGATCGACTTTTCTCTGCTGCAGGGTCCCAAATGAATAATATATCCCTTAATCAGTAACAAATAACACCTTAAAATGCTCCCACCACCAATGATAAAGAAAAGTATTATCGCTATGGGATCTTTGGTCCCTATTTACTAAGAAAAATGTCATTAACACACAAAAATCTATTGTAGCAAGATGTGTAAAAAAAGGAAATGACTCTCTTCAAAGCGTGTAAAGTTAAATTAGAGCCCAACACTTATTACATTTTAGATTTAATATACAAAAATAGTACAGTGAAAAGAATATTACATTAGTTGACTATGTACATGGCTTTGTTCCATCTCATACCTTGTCAGGGTGCTAGATCCACGGAGACTGGGCGTAGATATACTAATGGAATAATAAAGGGTGCCAGGAACTTTTATAGTACAAACAGGAGCTTTATTAACAACCGTTGATAATGCTCTTCACAGCAAAACAGTCGTTACTATATGCTATATATATACGTTAACTGGTGAACAACCATGTTTGTAATCTTTATTTCTTCCCTAGGTAAACCTTACTCGCTCATGCTAAGCAGGTGCTCAGTCTTGTTCCTGTTTCTTTAATCTTTAGTGGCCATCTTCTGCGTAGCATCCTTGATTAAGCACAAGCCAGTGTGAAACGCGTAAGAGGGATTTTGTGCCTCTTTTTCTAATCCATGGGATAAGAATAAAGAGATTTATGCATCAACTTTGACCCTGGCTCCTTTTGGCTGTGCACTGCCTCAACTTCTCTTGTACTTTGGGTTTTAAATACTGGCAGCTGATCACACTGTGGCTGATACTCCCTGAGTGGGTGTGGAAGAAAAAGTGTGTAAACTATGCTGCTAATACAAATGGTGTCCTACTTAAGAAATATATATTGGAACCACTTGCTGTGGTTTTAGTGGTTCGAATCCAGCTTGAGTTTTCACTGCTATTCCCTATTAGTCACCACCACTAGAGAAGAGAGTTAGACCCATTAAAATGCAAGGTCATGTACTACTATATCCAGCCAAATTGAGGGTGGTCAAGGGCACTAAATTGCAGCTGTTTGACTCTCCAGAAAAAGTGCTAACACACTTTAAAGCCGTGCTGAATGCACCAGAGAAGTCATGGTGAAAACACAGTTATACTGGGTTGCCAGACGCCACTCAAGGGCTCACGGCTACTATAAGACAGAAGATGAGTGGCATGCAGCACTCAATCACAGGCTGTTGCTCTCTGTTGGGTTGAACGTTACGTTGGAAGTTGCAAGTAATTAAGACAAAGAATGTCAATAAAGATCAAAGCTCCTGCACTATGCCCTGTGGAGCCACCACTTCGAGGAAGTCGCTCGCTGGAAAGGTATACCTCGAACCCCAAACAAACAAAACAATAAGGAAACCTTCACCCTGAGAGGGAGGGATTGGCTAAATACAAAAGCAAAATGTCACTAGTATAGAGGCCACAGAACCCCAGATCCAGATCAGCAGCCTTAAGATGATCGCTTTGAATGTAGGAGGTTTAAATTCACCATCGAAAACCTCTGAAACGCTACAAAGCACAGGTGAAATGCCTTCAATAAACCCGCCTACTAAACGAAGCTTCGAGACGGCTAAAGGCATCATGAGCCAAAGAAGTTTTTCAGCAGCATACACAGGAAAGCAGAAAGGAACTGCAATACTACTGAGCAAAGACCTGAACTATGTAATTCATAAAACTGAAGAATCAAGGGTTAGATACCTAATCATCGACTGTGATGGATCCAGGGCGCAGATACTTAAACATCGACATCACAATCGAAGGATCAAGAATGTTGTTGGTTAATGTATATGCTCCAAATTTGCCTAACCATATTTTTTTTTACAGATCTATACCCAAAAATACTGGAATGGAACGGTTATGGAATGGTTATCATAGGGGGTCACTTCAATGTTGTGGAAGACTGGATGCTAGACAGATCAGGAGACAAACGGGTAGCACACTACTCACATTCAGAATTAGACACCCATAACACTTTCAGGGAGCACATTATCCTGGTAGACCGCTGGAGAATTCTGAACCCACTATAAAGAGAATACATGTTTTTTTTTCTCACGCCCACAATATATTCTCCAGAATTTATCGCGTCCTGATATCAGCAAATTTAATGCAGAAGATCAATATGACTTAAATTGAAAACATTCTTATCTCGGATCATGCACCGATCGATCTGGATCAATGTAAAACATAATATCCCCAAAAAACATCTCCCGAAGCTGGTGCATGCCCACATAGTGTACCAAGCTGAATCTAAAGAGTTTAAGAAATTCCTGATAAGCCAATGGGCTAACTATGTGGAGGACAATAGGCAGCACACCAAAGAAGCAATATTATTTTGAGATACTTCAAAAGCAGCATCTAGTGCCCGGACAAAAACAACTTTAAACGCCAAACTAAACAACCTAAACACTCAACTAACTCAGGCATACTGAACATATGACACATAAATCAATACACAACCAGAAACAATACTCAGAAACAAAGTAGATATACGAGGCCTTGCTAACAGAGCATTAGCACAATTATTATATCAAATATTATATTCTACCAAAAGAACAAATATACTAGATGGGTAACAAACCTGGTAAAATACTGGCAAACCTAACAAATGACAATAAAACAGCCAATCATATACAGTAATCATCAATTTACACGCTGAAAAGGCATTCAATAAAATCACATGGCCACATATAATAAGGATACTAAAAACGATGATCAAACTGTACAACACTGCGGCACTTCTACGATATACACGAGACTGGATAAACCATTACAATCTGTGAGTATTAACCAATCCACTACTCACTTTGGTTATTTAAGAGTGGGAGTAACTTGAGTTTCTCGATGGTATTGCACACGCGTCTAAGGCAGTCCACACGCGTCTAAGGCAGTAAAGTTTGAAAACATCACGCGCCATGAAATGGGTATTCCAATGTATACACCGTGTGAAGTTTTCGAATAACGGCTGCTGCAGCTGTATATGGCTTGTGACGTCACATTTTAGGGTCAGATGGTACAGCTCCAATCCGATTGGACGCTGTATCATGTGCCCACCTCTTTTATTTTATTCTTTAAGGATGTGACATCATCTCCAAGGAAGGTAGGTCACATCCTTAAAACCACATGGCTATATCACATTGTACATTTTCAAAGATTAACATCAAAGCTATCACCACACAGCCTCCTAACAGAATCTGTAGAGATGGAGTCCAAAAAAGAAACCGGTGCACAGCTGAAAAGTTCAACTTGGACAGAGATGACCATCTGAAAAGTATTTATTAGTTAAAAAACATACAGGTAGAGTCCTGACAGATACTTTAACATGTTTCACGCACAGGGTGCTTTGTCACGACACATACAGGCATACCCCGCTTTAAGGACACTCACTTTTAGTACACTCGCGAGTAAGTACATGTCGCCCAATAGGCAAAAGGCAGCTCGCGCGTGCACCTGACAGCACGTCCTGAACAGCAATACCAGCTCCCTACCTGTACCGAATCTGTGCGCAAGCGGGGAGACTATAGAGCCTGTTACAAATGCGTTATTTACATCAATTATGCACGTATATGACGATTGCAGTACAGTACATGCATCGATAAGTGGAAAAAAGGTAGTGCTTCACTTTAAGAACATTTTCGCTTTACATACATGCTCCGGTCCCATTGCGTACGTTAATGCAGGGTATGCCTGTATACACGAGGAGACAAAGATTTAAAGTGTTTATTTCTAAAGAGCACAGCCATCGTCCAGCTTTAAATTCAACCTCAAAGTTTTTTGAGCACTGGATTTGTGGATAACTTAGTAGCCCACTACCACATATCCTAACAGAATCTGGCATAAGACTCCCCATTCACCACCTCCCCCATCAACAAAATGCTATCATATTTCCTCAAGGGCAAAATTATCTGTGACTCAGTCTGAGGAGACCCGAAGAGATATGCTCAAATGTCTGTATAATTGAATCCCTATCTTGTTGCGACATAGTATCAATAAACTTTTCCCATTTAAAAAAAAAATCTTGGTTCTTAATTCCTTATTCGTCTCGGCTTCAAATTTGTCCATCATCATAAATTTATTCAGACAGTCGTTTAAAATATCTAAACTGGGGGATCCAGGTTTTATCCATTTCACCATCACTGTTATCCTTGCTGCAAGCAAGACAATCTCTGTTAGCCTTGGGACATTGTTCCTTACATTAACCTCTTTCCAACTTTCCATATTTCCAAAAGGCAAGGCTGAGGGCTCTTTTATTGTAGTTACCCCAATAACTTATTTTATATGCTGTAGAACTTTAACCCAAAAATCAGAAATAACCAGACAATCTCACAAACAGTGTTTTAAATCTGTTCTTTCCTGGGAATACTTGGGGCACTTATTTTTAGATTTCTCTATCCATTTATAATTGATATCAAAAGCATAATAGGCCCTATGCAGTATCTTATATTGCATCTCTCTCCACTCCTCAGAAATGATAATTTTCTTAACCCGAGTTAACCCTTCGAGTAACAGATCCACTCCTTCAATTCATGGAAAATCTTTTTCCCATCTAGTGAACATTTTTTTTAGATCCTTCCCATAGTCCTTGTCCCTAATCCAACATATAAATCTGAGATAGAATATTTGGTAATATTAGCATAATTTAAAAAGGCATCAAAAACATCCATTCCCAATAGATCTGATTTATAGCTTTCCATACTCTTGAAATAATGCTTTACTTGTATCTAAGGGAAGTGAGGTGTTTAAGGCAGTCCTATTTGTTCTTTCAGTTCTTGGAACGTCAAGAACCAACTGGCCCAGAGTTCTAATCCCCTTGTCTCCCCATATCTGAAAAGAAGCCTGCATCTTTCCTGAGAGAAAGCTTAAATTCCCTTTAATAGTTAAACATTTTGAGCAAGTATATTAAAGTCCAAATTGTTTTCTCAATATTCTCCAAGTAGCCCATGTATCCTTAATTAGCGGGTTTCCTTTGGCTTCCATTGGTAGTGTGACCATTCGTACCGGTTTTACCGGTACAGTTCCGTTTTTTTGAGGCCTGTACCGGTTTAAGTCTGTCCCGGTTTTTGTCCCGGTTTCTGTCCCTGGTCCCGGTATTGCGGGACAGCGGCGGTGAGGAGAATGCGGCGGCCGGTAAGTATTTTCTAAGTGTGTGTGAATGCTGCCGGGGGGACTGAATGATGGAGAATGCCGGGGGCGGGACTTAGAATGCCGGCCGGCCCGCGGGGGATTGGATGAATGATGATGCCGGGGGCGGGACTTAGAATGCCGGCCGGCCCGCAGGGGATTGGTTGCAGGCAGGTCAGAGGAAGCCGGGGGCGGGACTTCCGCTTTGTGCAGAGCACACGTGTCTTCCCGGCTTCCTCTGTGCGCGTGAGTGTCCCCCTTCTGTCCCGGGTCCCAGCCAGGGGGGGGTAATAGGAGGTGGTAGCGGGGGTGCGCCTGCCTTTGTACCACCTTGTACCTTTGCCCCCCCCCCCCCCCCCCCCCGGCGCTCCCAGCATTGCCCCTCCTGGCGCTCCCAGCATTGCCCCCCCCGGCGCTCCCAGCATTGCCCCCCCCGGCGCTCCCAGCATTGCCCCCCCCCGGCGCTCCCAGCATTGCCCCCCCCGGCACTCCCACCATTGCCCCCCCGGCACTCCCACCATTGCCCCCCCGGCGCTCCCACCATTGCCCCCCCGGCGCTCCCACCATTGCCCCCCCGGCGCTCCCACCATTGCCCATCGGCGCTCCCAGCTTTGCCCCCCCTGTGCTCACAGCTTTGCCCCCCGGCACTCACAGCTTTGCCCCCCGGCGCTCACTTCCCCCCGTCCCCTTGGTGTGGGAGATGGTCACGGGGGCGGGCAGTGGTTGCTGCGCGGTCGCGGGCGGTGCAGGGGCTGGCGGGCGGTGCAGGGGGAGGCGGGGTGTATCTGTGTGTGTGTATCAGTGTGTGTGTGTGTGTATGTGTATCAGTGTGTGTGTGTGTGTATGTGTATCAGTGTGTGTGTGTGTATGTGTATCAGTGTGTATGTGTATGTGTATCAGTGTGTATGTGTATCAGTGTGTGTGTGTATGTGTGTGTGTATCAGTGGGTGTGTGTGTATCAGTGGGTGTGTGTATGTGTATCAGTGTGTGTATCAGTGTGTGTGTGTGTATCAGTGGGGGTGTGTTGTGTGTGTATCAGTGGGTGTGTGTATCAGTGGGTGTGTGTGTATCAGTGGGTGTGGGTGTATCAGTGTGTGTGTGTGTATCAGTGGGTGTGGGTGTATCAGTGGGTGTGTGTGTATCAGTGTGTGTGTGTGTGTGTGTGTGTGTGTGTGTATCAGTGGGTGTGTGTGTGTGTGTGTGTGTGTGTATGTGTGGGTGTGTATCAGTGTGTGTGTGTATCAGTGTGTGTGTGTGTATCAGTGTGTGTGTGTGTGTGTATCAGTGGGTGTGTGTGTGTATCAGTGGGTGTGTGTGTATCAGTGGGTGTGTGTGTATCAGTGTGTGTGTGTGTGTATCAGTGTGTGTGTGTATCAGTGTGTGTGTGTGTGTATCAGTGTGTGTGTGTGTGTGTGTGTGTGTGTGTGTGTGTGTGTATCAGTGGGTGGGTGTGTGTATCAGTGTGTGTGTGTATCAGTGGGGGGGGGTGTGTATCAGTGGGGGTGTGTGTGTGTATCAGTGGGGGGGGGTGTGTGTATCAGTGGGGGTGTGTGTGTGTATCAGTGTGTGTGTGTGTGTATCAGTGTGTGTGTGTGTGTGTGTATCAGTGGGTGTGTGTATCTGTGTGTGTGTGTATCAGTGTGTGTGTGTGTGTGTGTGTGTGTGTGTGTGTGTGTGTGTGTGTGTGTGTGTGTGTGTGTGTATCAGTGGGTGTGTGGGTGTGTATCAGTGTGTGTGTGTGTGTGTGTGTGTGTGTGTGTGTGTGTGTGTGTGTGTGTGTGTGTGTGTGTGTGTGTGTGTGTGGTGTGTATCAGTGGGGGTGTGTGTGTGTATCAGTGGGGGTGTGTGTGTGTATCAGTGGGGGGGGGGTGTATCAGTGTGTGTGTGTGTGTGTGTGTATCAGTATCAGTGTGTGTGTGTGTATCAGTATCAGTGTGTGTGTGTGTGTGTATCAGTATCAGTGTGTGTGTGTATCAGTATCAGTGTGTGTGTGTGTATCAGTATCAGTGTGTGTGCATCAGTGTGTGTGTGTGTATCAGTGTGTGTGTGTCAGTGGGTGTGTGTCTCTCTCCCTCCCCCTCTCTCTCTCCCCCACCCTGTCTCCCTCCTTCCCTCCCACCCTGTCTCCCACCCAGTCTCCCTCCTTCCCTCCCACCCTGTCTCCCTCCTTCCCTCCCACCCTGTCTCCCTCCTTCCCTCCCACCCTGTCTCCCTCCTTCCCTCCCACCCTGTCTCCCTCCTTTCCTCCCACCCTGTCTCCCTCCTTCCCTCCCACCCTGTCTCCCTCCTTCCCTCCCACCCTGTCTCCCTCCTTCCCTCCCACCCTGTCTCCCTCCTTCCCACCCTGTCTCCCTCCTTCCCACCCTGTCTCCCTCCTTGTCTCCCTCCTTCCCTGTCTCCCACCCTGTCTCCCACCCTGTCTCCCTCCCCTCCCTGTCTCACCCTCCCTGTCTCACCCTCCCTCCCTGTCTCACCCTCCCTCCCTGTCTCACCCTCCCTCCTCCCTGTCTCACCCTCCCTCCCTCCCTGTCTCACCCTCCCTGTCTCACCCTCCCTCACACTCCCTGTCTCACCCTCCCTCCCTCTCTGTCTCGCCCTCCCTCCCTGTCTCCCTCCCTCGCCCTGTCTCCCTCCCCCCTCCCTCCCTCCCTGTCTGTCTCACTCCCTCGCCCTCCCTTCCTGTCTCCCTCCCTCCCTCGCCCTCCCTCCCTCACCCTCCCTCCCTGTCTCCCTCCCTCCCTGTCTCCCTCCCTCCCTCCCTGTCTCCCTCCATCCCTGTCTCCCTCCATCCCTGTCTCCCTCGCCCTCCCTCCCTGTCTCCCTCCATCCCTGTCTCCCTCCCTCGCCCCTCCCTCCCTGTCTCCCTCACCCTCTGTCTTATCTTAACTGCCGTATACCTACACCGAAGTAACCTACTCTGCTTTCTTCCAGATCTGACTCAAATTTCACGCGGGAGACATCGGAAGACAGGTAAGGAATACCTCCCCTCTAGTATAGTACCTTGAGGGACTGCGGATCAGGTAAGATCCCAGGCGGGATTGCTGCTTTTAGAAATTGTGAAGAGGGGGCATCCTGACACTGGTTAAGGGGTTCAGAATCATTCACATCTGGTTTTTTTTTGTTCGATTATTGAGGTGTACACACACACACACACACACACACACACACACACACACACACACACACACACACACACACACACACACACACACACACACACACACACACACACACACACACACACACACACACACACACACACACACACACACACACACACACACACACACACTCTCTCTCTCTCTCTCTCTAATGGTAGTAAAGTATAAGTGTACTACAATAAATAAACTGTTATATATATATATATATATTAAAAAAATGTGTCCCGGTTTTTCATTTTCAAAATGTGGTCACCCTATCCATTGATATTTCTCTTCATTTTATATGTAAAATCCCTGGGAGACTCTCTGTTGATACCAACTGCTCCTCTAATTCTAGGCATGAGTAATAGCTGTTTCCAGTTATCCAATCTCCTACATGTCTTGCTACACAGGCCAGATTATATTTAAGTAATAATCCCAGAAGAACAGGGCATTACTGGCCAATAATGCCCTGGCTGGAAGAGTTGAAGGCCCAAGGCGAAGCACACACACACAACACAGCACCTCTACACACACAGCACCTCTACACACACGCATAGCACCTCTACACACACAGCACCTCTACACACACACATAGCACCTCTACACACACAGCACCTACACACACACACACACACACACACACACACACACACACACACACACACACACACACACACACACACACACACACACACACACACACACACACACACGAGCTCTAGACACACAACACAGCACTTCCTCTACACTCACAACACAGCACATCTTCACACACAACACAGCACCTCTACACACACAACACAGCAGCTCTACACACACACAACACAGCAGCTCTACACACACACACACACACACACACACACACACACACACACACACACACACACACACACACACACACACACACACACACACACACACACACACACACACACACACACACACACACACACACACACACACACAACACAGCAGCTCTACACACACACACACACACACACACACACATACACAACAAAGCAGCTCTACACACACAAACTCCTCTGCTACACACACATGCTACACCCATAAACACTGATGCACATACACATACAACAGCACAGCACAACACACACACACACACACACACACACACACACACACACACACACACACACACACACACACACACACACACACACACACACACACACACACACACACACACACACACACTGCAGCCACAATAAAAAATGCAGCCACTTACTAAACTTTGCACTCTCCTCCACCTCTACACCCAACACAGCACCTCTACACACACCCCACACACAGACAACACTGCACCTCTATACACAACACAGCACCTCTACACACACAACATACACACACACACACAACAAACACTGCACCTCTATACACAGCACCTCTACCCACAACACATTACCTCTACACACACACACACACACACACACACACACACACACACACACACACACACACACACACACACACACACACACACACACACACACACACACACACACACACACACACACACACACTGCTGACACTGACACACACACACTGGAGCTCTATACACACACACACACTCACACCCACCCACACACACACACACACACACACACACACACACACACACACACACACACACACACACACACACACACACACACACATCACCTCTACACAGATATACAACCGCACAGTACGCACACACTGCTACTGACACACCCACACACAAACTGTAGCCACAAAGAAACTGCAGACAGCCACTTACTTGTTTGCAGCTTCCCCTCCCCCCCCCCCCAAAATTCAACTGAATCTGCTCAGAAAATCTCAGTCAGCTCGTAAGGGGGAGGAGTCAACCCGTGGCTGATACGTCCTGACCAATCCCCTGCCTTGTCTCAGAGATGTTACTTCAATCAGACGAATCTCCTGCCCTGTCTCAGCTGTTTTTAAAGCTGATTGGCTGGAAATAAACACATTGAAAACTACACATTCTGCTGCTTAAATTCCGGGCATTACTGATTGGATAATGCCCAGAATTTTAACCAACAGAGAGCAGGGTTTTCAATAATACCCTGCATTTTACTGCTTTCGGCTATAATTTCTAATATTAAGCAAACTAAGCCCCCCTCCCCACTCTTTCTTCAGACATAATTTAATAATAGCGATTCTATTTCTCCCTTTCCTCCAGATAAACCTAGAAATTGCTTTATTTAGAAATTTTACATTGGAGTGGTTCAATAATATTGCTAACATCTGCAGATGGTAAATTAATCTTGCAAAACTGATCATTTTAACCATCTGACATCTGACAAATTAAGTGGTAGATTTTGCCACCCCTCTAATTCTGTGATTATTTTAGGGATAAGTAGCCCGGAATTATTTTTGTAAAGCTATTTACCCTCTGGATCAATATAGATTCCTAAACATTTTAGTGTTTTCCTAGTTACCTTGAATGGGCATTTTCCTTCCCATTTCATATTATTTTTACTTGATAGGATTAGTATTTCCGTTTTAGCTGTGTTCACCTTAAAACCCGAAAATTTTCTGAACTCTTCAAATACCTGACATAGGGGGCTATGCACTAAGCTGTGATAAGTCGTTTTAAGAACGCAAAGTGCTCTTAGAACCTGATGTTCCGCTGAACACGATTCACTAAGCCGCGCAAACAGGCACTTTGCATTCTTAAACTGGCTTTTTTCAGGAAATTTTTCAAAGTCCAACTTTGCTCGTACGATAACCTGTTTGTGTTCAATTCTGCCCTTCTCCGGGATTCACTAAGCTACGCAAACTTATCGTACGCGAAAGTTGCGTTCAACAAAGCTTGCCAGCTAAAGGCAGGTAATAAAAAAGCTGGACTTTGAAAAATGTCTTTGTTTACATTTTTGCATGCGCAACACCCATACAAAAGGCCGGCGGGTGTCCCCGGCTGACCCCGCAGGGGTCTCCGAGGGAGGCCGGGGGTCCCGCGGGTGTTCGGAGGTCCCGTGGGGGTTTGGGGTTCCCCGCTAGCATGCGGTAGCAATCGTGTACCACCCCCAAATACAACTATCCTTACAAATTAATACAAACCCATAACACATACAGGACAGTATTGTGCAACATTAATATTCACCTACTCTTCTCAGTGTTCATTAATGATCTTCCCACAGCTTGTAAGGAAGCCTCAATACACATGTATGCAGATGACACAATCCTATATGCACACAGCCATAGCCTCTCTGACCTTCAACACATACTTCAGTCTGACTTTTTGAGACTCGAAAACTGGATTTCCCAAAACAAACTGTTTTTAAACACTGACAAGACTTTAACAATGGTATTTGGGACCAAGACTAAATTTGTAAAGATTCCAGTGACTGAGCTCCTGATTAGAACCAACGCTAACACCACCCTAACACCTGTCACTAGTTTTAAATACCTGGGCTTATGGTTTGACTCCCACTTAACATTCGGGATGCACATTGATACCCTGACAACCAAGACCTATGCCAAACTAGGGGTACTTTACAGGAACAAATCCTCCCTAAGTCTCCTGGTCAGAAAGCGTATTGCACAGCAGATGCTAATGCCAATTATTGACTATGGAGACACAGTATATGGCTCGGCTCCGCAAACCCACCTTAGCAAACTTGACACCCTCTACAATTCAATTTGTCGTTTTGTTCTCCAATGCAACTATAACACAAATCACTGCGAAATGCTCAAAGAACTAGATTGGTCATCACTAGAGTCTAGGCGCAAAGTTCACCTTTCCTGTCTCACCCTCAAATACTTTCTGGGCAAGCTACCCAGCTACCTGAACAAGCTCCTCACCCCTACCACTTGCAGCACCTATCACCTGAGATCAGACTCCAAAAGACTATTCATGGTCCCAAGGCTCAACAAAGTATTCGGACGTTCCTCCTTCTCCTTCCGTGCACCCCAAAACTGGAACAACCTACCAGAGACTCTCATATCCACCACCAGCTTAAGTTCTTTCAAATCTAAGGCTGTCTCACACTTTAATCTGGTCTGTAACTGTTTCATACGCTCATAATATATATTTTCTTTAACTGTGCACGCAATGTCTTGTATATAATGTATACCCTGCTCATTTATGTAACTGTATTTGTAACCATGTATTATTTGTTTTACTCTGTGCCCAGGACATACTTGAAAACGAGAGGTAACTCTCAATGTATTACTTCCTGGTAAAATATTTTATAAATAAATAAATAAATATTCTCCACATATGGATAATACTGCATTTCACCTTTTAACATACATTAAGCTGTAGACAGAAAATACATTTATTTAGCACTCAGAGGGGTCCAGGGGTGGTCCTTGAAGCTGTCTGGAAGTCCACGGATGTTGGTGTGAATATATCTGTGTCCCCCGGAGCTGATAATCAATAATTAACATTAAAGGAGAACACATGATTGATTTTAAATTAATATCAATTGAATTACATGTATCTTCTTAACTTGATAGTGTACCAGCAAACGTTAGCAGGGGGTTAATTTAAAGGGCAATACTCCCGTGATCAGAAAACAACCATCTTGACAATAATTCAACCCAATGACACACCTTTATACAAACAAATCATTACTTCTTATGATGTAACACCTTCATGGCTCAACATGTTACATACAAATGTCATGATTGAGTTATTATTTTCTCGCAATTACTCATATTGGGTCGCAGCATCGGTTTCACTGAGGATTCACGAATGGTGTCTAATTGATGATTACATCACATATAATTATGTGTGTAACACATCTGAATTAAACTAGAATTAATTTTTGACTGACTACAAATCATTTGTTCACAATACTATCCAACACATGTGTCATCATTTACAATCATGTGACTTATTAGTCTGCCTATTTAAACGATATAAGGAGCCACTTACATTCCAGGGTGAAATGGATGCGGTACCAGATTATGCTTTTGTGTTGCTTTTTGTGAGGAGGAGGAGGGAGATTATGTTGCAGAGGAGAGAGAGGAGAGAGAGGAGAGAGAGGAGAGAGAGGAGAGAGAGGAGAGAGAGGAGAGAGAGGAGAGAGAGGAGAGAGAGGAGAAAGAGGAGAGAGAGGAGAGAGAGGGAGATCCGTGTTGTGAGACACATAGCCCCCCTGCAATTTTAAGCAAAGAAGCTCCCTAGAGGGCTTGAGTGAGGCAGAGATTATCAGCCGATACTGATTGAGCTCTGCGGCTATCTTGGAACTGTATGAAGGGTTAAGAGAAGATTTAGAGCCAACAACAGACAGGAGTCATGCAGTGCCTGGCCTTGTTAAAATGCTGAGCTCATTACATTTTCTTGCTTCTGGGTCATTTCAGACAACTGTGGGCATAGTAGGCGGGGTCTCGCAGTCGGCATTCTCGCGGGCCTTTAGCCAGTTTCTATGTGCACTGACTCAACGCGCTAGTGATTATATAAATTTTCCTAGCGAGCATATAGAGTGGCAGGCACTGAAGACTGCATTTTATAATGTAGCTGGGCTACCCAATGTGATGGGTGCTATAGATTCCACACATGTTGCGCTGACCCCGCTACGTGAAGAGGAGAGGGATTTCCGGAACAGGAAACATTACCACTCGCTCAATGTGCAGGTCGTATGTGCCGCATACATGAAAATTCTGAATGTGGTAGCCCAATTCCCAGGTGCCTGCCACGATTCCCATATTCTGAAGAACTCATTAGTCTTCCGTAAATTTGAAGCTGGGGAATTCGAGGACGGTTGGCTATTGGGTCAGTCAATGTTACAGAAACTGCACTTACAAGTACATTTAATGTAGAGTTTAATGTTTCATTAGGTGTTGCTAATATTGTAAGTATTCAAAACCAGAGACATAACATAAAACACAGACAAAGCTCAGTGCACATCCAGTAAAACTTATACACGGTACAGTGCCTAAATATACATGTATAGATAACTATTAAATAAAATGGTCTTTTAGTTTAACATTTTGGCCAAATTGTTGTAAGCCCCTGAGCCAACTGCACGGCAGACCACATATCAAGGGTCCCTAACACTAATATAGATTCTCAATAACCTGTGCATTACCAGGAAGAATGATTTATAGTAAATCTGTCAGAATTAGTTGCAAAGTTCTAAGTCTGATTGAAGCTTTTATTAACCTGTACATTACCAGGAAAAGCACTCTGTAATAGATTTGTCACAATCACACTGCAAGCAAGCAAGTTCCCCTGAGAGTGGGAGATGCTATGGAGTGAGCTTTTAACCATTTAAATGTGGGAGGGAGTGAGCTTCAATTAGGTAGGAGGTTGCCACCCTCCAATCAGCTAAGACTAGCTGAACAAGAATTGTAAAACATACAGAACACCTACAAGCTCATATTGAACCCCCAAAATAACCACAGCATATATATAAGCATACAAGTTTCACAGAGGAGTGCTACTGAGCATGGCAATATATATATTCAAAACCAGAGACATAACATAAAACACAGACAAAGCTCAGTGAACATCCAGTAAAACTTATACACGGTACAGTGCCTAAATATACATGTATAGATAACTATTAAATAAAATTATCTTTTAGTTTAACATTTTGGCCAAATTGTTGTAAGCCCCTGAGCCACTACACGGCAGACCACATCGCAGTAGCACTCCTCTGTGAAACTTGTATGCTTATATATATGTTGTGGTTATTTTGGGGGTTCAATATGAGCTTATAGGTGTTCTGTATGTTTTATAATATTGTAAGTAACCACAAATACTTTACATTTGTGAAGTTGTATATCTAATCCATGTCATGCAGCGTCACCTTAGATAAGGAGGATTTCATTGTTAGGGCATGTGTTGTATATTATTCACTCTCATGTACTAGGATATAGCAATAGGCAATGTTTGGAATATTGTTACATATATTAACATTCATGTGATTTGACTGTCTTATAGGCGACTCAGGATATGGAAGCCGGCCTTGGCTACTGACCCCACTGGGTAATACTCAAACCCCTGCAGAGGAACGATATAATGCCGCACACATATCCACACACTCTGTGATTGAGAGGACATTTGGAGTGTTGAAAAGTCGTTTTAGGTGTCTTGATAGATCTGGTGGTGCGCTCCAGTATTCGCCAGCGAAGGTTGGCGACATAGTGATTTGTTGTTGCATTCTGCACAACATTGCCCTACGCCACAATCTTCAAGGCAACATTCGGGAGAATTTAGAGGAGGATCCTCTCGTGCCTCCTGCAGGAGTTAGGGACCATACAGCCAGTGGGGTGGAGACTCGCCGGACGTTAATAGATAATTTTTTCACATGTAAGATTTTCTTTGACATATAATCAAATCTATAATCATCCTGTGATGTGTGTTACATTGCATTGTGTGTATCTAATCATAGGATCCTGCTCTCTCCAAAGAACTGCACATTTTTTAGTGAATGATCAGACGTTTGTCTGGCAACGGTATGTCAATGTTTAACACATCTGTTCTTGTATAAATCATGTTTCCCCCCACCTGTACAATGTGTGCATCCTTAAATGCATAATGTTGGGCATTAAGTGAAGAGATAGTGCTGTATTGATGACTATGCATAGTGTTATCTTACAACTTAACTACTCTCAATGATTATATATCTTTTTTTGGAATATTTTCAACATTATAAACTTCTAAACAATTAATTGTGTTATTAAATACTTAGACAATTGTTATGGTTCACATTCCTTACTTAATATTATTATTGCCACTTATGTAACTATTACTACATACATAATTGGACTGTCTGCGAGGGTATGAGCAGATGACATGTTGATATCTTATATCAGTAACCTGGCATGTATCTGTACCATAAGTAATATTAGTAATTTTAAACCACACCTTTCTATATGAATCTTTCATGTAAATGCTTCGTAAAATTACTCATGTAGAACTTTGACCAATACATTACAGTTTCACTATGACTAAATGTGTCTTTCTTCAGACGACATAGGAAAACATTAATTGTATTATTTGAGTTATGTCAAAGGGTCATCAGCATGACATTGATAAAAATTGAGCACTAAGACAAGATATAATGTCAACGTTTATTGTAATGTTTACACACATTTCAACGTAGTCGAAAATACTCTAAAATCTATATTCATTCTGCTAAGCAAATTATATCATCTAAGATTAGCTAGGATATATAAAAGTTTGCATGTTCACTTTCATGTGTATCATAGCATGAGTGCCCATGTGATGTATTTGGCATGTGGCCAGGATGGAAAAGCTCTCAGTTGGTCGGTGTTTGGATACATGCATTCACATTATCTTCTGTCTGGAACGGAAATGTCAACATCTGTTAAAGACGTAGATATATAATATTAATTACAGAAAGTTATCGGTTAAATACAAACTTCATGATGCATCTAAACACACGGTTTTTCTACTGTACTGTAGTACACGTGAAGCATACCGTTCTAAAATATTATGCTACATCTTCTAAATAACTGCTTACTGCATCAAAGCAATGTATTTATGTTACAAAAAAAACCCCATTAACTAGGGACATATATATATATATATATATATATATATATATATATATATATATATATATATATATATATATATATTTATATAAATATATATATATATGTCCCTAGTTAATGGGGTTTTTTTTGTAACATAAATACATTGCTTTTCTTATAAGACTGTTATCTATGTCTATATATATATATATATATATATATATATATATATATATATATATATATATATATATATATATATATATATATAATATATATATATATATATATATATATATATTATATATATATATATATATATATATATATATATATATATATATATAGACATAGATAACAGTCTTATAAGAAAAGCAATGTATTTATGTTACAAAAAAAACCCCATTAACTAGGGACATATATATATATATATATTTATATAAATATATATATATATATATATATATATATATATATATATATATATATATATATATATATATGTCCCTAGTTATAGACTGATAGAGGGATCACAGATGTCTGGAGCTCACAAGACTTCTACACCTGAATGCTGAGGTAACTCGAGGAAAAGGCAGCAACCCAGGAAAGAGAGAAGCCTTCCCCCTACAACTAAGAGAGATAAGACTTTTCTTATAAGACTGTTATCTATGTCTATATATATATATATATATATATATATAATATATATATATATATATATATATATATATATATATAGACATAGATAACAGTCTTATAAGAAAAGTCTTATCTCTCTTAGTTGTAGGGGGAAGGCTTCTCTCTTTCCTGGGTTGCTGCCTTTTCCTCGAGTTACCTCAGCATTCAGGTGTAGAAGTCTTGTGAGCTCCAGACATCTGTGATCCCTCTATCAGTCTCATCTGTGAGACTCAGGAACCTCTGCTCTGTCTGTTTCCTTGGTCAGCCCAGTTGTGGACTAAGGAATCTCTCTTCCTGTCTCAAAGGCAGGCTTTTCTAACCAACCTCTAATCAACCAGGTGGTGTTGGTGAATTGACTACCAGCAGTTAACGACCACACTGCTGGATTAGAGGCACCTTTTTGAACAGGGACAAATCCCTTGTTACATACCTCCCCTGTTTGTGGGAAGCTCAGGCTTGCCACGGCCAAAACCATCCTTCCACTCTCATTTGAGATATCTCAGTGACTTGAGTGAGAGTGGATGGAGGAGGAGAACCCTCAGTCCCGCTGGGATTGGAGCCCTTCCTCCAGTTTAGTAGTGTCTCCTCTAGAAGGTGCTTGAGATCAGTAGTCCTCTGTCGCCCAAGGAGAACCTTTTCCAAGTCCAGTCTTTCTACTGACCACGCGGTCATGAGCTTTATATATATATATATATATATATATATATATATATATATATATATATATATATATTCATAATCAACCATGGAAAATTATACAAATGCTTCCACAGGCAGTCCTTGTTTTACAACGAATGGCTTATCCAACGCTCTTACGACGCTTTGCAAAGTTCTTTGTGTATATAATATATATATAATATTATATTATACTATATAATAGATTATATTATTAAATAACATGTTATATATATATATATATATATATATATATATATATATATAATACAGTATATACACTATATAATTTGTGTGGGCTGCATATCTTATTGGCTGAGTAAAATATTTGGTGTATTTGAGCATTAAAAATGCCTTCAGGAACGGAAACTTTTATTTAAACAGTGTTCCTATGAGAAGATATGTTTCGCTTTAAGACGTTTCGCTATCCAACGCCATTTTGAGTAACGCATTGTGTCGGATAACCGAGGACTGCCTGTACTACCGAAGGTTTTGTTTGTCCACATGCTATCACTACAAACATTTTATATACAGAATGCTAAACAACATTAACTAGTCAGTATAATGTGACCAAATTTCATTTAAACTGCTGCATTTCCTGCCATTTCTATAAGTGACTAACACAGAATCACCAGACACATAACATTATTATATAGCCATATGCAAAATACACAAATTAGGAATATATGTACTGCATTTCTGCACATATAACATATTTATTTAATGTTGAAAATTGATTCTTTTCTTTTCAAAGAGGGGCGTACATGTAGTGGACTGACATGTAAGGGCTGCGCACGAATATCTCTGATTTCACCCGCCATTGCACAGCACGTTTCAAAATATTGGCACGTACATTGTTAACTGGATCTTACCTTCTTTCAGAACTGTGTTCTGGCATATTGTGATCTTCACAGCGCGATCTCTGTTATATTATCAAAAGAAGGCGAAAAGGTAAAAGAGACACGTTAATTTAGACAAAGAAAAACTTTTTTCCCGTATGGTACGCGCATGCGTCATGAATCGAACGCATATGCCTGTCATTCGGGAATAAGCGATTCACACTGTATAAACTATTTCCGCTATAGTTACCTGCATTATATTACATTCATATTCGGTGCAGGCATGGAAGGGTTGTATGCGAGGTAGCCGCTGTAGTCAATCAATTCGTTGTTTGGTGTGTTCAGCTGGGTATGGTTGTAGTTTACTCCATAACAGTTTGAATCTTGTGGAATGTACTCAGGCGGATACATATAGTAACTTTGTGCCATTTCATCTGGTCAAGCAAAGTCGGTATTATGCATGTTATCGTAATCACTTGCTCCGTTATTGTTCTGGTATTGGTTGGCCAACTCCGGTTGAAATTCATAGAAATTCTGCTGAACATTTAAGGCACCGCTACGGGCACCTTTATCGTGGTAGTTGTGTCCGACAATTATCTGTCTTCTGAAATTTCCATTCGCAGACATACGCATACCGGATTCATAAACTGACCAACAGCCACCCCTGTTTCTGAGAGACGGTGGGTTTCGAATAAAAGAAGCATTGGTTGATAAAGTGCGACGGATAGAATTTTTCCATACCTTAGGTTTTGGATGATTTTGATAATAAGGGTAGCTATCCGTAACATCTTGATAGATCTGTGAGACAGTAGCTTTTTTCTGGATTCGATTTTCAATGGCGCTATATATTAGATTGGCGTAAGAAAACTGAGGCTTTTCCTTAGAACACATCTCAAACAGCATGTTTTCTCAGGGAATGGAGTACAGTAACTAAAATGATCCCTTAAATTCATCTTCTTACAAAGTATCCAAACTTTCATTATGTGCACAACACTGTACAAGGTCATTATACAAAGGAAGAAGTGTCCATGTATTATTCTCCCACATACAGGTGGTCTGTATATTCCAAAATTTGTGCTTGCGTATTCAACATGATTCAGTAGCAAAACTCAGAAACACACAAATTGGATAGAATATTGTTTGTAAAGAACATGTGAAATTGTTCAACTATTTATGATTATTTTGCGCAGTTAATAATCATTCACTATATATATATATATATATATATATATATATATATATATATATATATATATATATATATATATATATTTTGCATGTAAGCATCAGATAGATTATTCACACATGAGAAATCCTATGCTGTTTAGTTCACATGTATGCACCTGAAATATGTTCTCATACACACTTGATTATTGCACATTGTTCTGTATGTTTGGTGAACATTAATGAACGGAACTAATTGAATAAGAAGAAGAATTATAAGAAATTGACTACTTTTTTTGGATAATCTTTGGGATGAACGTTTGGTAGGCCTTGCTGTGGGATCAGATGCACGATTTCTTGATCGTTGCCTTGTTCTTGATGTTGGATGCTGGGCCAGTGCCAATGGTTGAGACGGTGCCGGGGGTTGTGCCAATGGTTGAGCCAGTGCCGGGGGTTGTGCCAATGGTTGAGCCAGTGCCGGGGGTTGTGCCAATGGTTGAGCCAGTGCCGGGAGTTGTGCCAATGGTTGAGCCAGTGCCAGTGCCAGTGCCAGGATTTGGGCCAGGGTAATAGCCTGTGCCATTGGATCCTGCTGTACCATTGCCTGTGTCTCTGGCTCTCTTTGTGTCTCTGGCTCTCTTTGTGTCTCTGGCTTGGATAGTAGCTCTAGATCGGATAGTAGGTCTAGATCGGATAGTAGCTGTAGATCGGATTGTGCCTCTGGCTCTCTTTGTGGCTGGGATTGTGGCTGTGGCTGTGGAGGGGGCTGTGCCTGGATATGTGCCACAACCTGTGCCATACATTTGGCTATGATAGAGAGGCTATTTGCCATGTTGTCCAGTGTCTCCTGTTGTTTAGTCATAAGGAATGTCATGTTTTTCATTTCCTTATATATGTTTTGATTTGTTTTAGCCTGTCTGTCCGCAAGATCTTGTTGCTTGGTGAAAAACATTGCCTCTAGGCTGGTTAAATTTGACAATGCTTCCGCACAAACCTGGTCTCCCTGGCCCGCTTGGATCTCACCATTGTCATCACTTTCTGGATTTTGTGTATCCTGTAATGCCATAAAATCAGGACCGGAATCTTCTGCATCTGGGACAGGAATATGTGGGTGATCGACTAACATCTCATCATCACTTATGACACGTTGTTGTTGTGTTGCTGACTCATCTGAATCCGTGTCCTCAGCAATCACTTTATAATGAACAACAACATTTTACAATCAACATAATGACTAAGTAATTCTGTGCTCCTCTTTATTTGCCTGTACATCCAATGTTAATGCACATATTGTTATGCTATTTCTTTTATACGTGCATCAGTTAAATAACAAGCATGCTTTTCATAAACTGAACAGTGACATGTGTAATGTTGCCATTTCCTGATCACATCATCTAAACAGATGATTGTAGTTTTATGTCTGTATAAATGCTTGCATTTCTCAGTATTTCAGATTTAATATTGATGTAATAGCATACGACTCACCTGGTGTCGAATGTGAGAGAGATGGCCCAATGTCTCTGTTCCCTCCAATTCCAAAAATAATGCGGGGATTCATGATTGAATACATCTTTTCCTCGTACGAGTGTAAATTCAATGATGCAGGAGGTCCGCCTCCTGTCCCACATGCGATGCGTCCGGCCAGTGACATCTTCCTCTTCAGTCGATGTTTATTGTCCCCAAATCTTTTCTTACACGTCTCTGGGCTCCTTTTAACGACGCCTGATGCTGACACAGATCGGCATATCTCTGCCCACAATTTTCCTTTCTGACTGGTATTGGTTTTAGCTGTGTATATGTAAAAATGTGTTAATATACATTTAAGTAGTGATTTAATAATGTATGGTAATATATTAAACAGTTTTACCAGATGTACATATAATTACAGACACCTATTAAGCTATGTCATGCGCGCATTCGTGACAAATTAAATGTGCCCAATCAGCTGCACACCTCCGTTATAGCATACATGTTTACCAGCTCAATGTTACGTTACGCATGCCTTGCATAAACATTTATGGCATCTTTTTAGCATTTCTTTTAACACTGGGAGGAATTTACTGTGAGGGAGTCGGTAAGTACCATAGTCCCACTTTGTGGTGACTATGAGAATGGGCCTGTACAAGGGGTAAGTGACCACGAAACGTGATGTTTCCCCTGTGTCTCACCACACCCACTTCCTTCCCTGTTAGGGATTTGTTTATCATATTACTCACTTTTTAGTGATGTCACATTTCCCCCTTCCCTCACCATCCCTCCCCCTCCTGTTAATTTTATGATTAGAGTTTTTTGGCACATTGTCAATGAATGTTCTTCACTTTTGCTCATTCATATATATATATATATATCAGCATTTCAAGTATCATTGATTGTTTAGTATTCATTATGAGTGCGGGGAACACTTTTTATGTTCTATATGTACTTAGGAGACATTAGAGGTCTCTTCATTGTTCCCCAGCACTCACAACTTACCTATGTCAAATATAGTTAATACATTAAATAGTGCGGCCTATACAACATACTTTCTATATTATAATAGAATAATTGTTAACAAATTCTTACATGATAATGATCCATAGAGTTGTTCAAAGGAAGACATGACACCTTCAACAAGGATGTCATTTTCCCGATGGGTAAATCTGGGATTTCTTAGGCCCTCCGTCCGCGCCTTTATTGTTGATGGCCCCTCATCACTTCCATCCTCCTCCGCATCACTGTTTGTATGGTGGACAGTGTCCCTCTCTCCCTGTCCAGTACTCCAGCTACCATCACCCACCTGCACTTCCCCACCTGGAGTATCATCATGGGATGTCCCAGCACGGGACGTACCTGCCCTGGCAGGATGGACCGTATCTGTACGTCCCACTCCTCTCCCATGCTCCCCCACTCCCCCACTCCCCCACTCCCCCACTCCCACCAGCCACCGCACCTCCTCCACTCCCACGCTCCACCACTCCACCAGCCACCGCATCTCCTCCACTCCCACGCTCCACCACTCCACCAGCCACCGCACCTCCTCCACTGCCACGCTCCACCACTCCACCAGCCACCGCACCTCCTCCACTCCCATGCTCCACCACTCCACCAGCCACTGCACCTCCTCCACTACCATGCTCCACCACTCCACCAGCCACCGCACCTCCTCCACTTCCACGCTCCACTACTCCACCAGCCACCGCACCTACTCCACTCCCACGCTCCACCACTCCACCAGCCACCGCACCATTCCAACGTCCACTCCTACGTCCACTCCCACGTCCACTCCCACTCATCCTCTCTATTTCACTCAGTCACTCACAAAAAACAAATATAAACCAAAATGACACACTAACAAAGTTCGTTCACACTAATAATACAAAAATGTAGAGAAACAAAATATAATAACACAAGACAACTCACTCAATAATCACCAACAAATCACCAACTCTCCTACTACCACCAAGTCCACTCTATCTCTCCTCTCCTAACAACAACACTCACACTGGCTGAACAGAATGGACGCTTTATATAGGGTGTCCCTTCAAAATAGTGGCGCGAAAGTGTGATTATAATTGTTGTTATGTGCTTGGCTAAATTCATCACTTCAGCATTTAACCCCTACACTACCATGTCCTAAAAAAGATATATATGACACACACACACAGTAATTTACAACGATATTATATTGAATGGATTCACTCCTTCCATGGACTCTCCCACAGATACCCCCAGGAAACTAAGGGGACATACACGAACCTCAGGGGACCATAATTGCCTTAGCGTGGAGATGACCAAATTATTAAAAAAATGGTAACGTTTGCTTTTATAATACTGTCAATGAGCATGGGGTCTTCGGACCTGAACAGCATTGGTTTCGGCCTCGGGGACCCCCTACTTCAGAATATACAGGCCCCGTTATGGGGTGCTGGTATCCCCTGCAGAATGTAAATGTCCCGGTCACGTGACGCGGAAGCTTTCAAAGTGCAGGGGATACCGGCACCACATAACGGGGCCTGTATCTCCTGAAGTAGGGGGTCCCCGGACATGAAACGGACAATGCGGTTCAGCTCCGGAGACCCGCTGCTCATGTACACTATTATTAAAATGTATTTATTTTGTGTACGATCGCCTGTAACAGCCTTGCATGGAGATGCCAAATCTCCATGCAAATGTTCCAAGATGCTTTTTTTTCTATCAGCTATCGTACGGGAAGTTTAAGAACGCTAGCAGGGGGAAAAAACCAACACGTACGCTGGGGCTGTTTTGAGCACGTACGATAGAAAATGGGCTCAAGGCCTTAGTGAATCGTGTCTCCGGCTTCACTTTTTATCGGACGTGCTTTTTTTCCCCAACTGGACGCAAAAGCACGGAGCTTAGTGCATAGCCCCCATAGTCTTTCTATAGCCTCTTCTGGATTTGACACAAACAACAATAAATCATCCGCGAATAAAGCTATCTTAGTTCCTTTTCTCCTTTCTTCATCCCTTTAAACTCCGTCATATTTCTAAAATATTCAGCAAGCGGTTCAATAGCAATATTAAAAAGCAGGGAGGATAAAGGGCAGTGAAAAGGCGTTGTATGGTGCTCAGAAGAAAACAGCAGTACTGAGAGTTGATAAATTCTTGTAGAATGGAATTAAGCCAATAAATGAATATAGTTGATGATTCCAAAAGATGCGTACTGGCAAACTACCAAGATAGCGGCCACGGAACTGACATCACACAGAATCCATGGCCCAATCATGCCCTGGGTAGAGGTCATTGAGCGGGACAGTCCAAAGTGATGCGCTCTGGACATGCTGCTCACGCTGGAGCAGAGGAGGAGGGGGGACACCAGAGCAGAGAAGGGGGTGGGGGAGGTGCTGGCAGCACAATCTTAGAATCAAGAGAGGTAGGAGAGACAACCACTGCATGAACTGAATGCATTTTACTGCTATTTGTTTGTTACTACTGTTTGTTTTAGTTTGCTCTGGCCTAAGGGGGGAAAACGGGAGCCACGCTCAAACTGCGTTATATGCGGATCTGCGTTGTAGCGGATCGTGCTATAACAGGGTTTAGCTGTACTCCTTATAACAAAAAGACCCATAATTAAGTCTTGATACTTAAACAAGGTATCTTCTGCTGTAATCAGCTCTGCATCGTATCCTCATTGCGACCTCTTTCTCCTTTGAATGACGATCCTGCGGATGCCTATGATCATGCTCCACTCGCCTGTCTTCAATATATTTGTGGTGCTCACGAGTGTACATTTCAGTTTCCCCGGACTCAGTGAAGATTTTTACTCCATTTGCCATAAAAAGTCACAGAGTGACTGGAAACCCCAAAGTAAATATCTCGCTCTTTGTTGAACGTTTTCCAAACTCTCTCCTTTTGTTAGAGACTGTCACCGAATAGTCCTGGAAAATTAGTATCCGGGATCCCTCGTATGCAATTCCACCTGTGTCCTTGTAATCTCGCAGAAGTCTTTTTCACTAAACTCCAGCAACTTAGCCATCACTGCTCTTGTTCTTTCTCCTTGATATTTTGCTTGACCTATCCTATGGGCTCTTTTTACTTTGATGGTAGTCAGATCCAAGGGTAACCCCAAAATCTCTGAGAGCCATTTTGAGCAGAAATCCATAAGTTGATATGGTTTTACAGACTCCGGTATCCCAATAATTCTTATATTGCTCCTCCTGGATCTAATTTCAAGATCATCTACTTTTTCCTTCAAGGCTTGATTTTTCTTTTTCAGTTCCTGGACTTCTGACTGAGTTTTTCCCAGATCATCTTGCAAATCTCCCACTCTGATCTCCACCTCCCTCAATCTTATATTTTGCAAGGAGAGTTCCTCTTTAAAATCTTCAAGGGTCTTTGCAGGGAGTCAAACCTCTGATCTAATTAAGCCAATAACTCTCTTGCAAGCGCTTTAGCCATAGCAGCATACTCAGAGTCTAGCTCTTTAAGGGCTGTATCCTGTTGTTGTTTCTCTATCTCTCCCTGCTGCCTTGTAGCTGTTGTGGCAGGGACCATTTTAGGAGATTCTGTTTTCTTCTCACTTTTCTGTACTCTCTTCTGCTTATCTGTTCCAGCCGATTTGCTCCCCAGATAGGTGGACATGGTGCTCCAGGGTCTGCACTGTGGATCACTGTGTTTTTTTCCCCTTTTTATTGATTTTTTCCAGCACGATTTTGCTTTGCAGAGCGAGGCTCTCTGGAGCTCAGCAAACTGTGTCTGTCCTCACTGGTGCCATACCAGGAAGTCGGTTTGTCTCTTTTTATAGACACGGTTTTGACAATGCGATTTGTACTAGAGAATGCCGTCATTTCATACCGTGACTTCTGAACACGTCAAAACGTGCAATTTGGCAATGACAATTTCAGAGCTAATAGAATAGGCCCCAAAATCTTTAGTATGAAAGTTATGTGAAAATCTTTCTTTAAGACGGTAGACGTAGTGTTTGTAACGGTGCCTGTACAAAGTAGTAGGTAGACGTTAGGGGGTACCTTGGGTGTCTTGTACAGTTCAGTTCTGTAATTGCTGCGAACTCAACAACACTGTGGTAGTAAGCAGTCCGCATGTACTGTTCAATTTACATGTTGTAATGTTCAATAAACATCATGGTTTAAGAAGTAACAGGTTCCTGGTATGATGACATATTCCTGGTATGCTGACATGTTCCTGAAAAGCACTGGGACAGACCAGAAGGTTTAATGCTAAATTACACTATTAGCACCTATGTCATCATTTATTTGCAAATAAAAAAACAAAAACACCAATTTTTAAGAAGCAAAACCAACACACCATGAAACTGCCCTCAATTATCATGTAAGTTCTTGTGTAACTCTACAAATGCTAATTTTCCTGGTATCTTAAGGCAGTGCCTTGGGGCTGGGTGGTTACTTGTAGTCTGAATACAACTTACTGTACCAGACACTCTAATCAGCGGTTGCTAATATTCCGTGTTGCCTCATATTTAATTTCCCCTGAAAACTACAGTATTGTTCATGTTTGTTTTCATATGTTTCAGAACATGTACTGTAAAATGACAGTGATTGCAGCTTTAATGATGTCTGCCCCTTTATTGCTTAGAAACGGATGCAACTTCAAGGCATTATGAGAGGATACTTTCATGCATGCATTAATTCTTTCAGGACCAATGTGCTATGAACAACCTTATTATTTTATTGCGTCAATGTATCACATATTATCAGTGTGCAATGTGAGCAGCATCTACTGTATTTAGAGCAATAGGAACACGTTGTGAAGAAGTACAATATGCTCATAAATTAATGATATGTATCAATCACGGGTAGAGTCACCAGTGTTACCTCTTTTCCTTGCATCAAGAACCTTCCTTTGTTTCTGTTGCGGTTTAAACCTCCCTGCATCAGAATTGCATAAAAAGTATCAAACATATGTAACACAATTCTAAAATAGAAAGCTAAAAAAAAAGAGAAGATGTCAGTACAAAACACTTCTATTTTACTTTTCTGGTGGTTAAGTGTGTGGAGTGGAGCAGAGAGCAATAAGTTCATTGTCTACCTACAGATCTAGCCAAACTTACAGTCCATGTACTGTAGTCGCTGAGAAAAATGCGGGGCCCAACGGCCCCTCAGCGACCACAAGGACAGCAATTCTTGCAGCCCGGAAGGATTAACGCTGGTGGATTCATGATCTTGAATGGGACCCCGCAGTGTTAATCCTTCATTTGATGGCCCATCTTGTAGGGAAATAATAATTCTACTCACCTTTCAGATGAGCTGCACAGCCGTATCTGGTCCCTGTCTGCAGCAGCCTCTGCCGTCTGGATCCATGTCTCTGCTCGCTGAAGGCAAGATGCAGGCTGTATTTCTCTTCCCGTGGATGATGTTGATGCCCTTATATGGGGCTTTACATCTTGAGAGTCCCATCATCAAGTGGGCTGGACAGAGTCCCACTTCCCTATCCACCCCCATGATCATGTGGACTAAATATGTCCATACAGACCACCTCATGATGTAGAGCCCCATACAAGCCCCATACAAGGGCATCTACATCATCCACGGGTTGAAAAATACAGCCCTGCATCTTACCTTCAGAGAGCAGAGATATGGATCCAGACGGTAGAGACAGCTGCAGACAGGTATCGGACATGGCTGCGCAGCTCATCTGAAAGGCGTGTACCTGTTTTCTCTCCATGCAGATGGCCCAAAAGGGTCCCATTTAGAAGCATGGAAACCCGCACTGTTAATCCCTTTGGACAGCTTACTGTCCCCAGGGATGCCAGATCTGTAGCCGTATTGCAGCCGCAGTGCACCAGGGACCAGTACAGTGAAAATCGCGGCACAAATTACAGTAAGTCTGGCTGCATCTGTATATTTTGGCCCTAGTTTAGATAGGCTGCCAAACAAGATTCCAAAGCGAAACATTTACTTAGAAAGGTGTGGTCTCTTTTTGTGAGGAATTAAAATAGAATATTAGTGTACGCACAAACATGAAATGTTGTCTGATAAAAGTTCCTAGACGCTGGCAATCATCATTATTGCCTAAACCAGGATTCAATGCATGGTACATGCTTTTTACTTAACAGATTAGGATTGTATGATATGTATATGTGCATTGAAAGTCTTTGTGGTTATATATCAAACTCCAAAACTAGTGCTTTAGTGTTAAAGTGCCATTCTGAATTAGCGGCAATCTATTTGTTATTTTTGCTTTGATTTGTCTCGGTTTACATTATTAAGCAATATAGGGAGTAGTTGTTTACTCCTGGAACAAAAATGTGCTTGCATCTCCAAAGTCAACTTTGCCTTCATGTTATGTAGGATAACAAGGGTCACCAGCAGGGGAGGAGAGCCGAGACAAGCTTGACTCCGAGTTGCAGGAGGCGAAGCGGCTAGCGCTGGAAGTCCGGATCCAAATTCTGCATCCAGCTGCCAGGCCCTCTGAATGCTGCCGGGCCCCAGCCCTCTCTAGCTGCTGCTGGAGGCCTGCCTCCCACATCAGATGTCTAGGCCGCACTGGGCCTCTCTCCCCGGCCGGGCCACACATTAAGTCGGGCCCAGCTTCCTCATTCGAGTGCTGTCAGAGGCCTTTCAGCCCCAAGGTAATTTTGTGTGTGTATATTGTGTGGGTATGGTGTGCGGGGCGGATATGTATTATGTGGGTATTGTGTTGAAGGGGGGTGGAGTTGTGTGTGTTTGTGGGGGGGGGAGTGGAATTGTGTGTGTGGGGGGGGGAGTGGAATTGTGTGTGTGTGCATGGTGGAGTTGGGCATGTTTTTGGCCAGTGGGGTGGTGGGAGTGAGAGTGAGAGGGGGGTGTGAGAGAGAGGAGGGAGTGAGAGAGAAGGGAGGGAGATAGAAGGGAAGAAGTGAGTGAGAGAGAGAGGGAAAAAAAGAGAGAGAAGGAGGCAGAGAAGGGTGGGAGTGCGAGAGAGAAGGGGGGGGGAGCAGTGAGTGAAAGAGAAAGCAGTGAGATAATTCCCCTCGAAGAAGGCCTGAATTGTTGGTCGTTTGTTGGGTGTTTTGCTTTCTATTTGTTAGGTAACAGTCAGGGGTGTAGCTATAGCCTGGGCAGCCCGGGTAAAGCCCGGGGTCTCGCTTTTCCGCTCTCCCCCCGCACCCCGGCCCGCTCTCCCCCCTTAGACACAAGCGGGGGGAGATAGTATGCTTCGGTGGCGGGACCCAGGTTTTAAAGAATTAGCCAGTAGTAGAAGAATCACTTGAGGCAGAGGAGGACAGCAGGGTAGGAGCACGCTCTAGTAGTCGGACCCGGAACTTCCAGTGTCTGCTGCTAGAGGGCGCAGTTAACCTCATGCCGTCCTGCTCTGCCTCAAGTGATTCCTCTAAACAACTACTTGGCGTGGTTGGGCGATGGATTGCCTGTGATGATGTCGCGGGTCGAGAGCTTCCAGATATGCCGGGATTTGGAGGGTGAAGATTTCTAAAGCTAAGATAAATATTGAATGTATGTAATTGTCTTTTTTCAAGTTTTTTCTTTGCATTTTTTTATTTTTATGTATTTTTGTGCCCATTGACTGATACTGTATTAATCTGCGCCCCTTTAGGGTACAGATAAATACAGTGGCAGCCAGTGCATTTTTTGGCAAATGCTTGTTTTCTATGGATTGTTATTTGTAATTTTTTCGATTTCTATTGATTGTTTGGATTAAATTGTTTTGATTTTGGATGGCTTGTTTTCAGTACATTTTAGGATTGGTTAGCGTTTTAATTTAATTATTTGTTTTGTTGGCTAGTGGTTTAAATTAATTATTTAATTGATGTGTTGGCTACTGGTTTAAATTAATTAATTGTTTTGGCTACTGGTTTTATTTCTTTAATTGATTGGTTGGATAGATGTTTATTTATTTGTAATCTTATGTTTTGGAATAACATAATTATAATTATTTTGCTGTTTTAGTGATAGATTAATGTAATTTATGTGTAGTTGAGGCTTTTCAGTTCTTTGATTATTGGGGTGTTTAGGTGCTTGTGTATTTCTTTGATAATTGTGTAGTTTTGGCCTTAATTATTTTTATTAGGTTGACCATTTAGTGATATAGTGGCTTATCATGCCCATATTATATGGGTATGATATACCACTGTGCCAATCAATGGGTACAGGGTGAGTATAGTGGGGCCGCGGTGGGTGGTTAGGCCTCCCGGGTGGGTAGCGGGGGAAGGGTGTTAATCCTTAATGACCGTAGCAATAATTAACCGCTAAGGTGATTAAGGGGTTAGGAGCCATTAGATTGTATTTTTTCTTGTATTCTTGGTGGCATCGGAGGTCATGGATCTGCAGTATGCTGACTAGGATGCCCTTCATGATGGCAGGGATAAGTTGAAGATTGTATTTACTTTATTAATGCTGGCTGGCTAATGTTTGATTTTATAATGGGCAAATGCACTATTATCCATATGTGGATAATAGTAATTTTGCCCATTGCTGTACTTTTTGTGTTTGGGGGGTTTGTTGGGGGTAGAGGAGGTGGGTAGTAGGTGGTTGCATTTTTAAATATTTAGTGTGGGTAGCGAGGATGGGTGAAGTTGGCATTTGGCCCTTGTTGAGTGTTTTACCTACCGGGTGGGTAGCGGGTGGTGTTAACCCCTTCATTACCTCAGCGTTAAGGAGGGAGGGGTTAACTCCACCCGCAACCCTCCCACACAAGGCCTAAAAACCCACCAAGGGCCAACTCCCCCTTTACCTACCCCCTTTACCCCCAATAAACCAGGTACTCTGGCTTAACCCTTTCATTGCCTTAGTGGCTAAGTTAATGAAGCTGCTTTTATTTTTTTTTATAACACAGTTTTGAAGCACGGGGTCTTCGGAGCTGAATCACATTAATTTCAGCCTCGGAGACCCACTGCATTGTTTAAATGTCCTGGTCATGTGGGCCGTGACGCGAGAGAATTTAAACATGGTGGAGATACCGGCACCCCATAATGGGGTCTGTAACTCGGGAAGCAGGGGATCCCAGAACCTGAAATTAATGCGGTTCAGTTCCAGAGACTCCCTGCTTCAATACTGTGTTATTAAAATAAACTAAAAGCCATGTAATCACCTATTACTGGTGCACAGGGATAGTGACTGATTCAGTCTCACTCTTACTATGCGTCTCTTACAGACAGGTGCAATCCGATAGGATTCACACAGCGCAAGTCCCATGCAGATGCAGGGACCCCTGCTGTGTTAATCCCAATGGACCATTAAGTCTCCTTACTGAGATTCCTTGAGCACAGAGGAAAAAAACACGGTGCCACAGAGGATTTAGGTGTGGCAGCGAGATCAACCAAAATGCTGCATCTGTAGCTACATAGCTGATCTTGACATTTTTTTAACATTTTGTATCACACAATAAATTAGGGGCTACAAGTAGCCAGTAGATGATAGGGAAGAGGTCAGTGGTAAGTTTAATAATATTTGCATTAAAATGTGTGCAATAATTTCACAAACTGGGCAAAAAAGGTAGAAGTTTACAGTGAAACACTATGTTAAGGAAGCACTACACTGTATGTTTAGTCTTTGGGGGTAATTGATTAAAGTGTGATAACTACCATTGAGCTGAATGCCAGTAAGGGAGAAATTGTGGCTAACTAGCAGAAGTGGTGTGATTGCAGCAATCACACTTTAATGAATTCCTCCCTTTGAATAAATGTGTCTTTAAAATAAAAAACCCTCCACCTTACCCAACTATTGTCTGTATTCCCTAAAATATGAAATATAGGTCACAGACATAGCAATTGTTTAAAAAAAAAAAATAATAATAATAATAACTTTCCCACGCGTATTATTGCAGCATGTCAACAAATTAATCATGTTTAAAATAGCATCAAAAACTGGCATGTTGAAGCAAGCACGTTCAGTCGAATGCTTATTCATCTACACATTTGCTTAGTGTGTAATAGTTTCACAACTCTATATCAAATCCCTTTCATGGATTAGTCAGTAAAGTCACTTTCCTGTCTCGTCTAGAGAAAGCTTAGCAATCAAAACCGTGATGACTACATTTTACCTTTAGATCAATGACAACCTGCTTTTCTTGTAGCTGTTACTATCTTTTTACCTACACATTTATTTAGGATTCTGTGTGGATTATTTATTTGTGCAGTCTAGAAATATCGACAGTAACCTGTAGTCAGCAGATCAAAGGCCTTTCAGAGGCAGATTCCACTTTGAATCTGTGTAGACTTTAAAGTGTTTATCTAATGAATAATGAACCAGATTTGCATTTAGGGTTGCCAGGTGTCCGTTTTTGAACCGGACATACCGGTATTTTGCCAATATGTCCGGTAAAAAATGAGAGGTAATACCGGACATGTATGTGTCCGGTATTTTCACTCTCTGGACATGCGGGCAGCAGGAGTGTGAAGGATGGCCAGGTGCAGGGTCCCCGCTCTTATCTCTGATTCAGAAGCAGGGTGCAGCATCTGGTAACCAGGGCAATGGATGGCATCATCCCCCTCTCCCAGCCAAGAAGAATACTAACCAATTGGAGGGCTCCACGTCATTAAGGAGCATGCACAGCTGCCCCATTAGCATGCTGGGAAATGTAGTTTCCTTCCAGATTTGCATGTGGGAGAGGAGAGAAGAGCTCCACTCTGTCCCTGTCTCCACAGGTAAGATACCAAATACCAAAAGGCGGAGTGGATGAAGGAGGAAGGAAGGGGGGAGTGGTGAGGATGGAGGGGGGTGGTGGTGGTGGGGAAGGAGGAGGGGGGGTGAAGGTGAGGAAGGAGGAGGAGGGGGGGTGAAGGTGAGTAAGGAGGAGTCCCTACTAGGAGGAGGGTGAGGATGGAGGAGGGGGTGGTGGTGTGAGAGGACGATGTAGGAGGATGAAGGGGGGAGAGGATGAGGGGGGTTGCAACAATCTTGGAAGTAGTGGGCGAGAAGCATTAAGATCAGTACAGATCGCCATGTATGACTGCAGGTATGTTATTTATAAATTATCTGACCGTTATGTAATTTTTTTCTAAATTTCACTCCACGTACAGTATGCAGGGAGAGCACTCAATCCCCAAACCTTCCTGAATTTTTTATGAAATAGAATATGAAATAGTCTAAATTGGTGCATACGTGGAGTGAAATTTAGAAAAAATTACGTAACGGTCTGAGAATTTAAAAATAAAATACTTCCCCACTGACTTTTCGAACACGTCGCATTTTTCAACATTGTGTCCAGTAATTTGGGTGAAGCCACCTGGCAAACCTATTTGCATTGGAAGCAGCACCCTGCCAAGAACCTAGTTCTTTCCTTCTGGAAATTCTGGACAATTTTCACTTTATTAACGTATATATTTTTTATTTTTTAGGAAACATGGTAACATAAAAAGGGGGGAAGGAAATGGGGGGGCGGGGGGTACAGAAAATAAAAGGGTTGTGGGGTGGGAGGGGGTAGGGCGGTGGGGTAACATCCATCACTGGCTTCACGCAGGAAGCAAACATTCCATAATACTTGTTGCATCCTATGCTAGGTCTACCTAACCATTAGTAGTTGTTTCTGGTTTCCTTTCTATTTTATGGTTCCAAGAAGAGGCAGTCCATGGAATCCAGAAGCGGAGCACAGCAACAGTGAAACAAACAGGGGCTACAATCCAGCAAAAACGTTAAAAAAACTTTAATTGTGTGGTAGTGGGAGGTCAGAACAAACTCTTACGCGTTTCGGGACGGATCTCTTTGACAAAGGGATCCATCCCGAAACGCGTCAGAGTTTGTTCTGACCCCGCCACTACCACACAATTAAAGTTTTTTAATGTTTTTGCTGGATTGTAGCCCCTGTTTGTTTCACTGTTGCTGTGCTCCGCTTCTGGATTCCACGGACTGCCTCTTCTTGCTACCTTCAGCGTGAGGCACGCTCATCATGGGGATTGCATTGCTGTATTCGTGAGTACTCTGCCGGTTATGCCTTTATCTCCATATAGTTCATGTTTATCTCACTGATTTAGTTGGTATATATGTTAGGTCAGTCAGCTTTTCACAGAGACCCATACATGACTTTATGTTACCACAGAGGCACTATACATGGAGTCTCACGCAGCGTTCATTGCTGGATTACCCCCAACATCAGTGAACTTTATTATCATCAAATATAATATTTTGTTCTCTCTGAGCCCTGATCATTGGGACTGGTGCCCAAAAAACTATATTTTATGGTTCCTATTGGGTTCTTCCATATATAAGTCTCCCAGGGGTCCCATGTTGTCAAGAAGGTGCTGTATCTGTCGTGTATTTGGCTTGTAAGTCTCTCCATCGTCATTATATAATTTATCTTGTGCAATACCTCATTGATCGGGGGGGGGGGGGGGGGTCGTTCTGTTTCCAGTGTCTTGCGATTAGAGTTTTGGCTGCGGGGAGGATCTGCGTTATCAAAAAGTCTAATTTTTTCTCAAGTCCTTCAGTCGGCTTTAGTAGGAGCACTGTTTCTATATCCCATGGTAGCTCCACCCCTGTTGCCCCTTCTATTAGGCGTCTAATTCTTCCCCAGAATAGAATGATTTTTGGGCAGGACCACCATATATGTTTAAATGTACCTATTTGACCGCAATTGCGCCAGCACATAGGGGAGGTTAGCGGAAAAAAGGAATGGAGGCGAGCTGGTGTGTAGTACCACCTGTGTAGGACTTTCAGGTTTGTTTCCCTGATCAGGGAACATCGGGAAGCTTTAGCTATCCTTTCATGGATTTCTACCCAGTCCTCTTCCTCTAGGGGTTTTCCTATATTGTGTTCCCAGTCTAGGATATTTTTGCTTGTTTGGTCATCGTATTGTTTCAAGAGTGTCTGATAGAGTTGGGCAATCGTCCCTTTATTGTATTGACCTCTTTGGAACAGGCTCTCAAAGTTGGTGAGTGGTCTGTTCCAAGTGTCACTTGGTTGAATTGAGGAGACATAGTGGGCCAGTTGTATGTATTGGAATATTTGTGTGGTTGGGATATTATATTCCTCTCTTATTCCCATGAATGATTTAACTTTTCCTCCTTTCTGCATGTCTCCTAACTTAGAGAGCCCTTTCTCATCCCATTGCTTAAAGATATTTGAGTTGTGAGCTGGTGTAAATTCGGGGTTGGATCCAATGGGTTTTAGGGGTGAAGGGATGGAGGAGATCTGCTTGTGCTTGCAGTTTTTATCCCAGATGTTTAGGGAATGCAGTAAGACTGGGTGGGCTCTATAGGCTATTTGCCTGTTCCCCTTTTTTACCCATAGAAGAGATGCTAACTCCTCTGTCCCTGCTTCCGCCCTCTCTATATCCACCCACGGCTTTTTCCCTGGGGCTGCGGACCAATAGATTAGTGGGCTTAGTCTAGCCGCTTCGTTGTATTTTGCTAGGTCTGGTTGGCCCAGGCCACCTCTGGCCAGGAAGAGGGCCATCAGCTTCTTCTTTATCCTAGGTTTTCTACCGTTCCATATAAATTTAGTTATCTCTTTTTCCAGATCTCTGATTACATAGGTTGGAACAGTTACTGGGAGCACTTGGAATAAATAAAGTATTCTGGGTAATAGGTTCATTTTCACTGATATTATTTTACCCGTCCAAGATATCTGGTATCTTGACCAGGATTCCAAGTCTTTTTTCAGGTTTTTAATAAGATTCGGGTAGTTTGCCCTGTAGATATCATCGTATAGTCTCGTAATGTATATTCCTAGATATCTCATTTTGTCTGGGATCCATTTTATTGGGGTTTTTTTCTTTAGTGTGATTTCTAGTTCTTGAGGTATGTGTAGGCCTATAGCCTCTGATTTTTTGTTGTTCACTTTAAAGTTTGAGAGTGCGCCAAATTCGTATAGCGTGTCAAATACGTTTTTTAATGAGGTATCTGGGTTAGTCAGAGAGAGTAAAGTATCGTCCGCAAATAGCGACACTTTATATATATTGTTTCCTATAGGGACACCCTCTATCCCTTGGTTCTCTCTTATTTTTGAGGCTAATACCTCTATGCACAAAGCGAATAGCATTGGGGAGAGTGGGCACCCTTGCCTGGTACCGTTAGAAACTGTGAATATTTCTGAAGTGTAACCTGAGGTGCGAACTGTGGCTATTGGGTTGGAATATAGCGCCTTAATGCCTTTAATGAAGTTTTCATGTAGGCCCATCTCTCTGAATACCTGGAACATAAAAGGCCAGGCCACTTGGTTAAAAGCTTTCTCAGCGTCTAACCCCAGAATCAGGGTAGGACGTTGGTTTTTGTTACTGTTGTGGATAATGTTGATTACTCTCCTGATGTTATCAGAGGCCTGCCGTTCTGGGGTGAACCCCACTTGGTCGGGGTGGACCAAGGAATTTAATACTCTGTTCAACCTGGTTGCTAAAATTTTGGCGAATAGTTTTATGTCTGTATTGATCAGAGAGATGGGCCTATAACTGGAGCATAACGCCGGGTCTTTTCCTTCCTTTAGTATGACAATGATAGAGGCCTTTAGGGACTCTTTTGGTGGTGCTTCTCCGTCTAGTATCTTATTGAACCAGCGGATCAGATATGGCTTCAGCGTGTGTTCGAATTTCTTGTAGTAAAAATTAGTGAACCCATCTGGGCCCGGGGCTTTGGAGTTCTTGAGAGATTTAATGGCTGCTGAGACCTCCTCTGATGTTATCGGGGTTCCTAGTTGGGCTGATTCTGATTCGTCTAGTTTGGATAATTTTGTTTTTTTTATGTATTCGTCTAGCTTTGTATAGGGAGCTCCCTGTTGGCTCTATCGGGGTTTGACAAGTTATATAAATTACTGTAATACTGGACAAACTCTTTATTAATTTCAGCCGGGTTGAGTGTTAGGCTATCTTGGTTGGTTTTTATGCTGCATATATTGAGGTTTGCTGTTTGATTGCGGAGTTTTGCCGCCAATTGTCTGTCTGCCTTATTGCCTTTTTCGTAAAAGGTCTGGTTTGTCCATCTCATACCTTTTTCGGGTTCTTCAATCATTATGTTTTTAAGTTCTAATCTGTCCTTATCAATCGCTGCTCTAACTATGTCTGTTGGGCTTTGTTGGTAGGACTCCTCGTTTTCTCTGATACTATTGTTTAGCTTATTTATCCTCTTGTTTTTCTCCTTTTTCCTATGGGAGGCAATACTAATTGTCTTGCCTCTAAGAGTAGCTTTATGCGCCACCCATAGTGTACAGTCACTGACTTGCCCATTATCGTTTATTGTGAAGTAGTCCCGTATAGCCTTTCCCATAGCTTTTTTAGTGTCTGGTAACCAGAGCAGTAGGTCGTTCATTCGCCAGTGTGTGCCCGTCGGCCTTTGGTGTAGGTCTATTATAGTTAGCGAAACCGGGGCGTGGTCTGACCATGTTATATTGTCTATTTCTGCCTTTATTATCCGATCCGTCAATTCTCTAGATACAAGTATATAATCAATGCGAGTGTATTGTTTATGCGGGGACGAGTAGAAAGTAAACCCTTTGGTTATGGGGTTCATTAGTCTCCATGCGTCGACCAGCCCACCCCGTCTTATGCTTTGTTTTAGAGCGGTTGAGCTCTTCCGTCTCGAGTATTGCTCTTTGCCCTTGAGCTTCGCCTGATCTTTGTTGCAATCTATAACTGTGTTGAGATCACCTCCAATTATTAAGTAACCCTTCTTGTATTGGCTTATCACCTCGAAAGCCTCATTAATGTAGCTTTCCTGATCTGTGTTGGGGGCATATAGGCTTACTAGTGTTAGTTCTATCGTGCCTAGTTTACCTGATACAATTAACATTCGTCCGGCCTTATCTCTCTTTATTTTTTCTACTGCAAAGGGGATAATAGTTCTAATCAGGTTGGCTACTCCCGCTTTTTTGTCTGTCGCTGGTGATTGATCGAGTTGGTGAAAGTTTTTGTCTCTTAACCTAACCATGTCTACTCTATTCAGGTGCGTTTCTTGAATCATGTGTATATCGCTTTGTCTGTTTTGAAGGTCTCTGAACAATAGTCTCCTTTTCATGGGAGAGTTCAGTCCCCTGACATTCTGTGTTGTTATTTTTAATACTTTAGCCATATGGTGGTTTAAAATGTATTGCGTGGGTGTTTGCAGAGGGCAGCTTGTTGGTAGGGGGTGCCTTATGGAGATTTTTCGGTTTTCGGGACCGTATCACAACTATTTTGTGGTTGTGTCATGTTGTGTGCCTTTAGGTGTAATCCAGTGTGGATGAACTGGGGAGAACATTGGGGAGAACAAAAGTAACCTTGGGGAATTTTAACTTGGAGTGGTGTAGTGACCTCTGGTGCTTTGGGCCTTTGACTCTGCGTTTGGGGTGTTTGGGACATATAGGGTCAAGAAAAAGGGGGGAAAGTGTGTGTGGGGTGCAGTGTGGTACTTGTAGTCTGGAGAGTATTGGTTGTAAACAGTAGTCAGCTCCGCTTGGACTTCCGTCGGTGTGTCGAATTGTTGATCAACCTTCTTTTCTACTAAGTGAAGAGCCTCTAGAGAGGAGAGATGGAGCACAGCGCAGGGACAAAAAAGCAGGATCCACCACACCATAGGTTAAAACTAATTTATTGGTATATAGGGGGAGACACCATAAAACCGGCAACCTTTACTCTTTGACAAAGGGCTCAGCCCGAAACGCGTCAGAGTAGTGGTTGCCGGTTTTATGGTGTCTCCCCCTATATACCAATAAATTAGTTTTAACCTATGGTGTGGTGGATCCTGCTTTTTTGTCCCTGCGCTGTGCTCCATCTCTCCTCTCTAGAGGCTCTTCACTTATACTCTGCAATCAAGCTGGAGGCACGCCTGCCTGGATTCCTTACTGAGGTACAGCACTCTACAATCAAGCAAGTGAGTGGACTATTACATTTAAAAATGTTCCTTGATTATGTTAACCAATACTGTTTTGTGACTTTGTGAGTGTGGTAGGAGAAAAGGGAACTCTCAGCCTTTGGTGTTATGTTCCCCTAATACCCTATAAATCCCACTCTATACATTTGCAGCCCTAGGGCGGTCACACTTTGTGAACAGATTAAATGGTTGACTATGGATATCAAGTTTAATGGAACACTATAAACTCCACCTTTATTTCAAGATTAAGGAATATATATCCGTGGCATATGGGACTTATTATAAAATACCTGTGAATATATCTGTTGCACCATTTGGACTACAATAGTCCTATTCTCTATATTTCTTTTCTACTAAAACTGACTGGAACTAAAACACAGATGTAGGGAGGGGAAATACAATAATCAAACTTTTGGATCAAACATGTTAAACAGTTTTAAGCACAGTAACATTTTTAACTATCTAAGCTAAACTGAATCTGTGAAGGCTTAATAATGGCTTAAACCTTATGCTCTCAATTGTTTAGTTATACTGTGCTTTTTTTTTTTTTTCCCTTTTTTTAAGACTTTTCCCTCCCTCCTCCCGCTCCCGGTAGTTCGTGTCTTTGTATTTAGATCAGCATACAGTTTTGGGACTGCGGATTACAGTTGGGGTAGAAATGTCTCTCTTGTGCTCTCACAGCTTTGCCGTGTTCTGATTGTTAAGCCTCAGCACTTGGGGCTTGGTGGGTTATCCTGGGTTAGTTGTCACCCTGGACCACCTTTCGCGTCTTGGTCGTGGAAAAGCCTTCCCTGTATCTCTTCGTAGTTCTTCCAGATCTCCAGTCCTAGCGCTGTGAGGAATTCTGGACCTTCCTCTGGGGTTCTCAGGGTAGCCTGTTTTCCTTTGTTGGTGGCGTGGAGACGGAAGGGGAAGCCCCATCTGTATCTGACGTCTTGACTCCTCAGGTAGCCTGTGATGTTCTTGAGTTCTCGTCTTTTGGCTATAGTTGTTGGCGTGAGGTCCGAGAAGATTTGCAGTTCTGTGTCCTCAAAGGAGATTTTATCTAGGTTTCTGACTTTGGTAGAAATTTCCTCTTTGGTAGAGAAATAATGAAACCTTGTGATTACGTCTCCAGGCCCTCTGTTTTCAAATTCTCTCGGCCTGTAAATTCTATGGGCTCGGTCCAGTTCCAGCTTTGTATCGGCGATTTCTGGGAGTATGCTCCGGAAAAGCCTGTTTAGGTATGGTTTGATTTCCTCGTTAAGGACTGTCTCTGGGATGTTGCGAATTCTAAGATTGTTCCTTCGCGCTCTATTCTCTGCCTCTTCTTGGGCGTCTTGAAGGCGGGAAATCTGTTTTTTCATTTGGGTTATATCCTCATCCGTCGCCGCTTGTCCTTCGGTAACTGTCTCCGTGGCCTCCTCCAATCCTGTCGTCCGCTCCTCTACCTCCACGATCTTAGTGTGTAGGCTCTTCATTGCGGTTTGCAACTCCTCATGGAACACCTGTTTAATTTCTTTAACTCAGGCTTTTAGTTCTTTCCTGATATCTGGGTGCTGATCTGCTTCTGACCCTGAGTCCGAGTCCGAGTGATCTTGAGCTTGTGCGGCTTTCTCTTTGCCAGTTGGTGTGGGCGCCGCGCTCTTTCTGGTTAAGAACGTGGAAGATTCCGGCTTCCCTGTTTTTTTAGGGGGGCCATGACGTCTGCGTTCAGCTATGAGGTGCAGAGGTCAATCAGGTCTGGGTCTTCCTCTTTTATATTGGTTGCTAGGTTGCCTTGGATATTGGGAGCTGAGGGTGGTTCTTGTCCTTTTTTCTGGGCTCGCAGCTATCCCACATATGCACCCCCACACTTGGGAATTCTGTTAGTCCATGGGACTAGTTGCTTGTTTCTCTGTTTCGTCTCATCGGGTGAGGGGGGGAGGGGAGGGGCGGGGGCGTGCATTCACAACGCTCTTTGATAATTATTCACCTTATCCACTGTACATAGCTTTCAGCCCAGTGCTTTTCAGACCCCCTTGAACTGTGCTTTTTATTAGTTTGTTTGTAGTGATTATTTTATCTGGACTCTCTCCCTTTAAGGGCCAGTGGCAGCCATCTTGGATTACCAGGTAGGAGACGGCTGTAACAGAGGAGTTCTCGTTCCTGGCTGGTCTGCCCCCTTCACTTCTCCTTGCAGAGAGGGGTCCCCTACTTTCTCTGCTACAGCGGGGGGTGGGGGCAAAGGGTGAGGGGTTAATGGTCGTCACCTCTGGCTCTGCGCTACCCCAGAAGGGCTCCGGCTCCAAGATGGCCGTCTCCCGCCCCCTCCTGTCTGCGAGGCCCCCTCCGATCCGTCCTGAACCGTCCCCCCTCCCTCTGTACCTCTGCCGCCGGTGCGCCGCGGTCCCCGCCTCTTTGGCCCTGGTTTGGGATTCTGCCTCCGCCGCCCGGTGCTCCGCTGCAGCCTTCGGCGCGCTCCTGTTCAGGCGCGTGTGGCGGCCATCTTGTGCACTCGGCTGGCGTGTGTATGGGAGGCTCGCACTGCCAGTATCTGCGGGTGCTCCGTGGACTTCTCGGCCTGGATGTCAGCGGGCGGTGGTATATAGTCAGGGGATGTTATGAGCCATCCCTGGGCTGTTTTAGCTGACTTTTTGCTGGGATTATGAGGTTTGAACTCTCTATTTGGACGGAGCTAGCCTTCCCTGCGACTTGCTCGCTCTGCGTCCAAGCCGCGCCCCCGACAATTTGCACTTTAAAGGAATATCAGGACGTAAAGAGAGTACCAAGAGGTCTAAGAGTACTGAAACCAGTTTACCATTTTACAGAGAAGGATGAATTTAAGAAGAAATGGCATCATGCTCTATTGGTTTGCTCTTTTGTTTTTATGAATTTGGTTATTCAGAATGTGAGGAAGAATATGCTTTGATTAATTAAGCTATTTTGACACCAAAGGATCAACTCACAAATATCTCATCCGGGGATAAAATGAAGGAAGCTATTCTAGAGATTGAATACCAATTAATTAAATTCCAAGAAGATATCAAGTGGAATAAAAGAGAAAATGCTTGATTTTGAACAAGGAAAAATCTTGTCATGGAAGAATGACAAAAAAAAAAATCCAGACAAAGATAAGAGATATAAACAACTCAAAGACCATTCTAGACTAAATCCTATATTTAAATTGGTTAAACAAAGGAGAAGAAACACCTGGATGTCAGATTCGAGCTTGAAGGAACTTCAAGGTTTGAATCAGACAATTCTGATATGGATGATCGTAATACTATGATAAATGCAAGACAACTGTGGGATCAGAGCCAGCTAAGACCAACTGGAAATCTACCACTATGCGATCATTTCACCCCTTTTGGAGCTTCCAGAGGAGAAAAACAAGAAGAGGTAAGAAGAAGAGAAGAAGACAAGATGAACTGCAAGATGGTACAATGGGAAGATCAGATGACACGACGATCGAATAGAGAAGGGAAGAGATGGATGAATTACAAGTCCTGAATTTATCAGGGACAGATTTAGCCACAGCAAGCATGAGTCTTTTAAAAAAGGGACTTAATTTCTCTCCCTTAAAACCCTTTCATTCTTTTGATTTTGAAATTTATTGGTATAAATGCATATGTTAACTTAATTTGAAACTTTTTTCCAAATGCAAACTCCTGTGATGATGGTGATGTGGGCGTCCCCACTTCAGGGGATGAGCACCCCTTCTCTGGGTTACCGGTGGCTCTCCAGACCAGGAAGGGGTGCTTGCCTTTAGGATGGGGCAAGATATCACACATACAGATATTGAATATCTTAGAGATCTGTGTGACCTATTTGATGAGAATGAAACTCCCAGAGACCGCACCCTCCACCGTGGGAAGCAGGGGAAGGCTTCTCTGTATGCTTAAAATTTAACACGCCCTTAATTTCAGGGAGTGCTATAGATATTTTGGGAAAACATAGGTTGTGAATAATATCCGCCAGGGTTTGTATGAAAAAAAATCTGAATTAACAAGAGATTTGCGCCCTTAGGGAATTACTAGTAGTGATCACAAAGATATCATTATAAAGGTGGCAGATAAGGGCGGCTGTCAACATAAGCCCTCCACTATTGTAAATCAGCTGCTAGGTTGAGGGTTTTTACGACAAAGGAAAAGATCTCCTTCCAAACTACATTTACGTTTTTGCCTCAATATATAAACGCACTCATAACTTTCTTTCGCTAATATTTAGACACACGAGTCATATCAATAGATTCAGGCAATTATGACGGACGTAACGAGACTAATCACAACTGTCTTGTTAAAACTGTTACATTTGAGTGACAAATGGATATCTGTTCTTGGCACCTCTTACTCATGTCGTGTGTGGTCTCATTGCATGCGACTCTTTGTAACGATAACAGATATTTAACACTTGTACAGTAGATGATGTCATACGATATTCTTAGTTTGAATAAAGTCACTCTTAGGTTGAATACTTTCTTAGGCACACCCTCTGACCCTTGTAGAACCCTCCAGAGAATGGCTTTGAAGGTGGCTCTAAAAGGATCCTGTTTATAAAGTTGTCAAGAGGGCCATATTTTAATCCCATCTGGCACTTTTAGTGTGCTATATGTGATAACCCACCAATTAAGTCCTCTTTGAAGCTCTGGACAGACCCAGGAAAAGTCTTGACCAGTCATAAACCCAATATATTGTATTTTTTTAAATCAAACTGTAGCTACATTAACCCCTGAAGCACCAGATTGATTAAAATACATAATATTTAGTGACATTATCATGACAGCGGCAATATCATTGTCATGTGCATAAATTATTATAGAGGTGAAGCTCTGAGATATTTAGGTAATTAAATGGTATATGAAAAGATTCATAGTGACCCTACACCCTGGTTTAAATTTGGATTGGAAAATGGTTATATGAGTAAAAAAAGTTGTTAATGCACTATTTTTGGATTATCCGATGAAACCAGTCTGGTATTTCCTCCCTAAAGTTCACAAGAATAGGGTACACCGCAGGGCAGACCAATTGTCTTGGGGTCGGTTCAATTACAGAAACTTTTTCAAAATATGTAGATTCCCAACTAAGGGAGATTGTTTTTATGTTACCTATCTTATGGGCTCTAGGGATGTACTCAGACTATTAGACAATCTACAATGGCAGAAAGATTTCACATTTACAAGTATTGATATATGTGCACTATATAGCAACATCAGACATGGGGATGGCTTAGAGGCCATGGGATATTTTGGGGCAAAATGGGGCAGGAAGTAGACAATGCTATATTTTGGTGGATTGTGTGGAATATATTTTGTCACATAATTCTTTTATTTTTGTAGTATGTAGTAGTATGGCAATGAGGACTGCGGTAGTCCCCACTTATGTGAACCTCTTCCTGGGACTGTCGGAGCAGCAATATAATTATAGTTTCAATAGGATTCTTGATCAACCAGGAGAACTAACTGTATGTAAGTTCATTTGTAGGGGCATGATGCAAAACTATTACAAAAAGCTTGGAATAGGACATATTTTACAAACAGAAGGGAACTCTTGAACTCAAGACCTAAACAGGAGGATAGATTAAATTGAATTTTTGGCTATTCACTATTGGCTGATGATATTATGAGGATAATCTGTAATAATTGCTGCATTCTGCAAAGTGATCCCATTCTCTTCTATCTGCGGTAAACAACCTAGAAGTATTTTTAGAATGTGTCCCAATATTGGTCAAAGTGTGATTAATAGTGAATTTAGAACAAATGAAGAAAATATTTGGTTTGGTTGGAGCAAAGACCACTACGAAATTATCAAAACATCGAACCCTTCCTATTCCTCCATCTCTTGCTTTCCCTCCTTTGAGGCTCACACTGTCCAGATCTTCTCTCCTCTCCCTGTCCATGTGGTGGTCATCTATCGCCCACCTACCTCTACTCATCCCCCTTCTGCCTTTCTCTCTCACTTTGAATCCTGGCTCTCTTTCTTTCTCTCCTCAGACTCCCCTGTTCTTCTCCTTGGGTACTTCAATTGCCACATTGATGACCCCTCTCTCCCTTGGGCTTCCCGCTTTTTTTCTCTAACATCTTCTTTTGGCCTTCAACAGTGGACTGCAGCCAGCACCCACAAGGATGGCCACTACTTAGACCTGGTTTTCACTAAAAACTTCTCTCTCTCCGATTTCTCCATTCCCCTTTTCCTCTCTCTGGCCATCACCTCATCTCATTCTCTCTATCTCGCTTCTCCCCTTCTCCACCTCCATCTACCCCCGGTTCTGCAGAAACCTGCGTTCTATTCACTTACCTGACTTTGAGTCCACTTTACGCTCCTCCCTCTCCTCTCTCAGCTCCAGACCCTGACAACCTGGTCAGGAACTACAACTCTGCCTTGTCCTCCTCTCTTAACCTATATGCCCCGCTTTCTATCTGCCGCCCTCGCCCTTCTAACCCTAGACCCTGGCTAAATTCCCACACGCGCATGCTGCGTTCCTCATACTATCTCATACTCTCGCAGACTTCCTTCACTACAAATTTATGCTATCCTGTTTCAACTCTGCCCTCTCGCAAGCTAAACAAGCCTACTTTTCTTCAGTAATCCACATGCACAAGTCTAACCCATGCCGACTGTTCTCTATCTTTGATACTCTACTCAAACCACCCTCAGCTGCCTCTCCTCCATCTCCGCTCAGGACTTTGCTGACTATTTTAAGGAAAAGGTGGAATCCATACGGCAGAACATCCCCTCTGTTTCTTCCTCCCATCCTACACTTCTTCCTAACTTTCCTTCTGCCTTCCTTGACTCTTTTCCACTGTCTCAGAGGAGGATGTGTCGCTGTTAATCGCCTCTTCTCCCTCTACCACTTGCCCTCTTGACCCCATTCCCTCCCATCTCCTAAAACCTCTTGCTCCTACTATAATCCCTACACTCACACTCATTTTTAACTCCTCCCTCTGCTCTGGAACCTTTCCATCCTCCTTCAAACATGCAACTGTCATACCATTACTCAAAAACAGCAAGCTTGACCCTACCTGTCTTTCTAACTATCGACCTGTCTCCCTCCTGCCTTTTGCCTCTAAACTCCTTGAAAGTCTTGTATTCTCTCGCTTGCTCCATTTTCTCAACACCTATTCTCTCCTAGACCCTCTACAATCTGGCTTCTGCACTGCTCACTCCACGGAAACATCCCTCACTAAAATAACTGACGACCTCCATGCTGCCAAAGACAGAGGTCATTACACTCTGCTTATTACTCAACCTCTATGCAGCATTTGACACCGTGGACCACCCTCTTCTCCTTCACATTCTCCATACTCTTGGTATTCGGAACAAAGCTCTATCCTGGATCTCATCCTACCTCTCCCATCGTACTTTCAGTGTCTCTTCTGCTAACACCTCCTCCTTCTCTATTGATCTCTCTGTGGGTGTACCCCAGGGCTCTGTCCTGGGACCTCTTCTCTTTTCTCTGTACACACTCTCTCTAGGTGACCTAATAACATCTTTTGGGTTTAATTATCACCTCTATGCTAATGACACACAAATATACTTTTCAACACCCGACCTTACACCTGCTGTACAAACCAAAGTTTCTGAATGTCTCTCTGCTATATCATCCTGGATGGCCCTCCGCCGCCTTAAACTCAACATGGCTAAAACAGAGCTCCTCATACTTCCTCCCAAACCTGGCCCTACTATCTCCTTCCACATTACTGTTGGAACTACGATCATTCACCCAGTAGCCCAAGCACGCTGCCTAGGGGTCACACTCGACTCCTCTCTCACATTCGCCCCTCACATTCAAAACATTTCTAAAACCTGTCGCTTTTTCCTCCGCAATATAACAAAGATACGCCCTTTCCTCTGTTGCTCGATTGCTAAAACACTGACAGGCCCTCATTCTCTACCGTCTTGATTACTGTAACCTCCTGCTGTCCGGCCTTCCTGTCTCTCACCTGTCTCCCCTACAATCTATCCTAAACGCTGCTTCCAGAATCACTCTACTCTTTCCTAGATCTGTCTCAGCATCTCCCCTCATGAAATCCCTCTCCTGGCTTCCGATCAAATCCCGCACCTCACACTCCATTCTTCTCCTCACTTTTAAAGCTTTACACTCTTCTGCCCCTCCTTACATCTCAGCCCTAATTTCTCGTTATGCACCATCCAGACTCTTGCGTTCTTCTCAAGGATGTCTTCTTTCTACCCCCTTTGTATCTAAAGCCCTCTCCCGCCTTAAACCCTTTTCACTGACTGCCACACACCTCTGGAATGCCCTTCCCCTCAGTACCCGACTAGCACCCTCTCTATCCACCTTTAAGACCCACCTTAACACACACTTGCTTAAAGAAGCATATGAATAGCACTGTGGATATTCTGAACATGATACATAAAGCTTGGCCCCCTGCAGACACACTTACCAGAACTCCCTCCTACTGTCTCTGTACGTTCTCCCTACTTACCAATTAGACTGTAAGCTCCTCGGGACAGGGACTTCTCTTCCTTAATGTTACTTTTATGTCTAAAGCACTTATTCCCATGCTCTGTTATTTATTTGATTACCACATGTAATACTACTGTGAAGCGCTATGTACATTAATGGCGCTATATAAATAAAGACATACAATCCAATACAAAGACACACACACACACACACACACACACACACACACACACACACACACACACACACACACACACACACACACACACACACACACACACACACACCACACACACCACACACACACACACACACACACACACACACACACACACACACACACACACACACATATATACATATACCCACAGGGAAAAAGCATGCCAAGAAAAAGCACTCTGGTATACAGAAAATATAAATCATGCATTACATACAATCACTAAAACATATTTAAAAAATGGTCCCATGTCCTCACAGTGCTGAGATGCAATTCTAACCTCAAATGTACTAATGGAATGCACAAATGAACCACCTATAATAAACAATACTATAAGGGGATTGATGTAATAGCAAACTGGAGGGAGTAATCAAGCAACATTGCCTCATACCTCCCAGACCGGCCAGTCAAAAATAAAGGTGGAGCAAAACATATCCTATAAAAACATAGTGCAAATGCAAAAATGAGGTTAAGGCAGAAGTACACAAGATAATCAGCTAAGCAGGAAAAACTGCAAAAAGGGATACTGTATATGAAAAATCTTTGTGTGTTCCAGTATACAAAAAATATATTACAAAGTGAAGCTCTTAAGGTACAGTAAGTTAGCAGACTGAGATCAGCCACATGACAAAAAAATTCAAAGTGTAATTAATCATCATGTCGCATAATTTGGCATGAGTTTGATGAATACCATCATTACACAAAAGTACATTTGAAGCCAATGATTTCCTAAATGTTTACATACAGTTCTCTTGTTTGCTTATGAAATATATCAGTGTTTGAGCCATTCCAGCGCAAACGTAGGAATTGTCCAAAGGGTATCCCATCACGTACCGGTTTGGAATGAAAACTATAATTACACAAAAGTGCATTTTGTAGCCAAGGATTTCCTAGATGTTTACATCTTTAGAACTCCCTGTATTCAACCTGTATTCTTAGGTCCAATAAATCAATACAATCACCTCCAAAAACTGATGCACAGTAAATGACAAATTGATCATGTTATGGTTCAGAGACGCAACAAACGTGTTGAAGGTCTGCTCGTCCCCCTCCCATATGACCAATATGTCATTAATAAATCATGAAGATTTTTGATAAACAATATCAATTTTTGTATTTCATTAGTACTTTTTGAGGTTAGAATTGCGTCTCAGCACTGTGAGGACATGAGAGACCCACTTTTTAATATGTTTTAATTATTGTATGTGTAGCCATGCTGTAAAATGGCTGCAGTCATCTCTCCTGCTGACAGTAAGGCCTGGTAAGTTATGGGCATGCCAGCAGTAATTATGGACCCCTGGTGAGGTGCCCTATGTATGGATGGGAGTGGTCACAGGCTCTGACTCCCTGGTTGGTGATGTCAGAGTTGTGTCAGCCCCCAGAGGATACATAAGGCACAGCACTGATCAAAAGTTAGTTCAGAGGAAGTAGAGAGTTCAGAGGTTGTTGCTAAGTAGTTGGAGAGTTCAGAGTTGGTACACTGCAGGACTAATGAGACTGTGACCAGGGACCTGGCGCAGAGTAGATATCCCTACGGGGATAGGGAATCCCTATATTAGGAGGACAATACCTTTCAAAGGAAAGTACGGTGAACAATGGAGGGCTAATTCACCCATTGTGGAGGGCAGTTGGCCCACCGTACTAATAAAGATGACTCTGATAAAAGATACCCTCGTGTGTAAGTGTGGAGTGATTACGCAGGGGGCTGCACCACAGAGGAGTTCCTCACCAGGACCATCCACAAGCGGACGCTGGGATCATGATGAGGTGGAGGTGCTGCACTGGATCTAGGTAGGACTCAAGCACACTACCTCAGCTGCCTGTCTGGGTTGGCAAATCCCCACACACCATCATGCGGGAGACTCAGGAGTCCTGTTGCCAACAGGTGCACCACCAGACATCACACTGTAATGGGGACTGGTTAGACCACAGGGGCCAATATGAGATTGGGTGAGTCAGGCCAGTCCAGAAAACCCGTTACATATGTAATAAATAATTTATATTTTCTGCATACCAGCGTGATTTTTTGGGGGGATGCTTTTTCTCTGTTTGATATTATTCTTATCCATGTAGCACCATCAGAGGTTTAATGTCTTTAGCCGAATATACTGTTGTTACATCTATAAATGTATCTGTCATGTTTTTTTACTTGTTTGCGGATAAAGAAAAACAGAGCACAGCAGCAAAAAAGTGAAGGGCAACAGGAAATTAACTAAAAACATCTTTATTGGAGCAGTAGCAGCATGTCCCAGAAAAAAACTCTTTTACGCATTTCACGCTATCGATAGCGCTGTGTCAGAGAGAGAATGTGATAGTATTGCATGCATCCATCTTTGTAGTGTCTTCCCCCGCCCCCAACGTGACACGACGGCAAATGCCGCATGCTGATTGGTCCAAAATCGCCACCCATGCGACCAATCAGAGTCTGCAGGAGTCCCCACCGCCCCCGCACCTCTGCTTACCAGTTCAGATGTCGCCGTGGGCTTCCTCCACCCCAGGTAAGTTTCCTCCACCCCCAGGTAAGTGAAAAACTGGGTAGTCGGGTACCCGGCCGGGTACAAGCTGCCAAATCCTCCGGGTACCTGTTACCCGGTTTAAAAAAAATGTAGGACCCGGTCCAACACTAGTACTGACCCATGGGGATACCTCATAATAGCGGCCTCGGGTGACCACTGTTGGCCTGTAGTAGGGATGTTGCAGGAATTGGGGTTTCGGAAAATATCCGTCTGTATGGTAAGATTAGTATCTATGTATAACCTCAAATCCAAGAAGTCAATATGATTAGTGTGATATGAAGATGTAAATTTAAGATTATATGAGTTCTGATTAAGATAATCAAAGAATAGTGATAAAGTAGAAGTGTCTCCCTGCCAGATCAAGAGTAAGTTGTCGACATACTGTAGCGACGATAAAATATAATGTGTTTACGGATGGGGTTGGTGTCACCGAAGATGTGTATAGACTCCCAATACCCAATAAAAAGATTAGCATAGGATGGTGCAGAGGATGTGTCCATGGCGGTGCCTTGTTTTTGTAAATAAAAGTGTTTGTCAAATTAGAAATAATTGTGTTGTAATAGAAAATTGATAGATTCTAAAATGAAAGTGCTTTGTGCAATATGAATATTAGAAGTTTTAAGAAAGTGAGTAATAGCCTGAATACCTAGGGAATGAGTGATAATGGTGTATAAAGAAGTAACATCCAATGTGACCCACATATAAGTATGTGACCAAGGGATATCTTGAATAAGTGATAAAAGGTGTGAAGAATCTCTTAAGTAGGAAGGGAGAACTTTAACCAAAGGTTGTAGATATGTATCTACGTACCTAGATACACCATCCCCCAAATATCCAATGCTCGAGATGATCGGTCTGCCAGGAGGGCAGACTAGAGACTTATGGATCTTTGGGAGATGGTGAAAAATAGGCACAGTAGGATGAGGATTGAATAGATACATTGATTCTTGTTGAGATAGTACCCGCAACTCCCTACCCATGTCGACCAAGTCACGAAGCTCTAATAGATAAATGTTAGTCGGATCATTCTCCAGTCTACAATAAGATTGTACGTTATTCAATTGTCTAATGGCCTCGGTGTAATAATAGTTCTTATGCATAACGACAACTGCCCCGCCTTTGTCGGCATTCTTAATTATTATGTTATCATTGTTTTTTAGCTGATAAAGGGTACACCTTTCATCCCTTGTTAAATTATCATGTCGTGAATTAAGGAAGGTATAGCCCTTAGCTAAGGCCTGGAGATTACATTCTACTAATTTTTCCAACGTTTCCAAGTGATTACCCTTATTGTAGACAGGACAAAAAATCAACTTATTATTAAGTCCCGAATGTTTGGTGTGTGTAAGAAACAGATCATGAGATTCAGCATTTTCTATGTCTAGGTCACTATGCTCAGCCAGTAGATCATTCAAATCCTGAATAAGATCTCTGAAATCCAATTTGTTAGCACCTGTGATATCAGTTGGAGGAGTCAGATCAGATGAATCTGAGTCCCCTCCCCCCCCCCCCACCGAGATTCACAGGATGTTGCCTTGGATTCAGAGTTAAAGAATTTCTTAAGAGAAAGTTTCCTGATGAACCTTTGAAGATCGATCACTGTGGAAAAAAGTTGAAAATTATCATTAGGGGCAAAGTTGAGGCCCTTGTTTAACAATTCAATTTCTCCATTAGATAGATCAACCTCTGATATATTTATAACATTATTTACATCAGAACCTATGAGTCCATCTTTCTTTTTTGTGAATGGTTTCTTTTGAGCGAGCGCCTAGTTCTTTTTGATGTTTTTTTGAAGCCTTAGATTCATAAGATGAGGCAGATTCATATCGGCGTGACAAGGTAGTTGTGGACCGAGTGTCCTTACTCTTATGATGATCATGAGAACTTTCTTGATCTTCATCTCTGTTGAAGGAGACTGTCTGTTGTCTATCTTCATTATCTGAGATGTCTGATATGCTGGATGCTTCAGAGTGCTTATTTTTAAGAATAGATTTAATCAGCGTTGATTTATTAGGAATTGATCATTTTTGTGGGCCATTTTTCTTAGAAGAATTCTCTGGTTCTAGTTTGAATAGGTTTTTGCCAGACATATACCTGCCAAAGACAGAGGTCACTACACTCTGCTCATATTACTCGACCTCTCTGCAGCATTCGACACTATGGACCACCCTCTTCTCCTTCACATTCTCCATACTCTTGATATTCGGAATAAAGCTTTATCCTGGATCTCCTCTTACCTCTCCCATCGTACTTTCAGTGTCTCTTTTGCTAACACCTCCTCCTCCTCTATTGACCTCTCTGTGGGGGTACCCCAGGGCTCTGTCCTGGGACCCCTTCTTTTTTCTCTTTACACACTCTCTCTAGGTGACCTAATCACATCTTTTGGGTTTAAATATCACCTCTATGCTGACGACACACAAATTTACCTTTCAACCCCTGACCTTACACCTGCTATACAGACCAAAGTTTCTGAATGCCTCTCTGGAATATCATCCTGGATGGCCATCCGCCGACTGAAACTTAACATGGCAAAAACAGAGCTCCTTATATTCCTCCCAAATCTGGCCCTACTACCTCCTTCCACATTGCTATTGGAAATACGATCATTCACCCAGTAGCCCAAGCACGCTGCTTAGGGGTTACACTTGATTCCTCTCTCTCATTCTCCTCTCATATTGAAACCGTTTATAAAACTTGTCGCTTTTTCCTCCGCAATATCACAAAGATACGCCCTTTCCTCTGTTACTCAACTGCTAAAACTCTGACTCAGGCCCTCATTCTCTCATGTCTCGATTACTGCAACCTCCTGCTGTCCGGCCTTCCTGCCTCTCACCTGTCTCCCCTACAATCTATCCTAAACGCTGCTGCCAGAATCACTCTACTCTTTCCTAAATCTGTCTCTGCATCTCCCCTCCTGAAATCCCTCTCCTGGCTTCCGATCAAATCCCGTATCTCACACTCAATTCTCCTGCTCACTTTTAAAGCTTTACATTCTTCTGCCCCTCCTTATATCTCAGCCCTAATTTCTTGCTATGCACCATCCCGACTCTTGCGTTCTTCTCAAGGATGTCTACTTTCTACCCCCTTTGTATCTAAAGCTCTCTCCCGCCTTAAACCTTTCTCACTTTCTGCCCCACACCTCTGGAATGCCCTTCCCCTCAATACCCGACTAGCACCCTCGCTATCCACCTTTAAGACTCACCTTAAGACACATCTGCTTAAAGAAGCATATGAATAGCACTGGATAATCATGGACACATGATACATAAAGCTTGGCCCCCTGCAGCTGCACTTACTAGAATTCCCTCCTACTGTCTCTGTACGTTCTCCCTACCTACCAATTAGATTGTAAGCTCCTCGGAGCAGGGACTCCTCTTCCTTAATGTTACTTTTGTGTCTGAAGCCCTTATTCCCATGATCTGTTATTTATATTATTTGCTATTTATATGATATGTATTACTATTGTGAAGCGCTATGTACATTTATGGCGCTATATAAATAAAGACATACAATACAATACAATATAGGTCCGGAAATAATTGGACACTGACACAATTTTCATAATTTTGGCTCTGTACTCCACCACAATGGATTTGAAATGAAACAACTGAAATGCAATAGAAGTGCAGACTTTCAGCTTTAATTCAAGGGGTTGAACAAAAATATCGTATGAAAGGTTTAGGAATTGCAACAATTTTTATACGCAGTCCCCTTATTTCCACTGAGCAAGGGATTCTGGGAAGTGACATGCAAATGAGCACACGTGTCACCTTTTGTCTGAGCTTATATGGGCTCCATGTAACAATCGTTATCAGACAAAAGAGGAGACATTGTGTGCTCATTTGCATGTCACTTCCCAGAATCCCTTGCTGCAGTGGAAGCACTGTATGCTGGGGATAATGGTGAAAGGCAGGGTTACAGACCTGCCTAAGACATGTGAATGTGCTCACAAGTGATCTTTTTATTTGCTATATGCAATACGGTGGAGGTTTCTTGTTGCCTTTTTCACCCACCATAACTTGAAACATAAATATATATATGTATATGTATGTATGTATATATGTACATGTTGTGTATATTTTCATTGGAATGCAAGTTTGTACAGTACATGTGAAGTTTAACTATTACATTCATCATTTTTAGCAGCAAAATAACAATCTAGGTAGTTGGTGCTTTGCTTAGTAAATTCTATAGTTACACATATTGTCCTGACATTTGGTCTGTAACACACTCCATCATGTCTCGTTAAGCTGTATTGACAATTAGTATTGCACATACAATTACAGGAGCCGTATGTAGTTTTAATAATCACAATACACCATATTTGTAGGTATTATTTTAACATACTTGGGCACTACATCCTTTTGGAGTTGCTCTCCCCCGTACATGCAGTGTATGCAATATAATGTTAATGTATTTGTTCAATAACAGAAGTAGTAAGCAAAGTTGGGAACGTTTGGACAGCCATTACTGGACTGGTTTGTCCAAAGGATATTTGATGAACATGTACTCCCTGTTACTATATGTATGAAAGGACATATTTTGGGACAATAATTTTTCATGATACAAAAAAAAAGTTTTTTTTTTTTTTTTTTTTAAATCTTTGATGTGTATGTATTAGCCAATAACAATAACAAACAAAATGAAGTGAAATTTTTATGTTTTATTTATTTTCACGCAGCAAATTTGCGATTTAGTCATTAGACGTGCTTCATGCGTCTTGGGTCCGTCTTCTACCTTGCCCACGAACATTTGACATTCTTGGATGCACAATTGCTGTTTCGGGTGCTGTTGCAAGTTGAATTCTTGCAGGTGGGTGTGCCAATGGTGGTGTTGCAAGTTCAATTCTTGCAGGTGGGTGTGCCAATGGTGGTGTTGCAGGTTCAATTGTGGCAGGTGGCAGGTGGCTGTGCCAATGGTGGCGTTGCAAGTTCAATTCTTGCAGGTGGGTGTGCAAATCGTGGTGTTGCAGATTCAATTGTGGCAGGTGGCTGTGCCAATGTTGCTTGTGCCAGTGGCATTATGACTGAAGTTTATTGTGTCAAGGGTGCTGTTGGCTCTCTCATAATGACTGAAGGTGGCTGTGCCAAGCGGGTTGTTGTGAATGGCTTGATGGCAGGTGTGTGTGTGCCAAGGGTGCCGCGTAAACTTTGATGGTTACCTTAATAGAGTGTGCTTGTTTAATTTTTTTCCATGTAGACACCAGTATTTCCTCTGTTGTTTTCTCTTATGTGCTCTACATCTTGTTGTTACTTCAGGTATCTGTGCAATTAGTGGTTGCGGAGATGTTACATTTACTGCTGGTGGAGACGCTTTCATTCCTGTTTGCGGAGACGCTTCACTGACTGATTTCTGATACGCTTCCATTCCTGTTCCTGGAGGCACTTCAATGAGGCTTTGCGGAAAGTGTGCAATGAGTGGTTGCAGTGAATGTGCAATCGATGTCTCAGGAGAAAAAAATTGCACCATCTACGGAGGAGCCTCATTGAAGCTCCAGGAGGAGCCAGGATAGCGTCCTGCAGAGGCGAGTGCAGAGGCACGAAGTTCATTTTGTTTAATTAAGCTTTGAGCGATCTATTGCATCGAGCTATTATGTATTTTAAAATCAGCATTATTCATTATGAAAATATATTTTATATTTCTTATTTTTGATACCATTTGGTTATGAACCCACATCAATTGTTCCTGACGTGATATTTGGCTTTGCAACAAAAGCTCTTCTGATTGCTCGATTTGAAGCCAAATGGTCCTGGTGGGCACGATCAAGATGGTCCCGAGAGGTTGGACATAGCTTAAGCCTGGACTATCCTGATCCATACCGAAGAACAAACACGATGAATCAGACAATCCTGATCTGCTTCCAGGAGATGGTCTATCTGTTGTTAACAAATGAGGACAACATTAATAGTTTGTCACCGACAAAAGTACCAGTCACATAGTTCCTTGTTAAAATGCATGCTGATTAAATTGTCACTAACATCTTAAATTATGACGTCAGACTCATAATTAATGACATGGCTGATGGGCAATTGTGCATGACTAATTTGAGGCCATTGAAACGGTACCTATTGAGTCTGCCATGCAGCAGGCCAACATCATTACTTAGGATATCACACTAATATTCCATGATTGGACACATCAACAACACAATTTATAGCGGACTGCAACATCAGATGTGTAATTTTTAATTTTAATGGATAAACTCTGTCTATGTCAGTCAAAGCTGCAACTGTCTCATGGTCATATGAATGTGTAGTTGTGGCATAGGTGACACACAATATTAGTATACATTGATGGCCTCACCTTGAATTAATGGGGATGACACCTGGGATGCAGGGTTTGCCACTTGTGAGATGACCTGTGATGCAGGGTCCACTATGTAGAGTTTAGAGAAGATTGTTGTTAATAAGGGCAAGTATGTGAACATCACATTATCTGGAATATGAGTACAGAAGACTATAGAATTCATTAGACTCTTTGTATATGTGAGAGTTTAACTGTGATCAGCAGCAGCTGTTTCTACTACATATCAATAATGTTTGTATTTAACATATGACCTACATACAAATACAATGTTAATACTACTACATACTATGTGAATGCAGATATGTATGAAGGGGTTTATGTAGACTCACATAATAAACTGTATGAACTAAGTAGTATTCGACTCATGGCATCCTAACAGAATACTAATTATTGACCAGTCATGATAGTATAGTTTTCATAATGTGGACAAATCTCAAGTGTAAACCTTTACTCATGTAAAAGTACTGACCTTGGGGAAACAGATGATCGTTCACCCCGATATCCCTATCCCCACCCAAGCCTTCAACCAAGACGGGTGGCAATCTTGCACTTAGCTGATCCTCCAACGGAGTCAACCTTAGATTTGGGTCAGGAGGTCCTCCTCCAGTGCCTGAAGCATGTAAACGTATACTTTGTAATTTTGACTTCAATTTTCGTTTAATATCATCGAATCATTTCTGGCAATTGTCATGAGTTCAGACCTGATTCCCACAGGCAGACACAGACTGTTTAATCTCTTCCCACAAATTCCTTTTCACTTTGTATGTTGTCTTGCCCTTAGATATACAACCCATAACATTTGTTCAGAGACAGAAGTTATAATAAAGCAAAATGTTTAACAAATGTTGAACGCTTGTAATATTTTTTGGATATGCTGTTTGCCAGTATCTGTGGCACATGAAGGTTATCAGCATTTTGAGGCATACTTAGTAAATTATGTATATCAGTATATATAATGTTTACATACAATTGTACAATTCCTATATTTGTAAGCTGGTTGCTAACACTCAATTATAGCATGTGCATATCTAAACAAGGAAATGTCAGTTCTATGTGCATGCAGAAATGTTAACTAATAGATGGAAATTATAATTGTGACACTCAAAATAACAGATAAATAAATTAAAGGACACACAAAAAACCTCTCAAACTCACAAAACAAAACAACAGAAGACAATCCGATCTAAATTCACAACAACTCTAGCAATCCCAAATCCTCCAAATGCCTAGCTCTGTCTGTCTCTCACTCACTCTCAACAACACAGAGAAAGATTACAATAAAGCGACCATTTAAATAGGCCACTCTAAAAATTGATTGTCTCGTGAGATTGTTGCACAATGGGAAAAACTTTTATTTACACGCCACGCAATTTCCTCATTTTCAGAGAGACTATCATCACGCCGCTGGCTACTCGCCATTTTTGCAAATGTTGCTATCACTGGTATTCGGGGCTTTCTGCATACGGTGATAACAACGCTGTCAAAAATGGCGCATTAAAAATAAATGCCGATTTTTTTTTTCTATCTGACTTTAGTGCATAGGCCCCATTGTCTCTTCCTTCACCTTGTATGGCAGTTACTTAGTTAGTCCTCAGTCCCTTGGGGTAGGCTCTCGCTTGTGTGGTGGGCCCAGAGATTTGTATGTAGGCCAACGCCTTTGTATGGTTTCAGCACTGTGCGGTTGTCTATGGGGTGTCAGGTTCTCCCCCTGGTGTTTTATCTGGGCTGCTTCCCCCCCTTGGATGTGAAGATTATAGGGCTCTCTCCTACCTCCCTCTATTCAGTGGGGTTTCACCTTCAAGGGGCTAGTTTGGGTCCCAGTTCAGGCACGCTTCAGTTGCGTGGGTGCAGTGGCCATTTTGGGTCCCAGGGTCTTGGTGTCACAGCTCAGCGGAGGAACCAGGGATTGGGACAAACAGACTCGCCCGATCAGCCGGCCTTCATGGGGAGACATGCGGTAGGTGAGACAGGAATCGGCTAGGCCCGCTCCGACGCTCCATGGTTGTATTCGTGGCCCTCCTCTTAGCATCTGGCATTGGCCATTTTGAATGGTGCTCGCACGCGGCTGCTCTGGTCTGGCCCTTACCTGCTCACTCCCGAGCCTTCCGTCTACCCCACTCACAACCGGACATCTGATCGCTGCTTGATGCTGCTCTCACGGCCCGGAGGGGATGAGTTGGCTCAGCAGTGATCTCCTGGTCTATCGCGGCTAGTCGAGCGGTCCTCCGGTTAGCGCAGCTACTCAAGCCTGGCAGCCATTTTATTTGGGGAGATGAGCCGGCGGAGGCCACACTCTTCTTGAGCTCGGGACTCCTTCCACTCCTCGGACAGCTCCCTTCAGGTCTTGACAGGGTCCCGGGGCAAGCTCCTACTGCTCGGTAGTATTTTTATGGTGTTTTGGGCTGATTTGTGTAATTCTAGGGCTTAGCTGTTCTCAGTGGTAATGGAGCTGCTCCTGCCTGCGACCGCTCAGCACCTTGGTAACACCCTCCCCCAGTGCACAATCTTTTGTTAATCCATCATATTGTTTGAGTGAGATGATTTGCTTCTTCCCTATCATAAGTCACAGCCGTATTCTTTAACTGCATGATGGTTAACAGAAATATAAGTTCAGACTTTTAACAATAATATCTGGTTATTTATAGCTTAATAATTATTTGTTAAGTAATTTCATGAATATATTAAATTGCACAGAAAAAACAATTGTTTTATCACCTGATAATGAAAAACAAAAGAACAGATCCTGTGCTCCAACCAAATTGGGCTAAAATATACTAGTGATATGTTTACATTTAGAATCTAAGTCTGTGTAACAAAGAGTCATTTAGTTGCATCTTATCATCAAAACATGATTTAAGCCTGCCAAACTCGTCAAGGTAGACTCTGTTTAGCAGGTACCTACACTGTTACCATTACCCTGGTCCGACCTGATATGGTCCGACTAGAGGATTTGCAACCGGGCAGCAGGATGCAAGTGACCATGCCAGATTGTGGACTGCGGTCACTACGGGTCTTTTTGGATTGGGGTGCCGGTCGTGGCATGAAGGAGGTGGGGGTATTGCCTGGGTTAGATGCCGCAGTTTTGCTCGGCAATGACCTGGGGCATGTAACCTGTGTGTTCACAGCAGAGCTGGCTCCTGTTGCAGCGATCACTAGGAGCCAGTCATCAGGGACAGCAGAACCAACCCCTGTCCCCCTTCATTTGGGACTAACAGTTCCAGCGGTCTCTGCGGAGACCAGACAGGTAAGCCAGACTGAGTTGCAACCAGAGACTGACTTACTGTTCCCGTTACCTGTTTCTGTGCTCCATGACTTAGAGACTAAGGGTGGGTGGCTAGTGTTAGGAACAGAATTTATGGATGCAGTGAAAGCTGACCCCAGCCTAGAAGGTATAAGTGCGGGCGTCCGAGTCTCAGGAAAGTGGAGGGTCAGACCACTTGCTGTGGCACCTTAGGATCTGGGGTAGGGAGCCAGGATTTACAGGGTAAGATAGAGTCTGGACAGGTAGAAGATGGCTGGTGGTATCCAGGGAGTGTAGGCAGCAAGTATTGCAGGGAGCCCACTCAATTACACTAGTGGGGCATCAGGGGGTCACTCAGACGAGAATTCAGCTGTTGCAGCTTTACTCCTGGCCGGAGGCATCAGGGGCAGGGGCAGATTTCTGCCACCCCGGTGATGCCTGCCAGCCAGAGGGTAAAACGGGTGATTGTGTGTGGATACTTCTAAACTGGTTACCGGTAATGGGGAAACTGTTTCAGAGAGTAGCTAAGGCAGTGCTAGGTACCTTTGCTAGGATAAGAGGGTGCCGGGTAAGTAGTCAGCCAGTAGCAGTAGCCAGGGCTCGGTTAGAACAGCATAGGGTTCTGTTCTCAGACCAGCCGGGCAGGACACATTGTACAGATCATCCTGCACTCACAAGTGATCTGCGTCCTCTGTGTAAGTATGCCTACAGGGTATCTGCAGTGGTGAAGGGCAGTATAGAGGGAGGTAGGCGAGATGCTGGCCCTAGGGGTAAGTGAACCGTCTCAGAGCCCTTGGGCTTGTTCGGTAGTCCCTGTACCTAAGAAGGATGGGACCACCCGCTTCTGTGGGGACTGCCGATAGCTCAATGCAGGGATGGTGTCAGATGCCTATCCCATGCCCCACATGAATGAGCTCGCAGGGGCAAGGTATTGGGGACTACCAGGGATCTAAGTACAGGGTACTGGCAGATCCCCCTGACCCAAGAGGCTAGGAGAAGTCAGCCTTCATCATTCCGAGTGGCCTCTGTGAGGTTTAAGGATGCCACTTTGGATGAGGAATGCCCTGGCTACCTTCCGACGCCTGGAGGGAGTGCAGAAGTATGTAGGGCATACCTGAAGGAGATAGTTGGATATAGTCATTCATGGGATTTAGAGCTAGTGCAGGTAGCAGCAGGGCTAGCTAGAATAAGGGAAGCAGGGCTTACTGTGAAACCCACAAAGTGCTGAGTAGGGGTGGCTTATGTGTTGTACCTAGGGCACAGGGTGGGTGGAGGGCATCTGACTTTTCTGTGCACCGCTGGCTACTGCAGAAAGTTTGTCCCACAGCCCAGTGCTGTGACTGAATCCCTGACTGACTGGACCGAGAAGCGACTCTCAGTACTGGTGGTTTGGTCTCCCGCCTGCAAAGTTGCTTTCCAGGCATTAATGACCGCACTGACCTGTGCTCTGATACCAGATGCACCATACTTCTCTAAAAAGTTTTGGGTGCAGACAGATGCATCAGACTTTGGCATCAGGACTGTGCTCAGCCCAGTAGGGGAGGGGGGCAGCGGGCACGGCAGTGCAGATGGACTATTCCACAAGGACAGTCCTGTTGAACATTTAACCCCAAGAGCTGTGCCGCCCGTCAAACCGCCGGTTGGGGCGATTGTGCCAGCGCCTACACTTTGAGGTGGGAAGGTGTGATGGTGAAGGGGTACCCAGGCCATTAATAAAGGTATTTGGCCCGGCTGGGTGCCCCTGAGCCCTATTGGGGAATTGTGAGTGTCAGCTCTTCAACCCAATTGTGGCATCTAACTGCATGTGTAATAAAGATATGTGTGAATTTTTACTGTTCCAGGAGTGCTAACCAGCGGAGGTGTGCAAGGGGCGAGTTTCAGGGATGATTTTACGGTAAAATGTTGTCAGGGTGTGTTGTGGTAGCATGGGGCCAATGTTGCAGGTTACCCCGAAACATGCACTCAGGAATCTCCCCAGACTCCTGAGGACATGAGGAACACAGAAAACCAGATAAAATCCTCCCTAGAAAGCAGTTTGCAGCTCACCGCCAAATCTCCCTGCTTCAGCACAAACCAGAGCAGCAAGACCAGGCAGGGAACTGGGTTACATTACAGATCCTGGGGTATGCCCATATCCCATAACCCAGTGAGGGGTTCTGTACCTCTCTCACCAGATATAAGGTGAAGAGAGTTATAGGGGTTTTTAAGTTAACATGTAGAGTGTCAGCTCTGCAGCCCGGTAATGGCTGCAGTGCTGTGAATGTGTTATAATTGTCTGTGTGTGTCCTGCTAGGTATAAGCGGACCACATTAATACCCTGAGTGAAACTGTATAAGTGTTGTAACAAGTAATGTATCAGTTATGTATCATGTGTGTGTACTAAGTGTATTTTCATAGTATTTTGTAAATCAAGCTGTGTGTGTTCAGGACTGACTGCACCTCTTAGAATAGGCCATTCTCCGACAAAGAGTGCAAGCAAGGGTATCTTTCTTGGACATTTGAGGCTCAGAAGTTAGCATACTGCAATCTATTTCTCGGTCCAAGAAAATGTATTATACTACCTATTTTTCTTTCTTTTCAACTTAATTTGTATATACATTTATTTTATATATATTGTTGTTAACATGAAACAAGAGACCAATAGAGCTACAAGTCTCTTATAAATACCTAATCTACTCCTAACAATTAGCCATCTGGTAGTGAACCCTGGAAGCTGTCAAAGAACTTGTAAATATACTAGCTGTAAGTTTAGAGAGCCTGACATTACAATCATTTGACACACCAATTTGTAATGGTATGAAAATTATCGTTGATATCATCATACACAAGCATTAATGATGTGGAGACCTGAGGACTGACATGTAAAAATTAACCGAAATACGATTAAACTTACATGCTCATCTACACGCCTGTGTTGATTTTGACAATTTTTTTTTTAACATCTTCTTTTTTTAAGTTTACTTCAAAGTTGATCTTGTCTGCAGGGCTTGCTTCTCCTCCTTCCAGCTTCAGTAGTGCTAGGTCTGCGGCAGCACAACAAATAATCAAAACAAGAGAATTTAGCCAAATATCTCACACACATATAAGTACTGTTTTTGTGATGACATGCAGAAAAATGATCCACTGTTTATACAGTTACACACCGCCAGACATAAACTGATTACCTGGAAAGATATACAGTTATACACCGTTTATGGAAGTGGACTTGGCAGAAAGCCATGAAGGAGATTGTGCTTAGAAGAGATTATTGGAGCTAATACAAAATAAGCATTAGCTACCTGTACTGATTAACAGGTGAAACTGTGGAAATAGAAAGGGCCATAATGGCATGAGAAACAGATTAAAAATGTAGCGAGGAAGTACAATAGAACAACTGGGAAACTTGTGACAATTCACAATTATCCTTAACTTCCCCTTTAGTGTTTAACAGTCCTGCTCCACAAGTCCATTTACATTCTGCATATTCCAGTTCTATTGCACTGCATTTCAATGCTTCATTCAGTGTTCAGTCCACTCAGGCATTTCTGACAGATTTTTGACACTGCAAATCCTAAAAAAAAAAAAAAAAATCACTAAACTAAATATTTACTCTAATAATGAATACGGAAATGTCAGCATTTCAGTCCAAATCAATGTGGGCCAATAGAGGATCAAAACAAAGACATACTGAATACATGCCATTTGGCAACTCGAAAGACTCGGAATTATAAAAGGAAGGTCAATCCTTGTTTTATTTGCTGGATACAAGATATGATACAGTTATTATGCTGGCTTCCTTCCTGCATGATAAGATTAATAGACTTTACCTTCTTGTGCCATAAAATTAAATGTTTACAGACAGTACACATTTTAAATGAGTAAAAATAAGAATTTTGCACTGCCCCAGATCATTTTCCAAATTATATTGTCTTCATTGTCCATTTAATTATATATATATATATATATATATATATATATATATATATATATATATATATATATATATATATATATACATACACATACTATTATAGTCTTTCCACTTTATTGCATTATTGTTTGTTTGTCTGAAAATGCTTATTTATAAATAGTTATGTCATGTGTCAATTATTATTGCATTCGTACTTCCATAACAAAATACCTGCACTGTATGAGGGAGACTCTATACTCTATTTTGTCTTCAGGTCATATACCATAGACCCGGAAAATTGCCAGAGTTGTCCCAGTCTACAAAAGTGTGGGCAAAAACAGTTTCTCCAACTACAGACCAAACTCTTTTCTTCCAATACTATCCAAATCCACGGAAAAGTGTGTCCTCTCCCATTTAAATGTCAAGACAAATTTCCTTAGCCAACTACAATCTGGCTTTCCCCCAAACCCCTCCGTGGTAACTTCCCTCTTAAAAGTTTGCAATTTGATTGAGTGTGGAATGGAACTGGGACAACTAATTGGTGCAATATTAGGTCCGGGCCATAGAGGGGGGGAGCCGGGCTGAACCGCGCGGACGCTGAGGCTCACCTGCAGAAGCTGTGCGATTCCACGCACATACAGGCGAGCCAGCGTCCGCGATCGGAGGTGGGGGGAGACTGAGGGAGGCGGGGCAGTGACGTCGCTGGGCCAATCGCCCACGACGCACTGACGTCGATGTCACGGCGCCAACGTCACGGCGCCGTTGACGCAGCCCCACTCTCATTGGAGGTTTTCAGCCGACAGCGCGCTGAAAAACAGCTTGGCGCTCGGCTGAAAACTCCAAAGCCTCCGCACGCCTGCGGGCGCTCGCGCGAGCCCCCTCTCAAGGCATCCTCATTGAGGATGCTGGGGCTCAGCGCTGAGCGTCCGCACGGCTCAGCACGGCCTGTCCTTGTATGGACTCGGCTTTAGATTTTGCAAAGGCTTTTATTTATTTATTTATCTAATGTTTTACCAGGATGTAATACAGTGAGAGTTACCTATCATTTTCAAATATGTCCTGGGCACAGTGTTATAATAACAATACATGGTTACATTAAAAGGATAAAGGTTATACGGTCAATTCACAGGCATTTTGTGGACAGTTAGAGTTGGAAAATTGGGTACAGGGGATAAAGGGCCGGTGACTTTCATATTCAAACAGAGCAGTTTTAACATCACCAAACATTGGTGAACGGCAGCAAACAGCTCATACTATTTAGCTGCCCTTTGACTACGCCAAAGGCTGTCCACCTTTTGGGCTACGCAAATGTAGACTGAGGGGGTTCAGATTGAATTTGGCTGTGGTTTCAAAGTCCTTTGTCATCCTAGGTCATTAACATTCCAGAGTGTGGGGCTGATGAAACACAGCAGTAAGCAAACGCAGATATTAACCCTCAGCACACTGGTTCTATGCAGAGGGGAGCAGCTCTTGGAGAACCCCATCAGGTGTCTATCTTTGGGGCGACACGGATGTAGACTGGAGTTCCAATTTTGATACTGTGGATCATGTTATCTTGTTAAACAAGCTTCAGTTATCTGGAATAGGGGAACAAGCTTTAAATTGGTTTCACTCATACCTATTAGGTAGATGCCGATTTGTGTCTACCTTGGGCTCTTACTCCAACCCTTTGGATATCACCTGTTGGGTCCCGCAAGGCTCTATTCTGGGACCCATACTCGTCTTTGGTCTTCATTAATTATCTATCTACGATTTGTAAAGCAGCTTCAATACACATATACGTGGAAGACACAATCTTATATGTACACTGCCCTAGCCTGACTGACCTTGGACACGTACTGCAATCTAATTTTTCAAGACTTGACTTGAATTTCCCAAAACAAACTGTTTTTAAATACAGACAAAACTGTATCAACGGTATTTGGGACTAAGGCTACATTTGTAAAGTTTCAAACGACAGAGCTACAGATCAGAACCAACTCTAACACCACGCTAGTCCATGTCACTAGTTTTAAGTATCTGGGCATATAGTGACTCGCACTTAACATTCGGGCTGCATATTGGTACTCTGACATCCAAAACCTATGCCAAACTAGGTGTACTTATAGAAACAAATCCTCCCTGAGCCCACTGGTCAGAAAGGGCATTGCCCAGCAGATGCTAATGCCAAATATAGACTATGTATACAGTATGTACATAGCATATGGTACAGCATCTCAAACTTACCTTAGCAAACTAGACACCCTCTACAACTCAATATGCCGCTTTGTACTACCATGTAATTACAACATACATCACTGTAAAATGCTCCAAGAATTACATTTTTCCTGTCTTGTCTTCAAATACTTTCTGGACAAGCTACCCACCTTACTGAACAAGCTCCTCACCCCAACCACACGCAGCTCTTATCACCTGAGATCTTACTCCAAAAGACTATTCACAGTCCCAAGGTTCAACAAAGAATCCGGTCGCACCTCCAGTCGTTCCCATGCACCTCACGCCTGGAACAATTTACCAGAGACTATCAAAAGCACCTCCAGTATAAGTCATTTCAAGACTTCTGCCGTCTCTCATTTTAATCTTGTCTGTAACTGTTACACACACCCATAATCATATTATCTCTAACTGTTAATGAAATGTCTGTAACCTGCATGTATAACCTCTGTTCAATTAATGTAACCACATATTGTCACCTGTAACTCTGTGCCCAGGCCATACTTGAAAACGAGAGGTAACACGAAATGTTGGTAAAACATTTAATTAATAAATAAACAACAAAATGATGGTTAAGGACTTACAATATAAAAGAAGTGAGAGCAGGGAGTCAAATAAATAAAGAAAGGAGAAGAACAAGTTCCGAAAGAGAATAATAATAATGACAGTGACAAATAAAGGAAAAAGATTAAGTGATATTTGGAAAAAATAAATAAATTATGAAATAGCCAAGTAAGGAAAAGGTTGTAGAAAAAAAGGGTATGTTTACTAAGCAGAAGATACAGTCTGGAAGGTGTCCTCCGGCACCACAAGACACCTTCCAGCTACTGCAGTATTTACCAAGTGACTGGAAGACGTTTTGAGGCTGTAAATTAGCACAGTCCATCATCTTACATTAAAATGAACTGATTTTCATTGAAGACCATTTACTAAGTGGCAGGAGTCACACAACCATTCCCTGGATGGATGCACATTCATATAAAGCTACTTTGACTCCATATAATTTATTAAAAAATCAATGGTTATGTAGGTCTCATATTTTATATATGGGCCTGTGATGATTTAAATCATTTATTACGTTAATTTAATAAATTGTATTACAGTATTATACTTTTAATTTAAATTGAATTATACTTATTGTATTGAAAATAAACCATTTATGCTTTATTAACTTGCACCTTACAACTTGCATATTGTGAAAATGTCAAATTAACAACACACACCTACTAATATGCTGTATCTACTGTACAAGGGCATAATTGACATTCAATAAATATACAGTACTCAAGGTTTAAATGGGATGTCACGTGAAATGAGTATGTCTGAACCACTACTTTGTTAATCTCATAAGGCCCATTTTCAATATGCTGTGAAGCTTCTCCCCTACCCTGTAAAATATATATATTTCAGAGGTCTGTGGGGATGCACAATTCAAGTGTCTTTTGCCTGGATTAAAGGAAGTTCAAAATTGTATCTGATATCTGGTGCAGATTAGTTTGTGTTTATATAATATATATTTTAACCCTGATTATCCCAGCATTGGTAAGTGGCTTTACAGCAGTTGAATAGAGGCTTAAAAGAATAGTTAGCAGAAATGAAAGGGAGCATTAATGTTCAACTACTGTTCTGTTGTTGTGCATTGGAATGAGAAGCTACTAGAGTACAGTATTTATACATTGAATATTACAGATTTAGAGTTAAAAAATGTGATCTGTGGCCTATGAGATGGGAAAGGTGTCAGAAATATGATCGTATGGCTTTTCACTTTGAAAAAACAGAAGAGACGCCCAAATGTGGAGAAAAACATGATTTTAAAAGAAAGTAAATAAGAAAGAAAAACATGTCACTGTTAAGGGAACACAGTGCTGCTTATAAAACATGACAACTCATTGCTTTTCTGTGACTCTCACTTCTTCAGTCGGTCTAACTGAGTTTTAGCATCAGCATCCCTACTGGAGGGTCACACTTACAGAACAAGTGAACAACTACCTCTGCCCCTGGGGAAATTGTGTACAGGACTCAGGTATTGTATTATATGTCTTTATACATTACAATACCACCTCTGCCTGTGCTGAAGTTGTGTACAGGCATCTGGAGCGAGGTTTAAGTGAAATGGAAAGTAAAGATAGAGGGCGCCCATCATGTAAACCAGATGGCATGCGTCTCTTTGCAAAGAAGGAAAACAAGGAAATGGTGGAGGGAGAGCCTGCCACTTATTACATGTAACGACCGGCAGCAGCAGCGGGGAGGGGAAGGAGGAAGGGGGAAGCATTGATGGCTTAAACACACACAACACTCTCGGGCCGAGGAGTATGGATTACGATTTTAAAACCAAGCTGTCTGCCGAGCGGGAGAAAGTGGAGGATCTCTTTGAATATGAAGGTTGCAAAGTGGGTCGGGGGACCTACGGGCATGTTTACAAAGCTAAGAGGAAGGCTGGGTAAGAGGAGTGGGGGGAGGGAAGAGGGCGTGTGGAGGAGGGAGGTGTGTGTGCCAGGTTACTATATGCACACCTATAATAACATGTACCATGTATACACACACATATAACATGCACCTTTAATAACCTATACTTATCTCTCTCTATATATGTATACAATTGTATGTATACATATGCTAATACCTGTGTTTATTTATATTAGCCTCCCTGTATGTGTGTGTGTGTTCTGTCTACACATACTGTAACACCTCTACCATCATTTGTGTGTGTAATGCACAACTTCTACCTCTTTGTACGGCATATCCGTAGCCTGTAACTCTGTGTATGTTTGTACCCTATATATATTGAGGATGACATGCAGTGTACATAGCTGCTAGCTGCCGCTCCTGTCAATGCTGCAGGTTATTGATGATGATTATGTTGTAGTAGTTGTGTGTGTGTGTGTGTGTGTGTCATACAATGTATTTGTAGCTTTCTCCTCCTCCTCTGCACACGCCCGGGCTGCTGCTTGAGTTGTGTTGGGGGAGGGATGAGCATGAGCTGCCAATGTTTATGTGCCAGCCTTGTGGTCCCTCCTCCATATCCATCCCTCCTCCTCCTCCTCCTCCTCCTCAGCACCATGTGTGAATATTTTCCTCTTCTTCCATCTCCCCTTTGAGCTTATTCCTCTTTTTATAGCATTTTCTTCCTCCTCTCAAAGTCTGCTCAAAGGTGCAGTCCCACTGAGCAACATGTGCTGCATCCACAGCAAACTGAGTGAACTTGCATTATGTCTTATGTAATACATATACTACCAGGTGTAATGAATAGATGATAGCAGTTTTCTGCATAAAAGCACAGTAACAAATATCAGATTATACAGTATAAACTGATTTTGTTATGTGTTAGTTCAAAACTCCTAATTAATGGATGAAGACAGAATGCAGCAGTAACTACTATACCTAGAACATGTATATTAAAGTACGATTACAATGTGGCCCATTTTAAGAGGTGTCAGAAAAGATTGTAATATAGCAGTATTTCTCTAAAACAGATCAGGATTACAAAAAAACAACAACCCAATAATATCCTGTATTAAAGATTTTAAAGCGGCAATTCCAGCACCTCTTCTTTAAATATTATCACTGCCATTAGCACTATATTTAAAAAGTTTTAATTGGCTAAGTGTTAAAGCACGTTTCTTAGCAGCCTGAGCACAACGCGTGATTATTTTCATCATTCTTCTTATTTTTCTCAGGCTCAGTTTTCTGGGAGATAGATGAAAAAATAACAACAAAAAAAGAAAAAGTCTTCCTGGACCCGTAAAGCCTGATATTTATTTATTTGTTTTATAAAAATGTTTTACCTGGAAGTAATACATTGAGAGTTAGTTACCTCTCATTTTCAAGTATGTCCTGGGCACAGAGTTATAACAATACATGGTTACATTAAAAGAACAGAGGTTATACAGTAAATTCTCAGACATTTAATTTCATCCTATAATGCGCAAGTACTGGTTCTATAACTCCTCAACACAGCATTTCTTATTCTGGCTTTCATTGTTGAAAACAAACATATTGCAGCATTTCGCAGAAAATAAGAGTACTGTTTCATCTGAGGAAGACAGTGTTGCTCTTGAAAGCTTGTCTTTAAAATATATTATTAATAATATAATCTAATTCTATAATGATTATTATTATATTCTGTTCGTCTAAATAAAAATAGAGTTGACCTACTATTGAAGCATGGCAGGACATTTCACAGCCAGCAACACTAGCCACAAATACATGTCACCGGTCAGTCTTAGAAGCATAAATTTTAAAAAGAAAGTTAAAATTCCAAACCATGAAAAACCACTGACTTCGACACACACAAAAGAACATAAAACAGAGGAATATGACAATTAACCTCTTTAGTGCCAGACTCATTTATTGTAGCTTTTAGACAGTAGGCAAATCCTAATTCCTCGGTCGCCACTGATGAGCTGGCAACTGGCAACTTTTTGGTGGTCGTTCACAAATCTCTGATTTAGTAATGTTTTGGAGAACAGCGACATAACTCAGCTGTCGTGACAACAACTCTGCAATTTGTACTGCATTGTTACCTTGGTTAGATATGAACCACTAACAATATACTGTGTGTAGTATATATGTTGCTATTTGTGCTTTTTATTGAAAGGTTTTTGTGGGTACATTTTGGGTAGCTAATAAACATGCTCTGTTATTAAACAAATTGATACGGCAGAAATATCTAAAAGCCGAGTGCTTTCACTTATTTGCAGCTCTGATACATGTGGAGTGGGACTTCCCTAACAGAACAAACATTAGTTAGCTGAAAGCTTGTAGAAGAGTGCAGTATTGCTGTACAATGTAACATGCTGTTTTTCATAGGAGCTAAAACTTCCACCTCCCTGAAACCTTAAATGCCGCTTTCACACCAATGTGTGTTACTGATCAATGTTCCTGCCGGACACATGAACCTGTGGGGAGCACTATACGGGGGTAAATTCTATATATGTGCCAAAGCAGACATTCGGGATGGTTTTGTCTAAAATTCACCATACACTCCTATGTGGATTTTTGACATATATAGAATTGACCTCACAGTGGGTAGATACACAATTGCAAGTCTCTACTCTGCTAGAGCGACTAACAGGCAGTTGTTGCTACTGACTGTGTTTGCCTGTGCAAAAAAGTACGGCTGTGCTCATGGTGGCGGCGCGGCCGCACGCTTTCGTACGCAACACCGCGCGCACCCCTGCAGCCCCAGCGAACTCTTCACTTGGCTGCAGGAGATTGGGAAGGCGATTGACGGCGATGCGGTGGAGTGGCGGGGGCGTGGCGAACGCGTCACAGACTTGTAGGAAGCTGGTTCACCATCATTGACTCAACCAGCTCACGTGACGCTGACGTCACGCGACTGCAGCCTGAAAAGACAAATTTACTTATCTCACCAAACTGCAGCATCGTCTACGTGCTACAACGCCGCCACTACTATGCTACCTTCAATAGAGAAGCATAGAAGAGTCCTGAACATGCGCACGCACCTAGTGATGCCCCCACCATGAGCACGGCCCAAGAAAAGAATCCAATGTCAAGTCAAGCTGTTTGTTTAAAAATAAATAAATGGGGTATGTCAGTGATGTTTTTTGTTGTGATTGTTTGGGCGGTGTCATGTCGGGTCATTATAATTCTTAAGTTGGTTAAAGCAAAGAGACTATTTGAAGGAAGATTGACAAGGGATGACCCTGGTCGTATAGCTCACGATTCCAATTAGGCTCCACAACCCTCCGTTACTGCCCCTCCGCCGCTCTTTCTAGGCTAGCTACCTCGATCCCACAGGCAAAGATCAGTTTCTAACGTCTTAGTTATGCCCCCATGTGCTTTGGCAGTGGTGAGGAAAACTGTATTCTTTCTGCAGTCGTTTCACCTTTTAAAGTACAATTCTCTGCGTGTGTCACAAGATCTGACTTTTTGAAATTGAATCTTTTACTTGTTTGACGGCAGTAAAACATTGTGATATTCTCCCATCGTCTCCATCTAGTATAATAGAGCACTGTTCTGCACGCTACAGGTTCAGTCTCTATGCTGGCACTAAAGTGGACCAATGGCAGTGACATGTCTGAAGAGTTCAATCATCTGCTATCTGATGTTGATGGCTTCTTTTTTTTTTATCTGACAATTTTAAGCATGTTTAATTACCTGTGTTTTTATGTATGGCAAGTTTAAACTTGTAACATTGACTCTTTGTGTGTTCAGCAGAAAGTGCATACCCAGTGCCATCTCCTATATTGTCCTCTGACTGGTGGTTTGAGGTAATAAGATGATGTTTTTACTGGAACAAGGCAATCAATACGGAGAAGAAGAAAAAAACTTTGTCAAGGAAGCTTTAAATTAGAATTGTTCACTTTTAAGGCTGATTGCATTAGTTTCAGAAGGCTAGGTATATTGTTCAATTGTTTACAAAAACAGTTTTGTTTTTACGGCGTGTGTCCCCTTAAGCATATTGATAGCATAGCAATAAATTCGCTAAACATATTATGCTATTTGGGGAGAAATTGCAGAAAGAAAAATCATATGTATTAAGGGAAAGATAAAGATATTAAAAGTGCAAGCTAAACAGTTTCTTGGCCACACAAGTGCAGCTTTTTTGCTGTGTTTCACCAAGCTGGTCTATCAACATAAAATATTGAGGGAGCCCATGTAAATTGACTGCGTGACATATAAAGCGAAATATAACTTGTAAAATTGCAATATTTACATTTTTTGTTATGCTTTCTCCTACTGTTTACAGATTAATATAACGTGCACCTGTTTTTTACTGTATTGAAGTGCTATGCAGACACAGTGTGATGGTTGTCTGCAGATGAAGATGTGCAGATGCATCACGTTTAATACATGTGTTAGTCAGATTGCTGTAGTAATCATATCATTTCATGCACTGTGGCTAATTTTGCAGATCGAATAATGACTTCTTTGCTTAGCTGGAATTTTTCTGCATATCTGTCACAGGCGCAACATCAATGCTATTCTATTAGGGGACTGTATGACTTTAAAACTGGTGTGTATTTATATACTTAACTAAATATATATATATATATATATATAATTTTTATTTTTTTATTTTTAGATACAGTAGATGCACATTGTAGTTAGGGGGGAGGAGGGGTGAAGCCAAATTGTCTTGTTCAGATGGATTTTTTTGTTAACTAACGTTAGTTAAATGTTAAAAAATAAAATTCAAATTGAAATAAGGAAAATAAAACCACAACGATGTTGACAAAGTTTGAAAGCATAACCCATGCACAGGAAACGTGCAAGGTGTTACATGAGGGATACATACAGAAACGGAACCAGGGGAAATAAAGATGCCAGCTCGTGATTCCCTAAAATCCGAAATATGATATGTTAAAAACTGCCAAAAATGCCTCTTCGTTGACATTGATGTATGTAAGAATGTTTCCAATAAAAGTTATAATATATATTTAAAAAAAACTGGTATATTTTAAGTAGCAGTGGCTACAATTGTTAAGACTATCCACCAAATTCATCAGGCTCCATTACAGGCTAAGGCCGCGATTATACTAACCGTGACGACGCGCGTCACGAACAACAAACCTCAATCCTATGAGGCCGCCCATAGTGCAAGCGACTGCTCACTCTGAGCTTGCTTCCACGCATCCTTCATTATGTTTTGGAGCTCTGCCAATTGCTTCGCTAGGGTCCCAGCAGCATGCCGTTTCCACGTTTCTTTCTACTGGGTGTACTTACTGTTGGGGATGGAGCAGTGTCTCTGCTCCTCTAGCTCTTGTTTCAGTTTCTGAACCGCCTCGTGCTCCCTCTCATATAGAGTTACCTGGCCTCTAAGCTCCTCCAGCGAGGCTCTGGTTATGCTCAGTGTGGCCTTCAGCTCCTCATGCTGCTCTCTGGGGACACACTGGGTACTCAAATGCTATTGCAGCATTTTTACTTTGTTAGCAGTCTGGAAACTTTCTTCCTGCAGAACTCGCTGCTTCTCCTCAGCATTCAGCTGTTTCTCCTTGGCATCCTGCAGACTTGCACGCAGTTCTTGCAGCTGACTCTGCAGCATATTCTCTGCTTGTGTGTGCTGCTCCAGGTAGACACGTTCTTCTTGCAGTACTCTCTCTGCATTCAGCAGTGCTGCCAGTATGTCTAACTTTTCCTGGGCCAATTGTTTCTTTACTCTTTGGGCTTGGTGAAGCTTCTCAGTCTCTCCACTGACCTGACTAGTCAGATTCATAACCTCTTCCTTCAGGTTTATGATCTCTTTCTTTACTGACTCTATGTCCCTTAGGACCATCTCATAGGCATCCCTCACTGTACAGAGCTCTCTGTTTAGAATGTGGCCTTCCTGGCAAGAGAGACCAGCTCGGTACTAAGCCTGAGAACTTCTTTCTGAGACACTTCCAGTGTTGCGCCAACTTGATCCGTGAAACTCTGGTCCTGGGCAGAATCAGCGTATGCCTTCTCCAGCTTACTTGACAAGATCACCCTGTCAATATCCAACTGATCCTTTTCTTTTTCCAAGGCCCCCTCTGCTTCTGCCACTGCCAATTGCATCCATGACTTTTCTTCTATCAATAGTCTCTTCTAATTCATGGAGTCTTTTATCTCCTTCACTGACTCCGACATATAGATTCTTGCACACTTAGTTTGCAGTTTCAAAACCATTATTAAAACCCTTCGACAATCTCCCTTATTGAACGTAGCTCTGTGTTAAGTTGATCAACGGTGTTCTGAACCTGGGCAGCATCAGAGTATGCCTTCTCCAGCTAACTTGACATGATCACCATGTCACCCTCCAACTGATACTTTTCTTTCACCTGTAATACGCATTTAGCAATTGCTGTGGACAGACACTTTTGTAGTGCAGCCTTGGCCTATTGCTCTTTATCAAGTCGTCCATAGAGGCAATCAATCTCATTCCATACAGATTGAAGTGTCTGAGTTAAGGCATCTTTACCTTGATTAAAAGCATCCTCTTTCTCTTCCAGTATTCCTGGGATGATTCTGTGAGTTGCCTTCGTCTGCAGCATATCTCTGTTTTCATCTAAGGCAGGCTTTCCTGAGGTTAAAGGGTCATCTTTAATTCCTTCTGCAACTTTTTTTGAACATAATTGAACAGCCACCCTTCTTCTTTTTCTCTTTTTGCCTTGAGAAACTTTGAAGAAACAGTGGTACTGTGTTCTCATTTATTGCTTAAGACTGTGTTCAAAGTGGGAGCCATAGCTTTAGACCTGAGGAAACCAAACTTCCCAGGAAACCAGTAAAGAGGAAATGTGTCTTTAAAGCAGAAGCATTGGAATGAACAACAGAAATATTAGGCACAACAGGGAGACAAAAGATAGGAGAGCTGACCTTTAGATTTGAGACCTTAGCTTCAGTCACAGAAATATCATAAATTGCAGGGAAACCATAGACAGAAACTTGCAGTTGCATCTGAAACTTTAGAATCAAGCATAGGAATATCACAGATTGCGAGAAACTAAAGACAGAGGGACTCGCAGTTACATCTGAAACTTTTAGAAACAAGCATAGGAATATTACAGATCGCGAGAAACTAAAGACAGAGAAACTTGCAGTTATATCTGAAACTTTTAGAATCAGGCATAGAAATATCACAGATTGGGGGGAATCACAGCATGCAGCAACAAAATAATGGGAGCACTTTTGTCTTTTGGAAATTGAACCCTGTAAAACAGCAGTGGTCCAACCAGGGTAAGCAGAGAAAGAGACAAGGCTTGGCTAGGGAAAGAAAGTCTGAGTCTGAAGTGGCGTTAACAGGTACTGCAGGAAATGCTCTTTTTTTAAAACATTTTTTAAGGGAATTCTTCTCACGGAGAAAATGGCACAAAAAACCCTGCAGAACCTTTTGCGGCAACAAAAACCTTCCGGATCCCAATACAAGGGGATAGGGAGACAAAAAAAAGCGCACAACGCAAATAGTGAAGTATGAAAATAACAAGTGTATATTGATAAAAGGGATAAATATTCTGCGTACATCAAGGTACTAGGACATAAGCGTTGAGTGTGTACAACACACAAGTTACCAGTTGGCAGCTAATAGTACAGGAGTCAGGAGCTTCAGCATGAGTCTGGGGCAGCAGCTGTGATGTTTTCCTTCTCAGGGACACCTCTGCACTCGATCACCGCCTCTAAGGAAATCTCTCCTCTGGTCAGCTGGGCTCCAGGTTAGTCGAGCGATCTGTAGCTTGCAGTCACAATGAATGTTTTGAGGAGGTCAATAGGTCCCCTCCACATCAAGAACACATCATCGATGAATCTGTACCACATATCGATATGGTCCGTGAATGCCTCATTGCTCTCACCAAAAACTACTTGTTTTTAGCCCCTTTATTTAGCCCCTTTACTAAGCCATGCTCCATTTAGCCATCCAGTGCATTATACTTACCTACAGATGGTCTCTGTGACCTCGTGCCACCTATTACGCTATCCCCATTGCCTCCTCCTAGTTCAATGCAACTTGCTGTCAGCCCTTATGTTTTGCAGTGGGTGTCTATGTGCAGTGCTGGGGTCGTACTTAACATGAACACTACCCACATTATTTGCTTATCTTCAGTCCTTGAAGAGGACACATACTAACCAATCGGAGCTCACGCTCTCTGTCAAATACTGGGGGCTGTACCCACGCTCCTACCCAGCCTTGAGAAAGCATGCCTTGCGAAACGTACGTCGGCAGTGACGTCATCACGTCAAAGGGGCGGGACTAATGCTCGTGATCGGAGCGCGACCGCCTCACACTAGCTCCCTGCATGGAGCTATGCATATGCACTAAGCAAGTCTATTTTTAACCATAGCAGTACCCGTGACATACTTTAAAGCACCCAGCAATAGCAAGTAGGTGCATAGCTATTAAGCGCTACCATAGGGTCTGCTACTACTTTGCCGGATATTTGCTCTGTTTTGGTTTTACCTACCGAGGTGTAAGTAGACACTACTTGTGTACTACTGTTCAGTGTTTTCTACCTACCTATTGTGGCAACAGCCACCTCCTGTGTCTGTAACAGCTACCCCTAATCAGGGGTGCTCCACCTACCTCTCGTGGCAACAGCCACCTCCTGTGTCTGTAACAGCTACTCCTAATCAGGGGTGCTCCTAATCTCAGTGATATATCCAAAGCGGATAATTTGTTTCACACTGCTGAGACTGAGGTCTCCTTGATAGCTACTAACACTGACACTAGCAGTGTTCTATCTGGCTTCATTGCCACAAGATTACATGGGTAGGCTGACTCACTTATACTTACCTGAGTGAGACCATTCCTACCTTGCTCTATCTGCCACAGCTATCTCAGAGTGGCAGCACCTGTGTTATATCTATTATACATAGGCCACCTCGGTGTATACCATATGGCTGCATCCTATATATATACAAGGATGGTAGCTCACACTGTATGCTCATTATCCGGCTAATTTTATTTCGCTGCGCTTTTTTGGCTCAAACCGAGTCTAATTACTTCTGGGAACTTAGTGTTCTACCTATTTTAGTTGAGTATCTACTCCCAATAAAGTATTTTAATTTATTCACTCCTCACAATACATACTTACCTATCCATTTCACGTTTGCTGTGACATATGGTTGAGTACCTAGCATATCAAGCTGGATCCGATTGAACCGTTCCGGTAGATCATCTCCTTCAGGATGATAAGGGGTCGTACAGGACTTCTGAATGTTAAGTAGTTTCAGCAGCTCTTTGATGAGTTTGCGCTCGAAGTCCCTCCCCTGATCCGTGTGCAGTCGGTTTGGTAGCCTGTAATGGATGGAGTATTTCTCCCATAATACTTTAGCCACCGTGAGGGCCTTTTAATCTTTGGTGGGGAAGGCTTTGGCATATCAAGTGTAGTGATCAGTTATCACGAGCACATTTCCGAAACTCCTGAAATCTGGTTCAATACACAGAAAGTCCATACACACCAGGTCCATAGGACCAGAACTCTTCAGGTGGCCCATTGGGGCTGCTCGTGGAGGCAGTGTTTTACGCGGAATACACCGCAAGCACCTTCGGCAATGATGTTCCACTTATTACCTCATTTTGGGCCAGAAGAACATTGTCGTAGGAGTCCGAAGGTCTTGTCCACTCCCAAATGCCCATGTCATCATGCAGGGACCTTAGGACCATATACTGCAGTTTCCTTGGCAGAGCTAGCTGTCTTCTATCCGGATGGTTGTGATGAGGAACCACCCGATAAAGTAGGCCATTTCCGATTTGAAACTTGTCCCATTCTCGTGTGAGGATAGCGACCGTGTCTGCGGGGGCCCTCCTTACTAAGGATGGATTCTGGTTTTGTTTGACCTGGCGTAGGGCTCTAGCCACCGGGTCTCGCATCTGATCATGGACGATATCTTTTCACCTTATGATAGTGTCCTGAGTGATAGACATGGCCTCAGAGCAGCAGTAATCAGCAGGGAGTGCCTCTGATTGGCATCCCAGGGAGTCCACTACTCGGAGTTCAGATAAGGCTATGTTTCCCTCCAGTATAGCAGCCTTGGAGTACAAGGCCCGAATCCCAGGATCTCTTCCCACTCTCCATTGTCAGGTACTGTGCTCAATCCGGGTCTTCTGCACAGAGCATCAGCTCCCACGTTCAGGGTGCCCGGCTTGTACTTTAGGGGGAAATTATAGTTGGATAGCGCGACCAACCAAATGTTATCGGTCATCCAATTTGGTGGAAGTTAGGATGTAGGTAAGCGGATTGTTGTCCGTCCTTACCTCGAAAGATACCCCATACAGGTAATCGTGCAGCTTGTTTATGATGGCCCACATTAAGGCTAGAACTCCAGTTTATGGACCGGATTATTCTTCTCGCTCAGAGTTAGACTGCGACTCACATAGGCGACAGGCCGAAGTCCCATAGGATACTTCTGATGGAGTACCGCTTTTGGTGTGATCGCTTTGTTTCCTTTTCTTTAAGGGTAACTGTAAGAGATGTGTGCAGAGGTACATATAATGGAGACCGGTTTGGGTGAAATTATATCTTGGTTTTAATGAGTGTGTTCTTTTATCCAGGCAAAATATACAAAAACAACAAAATAACAAACCCCTATTCCTTTGTAAGGGCTAACTTACCCTATCTGCAGGACTCGAGGGATATTCCCATTACCTGCCTATCACCCCAAAGTCTCAGGAAGTACCTTAAGCAGGTGGCCCTCCATGTCAGTCTCTGGTAGGTTCCTGGGTCCTCTATGTCCAGGAAATATAGTCTCTTGGTGTCTTGATCTCAGCACAGCCTTTGTGCTCAAGACAGTGTCTGTGTGCAGGCTTCTCTGCTCTCCTTCTGTCAGCCCAAATGTGAGCTAAGGAATCTCCCTCCTGTTTCCAACAGAAGGCTTTTCTTACAGACTTAATTGGCCAGGTGGTGTCTGGTTAATCGCCTGCTGCACTTAACCAGATCCCTGGTGGATTTTAGAGATATTCTCTTCAACAGGGATAAGTCCTTGTTACAGTAACGCTGTGGTAGAAAATATAACAACAGTGCATATTATTGTAATAATTCTTAAATGACCGTGTTTTTTTCCCCCTTTAGTAAAACTGTTTCTTTTTTCGAAGGACTGGTGCTGCAGTTCATTTTTCTATAATGGCAGTACTCTGGTTTCAATTTAGACAACAGATTTACAAGTATCTGACTATCAGCTGTAGGTGTTCACAGGAGGTGGGAGACAATAGTGGATAGGGAAGGGCTCATGCTAGGCAGATGATGATGGGTAATTAGGAAAACTATGACACACAGAATGTTGCATGACAGTTTCTAGGAACCAATGCTTAGAGGAGCTTATTGTAATATGAGGGAGAGATTACTCCAGGGCATTTGTCCTTTTTTTTCTTTACACATGCAGAAAATCAGGCGCATAACACATAGGTGTTCATTTAACCTTGAGATATCAAATGCTTGTTGCTGTGGTGAATTTAGCCAGGGGTAATATAACAAAGAAGCACTTCACTTTATTTTTTAAGTTAAAATAACATTTAAGCAAACACACACTCATGTTTAAATCTGTTTATCAATTCCACCCAAAATATGACAAATACCTCCCCATTGACAGAAACACCAATCAGATCTTCTGATTATTAACCTTGCATATACGTTCTGAAATGATATTGTCACTGAGTTCAGCAAGACGTCTAGGGACACCATGCCAATTGGGTTTATCTGTGATATGGATGCCTTTGCAAATTGCCTGCATACCCTTCAAGGTCTTTCACCATACTGAAATCTGTTTTTGCAATTTGAGAGATACGTTCTGTACTTCTAGTCATATCACTGAAATTCACTGAGACCGTTGTACCTTAAACAGCATGTTGCTGCTTATTCTTCTTCTGTATCCCATTGTTTTCCTTTTCCATTTCCAGTTCTCTTATTACTGAGAGGCTGAGTGCTTATTATCATTTCAGTTATTACTTCTACCTTGTTCTGAGTTTGACACTTTTCTCCGACTCCTTTGCAATGCAATGACTTTATTGAACAGAATAACGTCTGGCTGCCTTGTAATCTGTTGAGTCCTCAGTAAAGCTGAGATACCACATATGTTTGTGATTGCCGTTCATCAGGGTTCTGAGACTCTGACTTCGGAGTTGTTTACTTTTCACTTAACATAACTGTAGCCAGGTCCCCCCTCTGTTTTGCGGCCCCCCCCTCCGGGTACTCACCACGGCGGCCGGTTGTTAGGGCCGCGGTCACGTTGTTAGGGCTCCCGGCGGGTCCCGGTGCAGGGCGCCGCCATAGTGGATTGCGCACGCATGCGCAGTAAGCCCCGGCGGCCCGGCAGAGTTGCGCATGCGCAGGAAGGAGCGCGCGAACCCTAGCCTACCAGGAAAGGCTCTTGAATGGGACTTCAAGTCCCATGAGCCTCGGGAGTGGCCCCATGACGCCAGGGAGTCAATAGGGCTGCAGGAGCTCCCTGCTTGGAGAGAATTAGATACATTTTGCATGCGAGGAGCACGTTAGTCAGGACCAGGACAAGCTAGGGGTAGGAGGTGAGTGCAGGGGTCAGTGACCCACTGCATTAGGCCAGCAGCCCCCTAGGTCCCAGTTAGGTCTTAGCCACTGTGTAGCTTGTGGTGCTATAGGGACAGGCCCTAGATAGGGACACTGCCTCATTAGCTATTTGCATAGTCAGGGACACAGCGCTGAAGTTGTGCAGCCCTGCGAGGTGGGTTCTGGGCTCAGAACGCCACCAAAGACACTGAGACTAAGGTGATATTATCCACGCCGGAATTCACCCAACGCGGTGCGGAGGACGACGTCGGATTGGGCGGAATCCCTGTCGTAGTCTGCGGACCCCGGGGTGGGAGCCCCGGGCAGGTATCATTCTTCAAGTGCACCAACACTGTACAGCAACACAAGAAGCACGCCTAAGGGCGAGGGTATCACTTGGGGACACTTACGTGGAGAGTGGCCAAGGGCCTTGTATAGTGCGATTGGACACGGTGTGGGGATACACGGTGGTGGAGCGGGGTGTATGTTATACCTTACCCAAATGCAACGTTGAATGTTATGTATAGTAGAATATAAGTTATGCGCATATATGCAGTAAAGCCTGTCCTGTTTTACAACTGTGTGGTTACCGTGATTGTTTCCTGTGAGGGCCTCCTCCCACTGCGTTGGGATCCTTCCCAGGTGGAGGCGTTGCACCACGAGATTGTTATATGTATGTACCCCAGGCTTCCCGAGCGGAGGCTTAGGCTCCTGAGAGCCACACAGGTATACACAGCAGTAGTAGCATCTGTATTCACAGGGAATACCCATTACATTTGGAGGCGCTGCTGAGATGTCAGCCCTGGGGTGCCCTACTCAGTAGTTCACGTAGTATCCTATCAGTCAGCATGTCTGCGCTCACGCCCCAACAAGTGGCTGACTGGGCCGACAGGCTAGGAGAGCTCCTGCAACAAATAGTCGCCGTAGACAGGGTACCTGCCGATGTATCCATGTTTACTGTCTGCAGCGCAGTAAGGACATTACCTGGTCTGGCGGGCGCCCACCTCATCAGCAAGCACTACAACCTTGACCGACAAGAGAACACCCTATTGGTGGCCACCGAACAAGCTATACCCCCTGATAGAGGCCCACGAGTAGTGTATCTACCAGAGACTTTACCGCAAGGGTGCCCTCTAATTTACCCGGGAACCGTTTCCAGTCACGTAACTTCCCTTACCAGACATGCGGGTTGGGAAGACAAAGATATGGCCGCCAGTACACCATCAGATCAGACATATCCCTACCCCGAGTGACTTTCTCGTCTGATGCTAGGCAAGGAGCCACCAGCTGGGCCGGTAGTCCGCCAACATCACCGGTCCCTAACCGGTTAATGAACAGCTTCACCCCAACCCCTAACAGTCAGGGAGTGAGAATCGCAAGTTCCTCAGACAGTGGCGGCTCCATGCTAGGAGTGACATTCCCGCAGCTTGTGGAAGCTATAACTACATCCGCTCAAGCTCAAAATTACAGGAAGTTGAAGGCGTTTTCAGGAATAGTTCCTGTCCCTGCAGGCGAGGAAAGCATCGAGTCTTGGAAGGAACACACCCTCAAGGTGATCGATGAATGGCCCTGCTCTGAAACGGTAAGACGTCAGAGAATCCTGGAAAGCCTCCGACCCCCGGCAGCCACCATGGTCAGTGCACAGCGCGACCAAGACCCTGATCTCTCTGCTCATCAGATGGTAGACATGTTAGTCCAGATCTATGGCAAAGATGAAGAGGAGAGTGAGCTGTGGTTCCAATATTACGGTCTCAGACAGAAGGAGAAGGAAGACCTGTCAGACTTCCTTCAATGAATCCAGCTGGTCCTGTGGAAATTGCGAACTTGCGGCCCCATTCTAGCCTCAAGTATGGGAAAGAGCTATGTCACTATCCTGTAGGGACCCTACCTGCCCTGGCTCTGTGCCCACCTGTAGCTGCTCTGCTATACTCCTGACTCTCCTCACTGGCTGCCTATCTACCCACAGCCCCTCCTTTGGGAACCCTGGGGAATCTGTCAGAGGGGTCACTCCTGGCCAGTCAGAACAAGGGACCTTCTGCCTACCTAGCCCATCCCTAGCTTCTGCCAGCTGCCTAACACCCCACTGACCTATCTCCCCCTGCTCCACGGTGTCTCCCTGCCTAGCCTCCCCTAGGCCCAGCACCTCAGCCCCTGCTGATGACTCCTGCTGCTTACCTCCCTGCAGCTCACCTGCACTCCTCTCTCCCCTGGGCAATTTTAACCCAGACACTGGAACTACCTGAGTGCACCTACCTCCCTGACCTTGTCTCCCCCTTACCAGGGATGAGCTATGGGGCATCTCTCCAGATGCAACCGCCTTAGCTTTTGGCTGGCAAGTATTCCTGGGGTGGCACAAGCTTGCCACTGCCCCGGATACCCCCAGCCCATAGCCAGGCTGCAACAGGGGGTTGCTGATCTGAGACACCCCCTGAGGCTCTGCCAGGGTAATGGGAAATTCTAGCTGCCATACCTGCTGTTGTCCCTCCCCGGCTACCACTAGCCCTTCTTCTCCCACTGAGATCTGATGCTGGCTACCTACCTGCAGCCTCCTCTCACTCCGCTTCTCCCTAGCTAATCCTAACCTGGATCCTAGGGACACCTGAGTGAGGCCATCTCCCTGACACTGTCTCCCCATTACCGGGGATGAGCTCAGGGTTGCTGGTGCAGATGCACCCACCTTAGCTCCTGGCTGGCAGGTAATCTGGGGGTGATCTAACTTTGCCACAACCCCTGATACCTCCATCCCATAGCAAGGCTGCAACAGTGGGGCTCTTAACCGAGAGTCCCCTTGCTGCTCTGCCAGGGCAATGTTGAAATCTGGCTGGCTCACTTGCTGCCTTCCCTCCCCGGTTCCCACTGGCCCACCCAACCCTCTCCGAGGCAATCCTACCCTAGAGCTGGGTGCTAACGGGGCTAGCCCCTCTCCCTGAAGCTGTGCCCCCATTACCGGAGGTGAGCTCAGGGTTGCTGGTGCAGATGCACCCACCTTAGCTTCTGGCCGGCAGGTAATCTGGGGCTGGTCTAACTTTACCACTACCCCTGAAATCTGGGGGTGGTCTAACTTTGCCACAACCCCTGATACCTCCGGCCCATTGCCAGGCTGCAACAGTGGGGCTCTTAACCGAAAGACCCCTTGCTGCTCCGCCAGGGTAATGGGGAAGTCAAGCTGCCCTACAAGCTGCCCTTCCTTCCCCTCCCCGGTACCCCTATCTCCTGCCACCACCAGTCACCCGTATAGTGAAACAACAGGGTACAGTCATAGGGAAAAATAAGTCAGAGTCAGTCTGCGACTTGGTCTGGCTTACCTTGCTGGTCCCCGCAGAGACCGCCGCCTTCGTTGGTCCCAATTGCAGGGGGACTGGAGTGGCCACCGCCGGCACCATCTAGGCTGGGCAGCAACGGGCCGCTGCCGCGACATCGCCCGGGTTGGGTACAGGTACAACGGTGCAGGACAAGGGTCCCAGGTCTTTGTGGAGGAACACAGCTCCATGCAAACTGGGTAAAATAACCCCCTCTCGCAAACCCTGTCTCTCCCCCCAAATAAAATTGCCGCCGGCAGGATGCCGGAGTGGCGGCTTCTTCTCCGCCACCGCCGCCGGTTCTCCGCCGGGATCAGGTGGATGGCCGCTGCTCTCCGCCGCTGTTGCTGATGCAGCCCGTCCAGGTTCTCCAGGAGACGTCCCGAGGAGGGTTGTCACCCTGGCTGGGCGGGAGCCATCAGAGGATGCCGCTAACTGGGTCATCTTTTCCGCAGCTCGTGAGCGCTGGCCCTGAGGGGATTCTTCGACCGACCGCGCACGGTCAGGGCACCGGGCATTATTGTGGCCCATTTGTTGGCAGTGTCGCAACGGCTGCCGGTTCTTCTCCGCCGTCGGTGGACTAACCCCAGCAAGGGGCAACGGAGTCCAGAGCGGAGTTGCTTGAGCGCCGGGCTATGGGAGGGGATAAGCGGGTCGGTGTGGTACCGACGCCAGGACCTGGGTCCACTTCGCCGGGAACCACGTCTTGCCCAACGCACACACCAGTGCTAGCTCTTTCAGGGAAAATGAACGGGCCGCCGCAACGGCCGTTACCTCTCCTGGTGCAAGACTTCTGTGGTCTCCGAGACCACCCGCTCCCTTCACAAGTCTCTGCCGTCCTGGAGCTGGGTCCATTCTCTGCTCTCCGGGCGGTTTGATGGTTACAGCAGCTGCAGCTGTGGATCTTTGCTCAGCCTGCCGGCTTTCATGCTCACCGATTGCTGCCTCTCTCTCAGCCTTGCTGGCTGCTGGTCCCCGCGCCGACTTGATGCACTCCTCCGGTCTCGGTGCCCGGCTCCAGTCAGACGGATGGCCGGCACTTTGGTTCTGGAGGCAATGCTTCTCACAAGTAGGGGAACAGTGAGGAGGTGCCATATCTTGTGTTATATGTTGTACACTGTGTTCAATATCTTTAGTCCCAGGAACTTGCAATTACCATCAGGTTCCCACTATATTACAGTATCCCGCAGAACACTAGTAATACAGGTCCAGTTCAATCCCACCGCTTGCCACCAGTTTTATTAATAAGCCTGTGACGGGAGCATTGTGACAGGCTATTAATAATACACAAAAAATATATCTACTATATATATAACTGGGTTGAACTTGGACGAGACTTAGATATGATAAAATATAATTTATTCCTTGATAAAGGTGAACACACAAAATATACAAATAACAGGCAAAATATGGACACTTACTTTAAATGGAAATGATGAAACAGTCATATCTGGACTGGCAGTTCATACAGCAATCTTCATAATCATCAAGACACCAAAGACATGAAAGACAATACATGAAGACACTTGAGTAAGGGCTGACTCTGACTTAAATACCATGTCAAACTCATCTCTTAACCCTAGATGCCGAAAAGGCTAGCAAAAAGTCTTTTTAGCTCTTTGAAGCCGCTTTTGGCTTCCATTGAAGTGTGAAGTATCACATTAAAAAAAACATTCAGTTTCTTGGTTCCTGCCTCCAACATAAACAATTAGGCAATTTAGCCTTTGATCACCAGGCTATGTAAATTCTAGCAAGATGTCCTTCCTGCTCATTATCATAACAGAGGGAGTCTGCAGTTTCCAGAACAAACCAAAATTCGTTATACACTGTAAATAACTTCAGAACTTCAGTTCATTAGTACTCACTGGCACGCGAGCCATATTAATACATTTCGTCACACATGACGCTCCCAATGAGACTAAATATTACCATGTAGTACTAAAATTAAGAGAGATATTAATATCTGGCTCTTAGTATCTGTTAGATATCAAGTGTTTAGAATCATTAGTTGGGGCTAAGTCCCACGAATACACCTATGTAACTCTTAGCACGTTCAGCCAAGGACATCTCATAATATTCTTATATATAATAAGGTCACTCATTCTGTAGCCCCACTCCTAAATCAGAGGCGTTTGGGCCAGTCTACCACATGGCAGGATACTATGGTTTGTAAGTGTGAGTTATAACGCTCACCCCCCACTCTAGCTTTCTGCAAACAGGTAGAGTGGCTGGGCCTTTGATCAGGGCTGTTTCCTAACCATTTGGTAGCTCCCCTGACCATTTGCATTTAGTAGGCAGGCATCTTTGAGGGTAATTTAAACAAAGGGCTTGAATCACTGTTTTAACATTAACCCTTTCCCTCCCGCAGCAGCCCTAGTGTATGTGTGGGTGCAAACACTAGGATAACACAATACATTTACACAGGGGAATATACATTTTCATGTTATAACAAGGGTTAAATCACATTTCTGGACCTCAGCCCAGTTAACCCCTTGTCTCCCTGGTGAGGTTAGAGGGTGGCCAATTGGGGTGTAACCCCTTTAATCCCGGGCCAAATCCTCTCGATCGTCACAGGGCTGACATGGGCCATGCAGCCGGGGTGGATTGGCTGCGAGCCCCCTCGATGATGAGCACACCGGCAGCATCCAGCGAGTCACTACCCACATCAGGGGTGTCAATTGTGATGTCCACTCCAGCTCCTTCTCCTCTATCCTCTGGGGAGTCGCCCATGCCAGCTCCAGTGGCATGAGTCAGGCGTGGCGGGTCTTGTACCATTGGGCCTAGTGAGCCTGGCATTACGGCTCCAAAAAAGAGGAGATTACTTTACATATAGTTTTTTTTATTGTAGTAGTTTTTATTATGTCTTTAAGCTTTTTGTTTTTTCAACACAGTGTAGTATCTGGGTTTGATTACAAGTTTTGTTCCCAATTTCTGTCTCTTGGTATAATATGTAGACCCATTTTTGTTCACCCAAGCTTAATACAGTCAAGATTATCTACCACATTGACTTGTCAGGGAGAAGGTGTGGCTGAGTGAGTAAAGACACTGACTGGTACTGAGTTTGAGGCAGGGCAACCTGGTTCAATTCCCAGTGTCGGCTCCTTGTGACCTTGGACAAGTCACTTTATCTCTCTGTACCTTTAACTAGGCACCAAAAACATAGATCGTGAGCTCCACGGGGCAGGGACAATAGTCATGTTTGAAAGTCAAAAAGTAGAGGGGTTACACCTATTTAAAAAAAAAATAGCTTGGAATGCTCCTTTAACTAGGCAATAAAAACCGTGTTAAACAATCTTTCACATCTGCCTACTGAACAATTGAACCAAGAAGATTGCGCATCAAACAATTTATTATGCTACTAATATATGTATTCTTTTTTTTATCACATTATCAGCGTAAAGAGAAGCCTGCAGTGAATTGACAGTTGAAGTAATCTATGAATTAGCAAGCTGTTCGTGAAAAAATTATGGTGGTTATTTGTAAACCGAATTAAAAAAGTACCTTTACATCTCTTTCATAATACGGTATGCAATGAGCGTTAAAGAGGGAACAGTTAATGTTTTTTTTTACAAAACCACTTCTGCTTATGCACATGAATATTTCCTTAATAATGTTTCTTCAAAATCACTCTGCACAGTGAATGCTATGCAATATATTTGTGCTGTGACTGTGTTACATTGGGGAATAGTTGTTTTCATACAACCCAATATTGTTATGTAGCTTTGATTTTGTTGTATGGGGTGGCAAGCAATGGACTATTGAAGTATGTGTAAAACTAATCCTACTTTGCTATCAACATTCACTGTACAGAATTGGAAACACGGACATGCTTTTATGTTCAAGGGCACATGTTGCTTCATTTGCCATTAACCTACAATATGTCAATTGTTTTCATACTGTACTGTGTCAGGAGTCAAGTTACTCTCTATTTTTAGACTAAGTACACAGAACAAAATAACAAACATAAACTACTTCGCACTCAGTCTTTAAAAAATCAGCCTTTATGAATCTCACTGAAAATATGGTGAGGGAGTGTCATTTATGTTTTAACAGTTTACGTATGTAATGAACCCAATATTTTTGATTTAAGGCTGCATTTGTTTATATTGCACATATTTCTGAAGAAAATCTACAGTCCCAGGTCTGTCTTGTTCTCATTACCAATACCGGAGGTTCACCTTCTCTTCAAGTGGCCCATGAATTCCACTTGGATAGAATAAAAATAACCATTAGTGATGTCACTGCTGCAGGGGTTGGCACCCTGGACACATCAGGCTATTCTCTATCGGAATCAGACATTTGGTTGCGCCCGTCTCACTGTGACCAAGTATCTGCTGCGTTCGGCTACGGATGGACCCTCTGCCATTGGACACTTTGCCAAGGTAGGTTAATTTAAGGGTTCATTTAGTGGTTAGGGGTTGGGTTTTTAGGGTAGGGGTTTAGGGCAAGGGGTTTTAGAGTAATAGGGTTAAGGTTTTTATTGTAAGGGGTAGCATTAGTATTAGGGGACTTTAGGGTAAGGGATAAGGTTAGGGACTTACATTGGCGGCGAAGTGGGTGGTGGAGAGATGTCCCTGTGACGAGGTGAGTAGCGGCTAAATGCCGGTGGAGATTTGGTCACTGCAAAATCAGTCATAGACCGATTCTCTATAGCCTGATTCAGTCCAAGCCCTTGGAAAACAAATGTAGTGTGGATGATATATTATTATTCGTATTATTTGTAATAACTTTCTTTTATTTCACATTTTGTTTTTAAATGTATGACAGATACAGAAAAGGAAAGTGAAGGGGTACACAGGCATCCTATAAGTTGCACCTTCTTATATTTATGGAGAGAGTTTCTTACAAAACGATGTATTTTTTCCATGAACGTAACATGCCAAATACCTCCGTCCGTCCTGTCCACCGCACACATAAACTCTGCTCTCCAACTTTATTTTTCAGTTTCTTCTAGAACAGTGTCTGTTCATCTCCTCCTTAAATCCCTCTCTTGGCTTCCCCTCAATCCACTCTAACCTTGTGGTGAGGAGATTTTGTAGGTTTCATTTAGATGAGTAGGATTAGATACTCGTTATGAGGTTTTAGTAGCTGTTTCTTTAATAATCATATTGATTGATGTTTTGCATATTGAGTTCCAGATACTGTATCTTCCCAATGCTTCAAGATCGGCATCTCACCCAAGTCAGACTCGTATTGTTTCATGTAATTGTGCCTAATAGTCTTCTCATCAAGAATAATGTATTCATACAGTACTGATATTAAGCTTTTAGTCAAGATATTAAGCTTTTAGTTTCTTATAACCATTCTAATTAAGGCGAAGAGTAGAAGCGAGATTTGGTGTTCCTCAGGGCTCTGTTTTGAGTCCTCTCCTTTACACACTATTTCTTGGTGACCTCATCAACTCCTTTGGCTTTAAGTATCCCTTATTTGCAGATGATACACATATATGTATCCACCACTAACGACATACCTGCAATCCAGTTCCAAGTCTCCAATGAACTCTTGCCTTCATCCTCCTGGTTGGTGCTCTGCTGCCACAAACTTAATATGTCTAAAACGGAATTCCTGATATTTCTTCCTATCCTTGTCCCAACATCACCTCTATACAGTACTTTACAGTAAACTGCACCACCATCTATTCTGTCTCCAAAGCATGTTGCATAGGTGTGACATTTGCCTCCTACCTCTCCTCCACCCACATTCATGCTCTGGCTAAAACGTGTTGCTTCCTCATCCGTAACATGGTCAAGATCCACCTTTTCCATTGCCAGTCCACTGCTAAAACTCTGGTGCATTGCCTGACTGTTTAGATTATTATTACTTACTACTAAGGCTACGGCCCCAGTCACTGCGTGCACGGGCGCATTGGAGCACGTGGCGGGTGCGTGCACCAGTTTCAGTCGTAATCTGTGGTCTTCCTCTGCGCATCCAGAGAAGAGCAGGAGATCGCGACTGCCGCCATGACATAGGCAGCGCTCAGCCGCCGCATCAAAATACAAATTTCTTGTCTTTTGGCAAAGGTGGTCGCACATCACGCTTTCTGCAAGCGTGCGCAGGCAGTGACGGGGCTGGCCCCATAAAGGGCTGTATCTTGTTCGTGCCGTGAATGCTGTAGAGCTTGCAGCCACGAGCAGTGGGGACGAGGCATAACACATTTCCCTGCCTCTCAACTTTGCAATCTTTCCAAAATTCAACAACTAGAATCATCTCACTTTCTCCCAGAACAGTGTCTGCTCTTCTCCTTAAATCCCTCTCCTGTCTTCCCATCAACTTTTGGATCACCTACAAAGTTCCCCTTTTTAGCTTTAAGGTAAGCACTTTTCTGCTTCTCCCTACATATCTACTTTAATTTCTCGCAAGTCGCTATGCCCCCGCACGTCTCCTGTGCTCTACTCTGCTCATATTTGTCTCCTTTCCAACCCTTCCACCTCTGCTGGTGTCTCTTGTCTCAAACCTTTTTCCCTGACTGCCCTGCCTGGTGCTTTTTAATTGGGATATAGTAAAATAGGAAAGATGAACTTATCATGTGTGCCAACGGATAATTATGGAGTGCCTCGATAGCTAGGAGGAAGTCACCTTCCATTCTTAAAGCTGTTAAGGTATTGAACATATACAGTAGGGCCAATTTACTATGTTGAATGCTTTTTAAAATCATTGTTGGGGTATTTGAGGATTTATCTGTTTGGATCACATTTATCACTCCCCTGGTATTGTCTGGTGTTGGTCTATAAGAACTAAACCCTACCCAAACAGGATGTATTCATTTTTGTTGATTAGAGTTATTGGGCTATAATTATGGACATTATATTTTTACCTTTTCCCTGCGAGAGGGGCCTGCAACATATCAGAGCAATGCTTTGCAGACCTCTCTGCCAGCGAAAGGGTTAAAGAATCATATGTTAACAAAATAAACCTTGTTTTGTATAAAGTAGACAGGCCTGGGTCACCAAATCATCTCCTTGTTTTCACAATAGTGGACAGGCCTCAGTCACCACATGGTCTCCTTGTTTTGGAGAAAGCAGACAGGCCTCAATCACCACATGGTCTGATTGTTTTGGAGAAAGTAGACAAGCCTTTGGTCACCACATGGTCTCCTTGCTCTGGATAAATTAGACACCTGGGTCACCTCATGGTATCCTTGTTTTGGAGAAAGTAGACAGGCCTTTGGTCGCCACATGGTCTCCTTGTTTTGGGGAACGTAGACAGGCCTCGGTCACCACATGGTCCCCTTGTTTTGGAGAAAGTAGACAGGCCTGGGTCACCAAAAGGTCTTCTTATTTTGGAGAAAGTAGACAGGCCTGGGTCACCTCATGGTCTCCTTGTTTTGGAGAAAGTAGATAGGCCTCGGTCACCACATGGTCTCCTTGTTTTGAAGAAATTAGACAGCCCTAGGTCACCACATGTTCTCCTTGTTTTGGACAAAGTAGAGAGACCTTGGTCACCACATGGTCTCCTTGTTTTGTAGAAAGTAGACAGGTCTGGGTCACCTCATGGTCTCCTTGTTTTCGAGAAAGTAGACAGGCCTCGGTCACCACATGGTCTCCTTGTTTTGAAGAAATTAGACAGCCCTAGGTCACCATAAGTTCTCCTTGTTTTGGAGAAAGTAGACAGGCCTCGGTCACCACATGGTCTCCTTGTGTTGGAGAAAGTGGACAGCCTGGGTCACCACATGGTCTCCTTGTGTTGGAGAAAGTGGACAGGCCTGGGTCACCACATGTAGGGTGACCAAATTTTCAAAATGAAAAAACGGAGATACAGTATGAAAAAATTATTTCTAAAACAAATATTATAATGGTATATGTCTAATAGCTTCCCCATTTATGCTGTATTATTGATTTATTTCTGTCCCTCTCTCTTCTTCCCTATGCCTTCTTTCTCTCTCCCCTCTCTCTTCTCACTCTCCCCCCTGTCTTCTCCATTTCCCCTCTATCTTCTCCTTCTCCCCTGTCTCTTCTCCCGCTCTTTTCTCCTTCTCTATGTCTTCTTCTCCTCTTTCTCCTCCCTTCTCTCTCTTCTCCCCCATCTCTCACCTCCCTCTCCACTCTCTCTTTTCCCTCTCCCCTCTCTCTTCTCCCTCTCCCCTTTCCCTGTCTCTCTTTATCTCCCCTCCCCTCTCTCTTCTCCTTCTGCCCTCTCTTCTCCTTATCCCCTCTCTCTTCTCCTTCTCCCCTCTCTTCTCCTTCTCTTCTCCCTCTCTCCCTCCCATCTCTCTTCTCCTACTTCCCTCTATTCTCCCTCTTCCTTCTGTCTTCCTACTTTCCCCTATCTTTCCCCTCCTCTACACTCTCTTCTCCTTCTCCCCTCTCTGTCTTCGCCCTCTCCCTTTCCCCCTTTCTCTTCTCCCTCTCCCACACTCTTTTCTCCCTCTCCCCTTTCCCTGTCTCTCTTCTACCTCTCCTGTCTCTCCTTATCTCCCCCCTCGCTTCTCCTTCTCCCCTCTGTCTGTCTGTCTCTCTCTCTCTTCTCCCTCTTCCCTCTGTCTTCCCCCTTTCCCCTATCTTTCCCCTCCCCTCTCTCTCTCCTCTCTTCTCCCTCTACACTCTCTTCTCCTCCCTCTCTCTCTCTTCTCCTTCTCCCCTCTCTCTATTCTCCTCTCCCCTCGCTCTCTTCTCCCTCTTCCCTCCCTCTCCCATCTCTCTTCTCACTCTTCCCTGTTTCTCTTCTCCCTCTTCCCTGTCCCTATTTATCTCCCCCTCCCCTCTCTTCCCTTCTCTCTCCTCCCTCTCCCACTTCTCCCTCCCCCTCTTTTCCCTCTTCTCCGTCCTTCCCCTTTCTCCTCTTCCCTCTCTCTCTTCTCCCTCTCATCATTCTTCCCCTCTTCTCTCCCCTGTACCTTACACGCGCGCGCACATGCACACACTCTTACCCACATACACACTCTTACCCGCATACACACACTCTTACCCGCATACACACACTCTTACCCGCATACACACACTCTTACCCGCATACACTTGCACACACTCTTACCCGCATACACTTGCACACACTCTTATCCACATACACACTCTTACCCACATACACTTGCAGACACTCTTATTCACGCACACACTTTTAGGCTGTAACAATCAATGTTATTCGATGCACATGGCCACACCGTGTGTGCGTGTGCATGCACGTGCACATGCACGTACGCTTAGTAATGCTCAGCGCTTGGGGAGACAGTGAAAATTGATTTTCCAAGAGCGCTTAAGGTTCACATTACCCTTCAACAATGAATCAGCACCAGTCAGTGCGCACACACACACACCCCGATCCAAGCAATGACACGCCCCCTCCCTTACGCGCCACGCTATCCCCCGGCCCCCCGCTCGCGCTCGCAAATTGCTGCAGGACAGGCTAGTGCTCATGCTCAGAGAGTTGGTGACGTCATGGCTCTCAAGCATGAGTGCACGTTGTTGCACTGTGGCCGCAGCCTTGCCCACATACACTTACACACGCTCTTACCCACATACACTTACACACACTCTTACCCACATACACTTACACACACTCTTACCCACATACACTTACACAGACTCTTACCCACATACACTTACACACACTCTTACCCACATACACTTACACACACTCTTACCCACATACACTTACACACACTCTTACCCACATACACTTACACACACTCTTACCCACATACCCACATACACTTGCACACACTCTTACCCACATACACTTACACACACTCTTACCCACATACCCTTACACACACTCTTACCGACCCACACACGCTTACACACACTCCTATCCACATACGCTTACACACACACCCACACACACACTCTTACCAACCCACATACGCTCCTATCCTCACACACTTACACACACTCTTACCCACATACACTTACACACACTCTTACCCACATACACTTACACACGCTCTTACCCACATACACTTACACACACTCTTACCCATATACACTTACACACACTCTTACCCACATACACTTACACACACTCTTACCCACATACCCACATACACTTGCACACACTCTTACCCACATACACTTACACACACTCTTACCCACATACCCTTACACACACTCTTACCGACCCACACACGCTTACACACACTCCTATCCACATACGCTTACACACACACCCACACACACACTCTTACCAACTCACATACGCTCCTATCCTCACACAGTTACACACACTCTTACCCACATACACTTACACACACTCTTACCAACCCTCACACGCTTACACACTCTCTTACCCACATACACTTACACATGCTCTTACCAACATACACTTACACACGCTGCTCTTACCCACATACACTTACACATGCTGTTACCCACATACACTTACCCACGCTGCTCTTACCCACATACCCACATACCCTTACACACACTCTTACCGACCCCCACACGCTTACACACACTCCTATCCACATACACTTACACACACTCTTACCCACGTACACTTGCACACACTTACACACCCACACACATGCTTACACACACTCTTACCCACATTCCCACATACACTTACACACACTCTTACCCACATACAAACACACACACTTACCCACATACAAACACACACACACACACTTACCCACCCATGTCTGGTATGGTCACCCTAGTCACATGGTCTCCTTGTTTTGGAGAAAGAAGACAGACCTGGGTCACCTCATGCTGTCCTTTATCATAATCTGTTACAGACATGCAGGCTTGAGTGGACTGCACCTTTAAACACAGGAATACTGCTAGGGTGGGAATCTTTACAACAATAAAAAAGATTTTTCTTTCCAAGTAATATCAAAATATACTGTAGGTTGCAAATGTAAAATTTGCATGTGTAACATTGCACAGCTCCCACGGTTTGGTTCTGTTTGACAACACAGCTATTGTGTGCTGAGATATTGTTTTAATGATACCAGCTGTTCTATACTTTGTTTCTGCGCTTTGCTTATTTCAAATAAAAGCCCTTATACATCTCTGATGGGGATCTTTTTCATTGATCTATTTATTGGATTTATTTATATATTTATTGGCATTTCAATAAACCGGGATCAGGTTAATCTTGATTTTACCACCGAGAGCCTCAGATGTAGGAGATACAGAGAACACCTTCTGCGCTGAAAGACACATTTAGAGCCCCATTCAAGTCACTTGGCCATGAAGAGCCATATTGACTAAGCGGTGTTACTCCATAAGATACTTTCCATGCCAGAAGACACCTTACAGCCATTTTACTTGGTTTGATGAGCTGAAAAGGATTATATTTAGTAAGCCATGCTGGAAGGTGTCTTATGGAGTAGCATTGCTTGGTAAGCAGTGGCGTAGCTAGACATGGGTGGCCCCGGTGCAAAAAAATTCAGGGCCCCATTAATATTAATATTGTCTCATTTTTTGCTCCCTCCCCCATCCTCTCCCTGATCCTCTCATCATCATCATCACCATCAACCGTTTCCCCCTCTCCCCATCAGCTCCCCCTCTCTCCCAGCTCAGCTCTGTCTCTCTCCCACCTCAGCTCTCTCTCTCCCAGCTCAGCTCAGCTCAGCTCTCTCCCCCCAGCTCAGCTCTCTCCCCCCAGCTCAGCTCTCTCTCCCCCAGCTCAGCTCTCTCTCCCCCAGCTCAGCTCTCTCCCCCCAGCTCAGCTCTCTCCCCCCAGCTCAGCTCTCTCTCCCCCAGCTCAGCTCTCTCTCCCCCAGCTCAGCTCTCTCCCCCCAGCTCAGCTCTCTCCCCCAGCTCAGCTCTCTCTCCCCCAGCTCAGCTCTCTCTCCCCAGCTCAGCTCTCTCCCCCAGCTCAGCTCTCTCTCCCCCAGCTCAGCTCTCTCCCCCCAGCTCAGCTCTCTCTCCCCCAGCTCAGCTCTCTCTCCCCCAGCTCAGCTCTCTCCCCCCAGCTCAGCTCTCTCCCCCAGCTCAGCTCTCTCTCCCCCAGCTCAGCTCTCTCTCCCCAGCTCAGCTCTCTCCCCCAGCTCAGCTCTCTCTCCCCCAGCTCAGCTCTCCCCCCAGCTCAGCTCTCCCCCCCAGCTCAGCTCTCTCTCCAAGCTCAGCTCTCTCTCCCAGCTCAGCTCTTTCTGTCTCTCCTCCAGCTCAGCCCTCTCTCTCTCTACCCCAGCTCAGCTCTCTCTCTCTCTCCCCCAGCTCAGCTCTCTCTCTCCCCCAGCTCAGCTCTCTCTCCTCCAACTCAGCTCTATCTCTCCTCCAACTCAGCTCTCTCTCTCCTCCAACTCAGCTCTCTCTCCCCCAGCTCAGCTCTCTCTCCCCCAGCTCAGCTCTCTCTCCTCCAACTCAGCTCTCTCTCTCCCCCAGCTCAGCTCTCTCTCTCCCCCAGCTCAGCTCTCTCTCTCCCCCAGCTCAGCTCTCTCTCTCCCTCAGCTCAGCTCTCTCTTCCCAACTCAGCTCTCTCTTCCCAACTCAGCTCTCTCTCTCTCTCTTCCCAACTCAGCTCCCCCCCAGGCTCAGCTCTCTCTGTCTCTGCTCCAGCTCTCTCTTTCTCTCTGCTTCAGCTCTCTCTCTGCTTCAGCTCTCTCTCTCTGCTCCAGCTCTCTCTCTCTCTCTCTCTGCTTCAGCTCTCTCTCTCCCTGCTTCAGCTCTCTCGCTCTCTCTGCTTCAGCTCTATCTCTGCTGTAGCTCGCTCTCTCTGCTTCAGCTCGCTCTCTCGCTCTGCTTCAGCTCGCTCTCTCGCTCTGCTTCAGCTCGCTCTCTCGCTCTGCTTCAGCTCGCTCTCTCGCTCTGCTTCAGCTTGCTCTCTCTGCTTCAGCGCGCTCTCTCGCTCTGCTTCAGCGCGCTCTCTCTCTGCTTCAGTGCGCTCTCTCGCTCTGCTTCAGCTCTCTCTCTGCTTCAGCTTGCTCGCACTCTGCTTCAGCTTGCTCTCTCGCTCTGCTTCAGCTTGCTCTCTCGCTCTGCTTCAGCTTGCTCTCTCGCTCTGCTTCAGCTCTCTCTCTCTCTGCTTCAGCTTGCTCTCTCGCCCTGCTTCAGCTCTCTCTCTCTCTCTCCCTCCCTCCTCAGCGCTCTCTCTCTCTCTCCAATGCCTACCTTTGGCGGGAGCAGATGATCAGAGGAGCAGCTGTGGCAGCAGACACCGGAAGTAAGAAAGACTTCCGGGTCAGACTGCTAGAGGGCGCTCCTCCCCTGCCGTCCTGCTCTGACTTTACTGTCAGTATTCTTCTACTGGCATATCCTTTAACAAGGGGCCCGCCGCCGCATACCATCTCTCCCCGCATGTGTCTACAAGGGTGGGAGAATGGGCCCCCCAAGAACACGGGCCCCCCAAGAACACGGGCCCCAAAGAGCGCGAGCCCGCTGGGTTCCCGGGCTATAGCTACGCCCTTGTTGGTAAGTATGTTTCTTGGTTCTCCAATTTGCTACCACTTCTTCAATAAAACAATTACCACAGGCTACAACATCCAGTGTATCCCATATATATTGGTGATAAAAGTTCTTAGAAATCAGGGGGCCTCCCAGTTGCAAAACTAGTTTTTGATTCAATATTCCCCTTGTTTATGAAATGAATAACTTTAAAAAAAAATGAAACAACCCTTAAAATAGTAGAGAACATATTTATGTGGCTAATCGTTTTCACTCTTTCACAGTTTTAACATAAATCTGTGTTTGCTGCTTTTCTTATTCAAAGACAGGTTGAACTTGATGGGCATGTCTTATTTCAACCTTATCTACTATGTAACTATGTTTAATAGGTTAAATGTAGGTGATAGGAGCTCTTTAAATAAGTTACACAAATATTTTTAAATAATTGTCTAAACTTTTATATTTCCACTGTAGCCAAATTCTTTGTAGGGTTTTTACAATACTTATCTACTCTTTACTGTGATAAGACTTTTTGATGTACTGTACCTTGTATCATTATATTTGCAATAGTGTTACTTTGTTCTGTTAAAGATGGTAATTATATAGGCTTCATTAGCCAAAAGTGGAGGCCGATTATCTATTGAGAATTAAATTTCACAGGCTCTAGTGAAAATATACACATTTTCATTTTTGAAAGGACACAAATAACCACATTATGGTAGGTTACATTTTTCTATGGATGATAATTACAGTGACATGGTTTTTAACTATATATATTTACTCTGTCATTTTTTTGTCAGGCTCCGCTTTGTTGAAAAGTGGCAAATGTGAGTTCTACTTTCAGAGATTGTGGTAGCTCTATGATTATCCTCTGGAGGGTTAAGTGAGCAAAGACAAGCTGTACACCTGCATGTTCACTTCAACACTATGATAATGTACTAATACTTTAATGCAGTAGTTCTCAAACTATGATCCTTGTTTGAAACACTGGTGGTTTATGAATACTTTAGACGTGGTCAATAAAGCCTCTGACAATTGACATCAGGCATCTCTCTCCTTCAGAAACTTATAAAGTTCATAAAACATCCATGCCACCGAGGAAGCAAGTTACCATGCAAAATGCGTAGGGCAAGTTGCCGTGCTAGTCACTGTGCTAGACCAACATCCAGATTGGGAATACTGGACAGGGCGGAGACAGCTGGACATCCGTTGCTTTCCCACTCTGCCCCTCTGGGACAATCTATTTGGAGGTGAAGTCACACATGTGACATCATAATTTGCTGCCAGTAAAAAGCATACAATCTAATTACTGAAGACTGAGAGATTGTCCAAGGTCACAAGAAACATAAACGTTCTATTACCACTCCTCTCATTACTGTGCTTACTTAAACATGCACTAGAATAATAATATATACAGTACATAGAACACAGGCGGAAAAATCCCGGGCGCCTGGTTGCCTGAGAGCCAAAAAATTCAATGCTGGCATCTGTGTTGCGGTGTAATGTGAAAAAAACTAGGGCGCTCCCTCTTACACAGACTCCAATAACTGTATAAATAGCAAATGGAAAGAAATAGAAGAGAGTAATAAAATACTAGCCCGAATGTTGGTTGCTGCTCAACCCCTGGAGGATCTTCCCACGATCCTCGTGACACAATAAAAACAGAAAGGGGGGGGGGGGGGGGGCGGGGGTACAAGAAATTACAGATGCACAGTGATAAAAATGCACAATGTAAATGCCAATTGGGCACTGTTCAAGCTCAAATAGCGTCAGAGATGAGAGAGACAATCTCTGGAAGGTGGGGGTAAGTAGAGAAATACTGAAATATAGTGTACTCACATGGCCATGTGTGATACTGGTCACAGAATGGTATATTTGCTTGTGGTGGTGGTTTCTGGCTGTTTGTCCTCTTCAAGCAGTGTTGTATGAGTCTCCCACATCTGGTATCCTCACTCTGCAATGGTCTCCGCACGGATCGAAAGGATGACAGCCACAAGTACAATAAAAATACAGTTTATTGAATTAAAAAATGGGAGTAACAATCACATGTAGAGATGCCTCGGTACATTGAAGTCTTCTCCTGTGCTCCGACACAGTACGCTCCTTCTCCTGCGTCCGGTTGACAGGACTCGACAGCAATCGGAGAAACTACGGCCGCCGTGTCAGGGTCTCCTAGACATTCTGCTCCTAGCCATAGTTCCTTTCCTTGTCCACCGGTTGTGCTGCTGCTTTCTGTCTGCTCTGGGGTTTGTCTGTCTGTCTGCTCTGGGTTTGTCTGTCTGTCTCCTCTTGTTGCTCCTGTTCTCTGTGCTTATTGTTTCTGCTTCCTGTTTGGGTCCTTGCCTTAGCTTTATGTCAGACTCCATGCCATTGCCTATGCTTCTGCCACAGCTTGTTCCTGTATCTGTTCCTGTACCAGTCCTGTTTTGAATTGGAGTTCTGTTCATATTAAAGGCCCTTGCTATTTAACTAGATTGCCCCAGTCTGTTTCTGCTAGCAAGTCCCAGACCTGTCCCTGCTCCGTAGTCTCAGTTCCTGCTCCCCTGCCCAGTTCCTGCTCCCCTGTCCTGCTGCTGCCTTCCTGTTGCTGAACCTCTGCATGTTGCCCACGACGATCCAACTTGACGCTTGCCACCAACCTCAGCTCGTGACCCCAACAATCTTGCCTGCTCCCGCTGTTCCGGCCACCGAGGTCCTATCCGCTCCTGGAGTCTCCCTTGTGACAGGCCGTCAGCAATCAAAACAGCTCCACGTCCTCGCATGATCTACGCGTTTTGTATTAAAAAATGCTTCGTCTGTTTCATGCTTAGGACGTGTGGGACATGGTATATATAGCGCTGTTTATTTATTATTCAAAATGATGACTAATGTTGTTTGTGAAGTATATGTGACATGAGCTTTCTGTTTAACACTCATGACTTGAAATGAGCTCAAATCATAGTTGGTCACACATAATAATGACCTTTTGATGCAGCTTATCTACTCCAATGAAAATTGTGTTTACCAACTAATGTTCTAAATATATGATAGTGTGCACACAGTCTAAGTAATATATTAGACTACTGAATTGCCCTGTCATGTCCATTGGGTACGAATAATAAGAATTAAACACATTGCTTAAAAATAGTAGATGACTAAGCATGTATAACACATTGGTATACATATGTGATAATTATCTCATGACCATATACAAAATATCCCTAATTGACCACTTACAATACTTGGATGCCCTAAAGTATATAGTAACCACAAGCTCATTATAGCCATACATAGTTATTTGACATGGATAGTCTTAAAAATGATATGAAAAGTACGCAGATATAACAATAGATCCAACCGCTAGTACAATGCTATTGAAGCATAGTTAAAAACACTAAAATATAGTCTAGATGCTTGTGTAAGGTTGGAATTACTAAACAGTAGATCCAACCATTCAGCAATAAGATGTAGCCAGGTCCCCCGTGGTATAGTTGCCCCCCCCTTCTGCCAGCGCGAGCAGCATGTACCTGGGAGTTGCGGCCGGTTGCCGGGAACGCGAGCGGAGCGGTTGCTAGGCACGCAGCGGGCCGGTTGCCGGGGACGCGATCGGGCCGTTACTAAGGCCGCGGTCGCGTTGCGAGGGTACCAGCGGCTCGGGAAGCAGGGCGCCGCCATGTTCAGCGCTGTTGCGCATGCGCAGGAGGCCAGCTAGCGCGAGAGGCCCCCAAACAGCTCGCGCATGCGCAAGGCGGGAAGGACAGCCCCCAGGGTGCACATGGGCAGAGCCACATGACTCCAGGGAGCCAATAGGGCTGCAGATCTCCCCAGAAGGGAGATAGATACATTTCGCAGGGTTTTGCAGCCACGCAGTAGTCAGGATCCGGACCAGCTAGGGGTAAGAGGTGGATGCAGGGGTCAGTGACCCTCTGCATAAGGCCAGCAGCCCCCAAGGTCCCAGTTAGGTCCTGAGCCACCTAGTAGCTTGTGGAGCTTAGGGACAGGCCCTAGATAGGGACACTGCCCCATTAATTGGTTGCTTAGCCAGGGACACAGTGCTGAATCCGTGCGGCCCTGCAAGGTGGGTTCTGGGCTCAGAACCCCACCAACGACCCTGGGACTAAGGTGATATTATCCGCGCTGGAATTCACCCAATGCGGTGTGGAGGACAACGTCGGATCGGGCGGATCTCCAGTGATATCGCTGTACCCGTGGCTGGAGCCCGGGCAGGTAACCTGCAACTCACGTGCACCAACCAGGCCTATCACCAGACATAGTGGCTGCGCAGTCACACATACACATGCACAGTGGTATTTGACTTTGGGTGTGCGAGACATTTGGGTGGGGGTTACTGGACACGGGGTGGGATCACTCTGTGGGAGGTTAGCGTCCGCCGTGACGCCTAGAGGTGGTAGCGTCCGCCGAGACGCCTAGAGGTGGTAGCGCCCGCCGTGGCGCAGAGTGGTTAGCGTCCGCCGTGGCGCAGAGGGGTTAGCGTCCGCCGTGGCGCATAGTGGTGAGCGTCCTGTGAGACGCCATGTGTGGCTCCTCTAGAGAGGAGTCATGGTTATGTTGATGTGTTATGCTATGCAGTAAAGGCAGTCCTGTTTTATATTTGCTCGCTTTGTGTGGTTGTTTCCTGTGAGGGTCTCCTCCCACTCCGTTGGGATCCCTCCCAGGTGGAGGCGTTGCACCCAGAGATGTATAACATGCATGTACCGAGAAGATGTTGTAAGTGATCACCCCTAGTATAATTACCCCAGGTTCCCCATGGCGGAAGCTCAGCCCTCCTGTGAGCCAACAGATAATGCACCACACCTGAGTAACCTTGTATGTTCCTACACCTCCACAGTATTATCTGCGAGTGGGTGGGGGAAAACCCGTTACAAATACATTGTAAAAACAGTTAAAATGGGATAGAGTATTTGGTAGCCACTAAAAAGTGATTGTCGTTAAATTATCTTAATAACTTGTAAATATTAAATTGTACTATAAAATACAAATGCATACATCCGCGTCGATTGATGTGGTTATTAATTTGAGTGTGCAGTTGTAGAGTCTATAATTAAATGTGACACATGGAACAAAACACTTAAAAAGACTTAGGGGGCTATGCACTAAGCAGCACGTTTTTGCGATCGATTGGGAAAAATTTGCTCTGCCGATAAAAAATGAAGCCAAAAGCGGGATTCGTTAACAAGTTCAGCACATTTTTGTCTGGCCGAGCAAAAATGTGCCCGTTCGCGCAAGCTTTCCCCCCACTCTATCGCGCTTAAACTTTTAAAGCGCGATAGCTGATAGAAAAAAAAGCCGCCTGTAAGAACTGCATGGAGACGCTGCATGCCTGCGGTACCAATCCTATGCCTCCCCCAAAAATACATAAATAAATACTTTTAAATAAATACACCCCCCCGCCCCCTAACACATACAGTACAATAATGGTCAAAATTACTGTTATCCAAATATGGATAATAGTGCATTTGCCCATTTTAAAATACAACATTAAGCAGCATAAATAAAGTAAATAAATCTTGCACTCACCCCTGCCAGGCTGCCACGATGAGGGCCATCCTCATCAACGTCCATGTCCTCCGTTGCTACAAACAATACAGAACAATAAAAAATGACAATCTAATGTCCCCTAACCCCGTAATCACCTAAGTGGTTAGTAACCGCTATAGTAATTGAAGGGTTAGCCCACCCTCCCTCACTACCCACCCGGTAGGCCTAAACACCATCCTTGGGAACAATACCCCCTTCACCCATCCCCGCTACCCACAATTTAAAAAAACACACAAAACAGCCCCACTACCCACTTCCTAGGCCCCCAATAAACCATTACAATATTTTATAAACAACAATACACAACCCACCCACCCTGTGACCCCACATAAAACAATTATTTGTTTATTTTACACACAGGCTTAATACTACAGTCTGACGGGGGTCCCCGGGTGGTCCCCACAGGTGTCCGCAGTGCACCCTGGGGGGTACCCACAGGTGTCTGGGTTCCCTCAGGTGGTCCCAGCTAGGCTCCGTGGCCTCCAGGTGGTCCCCGCGGGTGTATGGGGGCCCTTGGGTGGTTCCCATGGGGGTCTGAAGGCCCTTGCTGGTCCCCCACAGCTGTGGGACCCCCGATTCTTTCCAACGGGGGTCTCCCGCGGGTCCTCAGGTGGTGTCTGTGGGCGTCTAGGGTCCTCGGGTGGGCCCCGTTGGTGTCCGGGGATCCTCGGGTGGTACCGTGGGTCCCCGCTGGCCAATGGAACCAATCCTGTATTTAAAAAAAATAAAACATGTCCTACATTTCAATAATACCCCCCCCCCAACACCAAAACACATACAGTTCAGTAATGTCAAAATAACTATTATCCAGATATTTTTCAATGCGAAACGCATAGATCATGCGAGGACTTGGAGCTGTTTTGATTGCCGACTGCTGCCGTCGTTTATGCAAGTGCTCTAGATCCAGTCCTGTCGACCGGATGCGGGAGAAGGAGCACAGGAGAAGACTTCAGTGTACCGAGGCATCTCTACATGTGATTAATTGTTACTCCCATTTTTTTATTTAATAAACTATATTTTTATTGTACTTGTGGCTGTCATCCTTTCGATCTGTGCGGAGACAATTGCTGAGTGAGGATACCAGGTGTGGGAGACTCACGCAACACTGCTTGAAGAGGACAAACAGCCAGCAACCACCACAACAAGCAAATATACCATTCTGTGACCAGTATCACACAAGGCCACGTGAGTACACTATATTTCAGTATTTCTCCACTTACCCCCACCTTCCAGAGAGTGTTTATCTCATCTCTGATGCTTTTTGAGCTTGAACAGTGCCCAATTGGTATTTACATTGTGCATTTTTATCACTGTGCATCTGTAATTTCTTGTGCCCTCCCCCCCCCTTCTGTTTTTATCTGTGTTGCGGTGCGGACTAAGCAGGATATGTTGCACTGTTGTCGGTCGCGACGGTGACCCACAGATCAGTCAGCATTGCATTGCTTAGTACAGTGGGGGGGGGGAGGGGAGTGAGGCACAAGCGGGGTAGGGGGAAGCTGGGCATGAGGGAGGAAAAGAAAGGGGGAGCGAGGAGTGAAGAGCAGTGGGAGCGAGGCACAAGTGGGAGGGGAGTGAGGCGCGAAATGGGAAGAGCAGGGTTAGTGAAGTGGGAGAGCAGGAGGGGAGTGAGGCTGGTGGTGGCAGAGTATTATGTGCCCACCCCGAATCTCATTTTTCACATTGCAGGTAACTTGTGGCAGGAAGGGAGGGGGGAGTTTGCATGAGTGACTGTCAGTGTGGGTGTCTGTCAGTGTGTGAGTATCTGTCAGTGTCTCTGTCAGTGTGAGTGTGTGAGTATCTGAAGTCTGTAATTGTGAATCTGTGTGCCTGTCAGTGTGAGTTTGTGTGTGTCAGTGTGAATGTGTGTCTGTGACACACACTCTCAAACACAGAGCCGACAATGGAGGGAGCGGTGGGAGAATGCAGTCACAGCAAACCCCACTCCCTTCTTTACCACACTGGCTCATAAAAATTCAGGCTGGCTCTTACATTTTTTATATTTTTGTCCACCACTACAAAAACATATCATGCAGGACATGCACCCATAATTATAGCTCTTGCCCGTGTTTCTGTTCAAACCTTTGTTTCTACAGACTTAAAGCTGTCAGGACTTCAGGTACAGGTTGGACCTCAATGGCCGGAACAGCAGGGAGCAGGCCAGGCTTAGTCGGGTCACAAGCAGGGGTCCAGGGCCGTCAGCAAGAATCATAGTCGGGGTCACAGGCAGAGGTCGGCAGATGGGAATCCACAGAAACAGGGATAGAGGCTATGGCAGGGACAGAGACAATGGCAGGGACAGAGACTATGGCAGGGACAGAGATTATGGCAGGGACAGGGCAAGGAACAGACAGGGAACAAGCCTATCTGTGCACTTGGTTGCAGGAGATTGGGAAGGCGATGTGGGAGCATGTCGGGAGTGTGACGAACGTGTCACAAACGCATCACGAAGCTAGTTCGCCCTCATTGGCTGAATCAGCTCACGTGAAGCAGACGTCACGCGACTGCAGCCTGAAAAGACAAATTGACTTGTTTCACCAAACTGCAGCAGCGTCAACGCGCTACATCACCACCAGTACTATGCTACCTTCAATGGAGAAGCATAGAAGAGTCCCGATGTTTGTGCGCATGCAAGCGCGTGCATGTAACGATGCCCCCACAATGAGCGCCCTCACTTTGATAAAAACTGCGTGGCACTCGGAACGTTGGTTGCTTAGCTGTAATAAATCACCTTTTTGCAAAGTCTGTGTGCCTGCATCATCTTCCTTATCACCCACCATGAGCGCAGCCATAGTCTTATCTCTATCATGCTATAATAGTATAATAATATAATATATATGTAACGGGTTTTCCCCCCCCCAATCTCACATTGGCCCGGGTACTCTAGCAACCAACCCCGATTACGTGTTCGTGTTTGGTGGTGCACCTGTAGGCAACAGGACTCCTGAGTCTCCCGCTTGATGGTATAAGGGGATGTCATCAGGACAGGTAGCTGAGGTAGTGGGTGCGAGTTCAACTTACATCATGTGCAGCGCCTCCACCTCATCAGGGTCTATGCTTCCGCAGGGAGATGGTCCTGGTGAGGAACTCCTTCTTGGTGGTGACTGCCACTGTTGAGTAATTTTACACTCACACAGTGGGGGTTTCGTTAACAAGGTCATCTTTATTGCAGATTGGGATGTAGCAGACTGCCCCATGTAGCTGCCGGCTCTAGCCACACATCTCTCCGTGCTGTCCCTTTGCCAAGTATGCCCTCCCAAATTGAAGTGGGATTCCCTCTTCTCCTAGGGAGATCCTCTCTGTGCCAGGTCCCTGGACACAGAGTGGCATAGAGAGGCCGATTGGTCAACCTGGACCGCTAGTTACTGCACTAGGGTCACAAAGTGTTCCTGCAATCCCTTATGCAGGAAAATACAACTTCCCAACAACTTCCCACAGCTGCTGGAACCACACACTAACTAACTGTGTTGTGCCTTATATACTTCAGGAGGCAGGTGCATCCCTGATGTCACTATCCAGGGACTCAGAGCATACAGCCACTCCCCTCCATACATAGGGCACCTCACCATGGTGTGAGGGAAAACCTCCATAACTACTGCTGGCATACCTGTACTTACCAGGACTTACTGCCAACAGAGAGGAAAGTAGTATACCATTATTATGCATGGCTATATACTCCCCCTGGTGAATCCCCACCGTCCTGTCTGGGGCCAAAATTTGGTGTACCTTGCTCCAGGAAACACTGTAAAAGAACATACAAATTAAGCGTCAAACATTATCACCTTTACATAATAATGCAAGAACCTTCCACTCACTGACCAGCAGGGAGTGTTAAAGAGAAGGGCAGACCACTCTTTGACGGGACCTAATAATAGTGTCGAGGGTCTGGTTTCTTCACCTCCCGCCCCGCTGCATCGGTGACTGTCACGCTATACTCTCGGGGCAGGCCTCGCTCATTACAATACACCACTTTGTGCATATAAATGCTGCGCCTGATTTTCCAAACCCTCATTAATTGGGAAACCCTCTGCTCAGCCTGAACGCCCTTAATGGCTCCTCCCTTATTGACGATATAATATTCTATGTCATTACGAAGCCACCTCTCTCGATTGTCCTCTATCTCCCTCATCAGAGGTTCGGGGACATATGGGTACTCAAGCCCATGAGACCGTTTATACTTGGCTGTAATGGCCCGTTCAGCTCGGCAGGCCCGGGTTAATTTAGTTTGCCCAGCCTTTCCCGGTAACACCCATGACAGGGGCTCATCTGACTCCCCCGGATCATCTAACCCTTCAGATCCCTTTGGGGTAATAAGACCCCCTTGAATTCGGTCCCACCTTACTCGCAGCTCTTTGAGGTATGCCTCATCGTTGAAATCCCCGGGAGCCCACCAATGGTCAACTACCCCATCCCTTTCTAGAATGAAACGGGTGCGGTCTATCCAGGCGACATAACCCTCATATAGTGGTGCCCACCATCGAGTTTCCCGTACCTCCTCCGAGTTGGATTCTAGTGGCTCTTCCTCTTCAGGCCCGCCCGATGATACCCCTGAAGTACCCTCAGATTGCGTAACCTTTCCCCGACGCTGTGACCAGTGTCCACCCGTGATTCCCAACACACTAGCACAATCACTGGGCACCGACCCTCGTTGGGAAATCCTCCCTCCACCCTCCGATCCATCATCCGAAGTTCCCCAGTCCAGGCTTCCAGTCCGTTCCTCGGTAGGACCCCGGGAATCCCCTGACATCCCCAGGCTAGAGGTAGACCCGAATGAACAGGTGACAGGGACAGGGGATTTAATAGGGCCTTGGGGCTAACTTTGGGGATGGACGGGGTTGGGGGACGGGGCCGGACGGTAGGTATCGGTAGGGTTACGGCCTGCTCCTCAGCAATACCTGACTCGCTTCCGCCACAAAGTCCGTTCTTTCCTCCGGCAGCTGAGCTTCTCAGTCTCCGGCTCGAGCGCCCACTCCGTCTGTCAGTAGGGGATCGACTTCCACTGCTCGACCGCAGAGGCGCGATCACCTCCCACTCAATGCCGCCCTTGTCGTCCGGAATCTCCTCCGTACACGCACGTGCTTCGACGCCATCTTGGGTTTGGTCCCCAATCGAGACCTCTTCCTCCACGAGGACATCTGGCAACGCCCGTCTGCTACGCGGTCCAGCCTGACCCTGGATCCGTCTTCTTTCACCTCCACCCCCTGGGTCTGCGGCGAGCACTGAGCTAGCCTACTGCTCCGCAGCGTCGGGGTGGATCGACCTCCTTCCAACCCGCTAGTCACCACGGCAGTGGGACTCCGGCGATTGGGTTGTCACGGTACTGGAGACACTCGACTCCGTGTCTCCACACCACGAGGAATAGCATCTCGCCACGGGATACCACTGGTATGGTACTCCGTCAACAAGTCCTGTGCATCTGCCAGCCTGGCACACTCCTCGTCCGAAGACTCTAATTTACAGTTCGGGCGGGGTACTCCAGTAGGGGACCGTCGATGGGCTCCTTTCCGGTCACGTCTCCGATGGCTAGTTTTCTCTGACTTGAGAACCCGGCTTGATTCCTGCTCCACGGGGCCTGCACTCTCACGCCACAGTGCACCCGGAAGCTCCGACGCCGACATCGGGGTAGAATCCTTCACTCCCCCAGCTTGTACCGGCACAAACGTCGTCATGGGCCACATATATTGCAGTCCACAATGAGGGCATCGAGCCTCACTGCCCACAGCTCCGCCCGGCAGTCTGCACTGCAGGCAGAGACAGACCACTGTCTCCACACCCTCTACGCGGATAATCAGGAAGCCTCCTGGAACCGAATAGGGATGGGTAGATATCAAGGGACTCTGATCCACTTTCTCGGAATGTTCAGCCATAGTCACCAACGGAGGCACACTTCTCAGAGGTCTGTATCGATCAATGGCTCTTCGCAACTGAAGGGCAGGGGATGGTTGAACAATCCCTCCCGATACTTCCTCCATCGGCATCCGGTGGAACCGCAGACCACTCCGCCTGGTTGAAACTAGGGGGATGTCTCCCAGACTTGTAGCTTGACCCAGCACAGGTGCAGAGTGAGTCATAGTCCATGAGGGCGCAGCTCCAGCTTTCGCGCCAAACTCCACAGCAGGGTGGAGTTTTCTCGTTGCCGCCAATCCTGGCCAACAATTAGCAAACTGCAGGGTTGCAAGACTTTCTGCAGCTGGCCCACGCGGTGTCCCGGGAACGCGGGAACCGCCATCTTGGTGAGTACTGTCCTTCATATTTGAGGTAGCGTCTGGCTGTTTGTTTATTGGTGTATAACAAAGTCCATTTCGTTCCTCCCATCTCGCAAGGCTGTCATCCTCACTAGTCTCGAGGGTACTTTCCCGAGAACACAGGCAGGACAAACACGGCGCAGCCACGGCTTTCACGCCATTCCATAACAAACACACAAGAGTCTCTCCTGTAGCTTGTTCTTCTTCCTCAGTCCGGCATCCTGGACCTTCTGCTCTTTGCAGATCCTCCATTCTGACGGTTGTTTCTCGATCACTGTATACTGGATTACTGTATATGGAGCTCCGCTCTGCGGGGCAGCTACCACATCAGTACAATAAACATGCCTTGTGCACCACCTTATGTACCTAACGTAGATCTAACTCGTGTTTGCACTACCTCAGTCTAGGCTCACTCTCTCAGTGTCTACTGTATCTCCTTCCTCCCAGTCTGTGCTCCCTTCGGTAAGTGATCTGGAATGGGCTAGGGTACTCTGGGGCTTCCATGCAGTACTTGGGCATCTACCTCTCTTGGTCAGCCTAGTGCAGACCCTCTCCAGGAGTCCTGACCTAGTTAACAGGCTATCCCTTCAGGCATCCTACCCCTAGCGCTACCTCAAGGTGACTCGGACAGCTATAGCCCCTCTCCAGACCCACTAACTCCTCTCAGGTTCCCAGGTTACTCCTGCGGTTCCATCCCAACACAGCACAAAGTGGCAGCATACACTTTCCCTGTTTCCTAGTGTGCCTAGCTAAAGCCTGTCCTGTTGACAGATATATCTCTCAGCAGCGCCTCCAATTGTAACGGGTTTCCCCCCCCCAATCTCACATTGGCCGGGTACTCTAGCAACCAACCCCCATTACGTGTTCGTGTTTGGTGGTGCACCTGTAGGCAACAGGACTCCTGAGTCTCCCGCTTGATGGTATTAGGGGATGTCATCAGGACAGGTAGCTGAGGTAGTGGGTGCGAGTTCAACTTACATCATGTGCAGCGCCTCCACCTCATCAGGGTCTATGCTTCCGCAGGGAGATGGTCCTGGTGAGGAACTCCTTCTTGGTGGTGACTGCCACTGTTGAGTAATTTCACACTCACACAGTGGGGGTTTCGTTAACAAGGTCATCTTTATTGCAGATTGGGATGTAGCAGACTGCCCCATGCAGCTGCCGGCTCTAGCCGCACATCTCTCCGTGCTGTCCCTTTGCCAGGTACGCCCTCCCAAATTGAAGTGGGATTCCCTCTTCTCCTAGGGAGATCCTCTCTGTGCCAGGTCCCTGGACACAGAGTGGCATAGACAGGCCGATTGGTCAACCTGGACCGCTAGTTACTGCACTAGGGTCACAAAGTGTTCCTACAATCCCTTATGCAGGAAAATACAACTTCCCAACAACTTCCCACAGCTGCTGGAACCACACACTAACTAACTGTGTTGTGCCTTATATACTTCAGGAGGCAGGCGCATCCCTGATGTCACTATCCAGGGACTCAGAGCATACAGCCACTCCCCTCCATACATAGGGCACATCACCACGTTGTGAGGGAAAACCTCCATAACTACTGCTGGCATACCTGTACTTACCAGGATTTACTGCCAACAGAGAGGAAAGTAGTATACCATTATTATGCATGGCTATATATACAACAATTTGTATATGGTTTCTAAGCATGCCAAAGTATAACTAAATAGGCAGGGTTTAAATTTCTAATGTATTTGGGTTTGAAAGGGACCTTATAATGCTACTCTAGTGAAATCCTGTTCGGAAGTACAATGAGCAGGGCGATAATGATTTTGAATTTTTTTTTTATAGCTGAATAGCATTGTACTGTATTATCAAATGCTCACTCTTTCCTTTACATTGTCAGTCCATTGTAAAATTAACAATTATTTATGTTAGTTCCTAAGTATTTAGACCAGTGATTTTAATCCAGGGTTCTGTGGATCCCAGGGATTCCGCGGCCGCTAGGGGGGGAGCGCTGGGACAACTGTCCGGGGCCTGGCAGCACCACACGCAGCAGTGACCCGGCAAGCGCAGCTCAGTAGCACCCGCTCGGTCACTGCAATGCTTCCTCCTCCTGTCGCGCCGGAAGTCACGTTCAACTTCCAGTTGACAGGAGGAGAGAGCTGCAGACTCGCGCAGCACCGCAGCCTCCTCACCCCAAGATAATATGGGGGGGAGGTGTTATTGTGTGTTATATGGGTTGGAGTTACTGTGTGTTATATGGGATGGTGTTATTGTATGGTATATGGGAGGGTTATTGTGAGTTATTTGGGGGGTTATTGTGTGTGAATATGAGGGGGTTATTGTGTGGGTGTATGGGGGGAGTGTTGTGTGTGGGGGAAGAGAGGGGAGTATGTAATGGGAGAAGAGAGGGGGAGAGTGTAAGGGTAGAAGAGAGAGGGAGGGAGTGTAAGGGGGAAAGAGGATGGGAGTGTAAGTGGGGAAATGAGACGGGAGAGAGATGAGGGGGTTGTAACTCTAAAGTTTTTTTAACGAAAAAAGTGTTGGAAAACGCTGATTTAGACACTATATAATATGTTACATTTTTTCTATTCAGCTATGATTACCACAGAACTCAATATGACAAAATATTCAAAACAGAACACCATATGACACATATACCAACCAGACAGCAATTATTTGAAGCATAAATGCCACCTCCTATCTGAGAGGCGGCTTTGAGAAAGTGCTTTTCTGACTCTAGTCAACCTTATTCTCTTGATATTTTTCAGTTAAGGGTATGAAGTACATGTACTGCATGGACTTTATATATTTTGCATATGCATCATCACTACCGTCTATCAGTCTATAGACTCTATTATTATGACAGAATAGTTGATGTTTTAGAATCATCTTCTGCATCCAGGGTTTGTAGGAGGTGATGTTGTGAGCTGTTGTTTTTGTACACAGCTCCCATTTCAAGCCCATATGTTTGCTGCCTTGCTTGTTCAGCCAGTTCTGTGTCAAATCACTTCGTAGTTAGAACCACCTGTTAATGATCATCTGCTTTCCATGTCCTGTAGAGTGTTGTAATAAAAGGGCTGGGACAGATGGACCTATGAAATATTATTCCCATTGTCCTCAGTTGCATTGTAAATGATAAGTTATTTTATATTTCTTGCATTTTATGTGTGACGTTTTAAGCCTTTGAGGCCTTTTATCTATTGCACAGCAGATGCTACAATAATTCCAATCAAATAAAGATGGTAAATGTATATTAGTGCTATTCAATTTTTCAACAGCACCAAGTCACTCAGACTGTAAGCTCTTCGGAGCGCGTCTCCTTTTCCTAATGTTTACTTTTATGTCTGTAGTTCTCATTATGTCTCGTATTATTTTGTCACGCGCATTAATGCCGTGAAGCGCCATGCACATGGATGGCGCTATACAAAGATATACACACAAATAGATAACTGGTTCCGAGGCATGTCCAAAAGGAGCATCTTCAGCTCCTATGAATCTTAATATTTATTTAATCTAGAGAGAGACCAACAATAAGTCAATGTATTGCGAGTCACTTCTCCAAGCTGCCCCTGAAATGTTGGATGACTCACAGTATCATGCGCTCAGAGACACGCCGTGGCGCAGGGGTGCGCAACCTGCGGGACGCAACATTTTCTGGGTGGAGGGGGGGGGGGCGTGCTTACAGAGGCCCAGCGCTCTTCCCAAAGCATTTAAATTAAATGCCGGGGGGAGTGCGCATGGCCTCTGTATGTTACTTACCTAATCTCCGACGGGTTCTGGCGACACATCGCCATGGCAATGCGGCGTCAAATGACGCCACGGGTCACATGGCGTTGCGTTGCCATGGCAACACGATGTTGTGATGTCAGAAACACCAGAGACAAGGTAGGGGCGAACACGAGCGGGGGGGGGGAATGCAGGTAGGCACAGACACAAAAGTTTGCGCACCCCTGCCATTGCAGGTTGAGGCTCATCAGTACTTTTACTTGTAAACTGGAAGAATTCAGGCACAGACAATTGAAACCTCCATCCAAAATTTGACTACTTACTGTAGGGCTTATTTTGCATATTGGAGTAATAAAACAACACAGACAAACACACACACACCCACACCCACACATACACACACATACAATTTAAAGCTCTTTTCTTTTTTTTTGCAGTGATGTACACTGTTATTTTTATCTATATACATTTGATAAAATATATGTTCAAAATTATGAAAGAACCTAATTTATATAAAATTAAAAAAAAGAAGGAAAATCACAGATCATACTGATTATTACAGACAAATGGTCCATATTTACTGAGCAGTCTTCTGCTATAAGGCACCTCCTGGCGTTGGAAGATACCTTGCAGCCCATTCCAGATTTTGCAGCATATTGATGTTCCTCTCATTCTTTGGCTCACCGGTAATGATTCTTTAGACGGCCATTTTGATTACTGAGATCCTATAAAGATTTAAAAATATGCTGAATCCGCCAAAACGAGTTGGCAACATGCCCAACCATATTTCTGAAAAGTACCATATTACATTGCATTTCCACTGAACATTGCTTCTCCAAACAATACATATTGCTCCTAAGAAAATATTTAATGCATTTGACCTTGCGCCACTTAACTCATTGAAATTCCTGTCCTTTCTCATGAGGATAGGAATAAGAGAGTGAAAAGCACAGCATGCCTTCAGGGAGGCCAGGGGATTTTTGGCAGAGCTGGAAGGGATGACTTCATTTTGCAGCAGAATTAAATATTGTGCCTAATATATACAATAATCCCTATACTACAGTACTAGCAAACAAAAAAAGAAATTCATAGGCAGCCTTGCAGTATATGTTTCGATGAAACCGTATGTGCTGTTCTCATGTTCAAATGATCCATTGTATGTGAACTGCTCTGGAAAGAATTCTGGATACTAGAGTATGATGACGTTCCGAATGTACAGTATGTAACTATCTACATGGAACATTTATTAGACCTGACATGCACGAGGCACTTTGTTTCAGAGAATTTCACTTGAGATTCACCAACATCAATACTTTCCACAATGCTCATGAAAAAGTAGAGGTGGGTGACAAAATCAAGACTTGGCACGGTTGCTTGTTAACGACAGTAATGTAGTCATGTTCTATTATTAATGTTAATACTAAAATAGTCACTAGTTAAATATTATGTAGTATTTTAGTGTATAACCATGTAAATACTGTACAAAGAAATCACCATTTTTACCTGTCACATTTTTCATGTTGAGAACAGATTCCTTTTTTTGGTTTTAATAGTTAATCCAGTTTCTCATCCGGAAATGTGTGATTTATTGCTGCTCTTCTGCTGCAACTGAATGTGGTAATATGTAATTGCTCCCAGCCACATTTCTTGTCAGTGTGCATTGCCTTATGTGCTACACGCAGTGCTGGACTTCACGCATAAGCTAAATAAACGACAGCTTAGGGCCTCACAATACAAGGGCTTCACAAATAGACAAAAACAAAGGCATTTAAAACCCGATAATAAATAAAGAAGATATGGGAAAAAGAAGATTGCCTATAAATTTGGACAGTTTCGTTGAAATATGACCCTAAGCGTCATGTGCATCGACAGTGACAAACTTATCATTTGGAGACATCAGCAATGACTTTGCTCTCCAAAAACCACGAAAGAAAATGTTTTGATAGTAAAATTAATGTGATATGCAAGCACTGTTCATTTTAGCTTTACACCGTCATCCTTGTATAGAACAATGCTAGTATAATGTTTTCATTCATTTCAGTTCCATGTTTATATTTTCAATTAACCCTTCAGTTAGAAGAATAGATCTTTGGAGCCCTATTTAAGTGACAGGTCCAATGCAACCCTACAGTATGTATCTATAGGTGGCTGTTAAAGCAAAAGGTCACAAGTGACATGCATCAACTGCCTCCTCTCTGTCTGCTTTTGCAGCCCTTTGGCTTGATAGACTGATATTCTGTCTAGTCTAAAAGAAATGCAAGAGATTATGGGGGATAACATATGTTGTGGTGGAATGATAGACGAGCGCTAGACATTGGGCAGGGAGGGACTTCAACAGCATTAACAGCTTTTTAATAGCACATTTTTTTCTGGTAGCTGAAAAATCACAGCTTTCTTCCTCTTTTCAGTTTGCGACTCTAGCAAGCTGCAGGTATGTGTGACAGCCACTCCCTTCCTTTCAATGGCAACATCATCCTTCTCAGTTCTATCGGTGTGCAAGACAATGCAGCCTGCACAACTGCAGCATTTTTAGTGGAAGGCCCATAGATGAGTTGCTGTGCAACTGTGAGTCGAGTGTTGAAACAGCCGCAACAAGACCATGGCAAGAGCAATTATTCCCTGAGTAGCCAAGCATGGAGACATGACCACTGCAAGAACCCTTACAGACCGAGACAGCCAGGGGTATACATCAGGAGTCTCAGCGTAGAGGAGGACCCTACAGAATAAGTGCAAGGAACAACCAGTCAAGTTGGATGAGCTGAGAACAGTGAGTATAAATGTACGTACTGTATACCTTTTCTAACCTATTATGATACTTTTTTTCTCATTTGCCACTTCTTTGCTGCCAGAATAAACAGCTGTCATGGTAGCAACAATGACATTTTTTGTCTTGATGGTTCCAGGGCGTCCTCTGGGAAAAGGCCACGTACAAATAGAGCTAGGACTCGGAATCGAAAAGCCTTTTCAGGCCCTTGTCTAGGGACTCCAATAATTAGCAGGCAAGCAAGTAGTAATCCACTGACAGCCATGTGTTACTGTAGTGTGTATAGAGAGTGAAGAACCCACATTTTGCAGAAAAGGGTGTTCAGTAACAGGACAGGAGTAAAGGAGTTGTGTAACATTTCAATAAAGAATCATTTTTAGTACTTCCATTTTTCCATACCCTCTAAGACAAGTTTTTGAAACTGAAAGTGAGAGAATTTTTATTTGGGAAGTGGGAAAGAACCATACGTACGTGAAAGGTAGGAGAAGAGAAAAAGATAGGCGGAATAGTTCACAACTATGATTGAGCATATATATCTAATTTAATTTTCTTTTACAATATATTTGGCATGTTTAATGAAAGCCAAGGAAATAATGGCTTTCGTGTTGAGTTAAGTATGGCTGTGTGAGTTACAGTAGAGTCTACCAGGCCAAATCCTACAATATTAAAGCAAATGACAGCAAAAGGTAGCCAAATACTGGTGTCCCCACACAAGTGACCGAAGATCAATTACTGGCATGGCTGTGTATTTACTCTTTAAGTCCTTAATACTACTTAATGCGGGAACAGGAACCAGTGGGCACTGGGAGCTCAACCACACTACTTTAATCTGAGGGCAAACGCTGGTTACCAAGACAATAACCGCGTTAGTTTCCAGTATCCCCCATGGTGAATCTGATATGACAGAAAATGTTTTACCAAAAATAGCACAGTTTATCTCCAGAGGGCAACCTGTTTCCAATTATGTAAAAAAAAAAAAAATATTACAAAAAAACACTTTTGTCTGACCGACAGAGCAGAACCAGAGGTCCTGCGTGGGGTGGCACTTTACAGCAGTTTTCTTGGGAGAGTCAGCATGGGGAGGATACTGCATTGCCTACCTGTGTGGCTCACACTGATGTCATAGGAACTATCACAAGGCTGGCTGGGGCAATAGTAAGGCCCCGCTTGCCTTTGTGTGATGCTGGTACAGCAACCATGTGTTCTCTCCGCTCCTCCATAGTCTGACACTGCTATTCAAGGTAAGAGAGGGGTGTTAAAACGGAGGGGAGAGGGGATGGTGTGTAAAAATGAAGGGAGAGCTGTTAAAAAGGAGGTTTTTTTAAAAAACAGATAGGAAGGGGGTGGTAAACTTGAGGGGGTGTTAAAACGTAGGGGTAAGGGGTGTTAAAATGGTGGAGGTGGTGAGGGAGGGTTGGAGGGCAGTGAGAAAGATAGACAAGGGTTTGGGACGTTGAGAAAGATAGAGGAGTGAAGGGAAGTGAGAGGGAGGGATGGGGTCAGTGCAAGAGAGAGGGGTGGGGTCAGTGAGACCCGCCTCTCAGGACTTGCTATTTAAAGGTAGGCAGGGCAAGCTTGGAAACGGAAACGGCTGTGAATGACCAGTCTATTAAGACTGCTGCCTATTATAGAGGTAAAGAGAACATTCGTAGAGATACTGCAGTGTTAGGACTTGCAGAAACGGGGGGACACCTTGATGTGGTCTGCAAGCTTTAGCCAAAGGGTTTAACTAAGTGACACTCACTTGTGAGAGAAAAACAGATAAGTATTTAACTATGTGATTTGTCATGTTTAATGTAGCTGTCTTTTGACCAGACATCTAGAGGCAACATACGGAATATTATTCCCTGAAGCTCATGATGAAGTAGAGTAGTAACCCTACGAAGAGTAGTAACTATTGCTTTAAGTTATATGTCTTATTCTGAAACTTATTATGGAGACTGAAATAGTAAAGGAGTCTATAGTTTGGATGGTCCAAGTTCAAGCCTCAAAGACTATTTACCGGTCACGTTTTTGGGGAAAAATATACATAAACAAACTGCCATGGTGATAGAGGTACTGCAGATTAATTGGGAAATTAGAGAAATCTTGAAAACCAGGCCTGTTAATGTCCCTTGAGGACTTAGCTTGGACTACCCTGGTCTACAGTATATGCTTGTGGGTTAGAATAGAAGAAACAACTATGGCCAATGCCAGAAAGCCAGTGACAGGGCACTTTCTGCAGTTTGTTCAAAATTATTATGAGTACATTTGACATCATCTTTTTCAAGCAAAGCCTTTAAAAGTGACCTGTGAATGGACCCTTTGTTGCATGCCCGTTGTAAAGCTAGAAGTACTCTTAAAGAGCATGTGATGCTGGGTTTTCCCTTTGGCATTTTATGTTAGAGAATGAGGTTGTTGGGCCAATTACATAGGTGTTGATGCCCCAGTACTGACTCATAGCCCAGTAGGACCGAGTGCACTTATGAAAATAATTAAGCTGTGGCTATATTTATTTCCTTTCCTTGAAATGTGGTGTCATTATTATTCTAAGGTTTGGCAGAATGATGTGCAGGAGCAGGGAAGAACTGAAAACATTGCACATGGGCTGAAACTGGTTTTTCTATCACTGAATAGGAGAGACCTGCTGCTATACACCAAAATTTATTGAATGAAGACTTGATTAAAGACTTGCGTCCTGAACAAGCCTGTTGATCAAGTATTTCTGTCTTACTGTATACAGACTGAAAATAGAGCACACATCCATAGGAGATATATTATTGCAACCTGACACTGCTTTCAGTGTTGCACAATAGGGAATTTCGGGACTAATATCAATACAGTAGTGTAGGGCTCTTCAAGTTGTTCTTCAAAGCGCCAGATCAGAAAACATTTAGGACTGAAATTAGCAGAGCAGGGAGTCCGAGGGTCACGCCGGGGCCTGCGTGCCACCAGTAGAAGAGCCCTGCAGTAGTAAATGAAGAATGTCACTATTCAAGTGGCTTAGTACTTTTTGTTATACAGCATAATCTGTCAGGTGAATTGTTACTTTGTATTTCCTTTCTTTCTTTTTTCCTCTGGCAAATGTCTAAATTGGGGTTTCTGTATATTTCTATAAAGCTGCAGACCAAGCAATATCCTATGTGTGTTTAAAAAAAAACAACAAAAAAAACATGTCTGTACTAGGAGAAAATACTTGTAGCATTTTAAAAAAAAAACAACACCTCTGAATGACATTTTTAATGTGTTATAATGTAACAAGCATTTTTTGTTTCTATAGCAACCATTTACAAAGTCACATCCCCTTACTCTTCTGAAACAGGCTCTGGCACACCCCTTTTTGAGTCCTGCCCTCTCTCTAGCAGTGCACCAATTGTATCTAGTGACTGCCTGGTCACATGATCTTCCCCACAGAACTTTGCATCTTTAGTTTTCTTCTTCTGCTGACAGCCATTTAGTAAACCCCCAAGCCGAATCTTCACCGATCAATCGGCAACTTAGCTAATTACTTATCATTGTGTGGATTGTGGGACCCCTGCCCCAATATATGTATTGATGCACATATTAAAGGAAAAATACAACAACAACAAAACAGCAGCTTGAACTGCTGCTTTACACTGATATGTTCCCATTTATTTACAGCAATATATATTTTTTATTCATTTTACAATCTCTATTGTTCTTAAGAGCATATACAAGCACACATAAAGGGGAAAAAATATAATAGAACCACTAAACTGTGACACACAACCGGCTGAAGTACGAGAAGAAACCTTGCATTATTAATTTAAATAACAGGGATATAGGGTTCTAGAAAAGCTTGTTAAGTGCATTGAAATGCATTATGTATAATAGCTGACAAAAACAGTTGCAACATTTTTAGGTCCATGTTTTAGTAAATACCTACTATTATACTACTAATAAATAACTACTCTTTTTAAATTCCCTATTCCTTTTAATAAATAACTGTGATTAATTTCACTTTCATATTCTCTTAAAGATAGTTTGGTGTATAATTCCAGTCTGTTTTCTGAAATTAGAAGTCTTTTCTATGACATCATGGCATTTTGTAAAGTTAGATGCAGGATTAACATTGATTATTCTGTACTGAATTAGTGGAATTAAATTCAATGGCTTCAATTAGTTCACTACAGTCATAGTACTGTATATAGATTTTCCTTTCCCTGTTATTAAGTTTGAACATAAATTAGAGACCACTCTAAATAATTTGGTGAACTGTAATAAAGTCTGCGTACTGTCTATTGTTGGTACACATTTTGAACACCTAATAGGAGTTCTACATTTATAATATTTAAAATGTAATTCTTTAGGATGAATAGTATTGTCCAAAGTGCAGTAAATTGTAATACTAAATTAAGAACATAACACATCCATATAGATATGTTTTGATCTTCATGCAACTGATTCTTATATGGAGCATAATGAATATTTAAAATGTGCATTATTATATAAAAAATAATATATATATATATATATATATATATATATATATATATATATATATATATATATATATATATATATATATATATACCATCACATTTTAAGTTATGGTGGGTGATAAAGGCAACAAGAAACCTCCACTGTATAGCATATTGCAAATAAAAAGATCACTTGTGAGCACATTCACATGTCTTAGACAGGTTTGCAACCCTGCCTTTCACCATTATCACCTAGCATACAGTGCTTCCACTGCAGCAAGGGATTCTGGGAAATGACATGCAAATGAGCACACCGTGTCACCTTTTGTTTGAAATCCATTTTTACATGGAACCCTTATAAGCCATTAGCTTGTGAGATACAGTGGGAAGGGGGGGGAGTGATATGAGATACAGGGGGGGGGAGGTGATGGGAGATGCAGGGGGGTGATGTGAGATGAGGGGGTGAGTATAATGGGGTGATGTGAGATGTAGGGGTGGGTGGGTATATGATGATGATGATGATGAAGGGTGCTGGGGGAGATATATGAGGATGATGAAGGGTGCTGGGGGAGATGTATGAGCATGATGATGAAGGGTGCTGGGGGAGATATATGAGGATGATGAAGGGTGCTGGGGGAGATGTATGAGCATGATGATGAAGGGTGCTGGGGGAGATATGAAGATGATGATGAAGGGTGCCGGGGGAGATATATGAAGATGATGATGATGAACGGTGCTGGGGGAGATATATGAGAATGATGATGAGGGGTACTTTTTTAATATGTATTGAGGCGGCAGGGGTCTTTTTACAATATTTTGAGGCGGTGGGGGTCTTTTTAAAATGCATTGAGGCGGCGGGTGTCTTTTTAAAATGTATTGAGGCGGTGGGGGGCTTTTTAAAATGTATTGGGGTGGCAGAGGTCTTTTTAAATGCATTGGGGCGGCGGGGGCATTTTTACAATGTATTGGCGGGAGCATTTTTAATATTGGCGGGGACGGGTATTTTTATTATATATTGCGGGTGGGGTTACATGTATTTAGGGGGTGGGGGGTTTTGGTATGTATTTTGTGGGGGGATTGAGTGAGTGGGGTAATTGACGGAAAGTAGGGGCGAGTGAGAGGAGAGAGGGGGAGTGAGGAAAAAAGGGAGTAAGAGTGACACGCAGGGGAGATAATACATGCGAGGCGGGAGGAGGGGATAGTGAGTGAGACGGAGGGGAGAGAAATACATGGGTGGAGGATGGGAAATAGAGGGGGCTCGTGAGGTGTGAAATTAACCTAATATGTGTCAGCCATTTAGGGGTCCCCCGAGATTTTTCGAAAAACTTCAAGGGTTCCTCCAAACAAAAAAGGTTGGGAATCACTGACTTAAAGAGACATACCTTGTTTGGGTACGGCATTGTTCTCTCTTGTGTTTAACACCATAGACCCATAGTATACGTATTGGACTGAATAACTTGGTTTAACCTTAGGACAAGAATATCTTAAGTTCTAAGTGGTACGTTAATAGCTGGTTCCGGGTACATAGTGTTACTACCATAAGAAATTTAGATACAATACTTACCTTACTGGGTGGTAGTAGCGAGCGGCCTCACTAATGGGGATTTTTAACCATCACTGTAAATAAATTATCACTTGCGTCGATGTCTTTATAATAAAAGTTTATTATTTTTCAACGTAGAAAGTGGAAGATATAGCATTTTGCATATGACAAATTTGTTGTTAGTGTTACATATGAGGCATATATTGATCCTCCTCATTCCAGGAATATTATGATTCCGTGATTATTGAATTACCCTATTATATTTACCATATTTACTTTGAGTGCAATTTGTAGGGATCTTCTGTAAGCTCTCTATCTTACATACAAGTATTTTTTTGTCTAAGGTACATTAATAAATGTCTGAATGATTGTAAACCAAAATTAATGCACTGTTTCCCCCCTTTTTTTATTTAGAAAAAAAATCAGCGTTTGCAGAATTCTGGAGAACAAGTAATGTTTGATTTGGGACACAACATCTGGATACTATGTGGCAATCTAAAGATAATATTATGGATATATCTAAAAGAGACGATAATGTTATTTGTAGACCTAAAAGAGAATGTACTTTTACTTGCAGTTTTAAACCGTTTGCTTGTTATAGCGGAATTAAAATGAAGTGAATCTTGATGATAAACTGCTCAATAAAGTGTTCCATGCTCAATTTAACTTGTTTAATAGATATACAGAAAAATAATTACAGCTTCGACTGGCATTACATGTTATTGTTTTTGTAATACAATAAAATAGGTAATTTTTTTAATATACCTTATTTTTTGTTCCAATGATTTTCTAACACCTCTTGCACTGTTTGTAACAATGTTAACTGTTTCCGTTGTTATCTGTATTGCGTTATCCCAATAAACGTCTCATAAATGAAATATGTTTCTGTTTTGTGTTTATTGTATGATACAGTACATTTAATAAAAATATGGCTTTGTTAATTCAATTAAGGGCTACTGTATCTTTCACCTGATGTCCATAAAGCTTGTGTAAAGTAGCAATCACCTCTAGTCACCATAAAAATGGCAGCTGCCATCCACACACGTTTAAACAGAAGGTTTCCATGGTAACAGCAGAGACCAGAGACATAATAAACAGGTAAAAGCAAGAAATACTTTAAATCACCACAATTATATATAAACAGTATAGGCGATAACGTCAATTTAGTTTATTTGGGTGGATTGCTGCCAGAAACACACATTGTCACATAAGTAGCGACATACATAGAATAAAGCATATTATCTTATTTTTGTTGTTAGAGGCACACAAATGGCTTACTTACTTTAAGAGCTCTTCTTTCCCTCCAACGCAGTTTTTATTTTTAATATACAATGCTTTGCTCAGGAGATATAAACGTTTCAAGTAATGAGTGGCCGGGAGGTCAAAATGAAGCTTTCTCCAGAGCCCTGTGCAGCCTGATGGTTACAATGTATTGTATGTCTTTATTTATATAGCACAATAAATATACATAGCGCTTCACAGTAGTAATACATGTTGTAATCATATAAATAACAAATAATATAAATAACAGGTCATGGGAATAAGTGCTTCAGACATAAAAGTAACATTAAGGAAGAGGAGTCCCTGCTCCGAGGAGCTTACAGTCTAATTGGTAGGTAGGGGAACGTACAGAGACAGTAGGAGGGAATTCTAGTAAGGGCATCTGCAGGGGGTCAAGCTTTATGTATCATGTGTCCAAGATTATCACAGTGCTATTCATATGATTCTTTAAACAAGTGTGTCTTAAGGTGGGTCTTAAAGGTGGATAGAGAGGGTGCTAGTCGGGTATTAAGGGGGCATTCCAGAGGTGCGGGGCAGTCAGTGAGAAAGGTTTAAGGTAGGAGAGGGCTTTAGATACAAAGGGGGTAGAAAGAAGACATCCTTGAGAAGAACATAAGAGTCGGGATGGTGCATAGCGAGAAATTAGGGCTGAGATGTAAGGAGGGGCAGAAGAGTGTAAAGCTTTAAAAGTGAGGAGGAGAATTGAGTGCGAGATGCAGTATTTGATCGGAAGCCAGGAGAGGGATTTCAGGAGGGTAGACATGGAGACAGATTTAGGAAAGAGAAGAGTGATTCTGGCAGCAGCGTTTAGGATGTAGATTGTAGGGGAGACAGGTGAGAGGCAGGAAGGTCGGACAGCAGGAGGTTGCAGTAATCGAGACGGGAGAGAATGAGGGCCTGAGTCAGAGTTTTAGCAGTCTAGTAATAGAGGAAAGGGCGTATCTTTGTGATATTGCGGAGGAAAAAGCGACAAGTTTTAGAAACGTTTTGAATGTGAGGAGAAAGTGAGAGAGGAATCGAGTGTGACCCCTAGGCAGCGTGCTTGGGCTACTGGGTGAATGATTGTATTTCCAACAGTAATGTGGAAGGAGGTAGTAGGGCCAGGTTTGGGAAGAAGTATAAGGAGCTCTGTTTTTGCCATGTTAAGTTTCAGTCGGCGGACGGTCATCCAGGATGATATTCCAGAGAGACATTCAGAAACTTTGGTCTGTATAGCAGGTGTAAGGTCAGGGGTTGAAAGGTAAATTTGTGTGTCGTCAGCATAGAGGTGATATTTAAACCCAAAAGATGTGATTAGGTCACCTACTGTAGAGAGAGTATGTAAAGAGAAAAGAGAAGGGGTCCCAGGACAGAGCCATGGGATACCCCCACAGAGAGATCGATAGAGGAGGAGGTGTTGGCAAAAGAGACACTGAAACTACGATGGGAGAGGTAGGAGGAGATCCAGGATAGAGCTTTGTTCCGAATACCAAGAGTATGGAGAATGTGGAGGAGAAGAGGGTGGTCCACGGTGTCAAATGCTGCAGAGAGGTCGACTAATATGAGCAGAGTGTAATGACCTCTGTCTTTGGCAGCATGGAGGTCGTCGGTTATTTTAGTGAGGGCTGTTTCAGTAGAGTGAGCAGTGCGGAAACCAGATTGTAGATGGTCTAGAAGAGAATAGGTGTTGAGAAAGTGTAGCAATCGAGAGAATACAAGAAGTTCAAGGAGTTTGGAGGCAAAAGGCAGGAGGGAGACAGGTCGATAGTTAGAATGACAGGTAGGGTCAAGCTTGATGTTTTTGAGTAATGGTATAATGGTTGCATGCTTGAAGGAGAATGGAAAGGTACCAGAGTAGAGGGAAGACTTAAAAATCTGTGTGAGCATAGGGATTATAGAAGGAGCAATAGGTTTTAGGAGATGGGAAGCAATGGGATCAAGAGGGCAGGTGGTAGAGGGAGAGAGGAGGAGATCAGCAGTGACACATCCTCCGCCGAGATAGCAGAAAAAGAGTCAAGAAAGGCAGGAGGAGAGTTAGGAAGCGGTGTGGGATGGGAGGAGGCAACATATGGGATATTCTGATGTATGGATTCCACCTTTTCCTTAAAAAAGTCAGCAAAGTCCTGAGGTGAAATGGAGGAAGAAGAGGAGGCAGCCGAGGGTGGTCTGAGTAGAGAGTCAAAGACAGATAAGAGTCAGCGTGGGTTAGACTTGTGTGTGTTGATTAGTGATGAAAAGTAGGTTTGTTTAGCCTGAAAGAGGGCAGAGTTGAAACAGGACAGCATTAATTTTTAGTGAAGGAAGTCTGCGAGCATATGAGATTTCCTCCAGAGGCGTTCAGAGGAGCGAGTGGAGGAACGCAGCATGCGTGTGTGGGAATTTAGCCAGGGTCTGGGGTTAGAAGGGCAAGGACGGCAGAGAGAAAGTGGGGCATGTAGATCAAAAGAGGAGGATAAGGCAGAGTTGTAGTTGCTGACCAGGTTTTCAGGGTCTGAAGCAGAACAGAGAGGAGAGGGAGGAGCGTAAAGTGGAATCAAAAGCTGGTAGGTTGAGCACAGGTTTCTGCAAAAATGAGGGCGAGATGGAGAGGGGGAGAAGCGAGAGAGAGAAAATGAGATGAGCTGATGGTCAGAGAGAGGAAAAGGAGAAATGGAGAAATCGGTAAGAGAAAAGTTTTTAGTGAAAACCAGGTCTAGGTAGTGGCTATCTTTGTGGGTGCTGGCTGCTGTCCACTGTTGAAGGCCAAAAGAAGAGGTTAGATAGAGAAAGCGGGAGGCCCAAAGAAGAGAAGGGTCATCAATGTGGCAGTTTTAGTCCCCAAGGAGAAAAACAGGGGAGTCTGAGGAGAGAAAGAAAGAGAGCCAGGATTCAGTGAGAGAGAAAGGCAGAGGGGGGATGAGTAGAGGTAGGTTGGCGATAGATGACCGCCACATGGACAGGGAAAGGTGAGAAGATCTGGACAGTGTGAACCTCAAAGGAGGAAAAAGCAAGAGAGGGGGGAATAGGAAGGGTTCGGTAATGGCAGAAAGAGGAGAGCAGGAGCCCCACGCCTCCACCCCTGCCATCAGGGCACGGAGTGTGGGAGAAGGAAAGGCCACCATAAGAGAGGGCAGCTTCCAGAGCAAAGTCAGACTGAGTGAGCCAGGTCTCAGTTATAGCAAATAGGAGCAGAGAGTGAGAGAGAAAGAAGTCATGCACAGAGAGGCACTTGCTAGAAAGGGAGCGAGCATTCCAAAGGGCACAGGGGAAAGGGAGGAAGGAGGGAAGGTGGCAGGGGATGGGTATGAGGTTAGAGGGGTTGACACTAGAAGGAGTAGAAGTTGCATGTGGGAGGCGAGGAAGAGAGCATGTAGAAATAAGGCAAGGACCAGGATTGGGAGAGATATCCCCAGAAGCAAGGAGGAGAAGCGTGGAAAGAAAGAAAATGTGTGAGGATGATTTGTAGGGGTGTGTTTTAGTGCAGGGTGTATAGCTGTGTGGAGACAGAGGGCGCAGGTAAGAAAGGAGATCATGTGAACTGAGAAGTGGGAAGAAAGGAGAGATGGAGATATATGAATAGAGTTAGCGACATAAGGAGACTGGTGGAAGGAAGTGCATAATTTGAAAATAAGTGAGGTTACAGCAAATATAAATAGTAAAGGTGGCATCACAGCAATAGTTAAGTGCTGAGATGTGCAGAGTGGGATGTTATCTTCCTTTCCAGCGTAGATCAAATGCAGGATTCAGAGCCAATAGGTGTGGTCCACTGTTCCACTTCCTTTTTAAACTTCATCTAACATTCTACTTTAAGCATATATACTTCAAGCATGTGGCTGCAAACAGCTATGGCTGCTGTGTGTTTGCTTATATACTTTTCTAAAGTCACCTGGCTGGCCCAAGCAACTTAATTAACACACGTGAGGGACATTAAAGCAGATGGGCAAGACAACACCCATCTTAGAAAAACCAAGTGTGAAAGCTAAATTAAATTAAGACACTTCAATGGATGATTTGAAGACAGACAGACAATTTGAAATATGTTTTTACCTGAGAAGAGAAGAAAGATAATCAGCAATTCAATAGTCCCAACTTCCTTTTAAAACTTCATCTAACATTCTACTTCAAGCATGTATACTTCAAGCATGGGAGCAATGTAAGGAAAGACGCTAGAGATGAAGAAAATCATTATTTTTTTATTGTCAATTGAAATACACTTTCCCATTACGTTATAATACACAATTGATGCAATTTGGTATATTCAACGAAGAACATTTTAGAACTATAGTATTAGAAAGTAACTGGACCCCACTAAATACAATGTGTGCTAGAATTAATCTTCAGTACCTACTGCAGGAGTAGCCAACTCCCAGTCCTCAAGGGCCACCAACAGGTCAGGTTTCAGGATATCCCAGCTTCAGCACAGGTGGCTCAATTAGTGGCTGAAGCAGGGACATTCTGAAACCTGACCTTTTGGTAACTCTTGAGGACTGGAGTTGACCACCCCTGACCTACTGTATAGCAGGTCTTTCTAGAAGTTCCTTGGGGGGGTTATTTATCATGGTGTCCCGACTGTAAAAGCGAGGCAAAACTAGTGGCCACAAACACTGCGTTCACTTTGTCAAACATGAAAATCCCACATGGGAAGGTTTTTTCTTTGCCTCAGTTTTGCAGCATTTGTCTGTAGAAAAATCAAGTTCCTTTTTTTGAGTAGTATTGGCTCTCCGCTTTTATTTTTTGTAGCGTGAACTTGTTTGAAAAGCCTGAAAAATAAATAAATCTTCAGATTCACGAAATTCTGATAAGGGTAAAAATATGAGTTATAGAAAACACATATGCATTGTTTTTACCATGTAATAATGCATGGTAGCTACAAGCAATCCCCTGCAATTACTTTGGGTGGAGAGTGGGTGACATGGGGACAGGGGAGAAGGGGGGTGGTCGAGGGGGGTCCTTAACTCCTTGGGTACCACTGTCGAACCTGCAGGGGTTAACCTTGCTCCCTGTCTCCTGCTAGCCTCGCCTCCTCTGATGATTGGTTCTTAGGTGTCAGAGGAAGCAGGGCTAGCAGGAGACATAGGGAGATGGTTGAGAGAAGGGGGAGAGGACAGAGAAGGAAGGAGAGGAGGAGAGAGAAGGAGGGAGAAAGGAGGACAGAGAAGGAGGGTTGAGGGGAGAGGAGAGAGAAGTATGGAGAAAGGGAGAGGAGAGAAAAAGGGAGAGGAGAGAGAAGGAGGGAGAGAAGGAGGGAGAGAAGGGGAGAGAGAGCGAGAGAGAGATCAATCGATCTGTGGGGGGTGATGTGAGATACAGGGGGGGGGTGATGTGAGATACAGAGGGGGGTGATGTTTAAACCAAAATCATTACAAAATATATGCACATTGTTTATTTAAACGTATGAGTTAATTATTATTTATTACCCCTACTGCTTTACACGTCTATTTTGTGATTTACCCCTGTCGAACATGTGTCATCCAGATGGAGGTTCCCTGAAATTTTACGAAATACTTAAAGGGTTCCTCCAAACAAAAAAGGTTGGGAATCACTGCCCTGGAATAACAGCATATTTCCTGATTGGCTTCTAAGTCTGTACAGAAATATCATGGATTATAAGTTTTCATTATTGTCATCAAGGGTGGATGATTGTCAAACACTATTGATGGCAAATCACTTTCTACTTACATAATCATAGGTTTTTATTATACCTAATTTGTGTGATGTCATGATATCGTAAGATATTATGTATTTTAATCCATCTGGTGCACCAGAGGTTAACGGTGCAACAATTTGGGTTTAAAAATACAATATATTGGGTTTATGACAGGTCAAGACTTTTTCTGGGTCTGTGCTGCTTTTCAAAGAGGTCTTAATTGGGGGGAAGGGGGCCTATCACGGATGGCCCACTAAAAGTGACATGTGTTGTTTAGAAGGTCATAGACGCTAACCAGATACTTTTCTGTCAGCCTCAAAGAAACCTCAACGTTCGTGAATAATTACTGGTACATTCCAGAGAGAGGTGACACACAGGTTATGCTTTTTTGGAGGGCTTTATTAAAAATGAAAATATCATGTGATGTCATCTACTGTACATACTGTACTAAGAGTTACAGATCTGTAATTGTGTCACAGAGTGGCATGTAACGAGACCACACACTGCATGGGTAAGAGTTGCCAAGGAAAGATACCCATTTGTCCCTCAAATGTAGGATGATGACAGTCATACTTAGCCTTGTTGCTTCCGTCATAACCGCCTGAATCTATTGATGTGACTCATGTGTGCCTAGGTACTACAGAAGGGAAGTTATACGTGCATTTATACACTGAGGGAAAGTTTAAACGTCGTTTTGGTTGAAGTTTTTTCTCTCTGTCATAAAACTGTCAATCTCACAGCTGATTTGTGACAGGGGTGGTTTTAAGTTGTTTCAATGGGGGGAAAATCGTACTTCAGTCTGAGCAAAGTATTATGAAAAGCAGATTTCAACAGAGGTGTGTTTTGGACCAAACACGTGATTTCTCATATTGCTACACCAGTGACCTCACTGGGAGAAAACCTATGACATATGGTAGTGTACTGTATACGGATTTCTGTTTTATTCTGTTATTTTAAGAAACGATCTTGCATTTACTGTAATTGTATGTTTTTGTAATCCTTTTTCTGTAATCTTTTTTATATTTATTAAAACATTAAATAAGTGATGCTTTGGGCTCTGAATTAACTTTTGCACGCTCTGGAGAGAGTACTTACATTTTCAGGCACATTTTGCTACAACAGATTTTTGTGTTTAATGCATAGTTTTTCTATAATATATAGGGACCATAGACCCTGGAAAATATTCATTTTACATCTTTTGTATGTATAATTTCTCGGGTGGTGGAAGCATATACATATGATTGTGATTGAGTAAGGGGTTAATATTAACTAATTGAAGTGCCTTGCCGAGGAGAAAGGTGAGTTGGCTAGAGTAGCCGTGTATAGTAACCCTGGTTGCATATCTGAGTCACGTGCTCACTTGTGTGCTGTTCGTGACAGGTGGTATCTGGGGACGGAATTAGGGGAGATAAAGTCCATTTGATGTTCCTTTGCGAAGGTGAAAGCGGGGCAGCTTGTGAGCTGTGCATTAACCCTTGTCCCGTATGCAGGTTATGTGCTCACAGGTGTGCCGTACGTGACATGTTTTTTTTTATTACCTGGGTTATACAATAAAATGCAGATATGGGGCATTATCGCAGACTTGAATCAGTAAACCCCTTTATTTGTGCAGCAGTTTGTATATAGTTGTGTGTTTCTTAGCTGCTTTCGATTTGACCTTCCAAGAACTGTGTAGAGAAACTGTGAGTTGAGAGGAAAAGTAGCATTTATGTTCACAATTCAAATCAGATTTTTTCCAAGTGTTTTTTCTAATCAAATGGCTGCGTCACTACTAACTTAAAATTATACCCTGCACTTTATATTCTTAAATTAGAAAGGAAGAAAGATGTAGCTTAATTGTAAAGTTGCAGTTTATTTTGGGGCGCCCTTCTAGAAAGGAACATGTTACTATATAAAGTGATTGCTTTTGCCAATTATTAAACCGGCTCACACCCACTGACCAGTCCTAATGCTATCTGATCACCTACAAAACTGCCACAGAAGAAATCCACTTTGGATAAGTCTCTCCAGTTTGTTATTGCAGTGGATTGGGTGCTGTGGGAGGAAGGTAAAACTCAAAATCAACATTGCAGGCATGACAATGTTTCTCAATGTAAAGCAGACACTGTGTATGAGGCTATATATATATATATATATATATATATATATATATATATATATATATATATATATATATATATATATATATATATATATATATATATATATATATATATATATATATATATATATATATATATATATATATATATATATATATATAGCCCTGGTAGGTTTGGGCTATTATTCTGTCCTCCTTCTGTACAGTAATCCCTGGTAAGGGCAGGTCTGCCAGGAGTTAAGATGGGTTCTCCCCACTCACTGCAGATCATTGAGGCAGAGAAAGCAGTGCTGTCAGGCCTGTGTCCAATAAGGGACGGGGCGGGCTCTTGTTGTATCTGTCTTAATGATCTGCATTTCCTGTATTGAGTCAGTTGCTCCTACCCTGAGAGGAGCTGAGTCTTACCTAACCGAGCTGTCAGGGACCTGGCAGGCTTGAGGCCCTCCCTCTGGTTCCCACTACTCTGATAGGGGGTAGTGGAAGAGCTAGGCCTGCTTCCAGGGCCCTGACTGGGAGTGAAAGGCCAGGGTTATCCTGAGAAGTATTGCTGTGACTGTGTATGCTGTACAGTGTGCTGCAGAGGAAATAAAGTGTTCCTGATTTATAAAGAAGCGGTTGTGAGACTGGAATCTCTCATCCCTGAGTGGGACGTTCTATTCCAGGGATTCCACCCCATATCCTGGGGCCTGCAATAGATGGAGGCACTGTCACCGTGAGTACGTACTGGGTATGTCCCCAGAAGCCTGCCCTGGCCTTCCCCATAATACCATCAAGCGGGAGACTCAGGAGTCCTGTAAGCCAGCAGGTGCGCCACACTATTATGCCTTGTAACCAGAGTAGCATTTCCCCTAGGAGACCCTATTTACGATTGGGTGGGGGAAGACCCGTTACAATTGGAGGCACTGCTGAGATAATCAGGACAGGCTTTCAGCGACGCAAAACAGAAAGATTGAAAGAATGCTTCCAGAACAAGTGCTGCTGAAAGGGGGAAGTCTAGGGGTAGTCAGGAGAACGAAAAACCTTGCAAAGCACGTCTTAGACTGCCCTAAAGGGTGAATAGGTCTGGAGACAAGGCTATTGCTGTTCTAGTCAAACCTGAGGCGGGTAGTCAGGATGCCTAGGGGGTGTCCTGGTTAACGCAGTTAGGAGGGACCCCTGGATAGGATCCACGATACTGGCAGCCAAGAGGGGGAGACACAAGAGTACTGCACATGGAAGAGCCCAGAATACTACTAGCCAGTAGCCAGACTATGAACCACAGAGCACGTGTATGGACTGTCATCATGTGCAGTATACAAACAAAGAGTTTTGCCTAGCCTGGGGTATGCCGAGTTTACCACTTGCCAGAGGCTACATGTATTGCAGTGTTCACAAGAGACCGAGTTCCCTGCCAAACAGTGAGGGTTGCGCTACAGTGAAAATTGTGGGTTCACCTAAGATGGCGACTGCGAAGAAGCTAAAATGGCGTTTCCCGCCGAGTCTGGATGGCGCACGTGCTGCGTGCAAAAAGACTGTGAGCAGAGTATTTGCAGAGATTTGGCCAGGTCTGGCGCGAAAGCTAGAGCCCCGCCTATGCGCAGGAAGTGGCGTGAAAGCAGGAGCCGCGGCCCCCTGCCCTGTGACAGGCTCAGCGAAGAGTCCACATCATGAGGTAACACCCAGTGACCCTCCTCTAATCTCCACCAGAGGGAGGGGTCACAGTGAAAGCCAGAGTCACGCCTTACTACCGAGTGCCCCATCTCTAATCTCCACCAGAGGGAGGGGGCACAATGAGAGACAATCCCAGAGCTTTACCCAAACTGAAGGAGGAGCTGGATGCGAGCTGCCGCAACCTCAGACTGATGAAACATGGCGGGCCAGAGGAGTGAGTTACCCCTTTCTTTTGTGCCCGTGTATACATAAAGTAAGAGCAGGCGATATGGACTTTGCCTATTACTCGCTGCCAGAAGGTTTCCTGGATGTACTCACTGATGGGATCACCAGCTTGCGGTGTTTGGGCCCTGACTGTGCATACCTGGGGGGCTATTCTCTTTGTGAATGGGGCAAGCCATCTTGTGTCTAGCCTGCTAATGCCTACCATTGGGGTGTACCAAGCCCCGACGACTGAGACAAGGCCCGAGCCGGTTCCAGGGACCGCAACCCAAATGCTACCGGGTGAGGTGATCGAACCTGACGAGCCAGAGCCGGTCCTCTGGTGTCAGCAAAGCCTGATGACCCAGCGGTTATGCTATGCGATGTGGGCCATGTCGATGCTACCCATGCGGAGGGCCCGTGCGCCCCAACAAATGTTCCAGGGGGTCCGTGCACCCCGGTTCCAGAAACGGAATCAACGAAGGGTAAGGTGACTGCCCAGGGAGAATGGGGATCGCTACCACTGGTACCGCCGGAGCAGGACCGCTTCATGCCGATTGCCGCCAGTAAATGTGAGGTGCCCCGACGATGTTCCCCTGCGGAGGTGTCCCTACCCCCATCCTTGTCTACTGATGACAGTAGCCAACCAGTCGTGGTGATGCGCCAGCCGGCGGACCACCCAGAAGAAGCTGAAGCATCTGCTGCGGACCCTGCTGTGGGCCCGCTGCATATTGACATCCCTCGGAAGCAGGCGCTGCTGCGGCCGGAGCTGCGTAGCAGTCCCACGGCCGTGGTGACTCCCAGTGTGTCGGAGGAGTCCGGAGACGAGGCTCATCCCAGCGCTTACTTCCGCATGAAGGACAGCGTCGAGCTCCCGGTACCCCGTCCTGCGAATGACGTACTTCTTGTGCGGGACCTGACACAAGATGACGCGACCTCGCGAGAGGATGACGTCACTTACAAGGCGACCTCAGGAGCGGACTGGGACTGTGCTGCGACCGCTCCGGTGAGTAGCGCCCTCTCTAGGCAAGAAATGGACCACTACATTTACAGGGTGGTAGACCGAGGGAAACGCTGGCCTGTCGTGGCTGCGTCTAAGCAGCCAACGTCCCCTGCGGTAGGCCGTGGCCTAGCTGAAGCCAAGGACTTTGCCCCGGACACTGTTGCTTCCTATGCCCCAGTCTCTGGCCCCATTACCCCTGCAATTGCCCCTGTCCCTGGCCCATCTGGTTCGGATTCCAGATACAGTCACCATGGGTCACTGGGTGAACAGGGGGTCCCCAAGCCATTCACTGATTACAAGGACTGGGTGGGTTTGGTTCAGGACTCTGGGGATTTGGGTAATGATGTTGTTCATATTGTGCCTGTTGCTCAGGTAAAACCCTATGTGCCTCCAGTGTCTGACAGAGTTGTCAGAAATCACCAAAAGTCATTACTTTTTTTTCACCACTCAGTAGAGGGGGGCATTGAGTTTGAAATGGGTTCCACTGATGAGGACAGGGGATATAGTTCTGATGATGAGGAAATATCAGACGAGGAAAATTGGGATACTAATAGCTCCCTAGAGAATTGGTATAATGAAGAAAGGGTGCCTTACATCTCCAGGAGATGCCTTGCGAAAGTGTATGGCCATGATCCTCTCCGACCATTAGCACCCATATCTAAATTATGGGATGATTGTAGGTGTCCAGTATGCCACCCAGCGTGTTATGGTACTTCTGCTCCAAACCCAGTGGACCATGCTGTGCGCAGGCCACCCTAAAAGGGTATAACTAGTACAAGTAAATACATATCCTGAGGGTAGTAAAGGAACCTGATCCCAGGTATTGCTGTTAGTAGCAGATTCTCCACGTTGGGAGTAATCCTAGTTCTTTTGTGTCACCATCTAAGGAGGGTGTATAACCTGCAAATGTAATAACACTGTATTATGGTGAATAATATGTCATGTTATTTTGTTTTGTACAGGTTGTTCACCTGCAGGATGGACCCACAAATTTAGGTCCAAGTGGGGACCATTGGATTCCAGCAGAGGGAGAGTATAGCCCTCGTAGGTTTAGGCTATTATTCTGTCCTCCTTCTGTGCAATAATCTCTGGTAAGGGCAGGTCTGCCAGGAGTTAAGATGGGTTCTCCCCACTCACTGCAGATCAGTGAGGCAGAGAAAGCAGTGCAGTCAGGCCTGTGTCCAATAAGGGACAGGGGCGGGCTCTTGTTGTATCTGTCTTAATGATCTGCATTTCCTGTATTGAGTCAGTTGCTCCTACCCTGAGAGGAGCTGAGTCTTACCAAACCGAGCTGTCAGGGACCTGGCAGGCTTGAGGCCCTCCCTCTGGGAGAGGCTGGTAGACTGTTCCCAGTACTCTGATAGGGAGTAGTGGAAGAGCTAGGCCTGCTTCCAGGGCCCTGACTGGGAGTGGAAGGCCAGGGTCATCCTGAGGGAGAACTCCTGAGAAGTACTGCTGTGACTGTGTATGCTGTACAGTGTGCTGCAGAGGCAATAAAGTGTTCCTGATTATAAAGAAGCGGTTGTGAGACTGGAATCTCTCATCCCTGAGTGGGACTTTCTATTCCAGGGATTCCACCCCATATCCTGGGGCCTGCAATAGATGGAGGCACTGTCACCGTGAGTACGTACTGGGTATGTCCCCAGAAGCCTGTCCTGACCTTCCCCATAATACCATCAAGCGGGAGACTCAGAAGTCCTGTAAGCCAGCAGGTGCGCCACACTATTATGCCTTGTAACCAGAGTAGCATTTCCTCTAGGAGACCCTATTTGCGATTGGGTGGGGGAATACCCGTTACATATATATAGCTTCATTTGCAGTAGGAATTGTTAAAAAAATTAAGTTATTAGGAGCATTTCCTCATGCCATTTTATTTTTGTTTGAATAAATGCAGCAGTTCTATACCTTTAAGGAAATATAAGATGCCGATCAATCCGTTTTCCCGTAATCAATCGACAAAGATCCTGCTTCTCTGTGCACCCAATATGGCTGCCTATTTCAAAAGAGAAAGTGTTGTACTTTTCTAAATGGCTGCTATAGCAACCCAAGGAAGCTTAATACATTACAATTACCGGTTTTGTAATCAGCAGTCGGATGTATGAGGTATGAAGGTAAAACGGAGGAAGCTCCACCTTGGAGGCCTGAAGCAGCCATGTTGCTTGTGGCAGGAAGCTCAAACCGAGAGAGACGGACACACAGACACACAAAGACAGGGAGATAGACACAGAGACAGAGACACAGTGTGTTTCTTTCTAGCTACTACTGAAATTAGGGGGTCACCTTAGATTCAGGGTCACCCTATAATCTGGCAAATACGGTAATTAAAAAGAGCATATAGGATTTTGAAGGTACACACCCTCATAGCCATCCTAACTTTTTAACAAGGCAACATGCAGCTATCTGCTTTTCTGCTGAGCATAAACTACAAGATCACGTAAGTTCCACATAACAAATATTTCTCATATGTTTTTATTTGACAAGAAAGTTGTGTGGAAGTTGAGATATGGTTTATTGGCTGTCAAATTATCTCAGCATCTCCACCACTCACCTTCCTTATAATATTATGTAGCCATAAATATAGGCTGGTCAGATTATATTCTATTAATCATTTGAGTGCCTCAATTAAGATATTATAAGATATGATAGCCAACACATGCTCTAAAAAAATGTCTATTACGGCCAACTATTATTTACAACTAGGAACTAATGTAAGTATAACAGTAACCTGTTTGTTAAATTATTTTTATGCAAAAAAACAGTGCAACTTCCAAAGATTGGGGATAGAAGATCTAAAATGTTAATATAGTGTATTATGTTGAATAAAAAGTGAAATAATATGAAGTGGTAAGAGATGCAATCACATGGAATGACTGGGTCATAGGAACGTGGGTAATAATGAAACTCCTATTCAAGAGGTCCAGGTTTGGAAGGAAAATCCTCACTTAGAATGCCTTCCTTCTTGCTCCTAACTCTAGAACTCATTTTCCCGAGCATCAGAAAAGTACATTCTCTTCCCAACTTCAAGTCCCATTTAAAAAAACAAAACACTTCTTCAATAAATAATTCTTGTAGATTTACACCATGACTGCGCTGCCATCTCTAGACTCATTCTATTTCTTGCATCTTGTGTATTTTGTACTGTATCTGTAACATTTTAGATGTTTAAGTTCAAGGCAAGGGATGCTTCTCTTAATCATTTATGTTGGATGCAGTTCTGCAGTGTTTTATTTGTAACAGTGTTTCCCCCCTCTCTGGGAGATTTCGCCATTACACGGTGTGGTGTGGTGCATACCTGCTGGCTTACAGTAGATCTGAGCATCCTGCGGTGTTGTGGAGTAGAACAGAACAGGCTCCTGGGGTAGTAACTAATTCTTTCTCACAGTGACAGCGCCTCCATCTCTTGCAGACCCCAGGGATGTGGGGACAATCCCTGCAGGAGAACTTACTTTCCCTCCCCCTGATAGATTGAAGTCTCAGGCAGGAAGATATCTTTGAACAGGATCACTTTATTTAGTACACTGACAGATGGAACAGCATACACAGCATACTTCACTTCGTGAAGCTTTACCCTCAGGATGTACCCTGGACCTCCACTCCAGGCCAAGGAGCCCTGAAGCAGTCCTTTCTCTTCCCTTACTCCCTGGTGGAGTAAGGGGTATACCTAGGGGAGTGAATACAGATTGGCAGAGCCCTGCACAATTGTTAGGGTAGACCATCCTCTCTCAAGGAGGTAGAGGCACTGACTAAATTTAGCAGTGCAGCTCCTTGAGTACAAGGGAAGTAGGTACCAGGTTTGAATCCAGTGATTGAACACACACAGGCCTAGTCCCACCGCCTCCCCTGTCACTGAAAGAAGCTACTATGAGTGTGGAAAACCCATGGTAACTCCTGGCAGGCCTGCTCTTACCAGGACTTACTGCCAGGGAGGGCAGACTTAGTAGCCAAGAAAACCAGCCTGGCTACATACTCTCTTTAATCTAATATCTGTTCTTTAAAGCATTGATTCAGCTAAAAACTAACAAACTTAAAGTACACCTTGTTTTTCAAAAGCCGTAAAACCCACAAACTCCCTTATCTTTAAACATATAGGGATATGTGATTGCAGCATGAAATATAGCACGGGGAAAGTTTGTGCCATCTGTTCATGACAAGAATATTAACACATTCATCTTTTTTTTTGTCTGTGCAGAAAGGATGAAAAAGAATATGCACTGAAGCAAATTGAAGGTACAGGAATATCCATGTCCGCCTGTAGAGAGATTGCAGTAAGTGGGAATGAATAATTCACATTTTTTTAATTATGCATCATGAATGTTTCTGGACATGGAAGACATTCAAAATCGGTTTAACTTCTTGATTGTGGGAAATTGCTAGGGATGTGTGAAATTGTCAGTGAGCCTTTATAATGTGCCAGAATATTATAATCAAGCTATGACAATAGTATACATACAAGCAAATCTATACAAAATAAACATGTTACTGTATAAGAAAGATTTGTTGCAGGTTGTGATACTTTTAAGACGGCCAACATAAGGGTTAATTATATATAATTATATATAATATTAATTATAGTGTACAGAGATTTCCAAACATCATGGGTTTCTTCTTTAGGTGTTTAGTTCACTTACAGTGTATGTTTATATAATTGATACAATTTGAAAAGTTAATTAAACGGATCCTTTTACTTTTCTCCACACTAGAAATAAATACAGATGCAGAAGTATTATGTTAGGCCATTCACACCATGCATCTTATTAAATGTGTAATCCCACATAGCTGGCCAAGTTGAGTTTACAAGTAGAATTTCTTATGGTCTGAAGTCTCATATCACCATGTTTACTAACTTACAAAAAGGATCTAAAAACATTTCTGGGTAAAGAAGGCCTCAATCACCATCACTATAACTCCCCCGCCCCCCTAAACCTGCCACTGGCATTAGTTTACTGTGGACCTAGGAGTAATTTAAAAAATGAAGTGATGTGGTTACCTTGTCTGGAGTCGATAAGATGGTAGTTCAGATGGTGGTGCTGGCAGGTTCTGTGTAGGGATCCTTCTGCTACACAAGTCTGCAGTAAAAACTTCAATAAGACCCGTTGCACCATGACAGCAGTTTCACTTAAGTATCAGCATCTGCTACTTTTATTAAGCAGACGTGCTACACGGTATCTGTCTGTCTGCTTAATAAAAGTTTAAAACCAGAGACAGACAGAGCTCAGTGCACATCCAGTGAAACCTATACACTGTACAGTGCCTAAATATATATGTATAGATATCTATTAAATAAAATGGTCTTTTAGTTTAACATTTTGGCCAAAGTGTTGTAAGCCCCTGAGCCACTACACGGCAGACCACATCTCAAGGGTCCCTAACACTAATATAAATTCTTAATAACCTGTGCATTACCAGGAAGAATGATTTATAATAAATCTGTCAAAATTAGTTGCATAGTTCTAAGTCTGATTGAAGCTTTTATTAACCTGTACATTACCAGGAAAAGCACTCTGTATTAGATTTGTCACAATCATACTGCAAGCAAGCAAGTTCTCCTGAGAGTGGGAGATGCTATGGAGTGAGCTTTTAACCATTTAAATGTGGGAGGGGGTGAGCTTTAACAAGATAGGAAGAGCCACCTTCCAATCAGCCAAGACCAGCTGAACAAAATTTGTAAAACATACAGGACACCTGCAGGCTCATATTGAACCCCCAAAATAACCACAACATATATATAAGCATATAGGTGTCACAGAGGAGTGCTACTGAGCATGGCGATATATATTTAAAACCAGAGACAGAACATGAAACACAGACAGAGCTCAGTGCACATCCAGTGAAACCTATACACTGTACAGTGCCTAAATATATATGTATAGATATCTATTAAATAAAATGGTCTTTTAGTTTAACATTTTGGCCAAAGTGTTGTAAGCCCCTGAGCCACTACACGGCAGACCACATCTCAAGGGTCCCTAACACTAATATAAATTCTTAATAACCTGTGCATTACCAGGAAGAATGATTTATAATAAATCTGTCAAAATTAGTTGCATAGTTCTAAGTCTGATTGAAGCTTTTATTAACCTGTACATTACCAGGAAAAGCACTCTGTATTAGATTTGTCACAATCATACTGCAAGCAAGCAAGTTCTCCTGAGAGTGGGAGATGCTATGGAGTGAGCTTTTAACCATTTAAATGTGGGAGGGGGTGAGCTTTAACAAGATAGGAAGAGCCACCTTCCAATCAGCCAAGACCAGCTGAACAAAATTTGTAAAACATACAGGACACCTGCAGGCTCATATTGAACCCCCAAAATAACCACAACATATATATAAGCATATAGGTGTCACAGAGGAGTGCTACTGAGCATGGCGATATATATTTAAAACCAGAGACAGAACATGAAACACAGACAGAGCTCAGTGCACATCCAGTGAAACCTATACACGGTACAGTGCCTAAATATATATGTATAGATATCTATTAAATAAAATGGTCTTTTAGTTTAACATTTTGGCCAAAGTGTTGTAAGCCTCTGAGCCACTACACGGCAGACCACATTTCCAGGGGTCCCTAACACTAATATAAATTCTTAATAACTTAATGACTTGCCCAAGGTCACAAGGAGCCGACACTGGGAATTGAACCGGGCTCCCCAGCTTCAAACTCCGTGCCAGTCAGTGTCTTTACTCACTGAGCCGCTCCTTCTCCCTGTTTATAAGTTGAATTTCTTATGGTCTGAAGTCTCATCTCATCAGGAGCAAGGCAGCAGTGATCGTGGGGGGGTGAGTACCCATTTGTGTATATATTGTGGTATGTTTAACATGTTCTGTAGCCCTCTCCTTGATAAAGGCAATCTATTTGCCGAAACGTTGGACCTTTGGTGGCACAATAAACTGCACCTTTAGTAAGACCGTGTGCCTGCTTCCATTCCTTTGCTGAAGTCTCATCTCACCATGTTTGCTAACTTACAAATAGGATCTAAAAACATTTCTGCGTAAAGAAGGCCTCAATCACCCTGATATAACTCCCCCGCCCCCCTAAACCTGCCACTGGCATTAGTTTACTGTGGACCTGGGAGTAATTTTAAAAAGGAAGTGATGTGGTTACCTTGTCTGGAGTCGATAAGATGGTAGTTCAGATGGTGGTGCTGGCAGGTTCTGTGTAGGGATCCTTCTGCTACACAAGTCTGCAGTAAAAACTTCAATAAGACCCGTTGCTCCATGACAGCAGTTTCACTTAAGTATCAGCATCTGCTACTTTTATTAAGCAGACGTGCTACACGGTATCTGTCTGCTTAATAAAAGTACAAGTTGCTGATACTGAAGTGAAATTCCTGTCATTGTACGATTTATCTTATTCTCTTTTTACCTAGGAGGGATTTCCCCTTTAAAATGTGCATGTGCTATATGTGGAAGAATACAAAACCTGTACCTAATTGGCACTAGTATCATTGGCCTCTGCTATGCAATGCTTATACTGTATCTCCCGTTGATCTATGTTTTCTTTAGCTAGAAGATTATTTAGCAACGTTTCCTAGTTGCAAATCTGGTACAAAAGTACTGCATAAAATGTACAGTATCAAAGAGAAAAATCCCATTGTTTTCAATGGGAAAAATATTCTTTGATAAAAATGGTGCAGTTTTTTTCCTCGGTATTGTAGTTTGGAGATTTTGCTAAATTAGCTCAGAAATGTCTTTGCTGGATTAACAGATATCAGACATGTCCTGTGATTGTATTTTTACACTCTCTTTTCTAACATGCATTGACTGATTTCCTGCTCATCTGTGATGTTCTTGCATAGAGATTCAATGCAGCCTGCAGTGGTCAGCAAACCAAGGCTTCTGGCATCTTGTTCTTGTTGTAAAGACATAAAGTCCCTTACTCTATAAAGTGTGATAGCTTGTTGAAGATTGTATGCTGGTAGTTTATTAAAAAGTGGGGGTATTTACATGGCCCACACATTTATCTGAAATGGTCCATTCAGTCATTGCAATGACACGTGTGTACAGTGGGTTTTTTGAGGGTTAGATCAACCCACACATACAATATTAGATTCCTAGCTGACATTTTACATGTCAATGTGGACCTGACTTACTGCAATCTAAGTTCCTAGGGCTGAGTCCCCGCTGGCGCTGAGCGCGCTCATGCTTGGAGAGCACTCCAAGCATGAGCGCCGGGTGTCCTGCTTGTACGAGCGTGGGGGAGGGGGGCATTGCGGGTAGTTGAGCGTGCGGGTAAGTATAGGTTTTTTGTTTACCTAAGCGCCGATCTCGGGTGAGCGTGTGTGCCCCCGCAAGAGCGCCGCGCGCACCGTGTGAGCGGGTACTTACGTATATCTATATATGTAAGTCCCCGCCGCAAGCGCCGTCCGCTCAGCCCGCTCAGCGTTAGCGGGGACTCAGCCTAAGAATCAGTGCCCCAGCCATTGCCAAACCGATTGCAAAGGCTTTTGATACTGTTGATCATGCTATCCTGCTTAACAAACTCCAGAGCTCTGGAATAGGGAAGCATGCTTTAAACTGGTTTCAGTCCTACCTATCAGGTAGATCCCAATATGTGTCCATCTCAGGCTCTAACTCCAACCAATTGGATATCACTTGTGGTGTCCGGCAAGGCTCTACTCTTCTCAGTGTTCATCAATGCTCTTCCTACAGCTTGTAAGGGAGCTTTAATACACATGTATGCAGATTACACAATCCTATATGCACACAGCCATAGCCTCTCCGACCTTGAACACATACTTCAATCTGACTTTTTAAGACTTAAAAATTGGATTTCCCAAAACAAACTGTTTTTAAACACTGACAAGACTGTAACAATGGTATTTGGGACCAAGACTACATTTTTAAAGCTCCCAATGACTGAGCTCCACATCAGAACCAACGCTAATACCACCCTAACTCCTGTTACTAGTTTTAAATACTTGAGCATATGGTTTGACTCCCATTTAACATTTGGGATGCATTGATACCCTGACATCCAAAACCTATGCCAAACTAGGTGTACTTTATAGGAACAAATTCTCCCCAAGTCTGCTGGTCAGAAAGCGCATCGCACAGCAGATGCTAAAAGAACAATACATATTTAAAAAACAATACATATAAAAACCCCCAATACATAAAAAAAAAAACCCCAATACATATAACCTCCCCCACCCAATACATATAAACCCTTACCTTGGGGCTGGTCTCAGGTGTCAGGCCTCTGGCCGGGCTCCGTGGCTTTGGGGAGGCCTGGCGGCCGGAGAAAGCAGTTGGGCCCGACCTTTCGTGGTTTCCGGCTCTCCCGAGCTGCAGGTCTCTCCCTCACTCTGTCCCACACAGAGCGTCTGATGTCAGCGCGCACGCCGGACCTCTCATGCGGCCGTGCATCGGAATTCGAGCCCAGTTTACTTCCGGCGCGCGCCGGACCCTCTGACAACGTCTGAGGGCGTGGCGTGTGACAGTTGGTGAGTAGGGAGGCCTGCAGCTGGGGAGAGCCGGGGCCCGGCTACCACGAGAGGTCAGGCCCAACTGCTTTGTCCGGCCGCGGGGCCCCCTGCAGCCACTGGGCCCTGGACACATGTCTCCCTGTTAGCGGCCCTGATCCTTTGCTATGGAGCTAATGGTTCAAGGCTGAAAAATCGGTGTCCCATCTTTGTAGTATTACTTCTTCTCCCTGAATCCTCTTATACATTGGTTTTAGTACTGTAGCTCATGTCATGTTTGTATGGTCATTTTGACTTGCAGAGTATATGTTTAAGATTGTACTGTCTTCAATGGGCAATAAATAACTTTCTGTCTTTTCCTGCATGCGTGCGTACATATACACGCACATAAGTACATACATATATGAATAAGAACATATACACACAGACATTTATGAGACATACACGTATCTATAAGACGGATAAATAAGAAAGCACACAGGTCAACAATGTTAACTATATAAGTGTGCTAAAAATACATCAAAATAAATGGTATAGATAATAAACTTCCCATAATGTGATCATTTCATGCCGCTCAAGGTTTGGGATCCCACACCGGATCCACAAAGGAAAATGCAAGTTCAAGGATGACCTAAACACCGACAAATAGGGAAGTAAAAGCTAACATGGTGTAGTATGTCAATGAATTAAAGAGGTGATAGGTCAGGTCCCTGCTTCTGAATTGGACTCCTGCTGCGTTAATCCTACTGGACCGCCACCAGTCTAAGAGCTGCGCAGAGAGAAGCGGTACCACTGTCTCCCAGCACAACTCTTACAGGTGATCGTGCTGTTGAATTTTTGTTTTTATTATATAGGATTGAAGCAGGAGGTCTCCAGAGCTGAACCGCATTCATTTCAGGTCCGGAGACCCCCTGCTTCCCGAGGTACAGGCCTCCATATCGGGTGCAGCTCTCCTGTAAGTTTAAATGTCCCACGCCACTGCCCACGTTACCGGGACATTTAAACTTGCTAGAGATACCGAGACCCGATACGGAGGCCTGTAACTCGGGCAGCAGGGGGACCTGAAACTAATGCAGTTCATCTCAATTGAGTATTGAGTATCTATTCCTAATATATTTAAATGGGTTCTACATGTGCGAACATGCATTAAATAGCAACTGTCTTGCACTTGTGTCCAGTTTAGAGTCATGCTAATGGCTGTTTTTAATTGGGAAAGGCATCTTAATTTTGTGCCTACATGAATCAGGTGCAAATTAGACTAAACTATAAGAACACATTCATTTTGCCATGTATTTAGATGAGCAATGGCTGCTTCTGCTGCTCTTTGATGCACAGATGCTACCTGGCACAAGACGCTTTACATGACTATAGACCAAGAGGCGGGAGAAAGGAAATAATTTAGAGAGCTATTATAGATGCAGACAAAGGTCCGCACAGAAAATAATTTTGTTTTTAAAGATGTCTGATAATGCAAATACACACAAACATTATGCACATGTAAGTGTTACGCAGTCGTATAAATACAGCTCGCGCTAATCTATTTGAACCTAATTTGATCATTTTAGACCAGATGCCAATGACTGTGCGGAGAGTAAATTGCATTGTAAACACAGGAATTACATAGACACAGCACTCATACAAACTTTAAATCTGAAAAAGGAACCAAGAACTGGATACAGTATCTCTGGAACAGATGCTCAAAAATGGCACTCTACTAACAAAATCAGGACTGCTAGCAACACTCATCCTCATGCTGCACATAGACTGACTTAGGACAGATTACACTAGAAATATCCCAGCACGGTCATACAGATCAGTTCTTTATAGGCCAGATATTAGAAGCTGTACTGTAGCCAATTAAGAAAATGATATCTGAAAATGTACTGTTATTTACTGTTATGTTACCTTACTATAAGGAAATAATAACAATCATTGTCTGTTTGGCATTGTTGCCTTGTTGCTGTATGCACAGCATCTGCTCTTGACTTTATTGCAAAACACATGCCCTCTGACGTTATTGTTTATCTAACATTCCACTAGCGTGAAATTATTCTGCACATAACAGGAACACTTACTTCAAGCAGCAACAATCCTGGATACGTGATGTTAAGATAAAGATTATTTTTATTCCAGTGTCAACAACATAACTAACGTCTGATTCCTTATTGTGTCTCTGAGAATGTACATTAGGCAACATACATTAGATAAAACAATGCATTATAGTAGAGTACATGCATAGTGCAACAGCTTTATATTAAGATAAGATTATCTGTCCCACATTCTGTACCACAAATTGCTTTATGGGATCAAAACCTTTAAGAATTTCTGACTTGCCAAATACAAGAAGAGTACATTTTTAAAATTATGTCAGATATGTGTCAAATATACAAAGAATAACCCTTATAAGACACATATCTATAGAAGAGAGGGGCTGAGATCAATCACAATGAAACAGTTTAGTAGTATACTTTATATGAAAGTTTTAATAAATAGTTTTCATTCTTTATACAATTAACACCACGTTGTTGCATCTTTTAGTCCCAGATTAAGGCAGGAAACGTAGGATTTCTCCATATGGGGTTTATTTACAGGGATAACCTTAAAACTTGCCCCACAAATCAAGTATCCCAATAGCCTGCACTCATTGTTTCTGTGCCACACTCAGTCACTCCTACCACCCATTGTGGCCAAGCACTGCCATCTACAGCACTTATTACCTCAGCTGCTGTCTCTGTAAATTCCCCATCAAAACTCTTAGATTCTTAGATTATAAACTCTTCGAGGCAGGGATTTCCTTTGCTATTGTGTGATTTTGCTGCACTTATTGTATTATTATAATTCCCTGTACTGTATTCTTTGTGAAGCGAGTACACTTTTGGCGCTATATAAATCAAGACATTCAATAAATAATATACTAACAGGCCCACCGTCCCTTTAAGTCAAAACGAAATCATAAAATAAACTCCTTGTCCTTTTAAGAGACTAACTACACATTCAGCTTCAACCCTTACTACCTGGATGGACAGCTAAGCTGGTTACCACCCCAATACAGGTACTACTATAGCTGAACATATAAAGTTTCTGAACACAGCAATAAAGTGTTTTGCTCATTTGTTACTCCAGGGTTTGGAGCAGACGTCCCGCTTCAGCATGGTCTCGCGTCCTTCCTTCCTAGGGAAGCTTGGCCCCACAAGAGCTCAGAGAATCTCTCTTCTGTATGTCCAATGTTAAGGACAGGACATCCCTGCTTCAGCTGCTTCAGCACAGTCTCTCATCATTCCTTTTCTGGGGAAAATAGTCTCTCTCTCAGTATGGCAGCTTCCTTTGTTGGACAGTCCTGTTCATCCGGATCAACCTTGTAACTTCGTGGAAGGCATCCGAGATATATGGAATAAAGCACAAAGATATTACATACTGTAGTGTATACTGCTATAAATATAGGACAAACTAACATAACACTAATGAACACACTAACAAAAGACAGAAAACAAACAACATTTAACATACAAACACAAGGCTGTAAACAGAATTTAAACTAATTAAAATATAAAATGGACACAAAATATCCATAAAAAGAAGAAGGTTCTCTGTTGAAGGCGATCTGGTGGTTAAAACCAGAATCCTACTTACAACAGGGCAAGTTAAAGCTCACATGTGTGTCCAAATCTTTAGCAAGCCAGCTGCTATTCTCCTCCAACAGCACAGACGTCTGCAGCTCCTGTGGCAATGCTGTTTGTGTGTTCTGTGAAGGCACATGCTGGGGGGAGAGGCTGCTCCTGGATTCTGGATACACAAGGGATTCAGCTGCTGTACAAACACTTCCTCTGGTAGCCGTGACCTCTGACCCTGCATGTTTCATGAAAAGTCATTTCCTCAGGAAGTGGGGGCCACGGCTTCAATACTGGCCTTAACCAGCACATGGTCTCGCTCCTGCTCCCGGCACCACAACACCACAGTTTGTACTGCAGAAGTTCTCACCAGAGCAGGAGTGTCACTGAGTTAATCCCATTGAATGACGACATCAGCAGTAATAATCCCCACTGGCAGCGCCGGAGGAGTTATGGGAGCAGCAACAGAAGTAGTACCGACCGGTACTATAATCGGGGTTGCCTCTGCACCGACCTGTGGAGCTGAAGCACTCTCACGGGCCTGCTCACGTCGTAGGTATTCCTCCAAACGCTCTCCACCGACGGCCACATAGGCTTCCACGCACACTCAGGCCTGTTGCATCTCCGTGTGCTGCTGTAGGAAGCGGATGGCATTCTCATGTCCTGCCACCCAGGCCAGATCGATATCCTGGATCACCACTTCTGGGTTGTCATTGGGTGCCGGTTCCGCAGAGACGACTATCACATCGGGAGCAATGGAGGCACCCTCGATGATGGATGCACCCCTGCTGATCTTCCACCTGGAAGCAGGGACCACCGTTGAGGTCACTTTGCGTTGGAAACCGGGTACTGGATGTAGAGTCGAGAGCATCCAGCAGGGCTCCTCATCGTAGTCCAAGACAGGGACAGGACAACCCTTTGCACGCACTGTGAGGAACCCAGTGCACAATGAACTTTGCGAGTTGGGGCACAACCCGAGGCGTCACCGGGGAGCGTGTACCCTTCATCATACTTTTGAACATGGACCAGGGCCTTCACAACATACTGTCAGGACCCTTGGGTACCAAGACACATAGACTGTGTTTCTGGGATGGGGCCTTTCAGGCTCTGGGGCAACCCGTGCACCAAGCACAACATACAGTGCTTCTGGGGGCATATCCAGTGGGAAAATTATTGCAGGAGCGTGTTACCCCACATTTTTGTTCCACAAGGGACGGGCCTCTTACAATGTACCCTGAGGGACCTTGTGCTCCTTCGAGGCGGGCCCCTGAGGCATCACCAGGGACCCCGTGTACTTGTATTCTAGCTCTATTGCAGTGTTCTGAAAATGGAGTGCATAGTAAAGTCAAGATAGCGCTCCCGCCAAAACAGTGGGACTGCATGGGTTGCAAGAAGCAAGCAATCCTTTTCTGCAAAAAGTTTGTAACAAGTTGCAACCTGTTCGGCGGCAAAGTGTAGCCACACCTCTCTTTGTGACTGGCTCATCTGGAGCCTGGTCGCTACTTGGTCCATCCCACCCCCAACTTCGTGTTCCACCTAGGGGAGGAGTCATGCCTTGTGACCAATCAGGACTTTGTCTCAACCTATGAGAGGAGTTGCCACACCCTGTATAGCTTCACTTCTGCGGAGTTGTTGACAAGTGAGGAGCTGCTGCTAGTCCTCTGATTTTCTACCATGTCTACCTCATCTATTTTGGCCAAAATCATGTCAGAGCTGGATCACACAAAATATTCCCTGCCAGGAGGCTTTCTGGTGGCAACAGTTTATGGATGGCAATTTGTATGGTGTGTATGCCCTTACTGCAGACTACCTGGGGGAGAGGTCAGCACGACGGCCCGATGTCAAAATTTTGAAACACAATACATGTGGCCTGCCAATCCCGTGCCCCCTGCAGAGGTGATCTTGCTGAGTGATTGAAATGCTGCGCCTGCTGGTACGGCCCTTGCATACCACACTCCACCGATACGTCTGACTCCCTCCAAACAAGCCGTACTATCCTGTGAAATGGCCGTGGAAATGTATACCTGGCTGGGCCTCCTATGGATCTGTGTACCGTAGTACCTGGACACCAAGGTCCCAACATTACTGTACCTGAGATGACCTCAGGGGTATCGATATCAACGGTTCCAGGACTGGAACCAATGTTAGCTCGGCTAGCGGGTGAGTCGACTGCCCCGAGGGTGTTGGGTGAGTCTCCTTTGGTGGTTCCAGAGCATGTCTGCTTCGTGCCGATTACCATCCTGGGGTTCCGGACATCCCGACATTGCGGCCCGGAGGATGTGTCCTTACCGATGTCTCCGTCCGATGGAGAAACTGGTCCAGAGAAGTAGTGGAGTCACATCCCTTATGGATGGGTCCTTCAGTTAGTGAATGGGGTTCCAGACTATCCCTTCATGGGGTAAGAGCTCTGAGTTCTCCTCCCGGCTGGGAGTGAGACATGTGCTCAGTCCCTCATGGGCTGAGGCACTAATCTAACCCAGAGAGGCCTCACCATTACCCGCAGGCCAGTACCATCCAGACGCCAGGGATTACCTTATCAACCGGAGCATACACTGTAACAACACCAGCAGTGGCTGCTGTAATAAAGACTATCCTCATTTATACTTCTGGCTCCACGGCAGTCTGTGTGGAGGGAGGTATTAGGAGTAAGGAGTGTCATAGAGCAGGGGCCGCCATCAGCCTTGCTGAAGCCCTCTATGTCTGGAGGCGCTGTCACCAAGAAGGGAAAAAACAGAAGAATCCCCAAAAGTCTGCCTGTCTTCCTCCACTACATCGCGGGTACCTCAGCTCACTGTACCTCACAGGTAATCAGCGCTACACCTAGCAATAGCCATGACAAGATCTCCAGCGGGGGAGGTGGTGGGGGGTGGGGAGCGTTACATGTGCTACATACAGAATGTCCAAAGTCAGCAACAGCCATTGCTGTCAGCCTACAAATAGAATAGAGTAAACCCCTCTATTTGTATTATTAAAAGGAAAACATTTATTGCTGCTGTGTTTTTTTTTCCGGACCAGGTTATAATCAGTTTCAGCACTCACATTTATTTTTGTATATTTTCTTCTGGCATTGTACAAAGATGCCATTGCTATATTTGCTTACCACATGTTTTGTTTAAGTATGTTACAGAAACTACTGTACGCTCTCAGCCATGAAGAATCAAGAGAAGATTGATAGCCTAAAGCAAGATGGGTAAAAGCAGAGCAATAAAAATCTAAAAATAGATACAAGCATTGTTATTCTCTGCAGCAAAATGATGGGAGCAAGCATTTGGAAGCTGAGTAGGACTGTCAGCTTTTAAGTCTAGATGCATGATACAGATACACATTTTTAAGTTTGTATTTTGCTAAATTACATAGTTACATAAACATACATTTGTTTTTACCTAAATTCATCTAAAGACATGTGAAAAATTATTTGAATCTGATCTGATTGTAAATATGCATACCAAGATCTACAGTCAATGTCTAGCATCATAAAGTCATATCTGCCTTGTGTATAGTATTACAATAATTGTAAAAACATATGGAGCCTCAGAGTGAAGAAGGCACTTCGGCCTCTTTTGCAGTAACATGAGATTTGATGCATTGGTGAGGTATGATCAAACTGATGTGTGAAAAAATAATATCTTCGAACGAAAAAATCCTGATGATACCTGTTCCATTATTCTCTGTGTTAGAATAAACTTGTTTATCTGAAAGAGACAAAACAGAGAAACCGAAGTGACTTTCTGCGAAAAACCCATTTCTGTTGATAGACAGCAAAACACTTAAAACCTCTGATGTGCCCTCTAATATCATTGGCTGTGAGCATTCTGGCTAGAAACGCATCACTAGATTGGAAGGGCAGGCTAGCAACAGCGAGAAACAGCTAATTATCTGTGTTGTGCCCAGGAAAAGGAGTCAAATAGATGACATCACGCAAAAACACCAGTAATGTGACTTAAATCCATAATAATGTTACACGGGTTACGGGGGAACAAACCAGTGTATTATGTATGTCAATCAACTGAATAGATTCAATTAGAGAGTCACTAATGTGCATTGTGTCAGCAAGTTATGTATGTATGTATATCTTTATTTATATATTGCCCACAGTGTACTTCGCGCTTTACAAAGACAATGCAGTACAGGGAAATATAATACAATAAGCACAACAAAGTCAGACAATAAGAAAGGAAATTCCTGCCCGGAGAGTTTACAATCTAAGGCTGAGTCCATAGTCAGCACTTGGCGCTGACCCGTGCTGAGGCGCGCTGATGCTTGTCAGTGAGCCCCTGTAGCCGCATTGAGAGCGGCTTTAGGAGGGGCTCGCGCACGCTTCCGCAGGCGTAGCACCTAATTTTTTTTTAGTTTTGGCGCTCACGGGAGCGCAGGGCCGGTCACGTGAGCAGTTTGCCCAATGAGGGCGAAACAGCTCCGTGACGTCACTGGCCTGCCCCCCGACGCCCCCAGACGGCGCGCGAACTAAGGCCAGGGAAAGCAGGTGCTTTCAGCCTCAGCGCGACTCCACACGGCTGGAGTCACCATGGACTCAGCCTTAGTGGTATGTTGGGAGACTTACAGAGACAGCAGGTGAGAGAATAAGTGCAGTAGATGGCAGTGCTTGGCCATAGTGGTTGGTAGGAGTGACTGTGGGTTTGTAACAGTAGCCAGAATTGCGGGCTGTTGGGATGCTTCATTTAAGAGGTGAGTTTTAAGGTTTGTCTTTAAGGTGGGGAGAGAGGGTGCTTGGAGTATACTGAGTGTGAAGGAGTTCCACAGATAAAGTGCAGGGAGGGAAAGGGGTTTAAGACAAGTATAATGTAGGTTTCTAGTATATCTAATAAATAGTACAGTTTTGTTCATTGCAGAGGAAAGTAGGCTAAGAAGCTATATTATAGCATCGCAACATATATACTATTGGCCTTATGTAGCTACTTTCCAATCCCGATGTTTACGGAACTTGGCTTAGCTTCAGTTTCCCTACCAAATATTTTCAGCAATTCCATATCATAGTGAATGCAATGCAATCTCAGTGGCCTAAATATAAAAAGTCATTGGCGGGTATTCGCAGACTTCTGCATTCTTACTGCTTCTAGCTTTTGCAAAGCTGTTTGGATTGGAATATCTGCCTTTTGCAGGTAAACCTGAAAAGAAAACCCCTGTTAGATATGAAAGGAGCAATCCATGCAATATCCTACGTGTGTATTTTTAAATAAATCAGTTCAGTAGTATTAGATAATACTTATTACTTTTTTTGAATTCAACTTTTAATGCCATTTTTAATGAGTTTTAATATACCGAGCATCCTTTTTCTATAGCATGTTTAGCCCACCTCCCCAGCAGTGCGAGATCTTTGAAACACTTTCCTGTTTGTGATCATTTGTTCCAATATTCCCAGCAGATTGAGCTGCAAACTGTAACAATAGATAATGTTACCTTAGTAATATACGAATACATTGTAGCTGCTGAGTTACACTGAGTGAAGGATTGATATGAAAATGAAAGGCAGCCATTTAGGGAACCCTGGGAAACAGGATTTTACTAATCAGAGAACTGCTTAGTTAATTAGTTTTCAATAAATGTAATCAAAGGCTACATATATTAAAACAAAAATATGTATTTTTTTTAAACTGCTTGGATTGCCTCTTGAAAACACATTATGCAGAAGGTCTGGAGCAAAGTAGCTTTCTTGTAAAATTGTGCCCAGTATAAACTGCAGTTGTCAACATCATTTAGCATTTAAAGCAGCAATCCATGCTTTTCAAACCAGCAGTTCCCCAGGTAGGAATCACAGCAGTCCAAACTTTAAGGTTCCCCCAGTTCCTGAGATATCAGTGATTATATCTAGACAAGAATATAATCGATTTCAACAGTACTTGCCCTGATACAGATGCCCCATCATATATATGAAGTAGTTTCTTCTTTTAAATACAGTCTGAAAATAATTTAGCCATGTAAACAAATGTAATCATTACTACGGTAAAATGTCCCTATTTTGTTTCTTCCCCTCAGAGAACGTGACTGGAAGAAAGTACATACTTAAGTATTAATAGATGTGTATGTATGACTGTTGTAAAATGTCCTTATTTCTCTTTCTTCGATTAACCCAGCACTACAGCATTGTGGTCTCATCACAATAAAGAAACTTTTATTTTGAAGATAAATAGTCACATACCAAAATAGTACACAATAGTGGTGATGTTCAAATTAATTCGAATAGCCTCAAAGATGATTGCATAGTTTTCTGTTTCTGAGTGGAATCCTTGTATTTGATCTTAGTATCATGATGTTAAACCTGCTTTCCTTCATCCTGGTGTTATCCCTCTCACATCTTTCTGGTGTAATCCCTCTGTCCTCCTCCTGGTGTAATCCTTCTGTCCTCTCTCTCCTAGCTACCCCCTGCTAGATATGTATCCAAATAATATCTCTTCAGCTCGTGCTATCTAATTCTAATACCAGATAAGGTCCTATAGACAAACTGATGTCATATCTGGTAAGATGAGTGAGAAAACCTCTAACAGCGCTCTAAGGAGGTATTCAAGTGATAAGTATATGGTGACTTAAACAGTGAAAACAATATTGTGCAAATAAATAGCAAAAAAGTGCAATATGTGAAAATAAAAATAAAAATAAATGCTGCTCAGACCCTTAGAAGGATGGTCCACAGGAATCCCTCTTGCTGGAACTTGTGGAAAGGAAAGGGGAGCGCAACTTGTTCAGTGGTAGATATGTGGAATGAAAAAAATGATACAATAGTGCAACACAGTCTCTGTAGGAAATACTTCAAACTCAGTTGATCTCTATAAATTCAGAACTCACATTCTTTCATAAGTAAACGAGCATGTAACCCAAACTGATGTGGGTAGTGTGGGAATTCATGCAGGTTCTCTTTCTCTCTATCTCTCAGGGTTCTTGGGGATACTTTGAATCTCTCAGATTGCCAAGGTATCAGCCATATATATGGGAGAATGGAAAGCCAGACATAGTGTGTACCGTACAAAAATGAACACTTTAATTGCTAAAAACCCATATAGGTATATGCTACACATAGGAAAAGTGTATGCTACACATAGGAAAAGAGTACTCTGTGTCCCAATCCTCACCCCCTCTGCCAGACTTTCCCGTCGCGTCACTTCCGGTTCACCGGCGTCTCACTTCCGGTATCGTGGCACGGCTGGAATTCACCGAATGAAGGGGACTCTGAAGTGCAGATCGAGTGCAGGTGAGTGGCGACAGCAGGGCGCTTCCGACTCTACGCGTTTCGCTGTCGTCGCTACGTCAGGAGTCTATGATTGGCTTCTCATTCTTCCAGTTTATAGCAGTTCTCTTGCTCTCATTGGTCCGTAGCTCAGCCTATGAGCCCCATGATTGGTCTATGTTTGGCCAATGGGAGTGGTGTATATACGAGTATAGTACAACGTTCTGACGCATCATAACATGTATATATAGACTATCTTATCGCAAGATACAATAACAATACATCTCCTATCTCAAATAAAAATGTTATACACAAATCTGTCTCCTATTTATATGGTGTGGCCAACATCTCACACCATCCAAAGGGGATCGTGAGTGCTGTATATACGAGTATGGTATAACGTTCTGACACATCATAACATGCATATATAGACTATCTTATCGCAAGATACAATTCAATACATCTCCTATCTCTAATAAAAATGTTATACACAAATCTGTCTCTTATTTATATGGTGTGGCCAACATCTCACACCATCCAAAGGGGATCGTGATCATCTTTGGAGAACAATAACAACTCACTTTAATCTAAAATGGACAAACATATGGCTATAAAAGCATATTTCTCCTACTGTCTCTGTACATTATCCCTACCTACCAATTAGACTGTAAGCTCCTTGGGGCAGGGACTCCTCTTCCTTAATGTCTAAAGCACTTATTCCCATGATCTGTTATTTATATTATCTGTTATTTATTTGATTACCACATGTATTACTGCTGTGAAGCACTATGTACATTAATCGCGCTATATAAATAAAGACACACAATACAATACAATGAGGGGAAAAGAGGAAAAAACAGAAAAAACAGGATTAAGTGCATCAACACATATCTAAATTCTTTCTTACATCTATTCTAATTGTTGTAATTATATCACTCACTATGGCTAAAAAGCAAACATTATATATGTATGTGCAAAAAATATGTTGTCCAAAATAATCACACTTAAAAGATACAAGTGAAGTCCTAAGGATTCTAAATAATCTAACATGGAATAATGAGTTTATCCTTGTAACATGTGATGTTTCAGCTTTATATACTTCAATAAGACACCAGCAGGGTATAGAAGCAGTAAAACGTGTATTATCAAGAGACATAAATATAATGGAAAAACAGATGGAGTTTATATTGAAAGGAATAGAGTTTATCGTAACACATAATTTTTTCAATTTTGATGGTGATCATTTCCTCCAGCTGTGTGGCACGCCATGGTGCCAGGTTCGCACCGAGTTATGCCAACATTTTCATGGGAATATGGGAAGAAGATGATATTTGCTCTAACCATGAATTCGGTGTGAACCTGGTCCTATGGAAGAGATACATCGATGATGTGCTCATAGTTTGGAGGGGTAGTCAATTAGTGCTAGATAGATTTCTGGAATATATAAATAGAAATGACCGCAACTTATGTTTCACATCAAACAATAGCAAATTAGAGATTGAATTTCTGGATCTGATAATATACATAGAAGAGGGGGCCATCAAAACTAAAAATCTTTTAAAAAAAGTAGATGCTAACAACTACATTGATAACTCCAGTTGCCACCATCCTAAATGGTTAGCAAATATCCCCTATGGACACCTACGTCGGAGCAAAAGAAATTGTACTGATGATGATATGTATAGTAAACAGTAAGAAATCCTGATAGAGAAGTTTAGAGAAAAAGGATATTGTGAAAGTAACATAGAGAAAGTGGTAATAAGAACAAATGAGTTACAAAGGGAAGAAATCCTCCATCCAAACATAACCAATGAAAGGCCATCAAAAAAGAAGATTGACTTCCAGTCGACATTTATTACACAATACAATAGAGAAGCAAAGAAAATAAAAGGTGTGATTTTTAGACATTGGCATGTCCTTAGAAATGACCCAATCCTAGGAAGTGAGATACCAGAAAGACCACAAGTTATTTTTAAGAAAGCAAACAATCTAAAAAGTAGACTAGCTCCAAGCACTTTTAAGAAAGGAGAAATTGAAATTTCGAGTACTACATGGCTGAAATCCCCTATAGGTTTTCATAAGTGTGGCAGATGTAAGGCCTGTGAATATGGCTCAAATGAGAAAACACATTTTTATTCAAACACAACAAAGGAGAAATTTAGTACGACAGATTTCATTAACTGTACGATGGATTTTGTAATCTATCTAATGGAATGTCCATGTGGACAACAGTACATAGGCCGTACTACCTGCCCACTGAAAACTAGAATATTAGAACATATAGGCAATATACGAAGAAAATTACAGAGCCATACAGTACCAAAACACTTTGAATTGTATCATGGAAGTAATCCAAAAGGTCTAACTTTTAGAGGGATAGAGAGGGTGAAGGCTCATTGGAGGGGCGGCTACAGGGTGTCTCTCTTATCACAAAGGGAGACATTCTGGATACATAAAATGAAAACATTGAGCCCTGAGGGCATGAATGTAGATTTAGAAATTGCCGCTTTCCTGTGACCCTTCACCATCACTATCCCCTGATAAAGATATTTTCAATTTCTTCATTTTCATTTTTATTTTATTTTTTATTAATTTCGTTTTTTTTAATTATATATTTTAGATATTTTTTGCATACACATATATAATGTTCGCTTTTTAGCCATAGTGAGTGATATAATTACAACAATTAGAATAGATGTGAGAAAGAATTTAGATATGTGTTCATGCATTTAATCCTGTTTTTTTCTTCTTTTTTCTCTTTTCCCCTCATCATGAGAAATATGCTTTTATAGCCATATGTTTGTCCATTTTAGATTAAAGTGAGTTGTTATTGTTCTCCAAAGATGATCACGATCCCCTTTGGATGGTGTGAGATGTTGGCCACACCATATAAATAAGAGACAGATTTGTGTATAACATTTTTATTAGAGATAGGAAATGTATTGTATTGTATCTTGCGATAAGATAGTCTATATATACATGTTATGATGCGTCAGAACATTGTACTATACTCGTATATACAGCGCTCACGATCCCCTTTGGGTGGTGTGAGATGTTGGCCACACCATATAAATAGGAGACAGATTTGTGTATAACATTTTTATTTGAGATAGAAGATGTATTGTTATTGTATCTTGCGATAAGATAGTCTATATATACATGTTGTGATGCGTCAGAACGTTGTACTATACTCGTATATACAGCGCTCCCATTGGTCAAACATAGACCAATCATGGGGCTCATAGTCTGAGCTACGGACCAATGAGAGCAAGAGAACTGCTATAAACTGGAAGAATGAGAAGCCAATCATAGACTCCTGACGTAGCGACGACAGCGAAACGCGTAGTCGGAAGCGCCCTGCTGTCGCCACTCACCTGCACTCGATCTGCACTTCAGAGTCCCCTTCATTCAGTGAATTCCAGCCGTGCGCGATACCGGAAGTGAGATGCCGGTGAACCGGAAGTGACGCGACAGGAGAGTCTGGCAGAAGGGTTGAGGATTGGGACACAGAGTTCGCTTTTCCTATTTGTCTGGTACAAGTTTTATTGATGTAAGCATACACCTATATGGGTTTTTAGCAATTAAAGTGTTCATTTTTGTACGGTACACACTATGTCTGGCTTTCCATTCTCCCATATATATGGCTGATACCTTGACAACCTGAGAGAATCAAAGTATCCCCAAGAACCCTGAGAGATAGAGAGAAAGAGAACCTGCACGAATTTCCACACTACCCACATCAGTTTGGGTTACATGCTCGTTTACTTATGAAAGAATGTGAGTTCTGAACTTATAGAGATCAACTGAGTTTGAAGTATTTCCTACAGAGACTGTGTTGCACTATTGTATCATTTTTTTCATTCCACATATCTACCACTGAACAAGTTGCGCTCCCCTTTCCTTTCCACAAATATCTGGTAAGAAACTGCCCACGCCTCCATACAGAGAATAACCTAATATGGCATGTCTTCTGGAAAGATCCAACCTAATGCCATAGCCTCTTCTGGTTGCATCAGCTCTAACCACAGTTGTTTATAGTGACTCAAATGTCACCCACACTCGGGAAAGCTGCACAACTAAATCTATCAGAAAATACTCATTTCAATGTATGAAAAGAAAGAACCGTTGCAAATATACTGTATACTTTAGCATTTTGTGTTTATACATGATTCATATATATTACAATATAATATAACTGAACTGAATTTCTTACAAATGTATATATTATACAGTCTCCCAGGTCGTTTAAGTCATTTAGGGACTCATCCCTACCCCAGAGGTCTGCTACTTCTGGTGTGCCCTCCCAGATGATCACCGGGTCCAGTAGTCCACATGAGTCCAGGGATCCCCTTAAATGGTGGGACCCGATGTTCAAGGGTTATGCCCTTAGTCTAAATAGAATGAGACTACTGCTTGTAAATGGTTCTATTGTGGGTCACTAGTGGGAGGAAGGTCAACTATCCCAGGAAGAGATGGCAGAAGCCCTTTGTAAGAGAATGGATGAAATAAATTTGGGAGTAAGATCCCCCAAGGGACCCTCCATATTCTACAAGGAGGTTGAGTTAAGTGGGACTCAGTTCTGGGTATTACCTGGTCAGGGACATGGCCATTAAATAGGAAGATTAAGTAGAGCTGACCAAGCTATCTGTAATAGGTACCGCCAATCTCACGGTTACATCTTTCTGTATGTACCTGAGCCCATAATGGATTAAATAGATCAATACCATAATAAGTGGTTGAGGTTAGCTGTCATTGAGAATTTTAAGACAAAAATCAGTGATGACAGGCTTATTAAAGATGACAAGATTCATTCTGCAATGGAAGAGTGGCTCATAGGACCCAAAACATTATAAGTGAGGGTTCTCTTGTATCTTCTCGTTGGAAGAATAATTATATAATTATCATCGCTGTCAACAGTGGATGATAAAGTTTGGTAATCTGTGTACGGTATAAGATTGTTTATACATGTGTTTTAACCTGTATTTGTTTGCAGAGAACAGGCAGATGGATGGTACCCATATTGGTACCATATATATATATATATATATAGTGATATAGTCCCAGGATAGTGGGCAGCTTTCAGTCTGATTTATAGAAGAAAGTACAGACTTAGTATGGAAGTGATCCACCCACAGGTTCACAGTCACTATGGCTGGTGGATAGGAAATCTATACCAGACTTTGCAATGGTTCTGGTTTCCCTCACCTGCTCTCCTAATTGAGGAACAGGAATATATTGCAGTGAGGTTTGCTGCTTCACTCTTTCTCCTAGAGTCTGGAGGCAGGGAGGAAACTGCTGCTCCCCAATATCCAGTTTGGGGTAGACGTCCCCGCCCCCCCATGTGTTGCAGCATCTGAGGATCTATTGGGACGCTGTTCCCATCTGACATTTAAGGACTCGATATTATCTCTGTGTGTTATTTAAAGTTGGTAAATGGCTTACCCAGCCAACAAAGCAGAAAGGGATATGCATGTGAGTTAGACTTCTTACAGGGGTAGATGTTTTCTTTGATGATTTCTTTTGTTTCTTAAAGTGACAGTGTTTAAAATGTTTAGTGTCACTAATGCAGAAATAAACCGCTGAAGGTTGAGAGCTGGGTGCCCCTTGTGTGTATACAGTACATGTGTTTATCCCCCCTTTCTACAAACTAATGCTTGGGCCTAAAAGAACTGAAAAGAAAACAAGTAAACAAAAACATGCTTTTTGATATGCAAGAAGCTTTTAAAGTAATACAGTAAAAGCAGAAAGTGGGAAAAACAACATTTTATATTTTCTTCTCAAAGTACGGTAATACAGAAATTGTTTGGGTCTATAAAAATTGCAACGAAAACATGCAAACAAAAACATGCTTTCTGATATGCAAGAAGCTTTTTGAGTAATATAGTAATTGCAGAAAGAAACCAAAAATACTTACTCTGTTGTGACTGGGGTTTACACTGACTACGCTTTACACTTTTTGCCTGACCATGGGCATGATAGCTGATAGTGCTTTGTGCTAAATCAAGGCCCGAATTCAGTAACCAGCGTTTGATCTGTAAAATTCTATGTCCTTTCTTGTACATGTCCTGTATTCTCATGCTGAGATCATTCGAAATAACTTTCTTTGGCATTGCTGCTTTAGAAAATAAATCAAGCACAGAGGAATGTATATTCTAGGTGTATTCGATGTACGTTCAATGTGCATTTAATCAACAGAAGTGATGGTGTATTTATAATTTAACGGACCGCGGTCGACAGGTTAAGTACTGTATACGCCCACTTTTAACACCTTAAGCTTGTTTCCATGCCCGCCCAAAAATTCAAATAGGGACACAAAAGTTCATAAAAGATGACACAAATTGCGTAGCCTCCCACACGCTGATCTCTATCTGAATGAGCTCTTGAATAGATACTGTATTGTGCATTTTTCCATCTGGTTCCATGGATCAACCCTGATTCTACGGATGCAGGAACCTGCTTTCTTCGGCTGTGCCGACCACGAGAAAGCAAAAGTCGGAAGTTGTTTTCAAGCCATAGCCAAAGGTGCCTAGAGAAAAGGTTCCGAAGGTTCCGAAGGCAATAAACCCTGGCCCTTATTATGTGAAGAAGAAAATGGCCAAAATCCACAAGGATCATCTTGTTTGGACAGGCACAAGAAGTGCCCCTGCACCCGCCGAAGCAGAATCGGACATCACAGACTTTTCACTACCATCGCCCACCTCCACCGATTCCAAAACATCTGCCCGCTCTGACCCTTTGTCCACTGATGCTCGTCCGGAAACCCCCAGCTCACCTGCTCCAGCACCCATCCACGCAGATGCTTAACCGGAAACCCCCAGCTCACCTGCTCCAGCACCCATCCACACTGATGCTCATCCGGAAAACCCCAGCTCACCTGGGGCTCCTGCACCCAGCCACACCGATGTAAGTCCCAAAGCCCCACAGATCACCTCCTCCAGCACCCAGCCACGCAGATGTTCTTTCGGGTAACACCAGCACTCCTTGCACCAGATCCAGCTTAGTCATCCACATGCTGGATGTTTTCAGCGGTATTGAAATCACTGACAACTTAACAGAGCAATATAGGGACCGAATGGAGGCCAAGATGGATCGTCTTTTGGAAACCATGGTGAATATGGATAGGTGCATGGGTGTTCATCTGTATAAGATTGAGAGGAACATCGCAGGGCTTTATTCTTTGCTTGGAGTCCCTGCCCCTGTATGTTCGACGCAGGAGAAGGAGGGTGGCCTGGAGGCACCTTATTCTCTCATGGAGGAACCGCATACCTCCCCCCGTGCACCCTCTCAATCCCTGGATTTGACCTTCATGGTGCCAGCACCAAGCACACCACGGCCCCCCCCACGCTCACCCCCTCCGTCTCCAGAATACATGTATACCACTCTGTTGGAGGAGATGACAGCCCCGGTAAGCATCCTCCCCGACCATCTACCCCCGCCCGCAGCCAGAAGCACACCCGCTCCAGCACCCAGGATTGTACAGCTCCCAGACATCACCCTGAGATACCTGCCCCAGAGCGTCCAGGAGAAATAAAAGATCAGATCTGCTGGTCTACCTCAGAAATATGCCCAATTCATCTTTTAACACCAGGTCAGTTTTGAGCTGTACAGCGAGTGGACCCAAAATGTAAATTATGAAGGCAATAAATACAAGAAGGGTCTTCCAGCAAATTTAAGGAGAACAATCATGGAGGAAGTGAAGTGCAATTTTAATGCTACCAGCCTTCTTATGAAAACCATGAGACGCGGAGGTCCATCGACTTGTTTGATGATCACTAGTTATACATTTATTTACAAATAAAGATGCACTGCCAATGTTTTTAATCTTATATAAAAAAAATAGGTTTTTAAAAATTATTTCATTGTTTAATGCTTATTTTCTGTTTTGCATGTCTGGAGCTGGGCAAAGACAACGTGCCGGAACTCACCCCCTCCTCGCTCACCTTGGTACAGGAAACTCTGCCAGCAATACTGCCAGGTAAGACACAGACAGCGCTCAAATCCATGCATGCCATGTCCCTTCCCCCCCAAAACCCAAAGTACTTTAAAACCTCTGTAAAGTGCAGTAGCACATGCCATGCATGCTTTGGCTCCTCTAACACCCCTCAAACAATAGAAGATACTGTTTAACAATGGACTGTACTGGCATCATGGTAGAATCATTTATTTCTATTTCTGTTTTTTTTGCATGTCTGGAGCTGAGCAAAGACAACGTGCAGGAACCCCCCCCCCCTTGGTGCAGGAAACTCTCCCAGAAATACTGACAGTTAAGGCTGCGGCCAGGCGCTTGCTCATGCTGGCCACACACATTGCCGCAATGTGTTTCATCGCGGCCAGCGTGAGCGTGCCCGCCTGCTCAGCGCCACCCTGGACGAGGCCTAAGACACACTGCTCAAATCCATGTATGCCATGTCCCTCCCCCCAACCCCCCCAAAACCTAAGGTACTGTAAACCTCTAGTTCTGCAGTATTGTAAAGTGCTGTTGCCCATGTCATGCATGCTTTGTCTCCTCCAACCCCCCCCCCCAAAGCAGAAGATACAAGGCACAGTAGTAATAATGCACTGTTCCCCATGTCATGCCCTTTCTCCCCAAACACCCCAAATATCTGGATTGAATAATGTGCGGTGCGATTGGAAATATATAATATGGTCTCTTTCTTTACAGACCAATATGTCCAAGAAGCACCAGACAAGAGTGTAAATTTGGAAGAAGAGGCGACGTTGTATTTTCGTATTATGCATTTTTCCTTTGTTATCCAGAAAAATAACATGTTTCATTCTTTACATATATTTTTTTGGTGTATTCATGTTTTACTGTGTACACACTTACAGTAGTACAGGTACAGTACCACACCGTACTGTACATAAAGTTGTAAAGGCATTTAAATATATATAAATATCTGACATACAGAACCGTATACAGTATATCAATCTTGAAATAAAGTTGCTTTTAGTGCTTGAATAGTACTATAAAAAAATTAAGTATTACAAATGCATTGAAATATATAAAAGTCTCTCATTGAGCTACTGTACAGTATACTAAATTATATACCTACAGTATACTGTAGCACATAAACTGTTTTTTTTTACTCTATACAGGCATACCCCGCATTAACATACGCAATGGGACCGGAGCATGTATGTAAAGCGAAAATGTACTTAAAGTGAAGCACTACCTTTTTTCCACTTTACAATGCATGTACTGTACTGCAATTGTCATATATGTGCATAACTGATGTAAATAATGCATTTGTAAACAAAATAAATACAGTAGGCTTTATTGAATTAAAATCTTTAATGTCAACTGATTTTTCTTACTAGTGCTGGCAGTTGCAAAATGGATGAACGGAAAATTATGTAAAAATTATGTAGGAAGGATGAAGGAGAGGGCATATCTTCTACTGTACAGTATTTTTACTGAACGGGCATGAAGGTGAGGTGCATTTATTTGGCTGACTTTGATATATTTTTGGGACTTTGATTTGTGACTTTGGTGAAAACAATAGAGTACAATACAGTACAGTACAGTGTTTTACAATGCTGTGCTTCCTTACTCAGGTCCTTGATCAGCTTGGCTTACAGTAATGAAATTCACAGCCTCTGTGCTGTACATGTAGTTTCCCCACTTGATCAGAGCTCCAGTACAGGTAAGGAGCCGGTTTAGTTGTTGCTGAAAGGCGCATGCGCGAACTGCCGTTTCCTTATTGGCTGAGGTGAATCATCGTCAGTTGGTGAGTCACAACTACGGCGGTCTGTAGGGGCAGCCACAGCTCAACGAATGGGCGCAAAAAGGAGGTGAGAGGCGCGCACGTGGGACAGTACTGTATAGCAGCTCTCTCTCTCCTCTCTCTCTCTCTCTCTCTCTCCTTCCCACACTCTCTCTCTCCTTCTCACACTCTCTCTCTCCTTCTTACACTCTCTCTCTCCTTCTCACACTCTCTCTCTCCTTCTCACACTCTCTCTCTCCTTCTCACACGATCTCTCTCCTTCTCACACTCTCTCTCTCCTTCTCACACTCTCTCTCTCCTTCTCACACTCTCTCTCTCCTTCCCACTCTCTCTCTCCTCACTCTCTCTCTCTCTACTTCTCACACTCTCTCTCCTTCTCACACTCACTTTCTCCTACACACACACACACACACACACACACACACACACACACACACACACACACACACACACACACACACACACACACACACACACACAGTCACACACACTGTCACACACACACTGTCACCCACACACATCACATACGCACACACTGTCACATACACACACACTGTCACACACACAGTCACACACACAGTCACACACACACACACACACACACACACACACACACACACACACACACACACACACACACACACACACACACACACACACAGTCACACACACACACACACACACACACACACACACACACACACACACACACACACACACACACACACACACACACACACACACACACACACACACACACACACACACACACACACACACACACACACACACAGTCACACACACACACACACACACACACACACACACACACACACACACACACACACACACACACACACACACACACACACACACACACACACACACACACACACACACAGTCACACACACACACACACTGTCACACACCACACACACCACACAAACGCATACACACACACACACACACACACACACACACACACACACACACACACACACACACACACACACACACACACACACACACACACACAGTCACACACACACAAGCAAAGAATACAGTAGAAGAGCATCTCCTCCTCCTCCGTAGCCCTGTAGCTCACATGCAAAGTTTCGTTCTACAGCAGCAGGCTACAACGAGTTCTGAGGAGGGAGGAGGGATGAGGAGGGGGTAGGAGAAGGAGAGCGGAGGGAGGTGAGCCAGGACCTGCAGTGCGGGTGGAATCACTGGTATAGCTGCTGATTGATGGTGCGCCCGATCTCCCCGTTCCCCCTCCCATCTGTCCCCGTTCCCCCTGCCCTCCCACCTGTCCCCGCTCTGCTCTGTTAGGGACCAGAATGAAGGAGGTTGTGGTATTGATGAGAGGTGCGCACGCCATCGCCCCCTGGTGTCCGTACTCGTGAAGCATGCGTACGTACACAGGGGTATGGTGCTATTAAAAATAAATGTACTTACTTGCGAGTGTACGTAAAGTGGGTGTACTTAAAACAGGGTATGTCTGTACAGTACAGTACTGTACTGTAGATACACAAAGAGCAGTACTACTAAACAACAGATACAATTGACAATTTGGCATACACGCATGCGCAGAAATGTGATGACACGCATATGCGTTTCAATAAGTTCCAATTTGACATACACGCATGCACAGAAATGTGAAATGTGATGATACGCATATGTGTTTCAACACATCATACATACAGCATATATATTTATGTCAAAAAGTAGTGCTACCAAAGGGTTTAACTAAATGACCCTTACTCATGATAAGTATTGTACTACAGTAAGTTTTTTGTCACTTTGGATGTAGCACTGGGCATCTCTGTCTTTTGTTGTATACTTTTGGCCATGCTTAGCAGCACTCCTTTTTGACATAAATACAGTATATATGCTGTATATATGATGTGGTGGGTTTTGGGGTTCTTGAGCTTGCTGGGATTGTGTATTTATTAACTTAGCAGAACAGCTATTGGGCTGTCTCTGTGAACATGTGCCCTGGAGGCATTAGTGACTTAAAAATAAATGTTTAATTGAATACACATGTAGCCTAGTGTCCCAGGCTATACCTTTCTTTGGCCCTAACATTATAAGTCATAATAGGAACAGGCAGTGTTGGGGTTAAACTCCTGCACCAGGGCCTAGCTTGTGAGTTACAGACTGGATAGATACAATGTTATCATATCCAGGTGTTATCATATCCGGCAAGTTGGAGTGTCATGCCTGGTAGGACCTTAAATGGGTTACATGCAAAATGGTGTGATACTTATCAGTACCTAGACCTGCCCAGTTATAAACCACTCCCCAGGTATAAGAGGGGACACTCTACTAAACCATGTTCTGTTCTTTCCCCTTGTCAAGGGTGGATCTACAGCTAGAATAGATCCCAGTGGCAGGAACAGCAGGGAGCGTGGTCGGCGTCACAAGCAGAGATCGGAGGCAGGCGACAGATATTGTGGTCAGGTCACAAGCAGGTCAGCAATGAGGACACAGGAACAGGACAATAGCACTAGTAACAGCAGCAAACACAGGAACCTAGCAGGAGCTGGAGGAACCAGTATAAACAGGCACTGACAGACAGGAAGAGGAAGTTTATATAGGCAGGCTGAGAGGTTGAGCACAGGTGCAGAGATGTCAGGTTTCAGGGTCTGGAATGTTCTTTCAGAGAGCTAGCAGAGTAGCAGCAGTTCCTGTTGATAAGCATGGTACTGCAGGCTAGAACATGACATTACTCCACCCTAGCAAGAGCGTTCTCCGGACGATCCTTCCTAGGCTCGTCTGTATATCGCTGGTGGAACGCTCTAACTAGTTGTGGAGCATGTACAAACTCTTTGGGTTCCCAGGACCTCTCCTCTGGGCCATAGCCCCTCCAATAGAACAGGTACTGTAGTCTCCCTCCGTGTAACCTGGAGTCCAAAATTCTCTCCACAATGAATTCCTCTTCGTTATCCACAATGACAGGGTCAGGAGGAACACATTTCCGTCCAGGAAACGGATTCTCCCGGAATGGTTTCAGCAGGGCAGTATGAAAAACAGGGTGTATTTTGATGGCCTCTGGAAGCTCTAATCTAAAGGACACTGAATTTATTAGTGCTGAAATGCGCAATGGCCCAATGTATTTTTGTCCAAATGTAATGTTTGGAACCTGGATTTCTCGTAGAAAGCCAGACTTTATCCCCAACGTCAAATTCTGGGGAGGGTCTGCGGTGTTTGTCTCCTGGATGTCTCGCTGAATCTCAAGTTTCACAGTAACTGCCGGAATGGGACCCGAAGATGGAAAATGAGGAATAAAGGTTGGATGAAATCCAACATTTGAGAAGGGACTGTTCTGTGTCGATGAATGATGTAAGTTCTTTTACGAAAACTCAGCTAGCGGTAGAAAATCAATCCAGTCATCAAGCAAAACATTGGCAAACAAAACATTGTAAGTATTGTTCCAATGCCTGATTGGTCCTTTCGGTCCGGCCATTAGATTGTGGATGATAGCCAGGCGATAAACTTAAACGAATTTCTAGAGAGGAAAGTCCTCCAATATTTTGAAGTGAATTGCACCACTCTATCAGATATGATCTCAACTGGAGCCCCGTGAAACCGGAATACCTCTTTCACAATCAACTTGGCTGTCTGGTCGGCTGAAGGGAGATTCTGTGCTGCAATGAAGTGAGCCATTTTTGTAAGTCGATCCACTACTATCAGAATGGTATTATGTCCACTTGATCTGGTTAGGAAAATGATAAAATCCATTGATATGGATCCCCAAGGACGAGTTGGAATCGGAAGAGGCTACAGCAAACCCATTGGGGATGCTCGAGGAATCTTGGTCCTAGCACTGGTCTCACAGGAGAGGACATAGTCTTTAACATCATGTGCTAATTTGGGCCACCAAAAAGAGCGAGACAACAGTTCCTCTGTTTTGAGGACACCTGGGTGACCAGCGGGTCGGGAGTCGTGCATTAATTGGAGCACCTCTAACCTTACCTCCTTAGGGACGAACAGACGGTCCTTACAGGTCCACAGTCCATGACATAGAAATAGTTCAGCTTGGAGGTTTTTTAAGAAAAGAGTAGTTTGAGTAGGCTCCCTTAATTCGTGTGAGGAGATTGGCGGAAAACGTAAAGCCTAGAAAATGTTTATTTTGAAGAATAGTTTCTTCTTGCTCTTTATCTGAATCTTTATCAAGGCAATAACTGTGACAAGGCATCAGCCTTCCATTCTTGGAGCCATAGCAGTATGAGATGAGGAACTGAAATCTTGCGAAGAATAGCGCCCACCTGGTTTTTCACGCAGACAGTCTCTTTGCGGATCGAATTCATTTTAAGTTCCTGTGATCCGTAAAAACGGTAACCGGGTGATTGGCCCCCTCAAGTAAATGCCTCCACACTGAGAATGCGGCTTTTATAGCCAAAAGTTCTTTGTTTCTGATGTCATAATTTCTTTCAGCTGTTGACATTTTGCACGAATAGAAAGCGCATGGATGAAGGAGCATATTGGGTCCAATTTTTTGTGACAGAATGGCACTAACAGTGGAGTCGGATGCGTCCACTTCCATGACAAATGCTAGTTCTGGATTTAGATGGATGGGGATAGGGGAAGATGTGAAAAGTGACTTCAATTGTTCAAACGCCGCATCCGCTTCAGGAGAACATTTGAAGGGGGATTCTTTCTGTGTGAGTCAGGTGATTGGGGCAATAATGCCAGAGACATTTTTTAATAAAACGTACATTGAAGTTGGCAAAGCCCACAAATCTCTGAATGACCTTCTCATTTCGAGGAATTGGCCATTCCACCATGGCTTGAATCTTGCCTGGGTCCATACTCAAACCCCCAGGGGAGATGACATAACCGAGAAATTGCTTGCTGGTCTTTTCAAAATTACATTTTTCTAATTTGATGTACAATTTGTGCTGTCGTAGATGCTCTAGGACAATCCGGACATGTTTCTTGTGATTCATGATGTTATCTGAGTAGACTAGGATATCATCCAGGTATGCCACTACGAATTGGTCCAGTAACTCTCAGAGAAAATCATTGATTAAATGCTGGAGAGTAGAAGGAGCATTATAGAGTCCAAAAGGCTTCACCAGGTATTCATAGTGCCTATAACGGGTTCGGAAGGCTGTCTTCCACTCGTCACCCGGTCGGATGCGGACCAAATTATACACCCCTCGGAGATCTAATTTGATAAAGATCTTGGCTGGCCAAATTCATTCCAATAGTTCAGGAATCAGAGGCAATGGATACCTGTTCTTCACTGTGATCTTATTTAGTTCCTGATAGTCAATACAGGGACGTAGAGAATCGTCTTTCCCACGAAGAAGAGAACAGCGCCTGCTGGGGAAGTAGAGGATCAGACGAAACCCTTCGACAGGTTCTCCTGTAGGTAGTCATTGAGGACCTTCAATTCTGGTTCTGAGAGGGAATAGATTATTCCAAAAAGAATGGCAGCACCGGGTAATAATTCAATGGGGCAATCGTAGGAACGATGTGGGGGAAGCATATCCACATTCTTCTTTTCACACACATCCAAAAACTCAGAGTATTGAGTTGGGAGTAGATTTTCTTGGGGCGAGGAAATCTTATGTATTCCCACACACTTTGTTATAGGAGTTTAGGTAGGCAGGATAGCTGGCAGTGCTCTGAGGGAAACTTGAGTGTCAATTAATGGGTTGTGGATCATGAGACATGGAATTCCCAGAATCACTGGAAACAAAGGTTAAGGAATGAGACTAAATCAAATATTCTCCTGGTGATTGGGCTCTATGATTAGTGTTAAGTTGCTTATTTCATGGGTAACAGGTCCAGAGCTCAAAGGAAAACTGTCAATGACTTCCATTCATTCTGGCGATTCCTTGGCTATAACCCTTTACGACTTCCATCCATTCTGGTGATTCCTTAGCTATAAAAGGTACCGAATGGATATTTGTCAATTCTATGTCCACAAAATTCTCTGCCACCCCTGAATCGACCATTACTGTGGTTGAAAAACGATGTGTTCCCTCCTCGATTATAATAGGGACCAGAAGGTGTAGAGAAGGAGGGTTACCTTTATTTTGAGAAACAGAAAAAACAGTCTTTGAAATGGCGTGCAGCTGATTTCTCCAGGGGTTTGGAAAGAAGACCGCCTGGACTTATTAGGGCAATCGGCGAGATAGTGTCCCTCATTTCCGCAATACAAACAGAGATCTTCTGTTCGGCGTCTATGCCTTTCTCCAGTTGAAATAGGTCCCCGCAATGTGTTTACTTGCATCGGCTCCTCCTAAGTCTCCCTGGAACATCTTGGGGTGCTGACATCCCTAACCACTGAGTTGTTTGGCATGAACCCCCTCTCCAATCGTCTTTCTATAAGCCTTCGATCGATTTGAATGCATAAACAGACAAATTCCTCATACGCCTCTGGAGGCGCCACCTTGGCCAGTTTGTCTTTAATTTGCTCAGAGAGACCCTGCCGAAAATGATATCTCTGGGTGGCCTCATTCCACTCAGTATCAGTAACCCATCTGCGGAATTCTGCCGCGTACTCGGCTGTCGAGCGTCTTCCTTGATGAAGATTGTTCAGATTTGCCTCAGCGGTTGCAGCATGATTTGGGTCACAAATCAGGCTCATGGCTTCGATGAATCCCTCCAGATCTCTTAGTAGTGGGCTATTATGTTCTAACATAGGGGATACCCAAGCAAGGGCCTCATCCTCGTGCAGGGTGATAATTAGTCCCACCTTGGCCTCCTCAGTATTATAGATTGTGGGCTGTAACTGAAATAGAAACCTGCATTGGCTAAAAAAATCCTGGAATGGTTGTTTTTTCCCAGCGAATTTTTCTGGAAGGAGTACACGGGGAACAGTTTGCACAGGCACAGTGTTTTGAACAGGCACAGCGGCTAGAGCAGCGCACAGATCATGTACTTTCACTTCCACGTGGCCAAGACGGTTGTAAACATGTCCTTGTTGTTCTTGGAAGCCAACCCTGGCACGTTGCAAGTCAATAGACTGCTGAGCCTGGCTCAGGTCTGTTCCGGCGGAATCCATGGTCGGGACTTGTTTATTCTGTCAAGGGTGGAGTGGATCCCAGTGGCAGGAACAGCAAGGAGCGTGGTCGGGGTTACAAGCAGAGGTCGGAGGCAAGCAGCAGATAGTGGCGTCAGGCCACAAGCAGAGGTTGGAGGCAGGCGGCAGATAGCATGACCAGGTCACAAGCAGCAACGTGGAGACAGGAATAGGACAATAGCAATAGTAACAGTAGCAAACACAGGAACCTAGCAGGGGCTGGAGGAACCAGTATAAACAGGCACTGACAGACAGGAAGAGGAAGTTTATATAGGCAGGCTGAGAGGTAGAGCACAGGTGCAGAGTTGTCAGGTCTCAGGGTCTGGAATGTTCTTTGAGAGAGCTAGCAGAGTAGCAGCAGTTCCAGCGTATAAGCATAGGAACTGCAGGATAGAACATGACACTACTCTGGTCGAAAAGGTTCTGGTTCTTCCTCTGGGGAGTAGAGGAAATTCTACCTTGCCCCATCAGGGGGTAAGAGGGTAAAGGCTAGGCCAGGGGTCTAAAACCCCTGGGGTATTGTATGTATTGTATGTCTTTATTTATATAGCGCCATTAATGTACATATCGCTTCACAGCAGTAATATACGTGACAATCATATAAATTACAAATAATATAAATAACACATAAAGGGGAGAAGTGCTTCAGACATAAAAGTAACATTTAGGAAAAGGAGTCCCTGCTTACAGAGCTTACAATCTAATTTGTTGGTAGGAAGAACGTACGAGACAGTAGGAGGGCATTCTGATAAGTGCGTCTGCAAGAGGCTTAGGTTAATGTTTGAGATGTTAATTATCAGCCATGGAGCTACTCATATGCTTCCTTAAGCAGGTGTGTTTTTAGGTGGGTCTTAAATGTGGATAGAGAGGGTGCTGGTCGGATATTGAGGGGAAGTGCATTCCAGAGGTGTGGGGCAGTCAGTGAGAAGGGGTTAAGGCGGGAGAGGGCTTTAGATACAAAAGGGGTAGAGAGAAGACATCCTTGAGCAGAACGCAAGAGTCGGGATGGTGTATAGCGAGAAATTTGGGCTGAGAGGTAAGGAGGAGCCGAAGAGTGTAAAGCTTTACAAGGAGGAGAAGAATTCAGCAGGGGAGACAGATTTCGGAAATAGTTGAGGGATTCTGGCAGCAGCATTTAGGATAGATTGTAGTGGAGACAGGTGAGAGGCAGGAAGGCCAGAGAGCAGGAGGTTACAGTTGTCGAGTCGGGAGAGAATGAGGGACTGTGTCAGAGTTTTTGCAGTCGAGCAATAGAGGAAAGGGTGTATCTTTGTAATATTGCAGAGGAAAATCGACAAGAGAATGTGAGAGAGGATTCGAGTGTGACCCCTAGGCAGCGTGCTTGGGCTACTGGGTGAATGATAGTACTTCCAACAGTAATGTGGAAGGAGGAAATAGGGCTAGGAATAGGAAGAAGTATGAGGAGCTATGTTATGTATATATGTGTTGTTGAAGTATATAAATAAATGTGACAAAGGAATAGTTAATAGGGCTATTGAGGTGAGTGATCATAATGCCTAAAATTGGCACTAATGAGTATGACCCAAAAGGAGGGCTATGTACAGCAAAAATATATAGTGATAGTAAGTATTAAATTTAATTAGGATAGTGCAAAACTGAATCCTTGAAGGATTTATTTACTCCTCCTTCTTGTAATCATTATACATATCTGATGTTACGTTACAATCTTTTATTTGCCATTAATTTGGGAATCAATAATGGGGATCCAGGTATATAGCCATTAAACACGTTCTGATCTGTATTGACCATTAGGGCAGATCTTATAAATAGTTCTATCACTCCTACACAGCTTTACATCATCGTTGTTACTAAGTTTATACCTATTATAGTTTTGCACTATCCTAATTAAATGTAATACTTACCATCACTATATATGTTTGCTGTATATAGCCCTCCTTTTGGGTCATACTCATTAGTTCCTAATTTTAGGCATTATGATCACTCACCTCAATAGCCCTATTAACTATTCATTTGTCACATTTATTTATATACTTCAACAACACATATATCCCTGGTTCACCTACAAATAACCATTGTACATAATAAAACACCTATTGTCTTTGTACCTATATGCATTTATTGTTTTATTAGGGAAATAGAATGGATTAATACACCACACGATATGAACTTTACAGTTCCAGTCATCAGGACAATCACAACGTCTATTATAAGAATTAGCTATTCTCTTACATTAAGACAATATCTCAGACGCAATCGTATTAATCCTAGTATTTTATTTTGGAGCATACTAGTCTCTATGTATCCATCGGATCACGGACATAGACCTCGCCCACAAATGTCACAAGAGGTGGGACTTCCTTATTGAAGAGGGTATAAATACTCACCGGCTAGATCGGGGAATAGACTCCCCCCCCCCCCTGAAGAAGCGTGGTTGACACGCGAAACGATCGTCGGGAAGTGGCGACATCTCTGATCCTGTGCAGTAATTGAATGCCGAAAGAGTCAGGCTTGTATCTACTATAGAATTTCTCGTGTGATATTTGATCCGCCGTGATCAAGCCTGTTTTCATTTGGTTTTGGCTTAGCTCAGCTTCCGGTGTATTAGCATCGCTCCTAGCAGCATTGATAATCATAGTATTTCTGTAATTTATGCATGCAGACATTCATGACCTGTGGCCACTACAACTCCATTGTAGAGATATTATTGCGACTTTTTGTGATACACACCTCCAGCATTGAGCATGGGTTCTTCGGATAAGTATATTTAGATACTGCATACCGTACTGAATAAAAACCATACTATATGCCAGGATCACACCACTGTTCCAGTTACCATTGTGTTTCAAATTGGAATTGATGGTTTTAGACAGCAGCTTTTTTCCATGATACTTAAACATACTCTTTTGTGATTAGCTGCCGCCTAGAGCCACTTCTATATGGGGTTTTTTAATGTTTGAATGAATTTATGCATGTTTTTAACGAGTATTTGAACAAATAAAACTGTATTATTTTCTGATCTTTTCGGTGCCCATAGGTCAATAGATCTAACAGCAATCACCTGTTGGATCACTGTTATCCACCCATTCCAATCCAGCATTGAGTGCTATACTTAGAGGGTACTCCTTTTGCTCCCCTTTGGATCATCACTGTTACTAGAAGTATGAGGAGCTCTGTTTGCCATGTTAAGTTTAAGTCGGCGGAGGGCCATCCAGGATGATATAGCCGAGAGACATTCAGAAACTTTAGTCTGTACAGCAGGTGTAAGTTCAGGGGTAGAAAGGTAAATTTGTGTGTCGTCAGCATAGAGGTGATATTTGAACCCAAGAGATGTAATTAGGTCACCTAGAGAGAGTATGTAAAGAGAAAAGAGAAGGGGTCCCAGGACAGAGCCCTGGGGTACCCCCACAGAGAGATTGATAGAGGAGGAGGTTAGCAAAAGAGACACAGAAAGTACGATGGGAGAGGTAAGAGGAGATCCTGGATAGAGCTTTGTTACAAATGCCAAGAGTATGGAGAATGTGAAGGAGAAGAGGGTGGTCCACAGTATCAAATGCTGCAGAGAGGTCGAGTAAAATGAGCAGAGTGTAATGACCTCTGTATTTGGCAGCATGGATGTCATTGGTTATTTTAATGAGGGCTGTTACAGTGGAGTGAGCAGTGCGGAAGCCAGATTGTAGAGGGTCTTGGAGAAAATAGGTGTTGAGAAAATGGAGCAAGGAGTTTAGCGGCAAAAGGCAGGAGGGAGACAGGTCGATAGTTAGAAAGACTGGTAAGGTCAAGCTTGCTGTTTTTGAGTAATGGTATAACTGTTGCATGTTTGAAGGAAGAGGGAAAGGTACCAGAGTAGAGGGATCAGTTAAAAATCTGTGTGAGCATAGGGATTATAGTAGGAGCAAGAGGTTTTAGGAGATGGGAGAGAATGGTGACAAGAGGGCAGGTGGTAGAGGGAGAAGAGGAGATCAGCAATGACACATCCTCTGTGACAGTGGATACTATCTGCATATTTGTTGGTAGTCATTGCATCTATGGCTACACTCCAGCATTTAATATCTTGCTGTTTATATATTATTAAATATAAATTATATTATAAATTAATATAGATCGTCTGGAATTTGAGCACCAGGGTGGGACACTATTATCAACACAGTCCATTTGATTACTGGATCTTTGAAAACATTTTTTGTGTCATTTTCAATCGTTTGTTACTCACCAGGGGAACCTGGCAGTCCCTTGCACTGTTACTATAGCACTATTTGTTTTATCATGTATCCAATTGAAAATGTATGTTTAAATCACTAATGCCTCCAGTGCACACGTTCACAGAGACTGCCCAACAGCTGTCCTGCTGTCGACCAATCTTTGGCGTTGATTTTGACTTAGCTCCTTCACAGTGCATGTGCATCAATTTTCTCTTTAGGTTTTTTTACAATGTAACATCTTATTACTTTTGGTACTGACTGCATAACAAGAACAAGTCCTCGCTCTGTGTGTGTGTGTGTGTGTGTGTGTGTGTGTGTATATATATATACACATACAGTATAGTCTTAAAAAGCAAAAGTCTCTGATGCTGGAGACAGTGTCTGTCGGGGTCGTGCTGCAGGAGGTCCATGGTCATGGATCGGACCCCCCACAGTGTTAACCCTCTGTGCCAGGACTGCTGTCGCGTGACGGCGGTTGGCCCCGGCTGCTGCGATCTGTAAGGTTTGCTACATCTGTATACAATAAATCCCTATTTGTTTAAAACAAAAGTGAATACGTCGTTTTTTGGATTGGATGGTCTTCTGAACATTATTTTCTTACAACTAAATAGTGCTCCTCTATCAGTGAAAATGTAAACGTAGGGATTCTGCATGGGAGCTACAGCAGGACCATGATACTGCTGATGAAGGAGTTCTAGGGAGACTTCAGAAACCTGCTGAAATGTCTCAAGCACATAAATCATATTTTATATCCCATACAATCTCTGTTAGCAATAGCATCAGCTTTTTCTTGTTGTGTTTTTGCATTAAAGTACAGCTGACAAATTGACATTAGTCATTTCCACTCAACAATATATGCTTTGATGTCCCAAATAGCTTCTTCCCTAGGTGCTTTCCCTGAGTGAATCATCAGTATATAGCGTATCATGCACAATTAAGTACTCATTATAATGGTAAGATCATTGTAGCAGTGCTGACAATAATGCAGAGCAAAGGAAAATAACTTTGTGAGTCATCGAATAAACTATAGCTATATTAAAAAAATCTTATTATATCTCTCACTATACTTACCTACTATTCATAAAGCTTTGTAAAAAGATGTTCATTTAACTCGGCTCTAAAATTGTTAATTTCAATATCCCCTGATGATTTGTTGTCAGTGTTAATTTAATTCATACATAGATGTACTTTATTTATTACCGCATAACCTGTATTGCAAATTAAGTTGTTTTTTCTATCAAAGAAAAAATCAATTACAGTAATTGTCCACCAGAAAATATACACTTAGGACTTTAGGAAGAACCCTTGTAATAATATTGTCCATCCATGTTTTCCTAGTGTTGCATTTTATTTAGTTCTCTGACCACTGTGTGTGTTATTTGAGAATAATTGTCTTGAAATATATGGCATTATTTAGAAATAAATGGCAAAAATATGCTAAACAACGAAAAAGAAGTGAAAACAGGCAAAATAAAAGATCTTCATTTGGACATGTTAGGTAATAAAAGATCCTGTTATACATAATATACCAATTGTAATACATTAAAAAAAACTATACTGTGCGTTGACTACGGTGCATTTGCTAAATTGATTAGCACTTTAGAGAAGAATTAATTATATCTTTGTATTCATTATAAAACAAAGTTTTTATATTCATTGAAACCTTAAAACAATTTGACTGTTTTTTCTTTTGTTGTTTTTTTTTTATATATATCCTAAGAAAGAATTTGCTCTGAAGTTAAGGTCTTATGACGAGTCCACATTTTTAGGAACACTAACCCCATTGAGTAAAGATGAATTCAAATTCTAGGTCAATTCTTATGTCCTCAGAAGTTGTACATAATTATCTGTAGACAAAGTTATTCAAAGAAATGTTATCAATGTTTTCCTCCATAAAAAGTTTGTACTGTAATATAATATTTAACTAAAATAATAATATCGTTATTCTGAATGGCCTTGAAGCAACAATACTACTGTAGCCCTTTTTCTGACACGCTAAAGCGACTACGGGTAACTGCACGCACCTGCGGCTCCAGGAGATCTGAGCCTCCGCTAGCTGGGAGCTTGGGGTAACACTTATAGCGCAGCGCCTCCACTTACCCAGGATCCACGTGATGTGAGATTCCCCTGGGCAAGAAACATATACACACACATGTATGATGCAACCAACTTTACTATATGCACATAACCTTAGCACTCTATCATATTAATACATACGCAGCATATAACCCAACACATAACCTATAATGCAATATAACCTTAACGCAGCTAAATGATAATGTTCTTATAACGTGAGTGGCTCGGCCACGCTCTTAATGAGTATTGTCCTGTACAGTAGTGGCTCAGCCACGCTCTTAATGAGTATGTCCGGGTCCCGCCACCGCGTGCCCCACACACCGTGTCCTTGCGCTAGTAGCTAGAATAACTCAGTGTATTAGGCCTTTGGTCACTCACTAGTGTCCTCAAAGAGTTACGCCTAAGGCGGGATCAGCGCCTGTTGACTGGTGTTGGTGCACTTAACGTAAATACCATCCGGTCACGGCGGTGACCGGTAATGCTTCGAAAAGGATCAGCCGAATCCTTGCTTGTCTTTGATGTCTGCAGTGCAGCTGTCTGGTCCCAAGCAGCTCACCAGCAAACCTGCTCCGCACGCTTGTCCCTAACTGTCTACACAGTAAGGTGACTGATCGCTACCACTATGGGCGTCCCTGCAGCACAGCAACCTACTGTGGCTCAGGGGTTTCTCCTAAGGGCCTGCGGGGTAAAGCTAGCCTATGCAGGCGGGTCACGGACCCCCTGCACGCATACACCCTCCTCCTTTACCTTCCAGAACTCCTCTGACTAGCGTGGCCTCTCCCCCACGCTTCCCTTTCCTGCCCCTGTCATCCTAGCCTCCTGATTGGTTCTTCACATCAGGTGACTGCCCAGGAGCTCATGGGAATTGTAGTTTCTCCACGGAGCCTCTCTGCCTAATCTGCACATACACAGCTCAGCTATTTCGTCAGCCACTGTCTGTCTGACTCTGCTCTTACACATTGCAACACTGTTGCAGATACTCCACAAGCCTCTCACTGAACAGAATCAAACACCAGCTGAACACACACTGAACACACATACACTGGCGACACACTTTATTCGAGCTTGGCTAGTCCCACGAATTCGGGTATACCCGGGTGTATTGAGGTTTGTGACTGTTTTCTGCCCGAGTGCATTGAGTTATTTTCCAAGCAGGGATTGAAGCATTTTATTCCCGCTGGCTGCAATACTGCACAGTATATATATATATACTGCATTACAATTCATGAATTTATGCCATCTGTTAGACACGCGAAGCATTGCAGCCTATTAAATCCTAATCATTATCATTTAACAGATCAGCCGCCCATCAGCCAGGCATGAACCCAGGCTGGGAAGGCAAATGCAACGGGGCTTGTTAGAGGTGAGGAGTGGCGCATTCCAGGTATCTGCCAGGTACATACCGGGTATTTGCTCGAATAAAGTGTGTCGGTGCAGTATGAGGTTCCTATCACATCCTTACACTACATTACCCCCTTTTTATTTTTTCTTACTTGTATATGTAAAGCACGTGACAATGTACAATTCTACATTCTTACCTAAACTGGCAATTGTTTGATACGCCTGTTATAAATCTGTAAAAATCCAAAATGGCCGCCTTCTAACTTTGTGCTGCATTCTGTGAAATGCTGCAGCTGATATGTAACATTATAGTACTAAGTGTAACACATTATTGTTACAGGTTTCAGAGCAATAGAAAATCTGCTTTTTGGAACAAAGCAACAGATCTGTTTGTGGTACTTTGTTGCCAAAGGGCAGAGCTCAATAAGGTGCATGTTAAAGCCTTTCAAAAGAGGAAGTGGTTATTTCTTTCTAAATGGTTGCTGTACCAACCAAAGGATATCAGTTCATTTTAAAAAATCATTAAAAATGGCATTAGGATTTAAATAAAGCTGCAGACAGTATTATCTAATGTTACAGAACTGGTTTATTTGTTGTCAAATAGAACTATTTCCCATTACTGTGTGGGGTGGGGGGTGGTGACTCTGGTTGGGGTTAAGGGGGGGTTGATGGTGGTAATTACCCATGGGAGGGTGGTTAGGTCTCACAGGAGGAGGGGGGTTGACAGGAGGGGTTAACCATTTCATTACCTTAGTGGTTAGTCACTAAGGTAATGAAATGGGGTAAATAATGTATTTTAATATTGTACATTTTTCTTTTTTTAAATATTATTCTAGCTTAACATTGATTGCCAATGTCGTTATCTAGGCCCCATTGTAAGGGCCTAGGTAACCACAGTGACAATCAATGGTTTAAAAGCGCTATTTGGCTAATATGGATATTGGGGATTGGTCAGCGGGGGTGCATTTGTTTGGGGGAGAAGGGGTAGGTGGGTAGGTTCAGTGGGTAGTAGCCTCTGGGAGGATGGTTAGGCCTCCCAGGGGATGATGGGAGGGGTTATCCCCTTCTTTACCTTAGTGGTTAGTAAAGCATAGCATGGCAATGCTTTACTACACACTAAGGTAGCCACGGGGGGGGGCAGGTAGTGTAGTTATATGTTTATATTAACCCTTTTCTATCCCTTTATGGACAGTTTTCATGAAAATCTTTGACTAATTGACCCGTGGGCTGCTAAGGGTTTAATATGTACTGTAATGTCTTTAAAGATACATTTTATCATCTATTTCAGGTTGGTTTAGCTTATCTTACCTATGTATATTACGGCCAATATATGGCCATATATACATAACAAAGACAGGGCTAACGGCAGCCCTGAGTAGGTGATGAAATAATTGCGGTCATTCTGGCGTTCATCCCGTTCCGACAAACTATTTATACCGCACTCACTATTTTTTAGGCGTCCGATAAAAAGTGCTTTATTTTTGGCGGTGCAACGTTGATGTATTGCACGATAAAAATAAGGCACTTTTTTGGGTATTAATACTTTAGGTTACTGCAGCTTGATGTATCCTGGTTATTGTATAATATTTTCATATTATGCACAATTTTTGATATAGTGGTGTTCTCTCTACATATGTCTTTTTTAATACATATTGGTAAGGTTAAACATGCTGGTTGTAGGGTTACAATATGGTGGATCTACGGTTATGCTTACTGTCAGCATGTTACCATAGTAACACACCAATGCTATTGGCGCTAATGTTATGATGCCATAGGTGACGCTAGCACATACCTGTGATATGGGGTGGCTGCCCCAGGTAGAGTGTGGGAAGTCGCTGGGCACCCATGATGGATATTTAAAGGCAGCGGATTGAGTTCCATTTAGATTTCCTCTTGAGAAAGGGTTGTACCCCGAAACATTGATGATTTATTGGGTCTGCCTGCTATTTTTTGTATTTTTATATTTTATTGTACTTTTGATATTATATTGTGGTTTTTGTACTTGCTAACTTGTATTATGTTTAAATACAACTTTTTGCAAATTGTACATTGAGTGCTTTAGACTGACTGTTTTTCCTACTTGTAAATTGGGCTCTATTTTTGTGGGGCCTTGTCATGGGATTTTGCTCTTTATAATTACCTTTAAGGTTCGATTATTTGTTCTGAGTGCACCACTACTTCTTTCTGAGTATACAAGAAGGATTACATACAGTATACATATCTCATAATGAAGAGCTCTTATATCAGTGCATGGTGGGATGAAACTCATGACTGGGCAGTTAATTTAGAGGGTTATTCCCTTTTTCAGAAGGATTGAACAAATAGAAGAGGAGGTGGAGTATGTTGATATGTTAAACCGGATCTAAAAAGTAGTCTAAGGGAAGATGTTTATGAAGGGAATTATTAAAATGTAGAGACCTTGTGGATAGAAATTAGCAGTGGAGGTAAAAGTATAAAGAAAATGTTTGTAGGGATATGCTATAAACCACCAAATATCTGTGAGATTGAGGAAACCAAATACTTTTGCAAATGGAGAAGGTCTCTAAAATAGGTCATAATGGGCGATTTTAAGTATCCACACGTAGACTGGGGCAATGAGATTAGCATTACAACAAAAGGAAACAGGTTTTTGAGGGTGCTTAGAGACAATTACATGACCCGAATGATTGAGGAACCAACCAGGAGACGGGCAATACTGGATTTGGTAATATCAAACAATGTTGAAGTAATAACAAATATTCAAGTCCGGGAATATTTGGGTAACAGTGATCATAACATGGTCTATTTTGAATTAATTGATCAAAAAACTGTTTTTTATTGAGTTCAACAAAGACTTTAGGCTTTTGATACGGTTCCACACAAGAGGTTAGTGTACAAAATAAAGCAAATTGGACTCGGTAAAAATATTTGCACCTGGATTAAAAACTGGTTGAAGGACAGACAACAGAGTGTTGTCATAAATGTGATAGAAGAATGGTGCTCATTCACCTGATGGCCTTGGCACTGTGTGGATGCGCACGTATGCTGTCAGTATAGGAGACTACGGTAGTGTTTAAATTCATCCACGCATGCGTGAACTGTTAAGGCAGAGGGAAGTTTACTATCGGCTTAAAGCTGCAGTTCAGTCTTTTTTTTAATTTTTAATTTTTATTTATTTTTTTACTTCAATAGTTTCATGTGTGCAATCTCTAATGATCTAAAGAGCTGTATAGCTGCAGGTCAATTAGTTCTCCATGTATTGATAGGCAAAATTTGGTGACATAATTAGTGAAGGGATCTGTTTATATTCTGCTTCACTCCCTCAGTGGAAGCTCATGAATATTCATGAGCACTCCTGCACTGACAAGTGCTAGAGGGAGGGCAGGGCTGACAAAGGGGTGTGCCAGGGCTTGTGACAGGACATGAAGGGGCAGTGCCTTAGCAAATGGCTGTTAAAATAGAATACAAGACAATTGGTCTTTCAAAGTTGTTTTTTTAAAAACAGAAAATGCTAAAAGTATTTTTTCTTACTACAGAACTGATTTATTAAAAAGAACACACATGCAGGATATTGACTGAACTGCAGCTTTAAGCCTCGTTCTTCTGCGCATGCGCGGGACGGAGAGGGGTCTCTCATAAGCTACAGGTGGGTGTAATTCCCTGGGGCTGCTGATTGGCTATGCTCTGTGGTGGGGGTTCCTCCTGGACCTGGTTGTACGGCGTATGCGTCAGAGGACCGATGCTCATTGGTCAATTTCAATTGGTGACGTCATTGGTTTGGCGCCAAAACGGCAGTCAGCTGTAATTAAATGTTCTGTGTATCGTGTATGACACTTCTTGATAAAGTGTACAATCTGCACGAAACGCGTAGAAGGGCTGCAACCCTCTATTTTATGGCTTTCCATTAAAGAGTGATTTTTTGCCAGACCTGTTCTCCTTCATTACTCTGCTGTGCGCTGCACACACACTGCATTTGTTGTCATAAATGGAACTTTTTCAGGTTGGGCTATAGTTGTGAGTGGAGTACCTCAGGGACTGGTACTGGGACCCCTGCTTTTTAACTTGTTTATTAATGACCTTGAGGTTGTCATAGAGAGCAAAGTCTCCATCTTTGCTGATGATACTAAATTGTGTAAGGTAATAGAATCAGAGCAGGATGTAAGTTCTCTTCAGAAGGACTTGGAGAGACTGAAAACTTGGGCAGGTAAATGGCAGATGAGGTTTAATACAGATAAATGTAAGGTTATGCATTTGGGAAATAAGAATAAACAGGCGGTATACAAATTAAATGGGAATAAATTAGGGGAATCCTTGAAGGAGAATGATTTAGGAGTGATTGTAGATAGCAGGCTTTGCAATAGATCCCAAAGTCATGCAGTAGTTGCAAAGGCAAACAAGATCTTATCTTACATTAAACGGGCAATGGATGGAATGGAAGTAAACATAATGATGCCCCTTTGCAAAGCATTAGTACGACCACACCTTGAGTATGGAGTACAATTTTGGGCACCACTCCTTAGAAAAGACATTATGGATCTAGAGAGAAGAGCCCCCAAATGAATAAAGGAAAAGGACAATCTGATTTATGTGGACAGGCTAGTGAAATTAGATTTGTTTACATTAGACAAGAGGCATCTAAGAGGGGATATGATAACTATATACAAATATATTTGGGGAAAGTTCAAGGAGCTTTCAAAATAATTATTCATCTCTAGTGCAGTACAAAGGACTCAGGGGCATCCCTTAAGGTTGGAGGAAAGGAGATTTCGCCAGCAACAAAGGAAAGGGTTATTTACAGTAAGGGCAGTTAAAATGTGGAATTCATTACCCAGGGAAACTGTGATGGCAGATACAATAGATTTGTTCAAAAAAAGTTGGACATCTTTTTAGAAAGGAAAGGTATACACGGATATACCTAATAAGTAAACATGGGAAGAATGTGTAGTGGCTTAGGGGCTTACAACACTTTGGCCAAAATGTTAAACTAAAAGACCATTTTATTTAATAGATATCTATACATATATATTGTACCGTGTATAGGTTTCACTGGATGTGCTCTGAGCTCTGTCTGTGTTTCATGTTCTGTCTCTGGTTTTAAATATATATCGCCATGCTCAGTAGCACTCTTCTGTGACACCTATATGCTTATATATATGTTGTGGTTATTTTGGTGGTTCAATATGAGCTTGCAGGTGTCCTGTATGTTTTACTAATCCAGGGAGTAATCTGATTGCCAATTTGCCAATTGTTGGAGTCAGGAAAGAATTAATTTCCACCTTATGAGATATCATTGGATGATATTTCACTGGGGTTCTTTGTTTGACTTCTTCTGGATCAATGTACTGTACAGTAAGTACAGATATAGGATAAAGTATCTGTTGTCTAAATGTAGCATTGGTTGAACTTGATATATATATAGATACAGTGTTCGACAAACCTATACATGTGCCCCGGGCGAGTGGATTTAACACCGTGGCGAGTTCCTATTGGCCCAAGCAGCACACGTGTTTTTTTTTTTTACATTTTTCCCTGCTCGCGTTGCTGTTTAATTTCCCCTGCTCGCGCTGGAGAAAAAAAAAAAAGCCGGAGGCGGGTTCATGTTGTTGAGGGAGATTACCCCGCCTCCGGCTCTCTGAGCACTGCCTTCCCTCCTCCCCCGCCTCTCAGCAATACTTTCCCTCCTCTCATCAGCGCTTTCACTCCTCCCCCTTCCGGCAGCCAGCCCCTTCCGCGCTTCTGTCTGCCACAGGCCCCTGCAGGGCCATTTGTCACCCCCCCTCTCCCATCGGGCCATCCGACACCCCCCCCACCATCATGCAATCCGCCCCCCCCAATCGGGCCATCCATCTCCCCTCCCCCCATCGGGCCATCCACCCCCTCCCCAATCGGGCCATCCATCTCCCCTCCCCCAATCGGGCCGAAATCGGGCCATCCGCCCCCCCATCTCAATCGGGCCATCCGCCGCCCTCCCACCTCAATCGGGCCATCCGCCGCCCCCCCCACCTCAATTGGGCTACCTGCTCCCCCCATCTACATCAATCGTGCCATCCGCCCCCCCCCCCCTCCCACCTACATCAATCGGGCCATCCGCCCCCCCCACATCAATCAGGCAATCCACCGCCGGCCCCATCATGTTGGGTCAGAGCATCCGCAGGTTCACCACCTCCATCATCCGCAGGTCCCACTGCAGGGAGGGCCCAGGCCAGGCAAACGGGTGTGCCCTGGGGGGGAGGTGGGACATCACCGCAGCTTGTGCTCTTCCCATGTTCCGGGTGCAGTGAGGCCCAGGGCGGCCCTGTCCCATGTGTGGGGGCTGGGAGGCCTCACGATGTCCCTGGGGCGGCCGCAGCCTTGGCCTTGTCTCTATGTGGGGGTTGGGAGGCCTCACTGGGGGGTTCCCGGGGGGCTGCGCTGATGTAACGCCGAGAAAACACGCTGCAGTTACCCACCCACAACTCACCCACTCACCCCTCACCCACAACTCACCCACTCACCCCCCCATCCTCAACTCACCCACTCACCCCCCCACCCACAACTCACCCACTCACCCTCCCACTCACAACTCACCCACTCACCCCCCACCCTCCTCACCCAATCCCACCCTCCTCACCTCCCCACCCACCTCACCCCCCCCTCCTCACCCCCCCCCTATATATATATATAATGGAAATATTAGTGTATGCTCATTTGCATGTCTTAGACAGGTCTGCAACCCTGCCTTTCACCATTATCATCCAGCACACAGCACTTCCACTGCAGCAAGGGAAAAATGACATGCAAATGAGCACACAGTGCCACCTTTTGCTTTAAAACCATTTAACATGGTCCCATATATATATATATATATATATATATATCACACAAGAAGTCTCAATAATGAACACTCAAGATATCCCTAGAAAATATTCACTTTAATGTCTTCAAATATAACAAACTTAATACATAATTAAATCCAAAAGAGCGGTACCCCAAAATAGACAAGGTATAGTAAGTGCATATCATACACTGCAAAGGCGTAGGTCTAACCTTGACACAAATATCAGGCAATATAATGCAATAAAGATAAAAGTGAGAGTCTTGGGAAACCAGTTCCCTGGGTCATCAAGACCAGCCGGTCCAAAATTTGATAAATGACCTAGAGGAAACACTAATAATAACACTGGTCTAATATCACATGCAAATCACACATGCAGCAGAATGTTAATCACAAGACTGTTACCAGCCCAAAGATAAATAAAGAGCTAGTGTCAGTGAAAAAAAAGACTGAATAGATATAATCCGTTCTCAGTGTACAATGAAAAATCACAAGACCCGCCCAAAAAGATGAGATAATGCCCTGGTAGATCCAATATTGATAAGGATCTTAGGGCCTCATGCAGAGAGCATAGAATTTTAAAATTGGCGAATTTCATAAAAAGTAGCTTTTTTGGAGAGTTTTATTCTCCATATGCAGAAAAGTGCGAATTCTGCTATGTTTAACATGGATGCGTGTGGCGAGTTTAAATTAGCGAGATGCGCGCTTCAGAAACGTGTAAAAACAAATTCGCGCCTTTTTTTTCCCCTTTACTATAGGCGGCGAGCGCCATCTTGCCATCTTTTCCTGGCGCGGCAAAAATGCGAGAATCGCGCCATTTTCTTGGCGCGAACAGCCGCTACATGCCGTTCGCACCTCTCTGCATTCGGAGAGTTTTAAAAATGGCGAGATGGAGGTTCTCGCCAGCCGCGAGGCGAGTTTTAGCAATAGAAAAAACAAAATGGCGCGTTTTTCGTAACTCGCCATTTTCTGCCGGTTTCTGCGCGAAATTGTACAAAAAATGGCGAATTTCGAAATAACAATGCTCTCTGCATGAGGCCCTTAGTATCGGAATAACACATGAAATCCGTCCAAACACAGTAGGGGTGAAAAAGAGATATACGTATGTGGCATGGTTTCCCCCGGTGCCCCTCTGTCCCCTTACCTTCGCGCGCAGTTGCGCTTAGCAGACGGGGACAGGAGCGGGTGGCTTGCGGCAGTGCAGGGAGCGGCGGACGACTTGCGGAGGCTCCGGTGGTTTTCTCCGTCGGCCGCCACCATTTTTGTTTCCTTTGCGCATGCGCAAGGCAAGCGTAGTGTAGGCGCGCGAGGCGCCATTGAGCAGGAGGAAATCCGTAGGGGACTATAAGCCCCATGGCACCTAGGGGAATACGACACATGACGCCAGGGAGCCAATAGGGCGGCCGGATTCCCCTGCAAACAGAAAAGATACATTTCGCACTCTGTTAGGAGCACACCAGTCGGAAGATGGACAGCAAAGAGTCAGGTAATGTCCAGGGAGTGGTGCTCCTCTGGGCTAGGCCAGTTAGGCCCTGACTTACCAGTAAAGCAGCGATTGCTTTAGGGACAGGCCCTTAGATAGGGACACTGCCCCATTATCTCTTTTGTAGACAGGGACACAGTGCTACGCAGCGCAGCCCTGCAAGGTGGGTTCTGGGATCAGGACACCACCAAGGAGACAGAGACTATGCGGTGATATTATCCACGCCGGAATTCACCACACGCGGTGGCGGATGACGACGTCGGACGGACGGAGTCCCTGTTGTATTCTGCGGAACCCGGGTGCTGGAGCCCCGGGCAGGTATCATTCCACAAGTGCACCAACACTGTACAGCAACGCACGGATCACGCCTAGAGGGTGGGGGTACCACTTGGGGACATTAATGCGGTAGAATGGCCAAGGGCCCTGAACAGTACTGTGGACCCGATGTGGGGAGGGGTTAACACGGTGGTGGGTCCCTGCAGACGTGCAGGGTATATATCTATATATATATATATTAAGTGAAACCCCTTTATGCAATATATAGCGTGATTGACATGTTTCCTATATGTGTGTGTTTAGTAAAGGTCATAAGGTTACAATTATATGTTGTGTGGTATTACTATTTGTTCCTGCACAGGGTCATCCCCAACACTAGGGATCCCGTACAGGTGGAGGCGCTGTCACCTACTAGCTCAGGTGTACCCCAGGCTCTCAGTGGCGGAGGCTCAGATCTCTGTGAGCCAACAGGTAATATCAGCACCCGTAGACTCTTCCCATAAAGGGGTAAGAGGGCTACACGTATCTCTAATAGAGATGATATGATCCTCAGAAAAACGGAATCAATTCACTTGAGAAGTGGTTAATCTTTGATCTCCCCGCCGTTCCAAACATCAGCAGAATAGCAGGGCCAGAAGTAGTGTGAGTCCTCAGCTCAGCAGTAAAGAATTAGCACATCATAACGTCTCAGGGTCACCGCAGCAGCTCCCACTCTACACATGTTTCGCCTTGCGGCTTCTTCACGGAGTGAGGAGACAGCTGAAACCATGTTACTATTTGAAAGAAAGGGAAGATTGAACTCGGCGCTCTCCCAGCTTATTCTGTACAGCCATTGGCTGTACTATCGCATCATAGAGGCGTGGCTAACTCACCAGCTGTATTCATCAGTGCAAATCAGCAGTCGGTTGTTATCCAAGGACGCGTACCCAGTGTTGCCAATGTGTCCATTCACTTCCGCATCGCGTCACAGGAGGTTGACCAATGGCCAGCAGTTCTTATCAGCGCGATCAGGGATTCGTAGAGATTTCTCCATTCTGCATGTCATTCGTTGTAACTCCGCAATCTCTGCCAATAGTAGCAGCTATTAACCCACGAAGTGATGGCAGCAGATGTAGCTGAAGTCCCAGTGATGATATATGGGTGCTCCAGCGCAATGACATCAGGGACAGCAAAACATCAGTGTTGGGGCAGTACAGATAAACTGCATAAGGCATTTCCTCATGTGAATAGGAAACAAAGAATACAGAGTGAAAACATAGTAAAACATATGGATACACCATTGATAAAAGGGAAGAATCTGGGGCCATACAGTATATAAACTTCCCTAAATGATGGGTTCACCCAGTATTGATAAATTAATATATATATATATATATATATATATATATATATATATATATATATATTTATTTATTTATTTATTTATATAATTAAAATATAATTTATATATATTTATTTCAGACCTCACAGTCCTTTCTCAAGCTCCTCAGGAGGATGAAACTTTGCCCATACTAATTCTGTCCTGTTTTGTGTGATGTATTAAATTTATACCTATTATATAACACAGTGAGTGCTGCAGACCTTCTTGTTGTTGTGTGTGTATATAATATGTATGTATGTATACACTCCCACTCCACACCACCTTTTGTAAAGCGCTGTATACAGTGTGGGCGCTTTATACATTTATATTTACACACACACACACACGCACACACGCACACACGCACACACACCACAGGGGGGAGGGATAGGTTTCAGTCAGAATCATTCCAGGATGCACTGCTTTTAAGTAAAACCTTTCTTGCTTTATCCATTGTAACACCGCTGGAAGACGAGATCAGTGTATCTCGAAAGCTCGCACAAATAAAAGCATTTCGTTAGCCACAGAACGGTATCATCTATTCATTTTTTATTTTATATATATATATGTGGGAAGAAAGGAGAGAGCGCACGCTCATAGCATAAAAAATTACATTTAATGTGGGGAGGGGGAAGGAAAAGACTCACTCACAAGGGTAATATTTAAACAGTTGTGAAAACATATATAACCGCCAGCATGTACATCCGCGATGATAGTCTTTTGATGGCATGGACGGCAACAAGCTGGGGAATCACTCTGTCTCGATTACTGCAACTTCCTGCTGTCTGGCCTCCCTGCCTCTCACCTGTCTCCCCTACAATCTATCCTTAACGCTGCTGCCAGAATCACGCTACTCTTTCCTAAATCTGTCTCTGCGTCTCCCCTCCTGAAATCCCTCTCCTGGCTTCCGATCAAATCTTGCATCTCACACTCAATTCTCCTAATCACTTTTAAAGCTTTACACTCTTTGCCCCTCCTTACATCTCAGCCCTAATTTCTCGCTATGCACCATCCCGACTCTTGCAGTCTTCTCAAGGATGTCTTCTTTCTATCCCCTTTGTATCTAAAGCCCTCTCCCGTCTTAAACCTTTCTCACTGACTGCCCCACACCTCTGGAATGCCCTTCCCCTCAGTACCCGACTAGCACCCTCTCTATCCACCTTTAAGACCCAACTTAAGACACATTTGCTTAAAGAAGCATACGAATAGCACTGTGAACATTCTGAACAAATGATACATAAGCTTGGCCACCTGCAGACGCACTTACCAGAACGCCCTCCTACTGTCTCTGTACGTTCTCCCTACCTACCAATTAGACTGTAAGCTCCTCGGGGCAGGGACTCCTCTTCCTTAATGTTACTTTTATGTCTAAAGCACTTATTCCCATACTCTGTTATTTATTTGATTACCACATGTATTACTACTGTGAAGCGCTATGTACATTAAGCTATGTACATTAGGGGTTAATTCACTTTATTGTATTCCTCTAGTCCAGAATATCAAACTAAATCACTTTTATGTACTTCACTTTATAATATATTAATAATGAATTTGAGCTCTGATTAAGTTTTATATATATGAGTATTATGTTATTTAGATTCTTCCCACAACATGTGTTTATTTTTTTATATATTTTGTCCATGATCTGCCATTTATCGAGTCAGCCATTTAAAATATGTGCCTTAATGAGTATGTTTATATATACCACCTTACCAGCACACTACAGGTTAAACAATCACCCTATTATGGGTTGCTAAGCAATGGACTGGCTATAAATGGGCAGGACTTCATCCCATACACTATCAGCCCTTTGAGAAAGTCGCCCAGTGGTGACGAAACGCGTCAGGGATTCTGAGAGCGCAATTACGTCACGACGACGCTGCGCACGCGCACGAGGCCAAATCCAGCGTGGGAACTATACGGCGGCCATTCGGAGTGGAGAGCTGGTATCTGGTGAGCGGTAACTTCTACTGGCAGTCCTGAAGGAGCCCACAGAGACGGTATTCCGCAGTACAGAACCTGATGGTGGTGATATATATTCACAAACTGCCTTTTTATCATTTTTATCTTGTGAGTGCGATTCCTTTCCCACCCCTTCCTTCCCTTCCTTTTTACAATAAACATACAGTGTTATGCTATGGGGCGTGCGCTCTCTCTCTTTTTATATATATAAACAGAAAAAGAGAGAGAGCGCACGCCCCATAGCATAATACTGCGTGATTTATTATAAAATTGGGGAAGGGATGGAAGGGGGGGGGGGGGAATCGCACTCACAAGATAAAAAGTTTTAAAATGCAGTTTGTGAATTAATTCACCACCATCCGGTACTGCTGGACGAAGTTACTTCCCGATAGCTGGTCAGGATCACCGCCAACCGGATAAGGACGCCGTTATACCGTCTGTATGCTGTTCAAATTCTGCTCTCCACTCCGAATGGCCGCTGTATTCTTCCCGCGCTTGGTATGGCCTCGTGCGCGTGCGCAGCGTCTTCGTGACGTAATCGCGCTTCTCAGTGTCCCTGACGCGTTTCGTCACCAATCGGCGACTTTCTCAAAGGGCTGAGGAATCATGGGTAAAAGTCCTGCCCTTTTATACAGCCAGTCCAGTGATTAATGATTAATCGCAAGGGGATGTTTAACCCTTAATTTGCTATTAGGTTGCTGCTCAATTGAATGGATACTACAGATGACTGACAGCAAAAGAGGCAAATTTAGAACCATAATGTATGAAGATAAACACTTACTATGGGAGGATCTAGATCACTTAATTCATATATAAAAAAAACACATAAAATTACATAGTTAAAACTACATTGCACTCTAAAAATAAAATAAAAATGGATGTAATTCATATGTTGGGATAAGTTAACTGACAGACAAAATACATCTAACTCTAATAAAAATACCCTATTTGGTTAAATGATTACTACATATAAAAAATGAAATAACAATATATTCCTTGTATGAAACATATAGATTGAAATTAAACATTGCATTGTACTAATAAACATATAACAAAAGTGTTAATAGTTGACAATGTGTTATTCCATCAAGGAACAAGGAGTCTAAGGGGTGTATATGGGAGAGAGAAAGAGTTTATAAGGATGGGTGTGTGAAATATACCAAAACTATCTTCTTATATATGTTGAATAATGAACAGATTAATATAATATATTATATTATTCCTAGGAAATGTCCTCTATATTTATATATGTATGTGTATCATTCTTAATAAATACTGTGTTGATAATAATATCCAAATGTGATTTAAATTTAAAATAAATGTTATATAATTAATTGTGCACTCAGTAATTACTCTAAGGGCCGGGAATGGGGAAGGATGTGATGGTTGAATGGGATACTGTGAAGGGAAGGGAAAGGAACAGATATGGGACGGTGGGTGGTGGGGGGATGTGATGGACATAAATGAATTGGAAGGGATATTGCCAGGGAAAGCTATTGGGGATGTGGGAGTGGGGGAAAAAGAGGGCCGAGGGGAGAGCTGTTTACTTACTTCCACAGTTAGAGCGACGAGAGTCCAAGCTGGCAGGAGATCAGACTAGAGTACTAGCATCCAGACACTCATTGAGTCCACCAGGGGTAAGTGTCCCTAACTGGTGGATCCAATAGGTCTCCTGTCTGCACAAGATCTTGAACCGATCGCCTCCTAGAGCACAGGGAGAGATCCTGAAGGAGCCCACAGAGACGGTATTCCGCAATACAGAACCTGATGGTGGTGATATATATTCACAAACTGCCTTTTTATCATTTTTATCTTGTGAGTGCGATTCCTTTCCCCCCCCTTCCTTCCCTTCCTTTTTACAATAAACATACAGTGTTATGCTATGGGGCATGCGCTCTCTCTCTTTTTCTGTTTTTATATATATATATATATATATATATATATATATATATATATATATATATATATATATATATATATATATATATATATATATATATATTATCAAAGTGACAGGCACTCCATGAGTACAATGAAGTCTTTTCAGGAGCAACCAGCACAGAAACCAGTGACACCTTTAATACAGTACTTTAAAAACTACACCAGACAGTGAAAAAAAACAGATAATGCAAATTTGGGATGACGTCATAGGCCTGATATCCAATAGGCCGTGAACAATTGTGTCAACAAAATCATCCAAAAGAAACGAATAAAACTACATACTGCTGCGGCAGACTTTATTCTTACAAATACCTGGTTTGTCCCTGGCTGGTTCCTGGAATGCGACACTGTTCACCCGGAGCATGCCGCGTTCCGTTTGCTTTCCAAGCCACGGGTCATGCCCGGCTGACGCGCGGTTGATGTGTTAATTAATAATGGTTCAGGATTTAATAAGCTGCAATGCTACGCGTGTCCGCCAGATGGCATAAATTCATGAATTGTAATGCGCCGAATCAGTAATGTGTCGGCTTGCAGGTGTTTCGTTTAAAAAAGATACTGTACCACAGTGTGCTATTGTAACTTGGCCTTGGCCTTGAGACTGAAGGAAGAGTTGTACAAATGTATCAATTTAGGCTTTTCATGTTAAAGAAAGACAAAGACCAGTTTCGCTTACAGTATTCCTATTCCACTGAGACCCGCCGCCCGCCATGAGTGTTCAAGTGCAGCCCGCTTAAAAAAAAACCCGACAGAAGCTACGCTTATTTGATATGGGCCGCGATTAATGCAACAGATGATAAGATGGCTACAGTTGCTCAAATTTATCAGTATTTTATTGAAAACTATGACTTTTACAAATTTTCGCCAACTCCTCATACCTGGAAGCGTGCAGTAAGGAAAAGGTTATGTAGCGATCCCTGTTTTCATCGTATTGAGCCCCAATTTGTTGGAGGGTATTGGTGTGTATCACCGGGTTTTTCCGCTAACTATGATCATGGAGGCGGCAAAAGGCGAAGGGTCATGTTAAAACCAACTAAGAAGCGACAGTCGCTGCCAAGCAATGCACCAGCACCAGCACCGTCTTCCAATGACAGTCCCACCGTCAGTGACAACCCTGAGCCAGAGCCTGAGGCTGAGCTGGATTTCGCGTGCAGTTTGGATGAAGCTTGCATGTACCTAAGCGATTTCCCGCCTCACCTGCTGACTACAGGTGGACTAGTCCCACTGCAAACTATCGACGTGGATGATGAAGAAAGCTGGACTGGCAGTGGACCGGCGCCGGCACTAGCTGAATGGGAAATTCAATATTGAGTACTGTATTGTTGCCGTATTATTTTGGTGGGGCTGGCTGGGTACTTCTTTAGGGGGCTGACCATTACTGTACATTAAAACTTTTCTTTTTGTTTTTCCTCAGAAAAGAAAACGGCTAATGCGGGGATTTCGATGGATAATATTGTACTGTATGCTGATGTTTTCCTGCCGTACAGTATACTGTGTAATAAACCCGAAAAAATAAAACTATGCATTTATTCTACATGTACAGTATCATTTACATTATGTGTCTTCCATAGTATACTGTACATTGGTATACAGTGCCTAACATCTGGGGGCAAAAAGAATTTTATTTCTAGGTGCCCTAGAACAGAAGTTCCCACGCCAATTGTCCGTGAACTTGACCGAGGCCCTAAGTAGTTCCCACGCCAATTGCGTGAATATAATGTAAAATAACCCGTTCTGTGGGTCTGAGCGGCTTGAAAGTCGCCTGGTCCTCATGCGGAAGGACCCTTGCCATAGTGGCAAAATATCGGCCTTGCACGACCCACGGAACCGGAGGTACCAGAAGACAGTTTAAAAGCACATTACCAAAGTGGCTTTTTTTCTGCCATGCAAGTCAATGGCAGAAACCTGAACTTTAACATGACCCTGACTCCGTTCTGTTGCCACGAGAGGGTCGCAATTTGCCATGCAATCCTGCCGCAACTAGGACGACATGGTGACCGAATCTGGGCCCTCTAGGTTGAACAGAAACGGAGTTGTGGGTTCCAGGTTTCTGTTCATTCTGACTTAGCCGGTTCAAAGCTTTGTCCGCCATTACGCTCAATGATAGGACCCTCCTCGCCGGCGCGACCCTTTCTCGCCGCCATTACTGCTCGGACCCTGTTGGGGTCCAGTGAGGGGGTTCCTAACATCGGGGGCAAAATGAATTTTATTTCTACGTGCCCTAGAACAGAAGTTCCCACGCCAATTGACCTAGTTCCCACGCCAATTGCGCTAGTTCCCACGCCAATTGTGCGACCAGGCAGTAAAAAAACAACGCAGCAAGCCTCTACAGTACATTTGTTACTCTGTCAAAGGAGCAAACGGAAACAATGCACAGTACAGTAAGACAAATAAATATGTTCTTTTATTGGCGCAGTCACTTCAAAAACATTTATTTACAAATACAGTACAATGTTGAAACATTTCAGGTGCACAGCAATTCTAACCATCACCACACAATAATACATACTGCAGCCTTTATTACATTCTTCTGCCACATTGACTTCGGAGTAAACATTTACAAAACATTTGTAAAACATGGACATACCTGAAAAATGGACGTTTACACTGTATGAATCTTTATTTATAATACAGTATACATTATATATATATACTGTACTGTATTTAAAATCTATTTTTTGTTATTGGTGCATGGGGCACAGGGAGTTAACGTGACCAGCTTTTTATGTACTGTATTTGGGGGTTGTCTTTGGGGGTTTATTCATCAAATTATTATGATGAACTGCCTTTTGAAATTACAGTGCTGCTAACTATTTCAGCCACACACCTCCAGAGTTTTTAATCCCTCCCTAGCCAAGCGTCAATCGGCTGAGTCTAAATATCCTACCAACCCCCTCTCACCACTGGGTCGTTAATCTTCTGCATACAGTACAGTACTTGTATTGCCATTGTGTTCTTAATCCACCCATAGCCCAGCTACAAACACTCAGTATGCCTGCGTCTAATCACACCATCCCCCTCCCCCAACCCTTAGAGGCCTGCTTTGGAAAATTCCCTCTCGAATTTGAAATGTAAATCTGATGTGCACAGCACTGTGAGAATCCAGCGTAAACTGATACAGTACATGAGGTCCGCATGAGGACCAGGTGACGTTCAACCCGCTCAGACCCACAGAACGGGTTATTTTACATTATATTCGCGCAATTGGCGTGGGAACTACTTAGGGCCTCGGTCAAGTTCACGGACAATTGTCATGGGAACTTCTGTTCTAGGGCACGTAGAAATAAAATTAATTTTGCCCCCAGATGTTAGGAACCCCCTCACTTCACCCCAACAGGGTCCGAGCATGTACAGTACTGTACTTTAAAATAAATGAAATATGCAATTTTACTATTAATGCGCGCGCACGCACAGACTGTTTAGGTTGAACCGCGAAGATATTAGACTTCAAAGACAACAGCTCGCAAACGCCCCCATGTGTTTTTACACGGCATTGCAGTATTGCAGCCAGTGGGAATAAAATGCTTAAATCACAGCCGGGAAAATAACGCAATACACTCCGGCCGAAAATGATACAAAACCGAACATCACCGGGATATTCTGAAATTCGCGGAACTAGCTGAGTTAGAATAAAGTTGGTCGCCTCTGTAGCAGGATTTGGACAAACGGAAAAAAGAATGTATTGGTTCCATACTAACCTCTTGTGGGGAAGTTGAAACATTATTACTGTAACAATCTGCAAGAAGCCTCTGATACTAAACCATCAGTCAGGATGCTAGTAACTGACAAAGGCGTTTAAGCAATGGACTTTAAAAATGGCAGCTCTGCAAAAATGTTGAAATATAGCTAATGTAGCCAAATGGATACACTGGCGACACACTTTATTCGAGCTCGGCTAGTCCCACGAATTCGGGTATACCCGGGTGTATTGAGGTTTGTGACTGTTTTCTGCCCGAGTGCATTGGGTTATTTTCCAGGCAGGGATTGAAGCATTTTATTCCCGCTGGCTGCAATACTGCACAGTATATATATATATATACTGCATTACAATTCATGAATTTATGCCATCTGGTAGACACGCGAAGCATTGCAGCCTATTAAATCCTAATCATTATCATTTAACAGATCAGCCGCCCGTCAGCCAGGCATGAACCCAGGCTGGGAAGGCAAACGCAACGGGGCTTGTCAGAGGTGAGGAGCGGCGCATTCCAGGTATCTGCCAGGTACATACTGGGTATTTGCTCGAATAAAGTGTGTCGGTGCAGTATACTGAACTTTCCATACCAGTTGCAGGTGATAAAGACTGCAGGGCATGATGTGCACTGTCCAGAATTAAGTACCCAAAGTACAGTCACATAGCAGTCCTGAAATCTGGGGGATGTTGTGAGTTACTGGTATAGAGATGCGTTGCTTAGCTGTATGAGGTCAACACACGGGGTTGAGTTAAAGTCCTTGCTGAACGAGTAGTTTGTGATATGTGACAGAGAGTCACGTAGCCAGTTGTACCTGAATCGCAGGCATGTCACAGGGGGATGGTAACACAAGATGATGTTGCAACCGTAGTCCATATACGAGCATAGTAATAATGAAATGTATGTAGCCAAATATGGTAATATACCCAATGACCCCCAGCGGTGCAGTATTCAATAGCTACTAGAAGGGGAACACAATGGTGCCTACGGGTATTGAAAACTACATTGGCAAACTGGTACATGGGTTTGCATCCAACCCCTGCAAGCATTCTGGAGGGGTGCAAACAAAGTAACACACAATGTTACAACAGTAGTATTGTGTAAAAGAAAAGTAACTATACACCTTGTGTAAGGAAACCCATGTTGGAGACATAGTAATATACCCAGTAACCCCGAGCGGTGTAGTCATCAATTGCTTTTAGGGAGGGCACAAAGCCAAAAACGTTGAAGAATAAAGTTTCATGTATTGTACTCATGGAGTGCCTGGCACTTTGATTTATAGGACAGACTTCATAGTATTTTGACAGCAGCACCCTGTCAGTTTTCTGAGTTTGGCCTGTTCCGTTGTTCCTTCATTGGCCTGTGAAGATATGCGGTAAGTTATAAGGTAGTGTTAATTTAGGTTAACGTCAAGTCACTTAACAAAGCGTGGTGGATCTGGACCTACGTGTACAGCACAACAAAATAGGTGCTTCATAAAGCATCAACCTGAACATAAACGTAAATAACAACACATATAATCAGTCCGAGACACACGGTGATACGTTGGAGAAGTAGTGTTCTCCATTGAGTGTGAAAGCCGTGACATAATGAAAACAATAGAAATTAACTGTTTTAGATAAGATGAAAATGTAAATAATTTACCAAAGTACTAATCATATCTAAATAAAGGCACTACTAATCTATGGTAATTTCTGCACCAAGTACGACAATTGTAAATAAACAGAAAGCTGTTTCATTCCACTGGATTTTTCTAAGCAGCTTTGTGGAATAGTTGGCTACATTCCCCATTCAGTGTGGTTATATAACTGAACATCTGGGCATTTCAGTGCAGAAAAACATTACATTGCCCAGTCATGCAGAAATATCCAATAGGTAAAGTGAATACAAGCTTCATTTGTCAGTTAATTTGTTATGGTATCTACCGACTATTTGGTTCTTGTAATTACATAATGTACATTCCACACAAGAACCATTTTAATCCCTCTATAAACTATGAGGTTATTTAATACCAGTAAAATTGTATAGCACTTTTTTTTTAAGCCTTTACAAAACCCTTCTGATTTTAAGACCGCGAGGAAAATAAACTCCTAATTAACTTATTACGTTTTAACATGAAACTCTACCCTCATTCTAATAAATGATTGTGAGCTAGACTTATCTGTCCCCCATCTTTACAATACCTGGAATTTGTTATCCTAGGTTGCCTTTGTATGTATTATCATAGCAGTTATTGCAGTTACACCATGGCTGCTCTTTATATGTCAGTTGTTTCCACTTACAATGACTTAATTAGTAATAAGTAATTAGTATTTCCAGGCATAATATTGCTCCAGTCACTCCTTAGCATATATAAAGTAGGCCTGTGCCATCTCATGCCATATATCTTCTTTGAGACAACAGATCTTGGCCCATATTAACTAAGCATTGCTATTCCATAAGGCACCTCCTGGCACTGGAAGACACCTATAAAATAGCACTACTTAGGGCTTTATTCTAAATAGCCCAATGTGCAGTTTGGTCCATTTTCAGACAAATATTCACATTGAGTTTAATGGGGATTTTCAGCCCAAAACGGCTGCATTGGACTAGAGATGCAGCGGCCGTTATTGAAACAAATAACGGCGCCGTTTTCATGTGCGCTGCTGTACTTCACGTGGCATTAAGGCGGCCAATCGCCCCAGGCACACGTGTTTATCGTGGTTGCTTTGTTTCAATTTCATGGATTGTGTGCAATTATATGCAATGAAATGAATGAATTGTAATATGTGCAGTACTGTACTACTGTGCTACTGTGTCAATTTCAGGTGTTTCAAAACCAGAACACTAAAATGCCATTTTATTCACTCGCGTCTTAAGGTTGGAAGACATCCCGCGCCATGACCTGGGTATTCCGAGGTATACACTGCGTGAAGTGTTTCAATAATGGCCGCTGCATCTGTATATAGAAAAAACCTTATTAAAAATGTGTCCTTGTCTACAACCCTCATTGTAGGTAGTTAATTCGCATGAAACACACTCCTAACATATCCCACCATTACCGTTTGAGCATTTGGGGCCATACTGTATTTACCAAGAGTAACTAAGCCATATGCCATAAATTAAATGGATCGTATGATGTTTTAAGGTGCAGTGTGGTACTGTGGTATCTTATGGCCTATTGCAGGTAATCCAGAGTGTCCAAGGTAGGGTGAGTTTAAAATATTTGTTTTCAATTTCTAATAACAGTTGGACTGCTTCTTGACTCAATGTTTGTTCTTCAAGTCGACTTATCCTTTGTTCTTCCGTTTCAGAGTTTCGAACTGCTTCTTGTCATAAGCTCTGTTTTTCAATTCGTCTGTCCATTAGTTCTGCTGCTCTCGAAGCAGCCTTTCTTTGTGCTTCAGATTGGCAGCCAGGTAACATGTTTTTTTTGGGGGGAGGCATTGCCAATCTAAAAACTATACTATTAAATAAAAATAAACTAACCCTAACTGTATCCTAACACAGGGGCATGCAAACTGGGGGGGCACGAGATTTGTTTTTTTTGGGGGGGGGGGGGGCAGCAGTTGCAGAGTCCCCAAGCTCTTCCCCAAGGCATTTAAATTAAATGCCAAGAGGCCGCTCGCCTCTGCAACTTCACTTACCGTGACTCTGTCGGCTTCAGCGACACGTCGCCATGGCAAAACAGCATCAAATAATGCCGTGGGGTCATGTGACGTGACGTCACCTGGTCCCGCAGCGTCATTTGATGCTCCAGACCAGTTAAGGTTGGGCGCGGGCAGTGGGGAATATCAGGCAGGGGGACGCAAGACAAAAAGTTTGCACACCTCTGTTCGAACCAATTGTATCCTATCAATTCAAGAATATAATTGAGAATGGCAAGAAAACCCGCAGAAAGACTACACTAAAGCCAACATTTCTAAATAAAAGCTGTTTATTCACATACTTTTGTTTTGTTCACACTGTTCGCAGTGGAATGCGTAAGTACGAAGTGTGAGGCATTTAGCTAAAATCAAGAAATCCAGTTTAGAACTGTAACCGGAAGTATTGAACCGGTTCTTTGTGGACCGATTAAGTCTCCTCCAAATATGTACATACATTCCAAATTTCAAGTTAATGGAACAATTCCCTTAGGAGCAAGAGTGAAAGAAATTACGTTTTCAGGAACATTTGTTGTAGGGCTACCCGAAGCTATTGGCCAAACCTACCAACACATGGCTTCTCCATTTTGACTTTATTTGTGTTAAATAAATCATGACACGGTGTAATATGTAATGTGTTGTTGTTCATCTGAGGTTGTATTTACCTAATTTTAAGACCTGCTAAGGAACAGATGATTGTTATTATGTCCTGATATGTAAAACCATAGAATTCAAAGAGGGTGTACTTTCTTTTTCACACCACTGTGAATGTGTTATGAACATAAGTAGATTGTGAAGCACCAGTTAATTATATTAATGATTTAAATAAATTGAAGCCTTTATGCAGTATGTTCAAGAGAACTTAGAGGTAAAAGGTTCATTATTGATATTGAATTGCAGCATTAGATACATTAAGAGTACTGTAGTAGTTAAAATATATGAACTGGTATTGATTTTTCTTTGGCTTGAACATAAAGGATCACACACCCCAACATAAAGATTAGTACAAATCTTAGCATTACTCTTTACAGTATATTTGATGGGTTTACATAACTGCGGATTCTGATATTGAGATGTGGTGCGAATAATATATAGTGGTGCAATGTCCCAAAGAAATAGGCACAGTCTGTATGTAGGACAGTTGCCAGGTGAACATTCTAGTCCAGTCATGGTTGCCCTGGAAATGTTAGAATGTTGTCCCTTGAAATGGAAAGATGCTGAGGGGGTCAATTGAAGAGTCTGTTAGAAAGAAGACTCTGACAGAGAGACATATATAAGCTGAGATTAATGTAAACAGTGAATAAATGAATTGTTGCAGAGTAGTCTTCCCTCTCCTCTCCTTGTGAATGTGCCCTGCCTATTGCCTTTTTTGGGAGTCGAGAAGAGAATACAAGGAGCCTAAAGCGGGAGGTGACTTAAAGAGCACCATGGCATTAACGTAAATAGGTATGTAGGAACTGTATTACTGTGACCCCAACATTGTGGTGTACTCATTTTGGAGCACCCTGGCTGCTAAAATCCCAGCTGGGGAGACAGATCCACATAACATTCTGTTTGACTTTAAAAAAAAAGACGAGGCCGTAGTTTATACAGTATCAGGTGGCAGAAATGCTAAAAGCTTCTATCAAAATTAAACAGTTGAATGGTGTTTCTGTTTGAGAGATATCTTAAAACCTGATGAATAGACAAATACAGACGGAAAAAAAAATATTTAAAAGCATGTTAAATACAGTAACCCTTAGCAATCAAAAAATGATCCCTGTCCAACCTTAATAGTGGTAAGCCTACATATATGGTATAGACATGTTAGATATTATATAGCTGATTTATTATATACTGTTATTAGGTGTTATATAAAGATGACAAGTATATCTAGGCATGGTTAAATGTAAAATATCCAAACGTAAGAGGCACATTTTGTATGCATGACATTTGTCAGGTGACCATCCTGGTCCAGTCTGGGTTGCCTCGGCAACATTAGAATGTTAGACAACATGTCTAATGACAACATTAGAATGTTATCACTTGAAAGTTAAAGATGCTGAGGGGTCCGTTACTCTCTCTCTTTGTGGTAACATTGGACACAATAGTAAGACTAATGTCTATAATATTCATTCTTGTATGGCATAGCATCATACTGTATATGTACCATGAGCAATTACACAGATCACTGCTGTATAAAGATAGGTGAATGTAAAAAAAAACTAGCATCCCGCTACACAACTAGTGAAAATGTCTCCATTTTGAATACTAAAGGTACTGTAGCTTTGCATTTTTATTCATGAATATAAAATCATGCAAATATGTATTGGTTATATTATATTAATAGACATAGTACATACAGTAATACTCTTATATCTATATAGTTTCCTTGATCTTTATTTTTACATTTGTATGTTTTTGCCATACCTGTAAGCACTTATCTACAAATGGCTTCTGGATTAAATATGTTTCAGCAATGATAGATTGTTATGCTCTCGAACTGGTACACATGCCCTGTCAAATTTCATGCCAGACACTCAATCACTGTCACATACTTATTCCATGTCAAACTTGCTCATTGAAGGATGGAGCGTGTCTCAGGTTGGAATATGGCTGAGCCTGATAGCTGATTTCTTTTAGGTTTGCGGGATATGGTACATAGGGTGGGGCCGCACAACTTGTACCGATGCGGATTCGGTGTGTGTGGGGGGGGGGGGGTTGGATGTTCGAGGTATCCAGGTTAACTTCCTTCAAAAAGTGAATATTCAGGAGTTTTTAAATATCTGAAAGCTGGGGGAGAGTCTGATGGTGCGTGGTAGGAAATGTCAAAAACAGGCGGCAGTAAGAGGAGGTAATAAGGCAGCAGGATAGATGGATGTTGTGGGCAGACCATAGGGGGCGTTTAGATACAGTAAGTATTTGGGGATGAGGGCTGAGATGTAAGGTGGGAAGCGTTGTTCAGAGCTTTGTAAGTCAGAGCTAGGGTCTTAAATTTGATTATAGAGGATATGGGAAGCCGGGGTAGGGACATGCATAGTGGAGAAGCAGAAGTGGAACAATGAGGGAGATAGAGGAGTCTGGCAGCAGTATTTTGGATCGATTGGAGTTGGGATAGGTGGACAAGGGGAATGCCAACTAAGAGAAGGTGCAGTAGTAGTCACGGTAGGACAAGAAAAGTGAGTGAATTAGGATTTTAGTTGCATTATGAGTGAGAAGAGGGCTTATCTTGGTGATATTTCGGAGGTGGAGATGACAGCACTTCATGAGGGATTGAATGTGAGGAATGAAGGAATCAGAGTCAAAGATGACCCCTAGACAGCGGGCTTCAGGTGTTGTGGTGTTATTGACAGTGAGGGAGAGTGTAGGTGTAGCAGTGGCAGTGGAAGGGGAACAAATAGTATTAGTTCTGTTTTTAACATGTTAAGCTTCAGGGAATAGTGAAACATCAGGAGGAGATTGCAGAGAGGCAGTTGGAGACACAGGACAAGAGAGAGGGGAGAGGTCAGGGGAGGATATATACATTTGAGTATCATTGAAAATAATGAATATTCTTTTAGATGGTTGGCAATGTAAATTGTGTAAAATATAGATAATGTTAGATCCTTTCTGTCAGTAGTTTTTAATGATGTATCCAAAAAATAAGTTGTTAGCAGTTCCTAATCTTTATTTGATTGAGAAAAAAATTACTGCTAGGCGGTCACAGCCCCCAGTGAATAGATGAACAAAGCGCAATTAGTTGAAGTAAAAAAGCATTTATTTAATCAAAAGCTTTTTGATAAGGTCCTTCCGTCAGGACGAAACGCGTCAGAGTTTTTTTCACCTTGCGGATGTCTATTTTTGATTAAATAAATGCTTTTTTTACTTCAACTTATTGCGCTTGGTTCATCTATTCACTGAGGGCTGTGACAACCTAGCAGTAACTTTTTTCTATATCAACAAACCGGCAGGAGCACGCCGATACAGCGTGACGTCGGAGCATCGTGTAACTTATATCAGCATCACCCGGCAGTCCTTTATCGAACTGTGAGTACTTGCCAGCTGACTTTGCCGTGTGGAACACAGGGTGTTAGTGAGGGCAGCAGCTGCTGGGTTAAATGATTTACCCTGAGATACGTTATTTAGCGTGTCTCCTTGTATCTCTACCACGCATTCTGTATTAACTAGCCCCCCACCCTGAGTGAGTCTGATCACACATTGGAGGATTTAAAGCGGATATTTAGCTATATAGCCCACGTCCACGCTGTTTCAAACCTCTTTGAACTATGGATTAAAAGATTGTCCTATTTTCTTATTTGCCACGGTTGCAGTACCATTATTTGGGATTCATTCCTCATTCCTTCTATACTTTATTTGATTGAGGCAAAATAAGCTTCTTCATATATATACAGGCCAAATATAGCGGCTATAGATGGAGAACGACTGCACATATCCTGATCTATTCCATAGTTGTTTGCTCTACTGTCTAAAAGTCTAGACAAAACATATATACAGAGGCGGAATAATATTTCCTGACTAGCAGCCAAACTATACTGTTGATTAAGCAATAATAACTTAAAAAAACAAGTTTGCGACCGTATCTTACCCTACAAATTATTTATTTTTATATTGAAAATGTTTCTGCTCTATTCTAATTGTACTTGTTTTTCTGATATTGTACAAACCTCAGCAAACTACTCAAAACCTATTTCCAGCTGCCAAGTTTTAGACAAAATGGATTCTGAGTCTTTTATACAGACAATATGGAATCTGACTTTTCTACAAACTTCCCTCAGTGCCTTTGGCACGCTTTAGCTAAGTTTTAGCAGATTCATGTGTCTTGGCTATTAGACCTCTGATAATACAGTACCTACTGTATACACAACTTCAACTTAAAATACAATTCAAGTAATACGAAAACATTAGTAACATAAGTACGAGTAATAATACAATTGGCTGTATCATGGGAAATGTAACAATCCTTTAGTATTATGTTTCCTCGCTTATTTTCTATATTATATCCCACCCATGCTACTTTCCACCATTTGTGATGTTGCCTGGCATAGATACTTATTTGTGGATGTTCTTTTGCTATCTCCCATGCCAATGTCATGATAGTAGTGAGTGGAGCATTGTCCTTGCATTAGTATACATTTCTTGTTGTAACTGAACACACATTATATGTCTTCCTGTATGATTCGTTAGTTATATATAAGAGAAGTATCCCGCTTCAGCTTAAAGATTATGGTGATAGTAGTGTTAGGAAAGGTGCTGTGGGTATTGGTAATGCACGTATACAGGGAGAACAAGAAACCCACTTAAGCACTCACTTCCTTAGACTGATTGGAATATGATTGATATAAAATTAATGTTTATTAATCATCAAAGATAAAAGATTGGGGGTTAAAATCCAATTAAGGAACACACACATATGAAGCCTATGTCGAGTGCAATCTGCACTCTGGATTATATTAAAACCGAAACAAATGAGTGAGATTAAATCAATGTTTCGAAGGAGGGGCTGATATGCAGCTAACCTTCGATAGTGAGGTGTTTCAACAACTGTATTGTAAGGACAGAGGCTGAATGAAACGTGTAGCAGACTGTGGACTAATTCCTGGGGCTAAGTAACACCCTGTAAGGGGGGGGGGGTGTTATCCCTCTGAGTAAAATCTGATGTATACCCAATGTAACACCATAGTGTACCAAATAATAGGTACCGAGACTGCAATAGTATATACAGATGGCGATTATGCAAGGTGTCCTGTCATAAAGCTAGTCACTGGTGAAGTGGTGACTAAGTTGTATTGGCTAGAAAAGGTACCAGGAATGCGGTGTGGCAAGTTAGTATGCCTATGCCCATATTATGGAATGGGCTCAACCGCTGGTACTTTACACACTCACACTGAGCAGTAGGAACGGCCCATGAGTGAAATAATGCTGCTGACAGTATGGGTATACATTTACACAGACAGGCTGTCATGTAACGGTGTGGCTGAGAGTATGCCTGTGTCCATATTAATGAATGGACTCTACCGTACACAAACTGGAGTACACGTGACAACAACCTAGTCCAAACCTACTGTGAAGAAGAATGAACACCTAGTCTCCTTATTTCTTACTCAAATGAGTTTGTGCACTTGCGAGGTCTGACAGCTGATCGCCGTGCGATGCCGGATGCTGCCACGTCAGTGCTGACCATGCTCGTGCACGGGAATCACCGATGCGCGTGTTTCGCGTGAGAAACGCTTTCTCAGGGCTATTCTCATTATAGCGCACCCTATTGTACCACACCTAGTGTCATGGGGATCACCCATTTAGCTGTACTAAGCACATGGATTTCTGTGGGTACCCCAGGAGGATCATAGGTCAGTCTCATTGTCTGCCTAGTCTCCCTTCGGGGGCATGGTGAGTGCACCTGTGGCTCTACTTCCCCCTGGCCTCTCAGTGGACCCACAGGGTACAGATGAGTCTTGTTCTGCTGGCCCTACATTAGGGGGGCGTGCTCATCCTTATATTCCTCATCAGATTCATCAACACTTTCCTCAGTGTATGAGTATAAGGGAACACAGGCTGGACCTTGTCCTCTGTTTAGTCTAAACTTCTTCTCGGCCTGATATCTGCCCCCAGAGAATCCTCGCTTATGGGACACCTTAAAAGCTGACCTATTGGCAACAGATGATTTATATGTAAGTTCTCTGATCCATGCCCCTTTTAACGTGTCACTCGATATACAGCCAACCCCTTTACGTTTTCCAATATAATATAGGGCTCTGGTTTCCATCGATTGGCTATTGTATGTTTGCCAGGTATGCCGAGGTTCCTAATTCTAACTCTGTCGCTTAGTTGTAATTTTTGCATGTGCACTCTTGTATCATACTGGCTTTTCCAAATTTCCACAGTTGGTAGTCCCAGCTGTTGTAGTAGCCCGTTTGTACGCCTCTTGCAATTGCTCTTTAAGCCTTTGCGGATATTGTATGTAGGTGGTAGGAGATGTCATCTGCTGCCATTCCAAAGCACAGATAGTTTGGTAGCCGGGCTTCCTGCCCAAACATCAAATAATATCCTGAGTATTCAGTGTACCCATTATTTGTAATTGTGTCCTATTAAATCTCTCAAGTTGTGGATTCCCCTGTGAGTGATAGTGTTGTTCGGGATTTCATCACCCCACATAGAAGTAGCAATTCACTAATGAGACGGCTCTTGAAATCTCGTCCCTTGTCAGAATGGATTCTAGTGGGTAGTCCATTTGAACAAAGTATTTGTCCCACAGGACTTGGCGACTATAATGGCTCGCTGGTCTTTGGTCGGGAATGCGTATATCTGGTGAAGTGATCAGTGACCACTAGAATATTGCTAGTATTTTTACTATCTTGTTCTGGTGACAGAAAGTCCATGATCAACAAGTCCAGTGGTCCACTTCTAGTGATAGTCACTAAAGGAGCAGCCCTCTTAAAATATCCTTCAACGCCATCTGAGGCCAGTAGAATAAGTCCCTAACTAGTCCCAACGTCTTGTCGGTACCCAGATGACCATGGTGGTCATGAAGGGAGATGAGTACCTCATCCCAATACTTGTATGGTAGTACTAACTGCTTAGTTAGATGTTGAGGTTTCTTTTCAACGCGAAACAGTACTCCACTCTTCATTACCAGATTAGGCAACTGTGTCATAGCAACCGGCTTTCGGGGTGTATCCCTGTGACGCTCGTGGCTGACTTCTTGTTGCTCTGTGCTGACCATACTTATTTTAGGCATGGATGTGTCTTTTGTGCCTCTTGCAGATCCTGACAAGAAAAAGTAAGAAGGTGCCCTAACGTGAAAGAGACCAATGAAGTCTTAAAGTGAATGTATATCTTAAAAAAATGACAGTGTATAGTCTAGAACAGCGCTGCGCAAACTTTTTCAGCTGCGGCTCCCTTCCTGGGAGCCGCAGCGTTCGCACCCCCCCTCCCCCGAAGGCACGGCTTAAAATAACGTTGCGGGTCACGTCACGTGACCCAACCGCGTCATTTGATGCGCGTTGCCATGGCGACGTGTGATGTCACATGACTGACGCTGCGTTGCCACGGCGACGTGTTGCCGAAGACCCGGCTGCCAGTAGGTAAGTGAGGTTACAGAGGCCTCACGCCTGGGGAAGAGCTCATGGCCTTTGTAACAGCCGCGCCCCCCTGCAAGTTCCCGGCGCGCCCCCCAGTTTGTGCACCGCTGGTCTAGAACAAACATAGAGAGAAAAATACAGAGCAACAGCGTATCAGCTTAAATCATACCAAAAATAGCACGTGAACCCAGGTCAGTGAAAAAATATGAAATGCTTTATTGGGACATACACAAAATAGTGGTCTCAATCAGAGAAAAAAAACTCCCGCACGTTTCACGCCTTAGTGGCGCTTTCTGAAGGAGTGCTGTTGGTCGGAGGGCGAGCATTGAAATAACCACGTAAATTACAAAACAATCAAACACAGCTGAATATCATTAAAATACAGTGCAAAGTGCAATTATGCTAAAAAGGTAAGTGAAACAGAAAAGGGGGCGCAAACACTTTAAGTGACAAGCCAATAGAATAGAAAAAGTGCAAAGTAAAGAACTCTTTTTGTTTTGTAAATAAATAAATCAATGTGCAGCATATCTGCTATATTAATGTTTTTATTATTGCACACAAAAGAGTAAACTACAATTTCAACTTACAAAATGAAGTCTAGTTTCCTTTTATGTTTTGATAGTATCTTAAAAACGTCATCCTTGTCTACTCTTATGTTTTTTTTAATGTAAAATAACAGAGGGCACTGGTTGCAGGAGAGAAACAGAGCAAGGGGTAGTGGATAGAGACAAGGAGCAGGGAGTTCAGGGAAGATACAGAGGAGGAGGAGGAAGAGGGGGCAGTGGGCAGAGACAGAAGAGCAGTGGGTTCAGGAAGGCACGACAGAGAGGGAGAGGGGCAGTGGTTGCATGAGTGAGGGAGACAGATGGGGTCGTGGGTGCATGAGTGGGGGCAGTGGGGAGAGAGAAAGGCGCAGTGGGTGCAGTGGTCAGTGAGAGGGGGTAAGTTGATGCAAGAGAGGGGGTACGTGGGTGCAGGAGAGGGGTCAGAGAGAAGGGGTAAGTGGGTGCAGGAGAGGGGGTATGGAGAGGGGATATGTTTGTGCAGGAGAGGGTTCAGTGACAGAGAGAGGGCAGTAGGTGCAGGAGAGGGGGTAAGTGGGTGCAGGAGAGGGGTCAGAGAGAGGGAGGGCAGTGGTTGCCGTAGAGGGGGTAAGTGGGTACACGAGAGAGGTTAGAGTGAGAGAGGGCAGTGGGTGCAGAAGAGGGGTTAGAGAGATGCTGGGTGCTGGGGAGAGACAGGGGGTGCAGGAGAGCGGTCAGTGGGCACAGAGAGACAGAGAGACAGAGAGGGGGACTGTGGGTGCAGGTCCTACCTCCTAGGGAACAATTACAGAAGAAGGAGGTCATATGGCAGGCAGCCTCTGCACTGAATGGCTGCTGCCTGCCATGTGACCTTCTCCTACTAGAGGCCCTATTCTAAGGATTCTGGGACCTGTGGTCCTGCTGCCTTTCTTAGGCCACGCTTATAGTGCCGACGTCGCCTGAAAACAAATGCATTGCCGCCGCCACGTGCGCTTATAGTAAGCACAACGGCGACAATGTGACGGAACGAAGTCGCCGTCGCGAAAACTGGTAGCCGGCAAAATTAGATTTTTCAAGGGCTGTCGCCTCATGTGACGGCCCTTGAACCAATCAAATGGCCGGAAACCCGCGACACTGTCTCCCGGCGAAATATAACTTTCACCGGTGGTAACTGGTGACGTCACCCGTCGTGTCGCCGTCGCCATCGACCGCACTATAGGCACGGCCTAAGTTGTAATATTACATTAGGAGTTGGCAACAACTCTGTGTAGAACCTTCCTGCCTCTCACCTGTTTCCCATACAATCTATCCGAAATGCTACTGCTAGAATCACCTTACTCCCCTAAATCTGTCTCAGCGTATCTTCTTCTGAATTCTGTGGATATTCCGCGTGACTTTTGTCTGAAGAAGGGGCTGTGTCCTTGAAACTTCATTGTAGATCTGCTGATACTATGCAGTAAAACCTAACCATTTTTGTAGTACTACTTATGTTCCTCCATCTTTTTTCTAAATATATTACTTTAGCCCTCTATTTGCAACATATGGATAGTGATTGTCTCGCTTGCACCATTGTTTCTTCTTGTAGACGGACGTTCACAGAGGTACACAATTAGGAGGCTTTATAATGTGAAATTATAATAGGCTTTATTGTGCCTGTTCCTTTTCATCAGGAAATTATCCAAACACAGGGGGGGGGGGGGGGGAACAAAGCTTCCATTCACTTGGGAGTATTTCTAGTGAAATCCTATGCAATTAGTTCACATCTCCATTAGTTAAGCATGTCTCGCAGCCCCAAAACATATAGCATGAAAATAAGCAGATATAAGCAGTCTCTTAAGAATAAAAGTCTTATCTGTTTCTTGGAGAGAAAATCTTCTCACTTCCTGGTTCAGCTTCAGGTGTAGTAGTTTTCCCTGTGTCTTGAAATCAGCTCTGCTGTGCAGAGCTCAAGACCGGTCAGCTCCAAAGGTCAGCTCTCAGTCAGAGCTAAGGAGTCACTTCCTGTCTCAAAGGCAGGCTTTTTGTAAACAATCTAATCAGGCAGGTGGTGTTTAGTAATTAACTACCACACTGCTAGATTAAAGGCACATTACTGAACAGGGATAAGTCCCCTGTTTCACTTCTTTTAATGTTTTCTCTCAAAAACAAATGTGAAAAACGGCAGATTACCTTTTTTGGGGGGATATTCTATTCAGGGTGAAGAAACGCCTGAAGCAGCCCCAAAGGCAACTTTCATTGGAATTTCGGATGAAGGCCAAAGCTCAATTGAAAGTTTCCTGCATCGGTAAAATACTCGGATGGGGTTTTATCTGAGAAATGAACAGGATTATTTGGGGGGGCTAATCCAGAGTGGTGAACTCGGCCACTTGGGCCTTTGGAATATAAAAACAAACAAAGTGTAAGCACTGGATTTGCAGAGGAAAAAACAACACTATTGTATTAACCCATTAGTTAGGAGGGCGGGGGGGGGGGTGAGGGGGGCTGGGGACTGGAGTTGAGCACCCCTGCTCTAGTTAATTGTGTGTACGTGTGCATGATGTTCTTACAGTAACCATATAAATACATTACAGTGAGCCTGAGGAAACTCAGTGTTAAATAAAGATGAAGCAGAGCATCTCCAGAATCCGTACAGTACCTTTCATTAAAACATTTGTAAATATTTGACGATAGCTGGGGCTCATATTTCAATGTACTCCACTTGGCATTGGGAGCGCTTCTGTATATCTTCATATTATAGATATTACGTGATCTCTGCGGTCTGTCAGGCAGGTCCTTTTTTAATCCAATAATAGGATTAATTTAGAATGTCTAGGTTATATGCATATCTAAAATGATGGTCATCCCTCTCTCTGGAATTACTCTGGGGGTACTGGGTCCTTGGAAGGGGTTCTACGAACAGAAAAATAGTGGAAAAACAGGATCTAAAAGTGGATTACTTTATTGACAAAAAAACTAACTCCAAACAAAAATTGACTTTTAAAATAAAATGGAATGGATGCGCAGACCAAGATGACTTAATGGGAATATCTCCAGTGTCTGGGGGCAGAAGAAATAATACGGATGACATACAGTTTAGTTCCTCTGTCAGCATCTCTCTACTGCACAGTGTGGATGCATCTCTTGCCAGTCTCCGGGTAATAATGTCACTGACTCCGTCGGGTGAGTCAGATCCCCCTCCTGTCCTTTGCTGATCCAACCCGACATATTTTGTAACTACAACGGTTACTTCCTCAGGGGTAAAAGTCTTATGGAGTAGCTCTGCTTTTAAATATGGCCTATAATTCTGGATACTTCTTATATTTAGTTTCCCACCCAGCAATCTTTTACAGTTAGATGGGAAGACTCTCCTGGTATAACACCTGGAAGCTAATAACAATTAAGGTTATTGTGGGAGTATATAACTGAGGCAAGGGCCACAAATATAATTGACTGATTTCACACCAAGCTGCTAGTTACATAAGAATTGCGTGCTGTCACTCTGAGGCCATCTGTCCCGTACATAAGAATGAATCAGCTGCTTATTTGCCTGTCTGCCGGTAAATAAAGGTGCATCAGGCAATTGTTTATCTGGCTGCCAGGTAAATAAAGATAACTCAGCTGCTTACTTACCTAGCTGTCTTGTGAACAAGAATGACTTCTGGCCATATTCAATATACTGCAAACAGACAGCTTGGTGTCTGTTTTCCCGCAAAAACAAATGTGAAAAATGGCAGATAACCTTTTTTGGGGGTTACTCTATTCAGGGCGAAGAAACGTCTGAAGCAGCACCAAAGGCAACTTTCATTGGCATTTCGGACGAAGGCCAAAGCTCCATTGAAAGTGTCCTGCATCAGTAAAATGTATCTTCATCCTGTATTCTACTCGGATGGGGTTTTATCTGAGAAATGAACATGATCAGTGTTCGACAAACCTATACATTTGCTCGCCCCGGGCGAGTGGATTTAACCCCTGGGCGAGTAAATATTGGCCCAAGCAGCACACGTTTGGTACTAGGTGGCGAGTAGATTTTTTTGTGTGGGGAGTAGATTTTTTGGTGATTTGTCAACCACTGAACATGATTATTTTGGGGGCTAATCCAGAGTGGTGAACTCGGCCACTTGGTCATTCTGTATCGCCTTTGCAATATAAAAACAAACAAAGTTTAAGCCCTGGATTTGTAGAAGAAAAAGCAACACTATTGTATTAACCCGTTAGTTAGGTGAGGTGGGGTGGGGGGAGGTGGGAGAGAGGGGAGGCCTGGGGACTGGAGTTGAGCACCCCTGCTTTAGTTAATAGTGTGTACGTGTGCATGATGTTCTTACAGTAACCATATAAATACATTGTGGTGAGCCTGAGGAAATTCAGTGTTAAATAAAGATGAAGCAGAGCATCTCCATAATCGCTACAGTACCTTTCATTAAAACATTTGTAAATATTTGACGTGAGCTGGGGATCATATTTCAATGTGACAAGAGACTCCTGAATAAACAGGCGGTGTAAGATTTATCACTTTTAACATCTGTTTCATATGTCATGGCATGTTTAATAGCTTTCAATGTCTAGATCTGAGAGCCTGAGATTGAATACCTCAAAAACCCCATGAAATCCGCAACACGTAATCATTTTGGTAGGGTCTTATGCCACACTAAATAAAGAATGCTAGTGTACTGCACATTGATGGTAAAATAGCAACGATATAAAGTAGTTATTTGGAAAATTCACAAGGGAAACAAGAGATCACAGGCCACACAAATTGATTTTAAATGAATGTATTTCTGGAATAGAATATTGCTGGTTGGTTACACAATTATGATTTTGCATAGAAAGATGAAATGAGAACTAAATAAATAAAAGGACGTAAAAATGAACTTGAAGCTTTCAACCAAAAACTATGCAAATTGTAGAAACAAAATTGGAAACAGAAACATTAAAGGCAGCAACATCTAAGCCAGTATCTTCTTGCACAAGAAAAGTCAAAATAAAGGTACCATTCCTCGCTCTTCATCCAGTTTACTACATCGTGTGGTAATAATGGCAAAATGTCAAGTCCTTTCTCAAGCTATAGATGTTGCCTTATTATTTGTGCATTCTGAATGAGTATTTGAACACACTATATGTTGCACACACCCCTTTGAGAGATACATATATTGATTTTATATTTGGTCTGTTTTCTCTTCTTTGTAAATCAAATGCTACAGTAGTTTTAACCTACATCATTGCAACAGAGCAGTAATAATAATGCAGATCAATACAACTACTTGTTTTCTGCCTCCCATGTGTCTAAAACGGAATTGTACTCCACTAAGGACCTTATTGAATATACTGAGAACAGCCTTCACTGGCCTTCAGAAAATGTTTATGTCCTTTGTTTGAATTGAGCTGAACTCTTCTTCATGGGTCCACTGCATGGTGAATAGGGGCCCTAGACTATGAAGCTGCTTTCAGTGCCAGAGAAGAGTTTAGCTTCATTCAAATGAATGGGACTTCAATCTTCTCTAACACAATTCATAGTGGTTTACTAGTCTACTCTGTAACATTACATTCTCTTGTACTTGTTTTTTTTCTCCAGCTTTTACGTGAGTTGAAGCACCCGAATGTGATTGAATTGCAGAAAGTATTCCTGTCTCACAGCGATAGAAAAGTTTGGTTGCTCTTTGATTATGCAGAACACGACTTGTGGGTAAGAATGTTTTGCAGTTGAGACTTGTTACATTTTAAAGGCAGGCTACACACACTGATGAAAAAACAAACTGTAATGTAATTATGTTCATAACTGTGTGCTTAATATATCAAGAAATGCCTAAACATCAATAAAATAATCAAGGTAAATTACACGTAGTGGACGTTATGGTTTTCCTCTGTGTTCTTCCATGTTCCGTGTTCTGCATCTCTCTGCTGTAATACCTGTCACATTCCATAATGTCATTTTTGGGTTCTGCCTGTGAAAGTGACCATTTGTTTGCAGCAGGAGGAGCGGGGTGTTTAAAAGGCTGTGATTTTAACATAAATTAACATGTTAAGACCACAATTTTTTTTTTTTTTGCAGTGAGGCATCACCAGTGTCAAAAGTATCTATTCTGGTAAATGTAGTCACACTGTATTTGTCTGTTCTCTATGGAGAAAAGTTCCATAATTTTACACTGATATCGGTGATACCTGGAGCTTCCTGTACCATAAATGACATCACCAAAGAAGCAACATTTTTTCTCACTTTTTGAACTTCTATATGCTTTAAAAAATATATTAAAGAGAAGCAGTAAACAATGTATTTTTTTAGATATACAGTATATATTTGTGTTATAGTAGTCTGTATAGCTGATGCATCAGTTCCGTATTCTACATTAACACAATGCAGGTTCAAACAAAATTAAAACATCAACATGTACTGGGAGATGTTGGAATTGCAGCACAGTTACTGTATATACTGTAGCAACACAACACACTATGTTAAGAGTTTCATAGCCCAGCAGTATGCAGTGTGAAAGAGACCTGATTTACAGCCAATTTTTCTTCGTATGCATATTATTTCACTAACATAAACAGCTGTGACAGTTGAACCAACAAGTATAATATAAAATAAAATGCAGGCCCAGACTAACAGTGATTGTACTATTAGATATAGAGAGTTAACTTAATAAGAGCAAGAGCAAGACAGGGAGCGTAAAGGGGATTTTTGATCTACTGAAGCTGTGTAACTCTTGATAGAGAGCATGGTATATAAAGCATGCTTTTAGATGATCTCAATGGTTTAAAGCAGCGGTGTGCAAATTTTTCAGTCTGCGCTGCCTGGCTGCTCTCCCCCCTGCTAGCGCCCCTCCGTACCTTGTCTTCAAATGACGCAGTGGGGTCACGTTGCTATGGCAAAGTGACGTCATGTGACCCCGCGGCGTCATTTGCTGACGCGTCGCCAAAGACAAGGCAAGGGAAGTTGCAGAGGCCTAATGCGACCCCCCCCGCATTTAATTTAAATGCCTTGGGGGAGAGCGCAGGGCCTCTGTAACCGCCGTGCCCCCCTGGAAAAACTTGAGCCCCGGCAGTTTGTTCTCCCCTGGTTTAAAGTTTCTGGGCTGATGATTAAAAGCAGTACATTTACAACAAGAATGATTACCAGCAAATTCTGTATTACCCCCGCCTTCCCTCCCAAAAAAAGACATTCCTCAATATCACAGACCCACCTATCACAAAGTTACCCAAATAATGACTGGGATCTGGGGCAGTATATTAAGACTATAAGTATCTGCGGTAAGGATATGAAGAGAGGAATATTTTCACATCAAATCATAGCCCCCTAAAAAAAACACCACATCTATACTGCAGACCTCCAGGGAATTAAAATAGCTATAGGGACCCAATGATCTACACAGATTCTCTAATGGAAAACAAACAGTGAGACAATTCACATTAAAGCAAAACAAAACAACATTTCCACACTTGTGTATCACATATGCAATTCAAATGTCAGCAAAATTGGGGTTGGACTTCATTTGAATTAGCTGAACAGGTTAAATCAAAACCAAAAATGAGGATTATGCAGGAGTTCCCCCATCCTTCAGCATCTTCCATGCAGTATTCTTCAGCAATGGTAGCACTACAAGAGGTCACAAATGAATGGTGCTTCGAGACGACATGGGATTACACAACACATTTAAATAGTACTATTTACTCAGGTGCTGGCTAGGTGGAACAATGCATTATTAAGGACAATAAGAAATAATTTAAAGCCTAACTGCAGAATTAGCTGCTTTGGATTTAATACATGTTTTTTTACATTATCCTTAAGGTTACATTTGAATCTATCTGTATTTGCTGTTTTATTTATTAAGTTTGTTTTTTGAAAATCGTATTTATGTATAACTAATTGGTTCCGGTATAATAATGATGTAATTTCATTAAGGTTGTGTGATAATTTTCCTGTCTCTCCATTCTGTAAACTTGCAATCTGTCTGGCCTCTCCTGTGTATTCCATTGATTAGGTAACAGAAGGGACCTTGGCGCTTGCAGCTTTGGGTAGGTTATCAGCTTACAGAGGGGGGAAAACCACAGGGATTTTGTGAAGTCCAATTAACATGGGGGGTTACAGGTAACTGGAGCCAGGGAGTCCGGATCTGTGTGGCGACGGGCAGCTGAGGGCTCCAGGAGGTGTCGATTGAAGGGTAGACAGGGCAGTGGCAAACAGCAGAGTGGATACGAAGTCAAGACAGGAACTGTAGGGGTAATCTGAAGACAGGACAGGAACTGTAGGGGTAATCTGAAGACAGGACAGGAACTGTAGGGGTAATCTGAAGACAGGACAGGAACTGTAGGGGTAATCTGAAGACAGGACAGGAACTGTAGGGGTAATCTGAAGACAGGACGGGAACTGTAGGGGTAATCTGAAGACAGGACGGGAACTGTAGGGGTAATCTGAAGACAGGACGGGAACTGTAGGGGTAATCTGAAGACAGGACAGGAACTGTAGGGGTAATCTGAAGACAGGACGGGAACTGTAGGGGTAATCTGAAGACAGGACGGGAACTGTAGGGGTAATCTGAAGACAGGACAGGAACTGTAGGGGTAATCTGAAGACAGGACGGGAACTGTAGGGGTAATCTGAGGACAGGACAGGAACAAACAGCAGAGCTGGAACACAGGGTCCAGCTAGTAAAGGTACAAATAGGACTGCAAACAGGGTCCCGCTAGCAAGATAGTTGAGAAGCCCTGAATGAAGAGGGAGGCTTATAAACAATAAACTCTTATAGGCCACAGGAGGTCATGTGAGCAGGTTAGTTAGCACAGCTGTCTGCTAATAGCTGCAGACAATGAAGTAGACCCAAGTAGCTGAGTTCTGACAGTAGGGTAGTTGAGATGTACACTTTGGGGCTTATGCTATATTTCCCGAAGCTGCCAATCAGCCATTTTCAACTGAGATTCCCAACTGACTTTAATGAGCCAGACACAATCTGCCGCTTCAACAGATATAGAATAAGTCCTTTGGAAGAGAATCGCTAGGGAAAGGGAATTTTAAAGACCTTTAGGAATATCCCAAAAGAGGTAATTCGGCTTTGGTTACCTGTGCCCTACACAACACCACGACACCAACATCATTGTTTCTAGAGAGAACTCAACATATCCTGTTATGACTCAGAGTATCATTGTTCCGCTGCTGTCACAGTCACTGGCGAGGAAGTTACTGGCAGACATGTATTATAAAAAACAAACCTGGAATAGGAAATCTTCTATTCCACATATCTCTGAAAAACAGAAATGTCCTACTGTATTATCGATTTGGTCATTCACCCTAAATTCCAGTTATATACAGTACAGATTGTATGTACTATAAGCAGCACAGATTTTTGTTGTAAATTCAGTAGCAGTAATTCTGGAGTTAGAACATAATTCACTGCTAATCTTTACTACATATTCCCACTTTCATCTGCTCCATTTTCTTATCTGTAACCTTCACCAAAATATTTTTTCAAGGAAACATAAAAACTAAAAGCCAGCCGATATAGATTTTATGCGAATTAGAACAATTGTGCAATAAATTCACGTTTATCACCTCGGTTTTTTTTTAGCTTACACATGCAGGCCCGATTATTTTGTATTTGTATATGAGGAAACGCCAGACATATTACCATTGCCAAAAATAACACACTTAGGCATCTGGAAATTCCTAAACTACATCATAATAAAACAAAGATAAAAATGATTGTAAAATGTATCAAAAGATCTGAGAACAAGAATTTCAGCTTGTGATAAGACCATTCTGGCCGCCAACAGGTTACAAAAGGTGTTCTTTTTTTTCATGAGAAACATTTAATCATTAAAACAGCACTCCAGGTTGAAGCTTATGGTTTTATTTTTTATTTTTATGTTTTAGTTATAGGATTGAAGCAGGGGGTCTCCTGAGCTGGATTGTGTTAATTTCAGCCCGGGGACCACCTGCTTCCCGAGATACTTACCTCCGTAGGGGGTGCCGGTATGTCTGCAGGGAGAAGCTCCGATGGACACAATGTAACATAATGACATCTTAAATGTGTTGCGGGCGAATAGGAAGCCGTCACGTCATCTCTTGTGGCTTCCTATTGGGCCACGTGACGAGGGACATTTAAACATGAAGGAGATACCGGCACCCCTTACGGAGGTAAGTATTCCTGGAAGCAAGGGGTCCCCGGAGCTACAATTAACGCAGTTCAGCTTGAGACCCCTGCTTTAATGCTATAACATTTTTTTTTAAATAACATAGACTGCAACCTGGAACACTGCTTTCAATTCCTGAAGTAGTTTTTCGTTAGGTAACTAGTTAGGGCAGGAACCCCAAAGCTCTGATAAATAATGTACTGTGACCTTAATTATAAGGCTGTGGTATGTAGTTATTGGGGCATCCATAGGCCCCTCCCACAGTCACCATCAATGAGCCTCTAGCTCTACTCCTCACTCCTCCATTGTTGTTGCAGCATTCTTCTCGTATACCAGGGTGGGCCCTCTTTTCAGGCCTAACCCATACGTACCCCCAGGCCAAAAGTCTATTGCCATCCCGAGTTGCTTCATTCCTCTTGACACACATGACACATTATCATCCGTAGGCCAAACACTTAACCTCAGTTAACATCACATTAAAGCTGCAGATCAAGCTGCCATTTAAAAAATATATATATTTTTTTCCATTCAATATGTGCATCAATACAATCTGCATACTGACAAATGTATGTATGTATGTCTTTATTTATATAGCGCCATTAATGTACATAGCGCTTCACAGTAGTAATATACGTGACAATCATATAAATAACAAATAATACAAATAACAGATCATGGGAATAAGTGCTTCAGACATAAAATTAAGATTTAGGAAGAGGAGTCCCTGCTCCGAAGAGCTTACAATCTAATTGCTAGGTAGGAAGAATGTACAAAGACAGTAGGAGGGCGTTCTGGTAAGTGCGTCTGCAGGGAGCCAAGCTTTATGTATCGTGTATAGTATTAGCCACGGTGCTACTCATACGCTTCTTTAAGCAAGTTTGTCTTAAGGTGGGTCTTAAAAGAGGATAGAGAGGGTGCTAGTTGGGTATTGAGGGGAAGGGCATTCCAGAGGTGTGGGGCAGTCAGTGAGAAAGGTTTAAGGTGGGAGAGGGCTTTAGATACAAAGGGGGTAGAGAGAAGACATCCTTAAGCAGAACGCAAGAGTCGGGATGGTGCATAGCGGGAAATTAGGGCTGAGATGTAAGGAGGGGCAGAAGAGTGTAAAGCTTTAAAAGTGAGGAAGAGAATTGAGTGCGAGATGCAGGATTTGATAGGAAGCCAGGAGAGGGATTTCAGCAGCAGCGTTTAGGATATATTGAAGGAAAGAAGAGAGTGATTCTGGCAGCAGCGTTTAGGATAGATTGTAGGGAAGACAGGGGAGAGTCAGGAAGGCCGGACAGCAGAAGGTTACAGTAATCGAGACGGGAGAGAATGAGGATCTGAGTCAGAGTTTTAGCAGTCGATCAACAGAGGAAAGGGCGTATGTTTGTAATATTGCGGAGGAAAAAGCGTCAGGTCTTAGAAATGTTTTGAATGTGAGGGGCGAATGTGAGAGAGGAGTCGAGTGTGACCCCCTAGGCAGCGTGCTTGGCTACTGGGTGAATGATAGTACTTCCAACAGTAATGTGGAAGGAAGTAGTAGGGCCAGGTTTGGGAGAAAGAATGAGGAGCTCTGTTTTTGCCATGTTAAGTTTAAAGCTGCAGTTCAAGCTGCCGTTTTAAAAAAAAAATATATATTTTTTTCCTTCCCATTCAATATGTGCATCAATACAATCTGCACACTGACAAGTGATTAGCTAAGCTGCAGATCAATTCGTTCTCCTGTAATCAATCGCTTGCTCCGGGTTATTTAATTCAGTTTTTGCACAGCATTGGGGGCAGTGTAGTCCTGGAATATGATTGACTGGGCAGTTACTAGAAACAATTGGTGCACTGCTAGAGAGAGGGATGTTTTTGAGTAATGGTATGACTTCTGCATGTTTGAAGGAGGAGGGAAAGGTACCAGAGTAGAGGGAGGAGTTAAACATGTGTGTGAGTGTAGGGATTATAGTAGGAGCAAGAGGTTTTCGGAGATGGGAGGGAATGGGGTCAAAAGGGCAAGTGATAGAGGGAGAAGAGGAGATCAGCAGTGACACATCCTCCTCTGAGACAGCTGAAAAAGAGTGTAGGATGGGAGGAGTAAACATAGGGGATGTTCTGACGTACGGATTCCACCTTTTCCTTATAATAGTCAGCAAAGACCTGGGGTGAGATGGAGGAAGAATTAGAGGCAGCTGAGGGTGGTCTGAGTAGAGAGTCAAAGACAGAGAAGAGTTGGCATGGGTTAGACGTCTGCATGTTGATTAGTGAGGAAAAGCAGCCTGAGATAGGGCAGAGTTGAAACAGGATAGACTAAATTTGTAGTGAAGGAAGTCTGCGTGAGTGTGAGATTTCCTCCAGAGACGTTCAGAGGAACAAGCGGAGGAACGCAGCATGCGCATTTGGGAATTTAGCCAGGGTCTGGGGTTAGAAGGGCGAGGACAGCAGAGAGAAAGCGGGGCATGTAGATCAAGAGAGGCGGATAAGCAGAGTTTATTTATTTATAAAATATTTTACCAGGATGTAATACATTGAGAGTTACCTCTTGTTTTCAAGTATGTCCTGGGCACAGAGTTAAGACAAATAACACATGGTTACAAATTCAGTTACATAAATGAACAGGGTATACATTATATACAAGATATTGAATGCACAGTTAAAGAAAATATATATTATGGGCGTATGAAACAGTTACAGACCAGATTAAAATGTGAGACAGCCTTAGATTTGAAAGAACTTAAACTGGTGGTGGATGTGAGATTCTCTGGTAGGTTGTTCCAGTTTTGGGGTGCACGGTAAGAGAAGGAGGAACGGCCGGATACTTTGTTGAGCCTTGGGACCATGAAAAGTCTTTTGGAGTCTTATCTCAGATGATAAGCGCTGCATGTGGTAGGGGTGAGGAGCTTGTTCAGATAGCTGGGTAGCTTGCCCAGAAAGAATTTGAAGGCAAGACATGACAGGTGAACTTTGCGCCTAGACTCGAGTGATGACCAATCTAGTTCTTTGAGCATTTCGCAGTGATATGTGTTGTAGTTGCATTGGAGAACAAAACGACAAATTGAATTGTATAGGGTGTCAAGTTTGCTAAGGTGGGTTTGAGGTGCCGAGCCATATACTATGTCTCCATAGTCAATAATTGGCATTAACATCTGCTGTGCGATACGCTTTCTGACCAGGAGACTTAGGGAGGATTTGTTCCTGTAAAGTACCCCTAGTTTGGCATAGGTCTTGCTTGTCAGGGTATCAATATGCATCCCGAATGTTAAGTGGGAGTCAAACCATATGCCCAGGTATTTAAAACTAGTGACAGGGGTTAGGGTGGTGTTAGCGTTGGTTCTATTCTGGAGCTCAGTCGCTGGAAGCTCTAAAAATTTAGTCTTGGTCCCAAATACTATTGTTACAGTTTTGTCAGTGTTTAAAAACAGTTTGTTGTGGGAAATCCAGTTTTCGAGTCTCAAAAAGTCAGACTGAAGTATGTGTTGAAGGTCAGAGAGGCTATGGCTGCGTGCATATAGGATTGTGTCATCTGCATACATGTGTATTGAGGCTTCCTTACAAGCTGTGGGAAGATCATTGATGAACACTGAGAAGAGTAGGGGCCCCAGAACAGAGCCTTGCGGGACACCACTGGTGATATCCAGGGGGTTGGAGTTAGAGCCTGAGATGGACACATGTTGGGATCTACCTGATAGGTAGGACTGAAACCAGTTTAAAGCATGCTTCCCTATTCCAGAGCTCTGGAGTTTGTTAAGCAGGATAGCATGATCAACAGTATCAAAAGCCTTTGCAAAATCTAGGCATACTGCACCAGTGAGTTGTCCCAGTTCCATTCCAGGGACATAGAAATCTAGTCAGGGTAAAGATCCTGGCTAGACAAGAAACCCACAATTGCACTCAATGAGGACAAACAATAGGTGGGACAGAAATATAGTCCCAGGCTAGTAGCCTATTGTGCCAAACGACGCAAAACAAAGAAAAACTTTATTGAAACATACTAGGGAATATAAGCAGGGAGTGTAGGGTATAAACACAAGTGTATTTAAAATTAGGTGGTGGTGGCGGTGCGGAGTTAATGGAGGAAAAAGGCTCCTCCAAAGCCCACCATGAAAACCTCTCATATAAAGGAGATAATGTCTCAAAATATGTACTGTTATAGTGTCAAACATGAAATATATCCAAGGAGACACACAGAGGTTGCTGGTTTGGAGCTCCTAATAGTATATTGTATAAACGCTGATTACCTTCATTCACACTGACAGTATGTCAACTGGCTCCTAAAAAATAATAGGGGTACTGATATAGTGTAACAATTCATGTGTGTGGTAACATAACCCAAATCGCTAAAAAGTCTGCTAACCTATAAGCTTGCTACGAACTGATACAATGTAGGAATATGGATAATATGTTCAGTAACACTCCAAGGGAAAAACAGGAGAAATAGTGCTGCTGGTGTATACACAAAGCATTTAAACACTTCAAATAGCCTGTTTCCTGGATTCAATTACAACCCCTCAGATATCCCAGCGTGAGCCAGATGAATGAATCATATCCATGTAAACATTGCTACTCGCACATAGCCTAATGCGTCAGGTAAGTAGGTATAAGCAGAAAGGAAAGGATATATGTGTGCCAGGGATACTACCAGTACAGCCGGGTGTGTGTCAATATCCTCGGTACACTGGAGCTCGTAACACCACGGGTCACCAACACCGACGTCAGAAGAATGACGTCATCTAAAACCGACGGTCCATTCCGCGTAGGAAATTACGCTTCGTCAGGGCAGGAGTGGTAGTAAGGTCTAGTCCACTCCTTCCTTAAATACCCTACCTCACAGTAGGAGGAGGCTAATTGAATGGTCCCTGATACTTAACTCATTCTGAGCTCTATGTTGATAGAAGCTCTAATGCTGAATCCTTGCAAAGGAGGTTTTTCTGTTAGCAGCTTGGCCAAAATTATACTGGACTGAAAATAGCTTACAATCCTGAATATATTTTTCTGGTAATGTGGAAATAGTTTCTGCCAGAATACCATGTATCACCTACATATTGTGATGCCAAATAATTACACATATTTTTTTGCAGTAAAGGATGATTGATAAATATCCTCTTTAATCGTGTTCCTGTGTTCATAATATAAGTGCAGTGTTCACTCGGATACAGTGAAAACAGGTATACTTTAAAATTGTACACAGTTTATAGAGGGAGGGATGATGATGTAGGAATGTAAGCCCTTACATGGAGCCGCCTCTATAAGTCAAAACGGTTCTGCTAGAGTGTATGACTCATTTAAGAAATAAATCCCTGGGTCCCACTTAAATAGTAAATACATCAACAACGCTTATGTTCACAAATACCTTCTTGTTCTATAGGTAGATATATGAAACCTCCCCGGTCAGCTGTTGTCTAGACCTCAACATAAACATGGGGTGATCATAAGAATGGTGTATATATAAACCCCTCGTTGAGGCCATTTGGATATAGTGTCTTTAGGGTATATATCCACCTACATTCAACCTGCATCAAATGTCGGTCCCAATCTCCCTTCCTTTGTCCCCATAACACATGTTCAATGCCACAGAAACTCACTGATGTCAAGTCACTATTGTGAGCTTCATTGACATGTTTAGCCACTGGTACATCCTTGTTGTTCCTGATGGACCCTATGTGCTCAAGGACAAGTATTTTTAGTTGTCTATGGGTTTTTCCCACGTACCTCTTACCACATTTACAGGTGATTAAATAGATTACTCCTGTGGTGAGGCAGTTTATATAGTCCTTGATGTAGTGTGTTGTGGATTTAGGGCCCAAAAAGGTCTTAGTTTTAGGCATGTAAGTGCATGCTCTGCACCTACCACAGGGAAATGAACCAGTGGGTTTTGCATCTCCTAGCCATGTTCTTGGTTGTTCTTCTTGGTAATGGCTACTGCACCGACACACTTTATTCGAGCAAATACCCAGTATGTACCTGGCAGATACCTGGAATGCGCCGCTCCTCACCTCTGACAAGCCCCGTTGCGTTTGCCTTCCCAGCCTGGGTTCATGCCTGGCTAACGGGCGGCTGATCTGTTAAATGATAATGATTAGGATTTAATAGGCTGTAATGCTTCGCGTGTCTACCAGGTGGCATAAATTCATGAATTGTAATGCAGTATATATATATATACTGTGCAGTATTGCAGCCAGCGGGAATAAAATGCTTCAATCCCTGCCTGGAAAATACCTCAATGCACTCGGGCAGAAAACAGTCACAAACCTCAATACACCCGGGTATACCCGAATTCGTGGGACTAGCCGAGCTCGAATAAAGTGTGTCGCCAGTGTATGTACTAATGTGTTTTGGAGATTGCGTGCTCTTCTACTTGTCATTGTGGGACTCGTCTTGAGAACCTGTTTAAGATCATCGTCTTCCATTAACACATGCCAATGTTTAGAAAAAATATTTCTAATGTTGTTCCATTGGCTATTGCATGTGCCAATGTATCTTATAATGTGATTAACGGTATCACGGCCCGGTCTTTGTCCGGTGACTAACAATTGTTCCCTAGGTACCCTTCTAGCTTTTTTGTAAGATCTTTTAATGGACCTCCTGCTGTGCCCTCTCTCCAAAAAGCGCTCAGTCATGTCCTTAGCCTGATAGTCAAATTCCTCCATACTGGAGCAATTGCGTCTCAACCTTTGAAACTGTCCTGTTGGAATGCTAGTCACCATATGTTGAGGGTGGTGACTATCTGCTACCAGCAGGCTGTTGGTAGATGTGGCCTTCCGAAAAATAATGGTTTCTAGGCTCCCATCCCCTTTCTTACTCATTGTCAAGTCTAGAAAGTTCTATGCTTACCCACTTCATAGGTCAGTTTAAGGTTGTGGTTGTATGTGTTCAATACATCTATGAATTCACTCAATAGTGTCTCAGAACCACTCCACAGTAATATCACATCGTCAATATAGCAGGCCCACAATTCAATGTGGCCCATAAATCTATCCAGGGCATCGCTGAAGATCACCGTCTCCTCCCACCAGACAAGATATAAATTGGCATAGGTGGGAGCGCATGTGGTCCCCATTGCGGTGCCCTGGATTTGGTGATATATTCTGTGGTTGAATAGGAAAAAGTTTTTTGTTAGAACAAAATGTAACAGCTGTACAATGACGTCATTGTGCTGTTCCAAATCCCTACCCCTTGACCTAAGGAAGTATGATATAGACTGTATACCATAGTGGTGTGGAATACTGGTATACAGTCCCTTAACATCTAAACCTACCAGTAAGGTCCATGCTGGACAGTTATGCCCTCTAGCCTCAACAACACATCCTTAGTGTCCTTGAGGAAAGAGGGAAGTGAGTTAACAAAGGGCGTAATACAACGTCTAGGTACTGGCTGGCGTGAGATGTTAGATTGTTGATCCCCGAGACAATCGGTCTCGCTGGAGGGGGGATTTTGCCTTTGTGTAGCTTAGGGAGATGATAGAATGTAGCTATTTGGGGATTCTTAACATAAAATCTAACTCTTGCTGTGAGATTACTTTGTTTCTTAGTCCTTCCATTAGTATCTTTTTCAGCTCTGCAGAGAAGATAGTGGTAGGATCATTCGGAAGAATGGTATAACACTTTTATCACTCAGGAGGCGAGCACATTTATTTTGATATGCTTCTTTGTCTATGGATTACAACATTGCCCCCTTTATCCGAGGGTTTGATAATAATAGTTGTATCCTTTTGCAGATCTTTAAGAGCAGTGCGTTCTGACAGATTCAGATTACTAGGGCCAGTATATTGGGACAATTTCTTAATATCTGCTGTGACTAGTTTTGAAAACATATCAACGTTTGTGCTTGTCTCCATTGGTGGAGTAAATTAGGATTGATTCCTCAGTCCAGTAAATGGTCCCTCCCCTGGTTCCCTCTCATTTTCTTCCAATAGGCTATTCATAGCCCTTAGGCAAGAAAAATCTGCTACATCAAAGTGTTCGAAAGGTTTATTACGATATTGGTTTCTTTGTTGTCTTGCAAAGAATTTATGTAATAATAATTTATGAGAAAATAGATGTACGTCTTTTATGCACTCAAAAGTATCGAGGTGATTTGTAGGTGAGATGGAAAGACCTTTTGATAGCACACTAATGTGTACAGCGGTAAGGGTTTTTTTTTGAGAGATTGACTACCTGCGTCGTCTTCTCCGAGTCCCTCTGGGTTGACCTCTCCAGGTTCTCTGTCCTCGGTATCCCCATACCGCTCTGTCCCTTACGAAGGCCTCCCTTTCCCCGCCTGGTCTTCCTCTTACGGGTTGGTCTGTTGGTATACCAGTCTCTTCTAAAAAAGAGTCAGGGTTGTCAGGGGTGGCACTATGTGAGGAACCGTAGTGATGGCCACCTCTCCCTATCGTGCTTATAGAGGGGTCTATTTCCGATGTTTCCCAGTCTGTCTCAGACCCATATGTTCTACCTTTAGATGTTTTTGTCTGTTTGTTCTTATATTTAAAGATATTCCCCTCCTTGAAATCAGTAGAGTCTCTTATAAATGTACTTTGCTTTCTACTTTTGATTTCTGATGTTAGTTTCTCAATGTTTATTTTGAGGCGTTTTTCAAGATTTTCAAATTCTGTATTGTCACTCCATTTCTTTGTTTCTGCAAGAAGTGCATATATTTCCTCGTTAACTTTGAGTAGTTTCTTATTATCATACTCTATTAGGAGTTCCCAAAAAGAACTTGCTGGGATTCTGTGTTCTAATAGGAGTTTCATAAGATCGGTTGAACGCCTAATAAGTATATTCTCCCAGGTTTTGTTAGAGATCTCATCCAGGTTGTGGTGTGAACGTGGTAAATTTAACCTCAGGCCTCTAGGAACCAAATCTGATATCACATACTTTTCCGTACTTGTGATCTCCCACCATAACCTTCTTTGTTGCTTATAGGTTTTATTGAGTTTCAAAAAATAACCTTTAATATTGTCTGTTGTGGTTTCTCTCCAGAGAGAACACACTAGAGGCCTCATTTTTCCAATCACTAAAGTCTGGTCTAGACGATAAAAAGCCACTCATGGTAACAATTGCAGAAAATAAAGTGTGTAACAATTGGTGCCTAAGAGAAATGGGGACCACATGCGTTCCCACCTATGCCAATTTATATCTTGGCTGGTGGGAGGAGACGGTGGTCTTCAGCGATGCCCTGGATAGATTTACGGGCCACATTGAATTGTGGACCCGCTATATTGACGATGTGATATTACTGTGGAGTGGTTCTGAGACACTATTGAGTGAATTCATAGATGTATTGAACACAAACAACCACAACCTTAAACTGACCTATGAAGTGGGTAAGCATAGAATTAACTTTCTAGACTTGACAATAAGTAAGAAAGAGGATGGGAGCCTAGAAACCACTATTTTTCGGAAGGCCACATCTACCAACAGCCTGCTGGTAGCAGATAGTCACCACCCTCAACATATGGTGACTAGCATTCCAACAGGACAGTTTCAAAGGTTGAGACGTAATTGCTCCAGTATGGTGTGAACCCCCTGAAGAAGTGCACGTATGTGCATGAAACGTCGTTGGGAGATTATCCTGTTTTTAGAGCTGTTCGTTTGGTTGTGGAGGATATTGGCAGCAGTTGTGTAGGCTGTGGGGGGAAAGGAGAGGAAGAAGAGCAGCAATTTCGGTAACACCGCGGCGTGTGACGTCACATCCACCCGGAAGTTCCGGTTTTCGTGCAACTCAACATCCATCGCCCACACGAGGCAATCCCTAAAGGAGCTCCAGTTATCATCAGAGAAGAGCACCTGAGAGATCTTCAGCTTTACTGCTTTTACCATCCACTGTCCTGTAAGTAGGGTTTCAATTTTACCCCTCTGGACTTAAGTGCTGTATCCTCCGGAACCCAGTATTTCTATGATATTAAATAGCTTTTTGTTAGGATTATAGCCTTGCTAGTGTCTGTCTGTTATTGTGTGTTATGTTTGTCATGTGTGAGTTTTTAATGTTTTAATGTCAACTTTTTTGGCGTACTCCACCATTATCTGTTTGTTTTCTTCTCTTTTTTACATATTGCACTACCATTTGGTGTGAGCCGTTCGTTGACCCCTTCACTGCCTATCTGTTCAAGGACACTTTTGGGACTTTTCAAGAGACGGTTTGGTTTTTATTCAGAGTTATTATTATTCAAAGAACTGATTTGGCGCTGGCAATTCTTTCTTTTCTCTGTGGTTCATTTTCTGACTGTACAGTCAGTATTTGCCAGGCTGCCTGCAATATTTATTTCAAGTATTGTTGTTATTATTTTTTTAGCGCTGTTCTGCACCGTCTTTTTTCGTTAATTGGTGCCTAAGGTATTGTATATCTGGTGACTCTTTAAATCATTATAGTCCCACAGGGAGCTGATGAGCGAAAGGAAGAACAAGCTTCTACCAATAATATGAAAACACACAAGATGCTTATCGCTCTCCAAAAGATACCGTTATTAACATAAAAATCCCACGGTGCATAGGGTAGGGAGTATATGGACATAGAAATCTAGTCAGGGTAAAGATCCTGGCTAGACAAGAAACCCACAATTGCACCCAATGAGGACAAACAATAGGTGGGACAGAAATATAGTCCCAGGCTAGTAGCCTATTGTGCCTAACGACGCAAAACAAAAAAACTTTATTGAAACATACTAGGGAATATAAGCAGGGAGTGTAGGGTATAAACACAAGTGTATTTAAAATTAGGTGGTGGTGGCGCGGAGTTAATGGAGGGAAAAAAAAGGACAGTTTCAAAGGTTGAGACGTAATTGCTCCAGTATGGAGGAATCTGACTATCAGGCTAAGGACATGACTGAGCGCTTTTTTGGCGAGAGAACACAGCAGGGGGTCCATTAAAAGAGCTTGCAAAAAAGCTAGAAGGGTACCTAGGGAACAATTGTTAGTCACCGGACAAAGACCGGGCCGTGATACCGTTAATCACATTATAAGATACATTGGCACATGCAATAGCCAATGGAACAACATTAGAAATATTCTTTCTAAACAATGGCATGTGTTAATGGAAGACGATGATCTTAAACAGGTTCTCAAGACAAGTCACACAATGAAAAGTAGAAGAGCACGCAATCTCCAAGACACATTAGTACATAGCCATTACCAAGAAGAACAACCAAGAACATGGCTAGGAGATGCAAAACCCACTGGTTCATTTCCCTGTGGTAGGTGCAGAGCATGCACTTACATACCTAAAACTAAGACCTTTTTGGGCCCTAAATCCACAACACACTATATCAAGGACTATATAAATTGCCTCACCACAGGAGTAATCTATTTAATCACCTGTAAATGTGGTAAGAGGTACGTGGGAAAAACCCATAGACAACTAAAAATAGGTGTCCTTGAGCACATAGGGTCCATCAGGAACAACAAGGATGTACCAGTGGCTAAACATGTCAATGAAGCTCACAATGGTGACTTGACATCAGTGAGTTTCTGTGGCATTGAACATGTGTTATGGGAACAAAGGAAGGGAGATTGGGACCGACATTTGATGCAGGTTGAATGTAGGTGGATATATACCTTATAGACACTATATCCAAATGGCCTCAACGAGGTGTTCATATATAAACAATTCTTATGATCACCCCGTGTTTATGTTGAGGTCTAGACAACAGCTGACCGAGGAGGTTTCATATATCTACCTATAGAACAAGAAAGTATTTGTGAACATAAGTGTTGTTGATGTATTCACTATTTAAGTGGGACCCAGGGATTTATTTCTTAAATGAGTCATACACTCTAGCGGAACCGTTTTGACTTATAGAGGCGGCTCCATGTAAGGGCTTACATTCCTACATCATCATCCCATTTTGTCCTCCACCATTATGTTTGGTCATGTTTGCCTACAGTCTACCCATCAACCATTTCATTTAGTTCATGTTCCCAATTCAGCTACACTGCTCCTTTAACTCCCGCAATAGCTAGGAATTTAATCTGAATGTACCATACTAGTAAGCCGACCCCCTATATATTAAGTGATGTATCATCAGGTCTTTTGAGCCTATTGCCCATTTAGTACTTTTAAAACAGCGGCAGAGACTCTTCCTTCTTACAGTGTATATTGTGCACTTGTGCACTATTAGATTAGCGCTGTATGTATATATACCACGTACTTGGCTCTTTGGGTTTCCTTTGTGCTCCAGCCCCCCCTCCCCTTCCCGCCCCCCCCTCCTTCTCCCTCCCTCTATAAACTGTGGGGAGAAGGAGTGGCTCAGTGAGTCTGTACCATTATATTGATATCCTATACTATGGCTACAAGGGGAGCATTCAAGCCCATTACTGCACATGCATCTATCTGAAGTGTAACTCTCTCCTGGACTTCAATGCTATATTGCAAACATCACCCAGACATTAGTAGCACCTATTTGGGATTCATTTCCCACATCTACTGTCAGTGAGTAAAGACACTGATTGACACTGAGATTGTTGCAGGGGAGCCTGGTTCAATTCCCGGTGTCGGCTCCTTGTGACCTTGGGCAAGTCACTTTATCTCCCTGTGCCTCAGGCATCAACAACATAGATTGTAAGCTCCACGGGGCAGGGACCTGTGCCTGCAAAATGTCTCTGTAAAGCGCTGCGTATAACTAGCAGCACTATACAAGAACATGCTATTATTATTATTACTATATGTGTACAATTTTCAAGTATACCTGTATTCACTGTATCCGAGTGAACACTGCACATATATTATGAACACAGGAACACGATTCGGAACTGGCACTTCTTTTTGTTCTAAACTTAAGGAAAAGATTTATAGAGCAGTTTAGAAGTTGGAAATAAGATGGTTGTGTATGTTTCAATCCTAGCATATTATCAAGTTTCATCGTGCCTCAAAAGCGAATAAAAAGCCGGTGCAGTTGCCAAGATCGATGGTCAAGTCATTACTTTATCAGATCCTGGATGGAATCCATTATCTTCACGCAAACTGGGTGCTTCACCGAGACCTGGTAGGCAATGATAATTTAATGTTGGATCCTGCAGGGGCTAATCATGTATATCAACACTTGCAGCTTTCCTGGTATTGTTGCTGAATACTAATAAACGTACATCAGAATAAAGTGTGCATTGTCTTCATTAGTAGCATTTGGCCCATGAAAACAACACTATGGGGTCTATTTATCAAACTGCGAGTTTTGCAATGCAAAATCGGCCCAAAACATGAAATGCAAATGAACGCAATAAAATGTAAGATTTGTTGCCAAAAAAACATTTAATTTGCACAAAATACATTCTGTGGGGCCTATTCACAAAGCAGTGATAAGTGGGTTTTCTGGGGGCTATACACAAAGCAGTGATAAGTGCTTTTACGTGAGATAACTGCCTTTATAGCGTGACACTGCCTGCTGTGAGATTCACAAAGCAGTGATAACAGTGCAGTATCGCGCTATCATGGCTTTTTATCCCACTTAAAAGCACTTATCACTGCTTAGTGAACAGCCCCCCCCTCTCTCTCCTTGTAGTCTACAAAACTATTGACCTATTTTTGCATACATAATTAATATTTCTACGTGTATAATTCTTCGTTGAAAACGTATCACCATGAGTTGAATAGGTTAGATAATTTTGTGGTATATAAGGAGAGAGGGCTTCCTTTTTCATTCATTTGGCGATGTTGTGTTCCTGTGCAAAAATGTTACAATTGTGTTTGGACGTCATGTCATGAGTGTTTTTTTTTTTTTTTTTTTAAGAATTGAAGATGGGACGTGTTTAATCACAAAGTAAATTAGTTCAATTATTATTCTTTGTTATAGCCACACACCGCTGTTTGTATTTTCTTTCCTTATTTTTCTGCAGGTCTTGCGTGGGCTGTCTCTATTGTTGATATTTCCATGAACCTTATTAGTTTTAATATGTGCAGCAAATATCCATACAAATCTTATTCAATAAATCTGTATGTGTTAAGAATGTTTCCTTTGGAGGCCTCACAAAGTAATTTGTATGAAGCTAAAAGTGAATGACAAAGTCATCACTCCTTCAATCTCATATCTTTTTCTGCAACCCATTAGTATTGTAAGTGGCTCAACACCTAACAATACAGATGCAGCGGCCGTTATTCGAAAACACTTCACGTGTTGTATACCTCGGAATACCCACGTCATGGCGTGATTTCTTCCAACCGTACCGCCTTAAGACGCGAGTGCAGGCGAGTGCAGAAAATTGCATTTTAGTGTTCTGTTTTTAAAACACCTGAAATTGACACAGTACACATTAAAATTAATTCATTTCATTGCACACAAAGAAACAAATCCATGAAATTCAAACAAAGCAACCACGATAGACACGGGTGCCAGGGGTGATTGGCCGCGTTAATGCCACGTGGAGTACAGCAGCGCACACGAAAACGGCGCCGTGATTTGTTCGAATAACGGCCGCTGCATCTGTACATTATATAAAGCATTTAACTTACAAGTTCTTGTTCTTGTACATCCACTTCATTAATACTATCTGTTCTGCTGCAGAGTGAACAGCTCTGAATGTGCTTTCACAAACCTTCTTAGTCAGATCTTACAGTAGCAGACATGCTACATATCTGTGTGCCCTACATGTTTATTTATTTTTGCCATGCGTGAGCTTCATTAAGGTGTTTACGTCCATGAATCAGCTTCCCAAAATAACAGCTCCTGATAATACCTAGAAACATTCCTTCCTAGTCACGGTCTGAGTGATATGTCACATTTATGAGGTGTTATGGGATCCTGCAGTTTAATGAGCCGAGTTAAAATAAACAAGCGGATCCTATTGTAATGAGACATTCTATCCCATTTGGATGTTCTGCAGAGGCAATGAAGGACTGATGTGATAACATAAGATTAGATGTTTTAGGCCTCATTAAATACGCTGTGAAGCCTCTTGTATATATGTATATCTTTATATAGTGTACTCAGAGCTTTACAAAAGAGACAATACAGTACGGAAAATTATAATATAATAAGTGCAACAAAGTCAGACAGTAGGAAAGGAAATACCTGCCTTAGAGAGCTTACAATCTAAGTGGAATGTTGGGAGATTTATAGAGACAGCAGCATGAGCCTCTTCTCTATTCTGTTCTGGAGTCTAGTTCCAAATATGAATAGGATGAAGCTTTTATCCAGCATAGATAAAAGGTTTCACAGGATATTGAATAAAGGCCTTGAGGGCTTACTCTATACTGTACTGTATGAGCTGGTGGCCGATCGGGGTGTTTTTGGACAAAATTCCCTGTTGAAGTCAAAGGCATTGTGGTAACTATAACAAACGTTAGTTACAATGATATATACAAAAGAGGCATTTTCCCTAACAACGCTTCAAAGAAAAGGCATAGATACCAGGGAAATATGCTAATTTGTATATGCAAAGTATATTCAAATGTATTAAATTAGCATATTTCCCAGGTATCTCCGTTTTGTTCACAGGCATCTATCTCTCCACGTACTGTATTGCATAAAGGTGTGATATAAGTCAATTGGTATTTTAGTACTCTCTCCATCATGTCTCATTCACCTCTTTCTCTTCCTCATCCTTCTGCCTCCATACCCCATATGTTTGGTGTTGCCAATTACAGTGTAGCTATGGCCTTTGGGTGTCCACCAGATTTGGCCTGAGATTGTAAAAAGGATTTTCCATTTCTGCTGTTTGGAAACTGGGTGCAATATAGGTGCACTATGTAGCCACAACCATGTGGCCCTCTGTGACTTTGGACAGGATAGTGGCAGTACATTACCTGTCCATTCCAGTGTTTGTCAGGTTTTGGGTGAATGTTAGGTTAAGGTTTAGATTGGGTACTTTTGTTCTGTTTTCTGTATTCTTCGCATTGCATCATTAGTGTTATCTCTCTTAGTTTGTATGCTTATGTGTTTGTACTGTTTTGTAACTGTGTATAGAATGTGTCATTAACCGGTTTACACAGCTATTTCTCGTCTCCAGAAGAATTTAGGTGTTCATGCGTTATGTTACCATTGAATTGTTCCTCTCTATTAAATTAGCATTGCTCTAGTTTCATATACAGTAGTTTAGTATCAAGCTGGATTATGTCTTCTAACTGTACTGAAGTTCAGCAGTTTGAATACACAGTCAAGCCTCCAGGTCCCTCAAGTCCAGGGGCAAGTATAATATCTGGTACGTAGTTAGGATACCCCTAGAATGTGTTATTTACTGTAGGTTAGTAGTGAAAAGAATAGGACCCTAGATGGGTATTATGGCGGTGTCACCCCAAAGTGGCACATAAAGTGTGTGTGGAGTTAATACTGGAGTTATCATCTGTGGATGCTCTCTACATCTTTTAACATCCTTAAACCTAGATGCATACTGAATACTATGGACTAACATTCTGATTTCATTTCCTCACACAGGTATGTTTGTTTGATTGGAACCCTTCTATCAAATTTAAGCCCATCTGCTATTGATCTTTAATTAACAACTACCTGGTATGTTTGTTTGATTGGAACCCTTCTATCAAATTTAAGCCCATCTGCCATTGATCATTAATTAACAACTACCTGGTATGTTTGTTTGATTGGAACCCTTCTATCAAAGTTAAGCCCATCTGCCATTGATCTTTAATTAACAACTACCTGGTATGAGCGGAATAGGCAGACCCCTCCCTTAATTGTTATTTATTTATAAAAATGTTTTACCAGGAAGTAATACATTGAGAGTTACCTCTCGTTTTCAAGTATGTCCTGGGCATAGAGTTAAGATGACAAATAATACATGGTTACAAATACATAGTTACATAAGTGAATGGGGTATACATTATATACAAGACATTGCATGCACAGTTAGAGATAATATATATTATAGTCGTATATAACAGTTACAGACCAGATTAACTTGTGAGACAGCCTTAGTTTTGAAAGAACTTAGACTGGTGGTGGCTGTGAGAGTCTCCGGTAGAATGTTCCAGATTTGACGGATACTTTGCTGAACCTTGGGACCATGAACAGTCTTTTGGAGTCAGATCTCAGATGATAAGTGCTGCATGTGGTAGGGGTGAGGAGCTTGTTCAGATAGATGGGTAGCCTCCCCAGAAAGTATTTGAAGGCAAGACAGGAGAGATGAACTTTGCGTGTAGACTCAAGTTATGACCAATCTAGTTCTTTGAGCATTTAGCAGTGATGTGTGTTGTAGTTGCATTAGAGAACAAAACGGCATATTGAATTGTAGAGTTATCAAGGTTGCTAAGGTGGGTTTGGGGTGCTGAGCCATATACTACACTGGCGACACACTTTATCGCAGTGCGGCCAGATCCGCAAGCCGGGAGATTTCCCGGCTTGCTAGTGGCCGCCCCTCGGCGTGCCGCGCGTCATAGACGCGCGGTCACGCGTCTTCGGGAGCCTGCGCCCCCTGCACGCGCGTCCAGGGCTCCCCGAGGGAGCCCTGGTGTCCCGCGATCTGCGGGACGGCGGCAGGGGGTTCCGGGGGACCCGGCGGACCCGGCAGCGGGAGGGAGAGCGCCCCGATCGGAGGGCGCTCTTCCGCTGCTTCGGCGCGCGCCCGTCACACTCGGGCGCGCGCCAGGCTACTGCTGCGGCACAGAACGGGCAAATGCTCGAATAAACTGTGCCGCAGCAGTATGTCCCCATAGTTGATAATTGTCATTCGCCCTAATTGGCTGCACCGTTCATGTGCCTGTTACATCACCCCTTGTAAATATCAAAATCTTCTGTCTTCCAGCGATCACGACGGCTGATGTCACGCGGTCACAGTTGTGGTCGCGCCCGCTATGGGCACCTGCGATGGACAACATGTACTTGATACATCGCTGCGCAACGTCGCAGTCGCCATAGCCAGTACTATAAACTCGGCCTCAGTCTACACTGCACCATTATTTATACACCTCTTTCACAACAACTTCTTTACTCCTCAATAAAAAGCACCCCCACAAATCCTCTATTCACACCTTCTTTCTACTCCTTCCTGTAGCTGGGGATATCTCTCCTAATCCTGAACCCAGAAATAAACACACCTGCTCTCACCCACGCCTCCCTGCCATCTCCTCCCATGCAAATGGTGTTAACCGTCTGATTTAATCCTGACCAACCTTAAAACTTGCCCCACAAATCAAGCATCCCAATAGCCTGCACTCATGGCTATTGTCCCACATCCACAGTCACTCCTACCACCCATTGTGGCCAAGCACTGCCATCTACAGCACTTATTCCCTCACCTACTGTCTCTGTAAGACTCCCATCATACCTCTTAGATTGTAAGCTCTGCGGGGCAGGGATTTCCTTTCCAATTGTCTGATTTTGCTACGCTTAATATATTATTATAATTCCCTGTACTGTATTCTTTGTGAAGCGCTGAGTACACTTTTGGCGCGATATAAATAAAGACATACAATACTATTACACCCAGGAGAGATCTGGCGCATGAAATAAGATCTAATTTAAAGCTAAAGTTGCCGAGGTGCCTGAAGATAAAGTATATGAAACACTGCTATGGAGTATAAAATACACATTTAATAAAATACATATGAAAAATAAAATATACAATAATTGAATAACTAAACATTGATTAAGCTATTCTATATATGAAAACAAGGTACACGAAGCTTCGCGTACCTTGTTTTCTTGTTTCCATTGGGAGACTCCCCCTTCATTGGGGGTACTCTCCCTTTATAGGGGCCTTTTGAGGAGTGACCCCCTACGTGTTAGCTGCAAGCGGATTACATCTCTTCATTTGAGTGACAGCTCAAGCGCAGACCCCTTTTTGCTTTGCTATTCTATATATAACAATATCTATTCCAAAGAAGTCCCGATTAACATATAATCAATGTGTAGCCATTGCTGGTTTCTGGCTACCATTTTGCTCTCACTGGCATGCAAGTTCAGTTAAGAGCAGGCTGTGCCAGTACTAATGATGGGTTTTCTCCACACATGCAGTCCCTTGAGTGACAAGGGAGGAGGTGTGACTAGGTGTGTGTTCTGCCCCTACTGTACTTAAGGGAGGTACAACCCCAAATTCAGTAGTGTCTCTACCATTGAGAGAGACAAGATATCATGCACGGATGCTGTGCCCTGGCAGGCCCTGGTCCTCTTCCCTAAGGGGGAGAGTGAGTGATCACCTTTTCCCTGGTCCTGCTAGAGGGCTGGGGAAGAGCAGGGACTGCTGCCGGGGCCTTTGACCTGTAGTGATGGTCCAGGTACCATACCAAGTTTGGAGACCAGAACAGAGATTAGGTGTCAGTCTAGCTGTGGAGCTAGTATAGATACAATTTGAGTATGCTCTTACATGAGCAGATGCAATTTCAACAATACACGTCCCGGTATCACCTTAATTCCTGCTGGATCTATCTCAGCGTTTATGCACAGTGTATAAAATGGTGCGTCTTGATATAAAGGATTCTCCTCTTACCCGATCCATAGTCTATTAGTGCTGTGCACCTGCGGTCCGTCCGATTGGCAACGGATTTTCCTCAGGGAGTAGACGCTGTTTTGATGGTTGAAGTTCCTGTGCTCTTTAACACGAACGTTTTTCCGCCACGTAATTCCCTTCAGCAGGATACAGTTGTAGCGTAATGTGAGCGCTGTCCTCTACACCCGATTCACTGCCGCCTACTGTATCTGTGCTGTGCACTTGCAGTCCACTCGGTCTAATATGGGGTCGCTTCATGGAATAAACGCTGCTGTTGGAGATATAAGGATATGGTGATACTTGTATTGTACCCCAGTCTGCATTGCCCCAAAGGCGGACAGCCTGAGACCCTAAGAACTTCTCCCCTCTGCACAGGTCCAGCATGCTAAGGGTTAACATGTGCTTGTACTTTGTGGAATGTCAACCCCACCCACTGGAATGTTAATGAGCCAAGAGGACACAAATAACTTTTTGTTCACATTACAACAGATTCAATCTCAACCACCCCAGTGTACGTCTACGTTGCCCCAAACTTCAGGGTCCCAATATTGAACCCATCGCTTCCCTGACCTTAGAGCCTCCAGTCGTGGACGTTCTGGAGGAAGTTGACCGGGTAAGACGAGCAGAGCCTGCCTTGACTGTGACTGATATCCCTGACTGTGTGACCAGGGCCAGTGGGCTGGAGCAGAGTCAGATGCTCCGAGATGCCGTGCTGATGGACATGAGTTTGGAGGGTATGAGGGAGCATGCTGCTGAACCGTCCTCTGAGCCCCAATCTGAGCGGATCCTGTGGAGCCATGGACTCTTATACTGGGAAAAAGCCCCAGCTGCTCTGGTCAGACCACGGACAGCCAAATGTCAGTTAGTAGTACCTAGTAAGTACCGAGTGCAGTTTCTGTACTTAGCGCACGAGATTCCGCTAGCAGGGCATCAGGGGATTACCCGTACGAGAGCCAGGCTTACCCAGAGTTTCTACTGGCCTTGGGGTATCGCGGGAGGCATCGGCGCTCTACCACACCTTTGATACCTGCCATCAAGGGGGTAGGCAAGTCAATCAGACGAAGGCTCCTCTGAGGCCGCTACCAGTGATCGGGGGACCCTTCCAGTGGGTGGCGGTAGACATCATCAGGCCTGTGATGATCCCCAGTAGGTCAGGGAAAAGGAATATTTTAACGGTTGTGGTCTTTGTGACCAGGTACCCGAAGGCGGTGGCTCTTTCCTCCATTGACACCCGGATGGTGGCTGAGACGCTTATAAATATTTTTACCAGGGTAAGTTTCCCTAGTGAGATCCTGACTGACCTGGGAGAACAGTTCATGAGTCTTCAGAGTCTCTGGGCTGCGTGCTGGGTGACCCCTTTCTGCACGACCCCCTACCATCCCCAGACCAATGGACTGTGAGCATTTCTATGGCACCCTGAAACAAATGCTGCGGCATTTGTGGAGGCCGAAGGGGGGGACTGGGAAGCACACCTGCAGAACCTACTGTTCGCATACTGGTCATCTACCGGCTTCTCAGCCAACGAGCTTCTATACAGGTGCCAGATCCATGGACCGCTCAACCTGTTACGGGAGGGATGGGAGGGGGAGACCACCACAGGGGATACGATGGTGCTTCAGTATGTGGTGGAGCTCAGAGATCGGTTGGCCGATCTGATGGGATTAGCACAGTCTAACCTCAAAGGAGCTCAGACCACGCAGAAGCGCTGGTATGACAGAAATGCCCATAGTAGAGAGTTCATCCCGGGGCAGTATTTGCTTGTTCTAAAACCGACTCGCCAGAACAAGCTCCTGGCTGCCTGGTCTGGCCCGTACCTAGTAATCCAGCAGGTGAACGAGTCAAATTACGTGATACTGTAGCTCTGGATCAGGAGTTAGGTAGACATTGAAGCTACCATATCAACATGCTAAAAGAATACCATGTGATTAGGCTGGTGGTGATGGCGGTGTGTAGCCCACCATCGGGAGACATGGCGATCAGAGCTCTGCCCGATCTAATAGGGGAAGCCAGGCAGGGACACTCTGTAGAGTATGTGGGTGTAGTGTCCCAGCTCGCGGCTTTCCAACAGAAGCAGACACAAGAGTTGTTATAAAGGCATGGGAGTCTGTTCACGGACAAGTTTGGATGGTCTCACCTCACTGATCATCCGGTCAAAACTGGTGATCAGAGGCTCCTCCGTAAATTCTAGTACCGTGTGTCTGTGAAGGTAAAGTGGAGCATGGAGAAGGAGATTGAGGAAATGTTGGAGATGGTGGTAGTCTCCAGGTCCCAGAGTCCCTGAGCCTCACCAGTGGTCCTTGTCCCTAAAAAGGATGGAACCACCTGGATCTGCATGGTCTACCGACTGTTAAATGCTCAGACCGTGTTTGATGCCTAACCCATGCCTCGGATGGACAAGCTGTTAGACGAGCTCACCATGGAACTGAGCCGATAATACTGGCAGATCCCATTGACCAAGGAGGCGAGGGAGAAGTCGACCTTCGTCACCCCGAGTGGTTTGTACGAATTTCCAGTCATGCCATTTGGGATGAAGAACATACTGGCTTCCTTCCAGCATCTGGTTAATTGCTGGCTGGAGAGAATGCAGGAGTATACTCGGGCGTACATGGACGACTTAGCGGTGTTTAGTAATTCCATCTTACCCATGTAGCGGCGACCCTAGCCCACATCTAGGAGTTCAGGCTAACGCTAAAGCCGGCCAAATACCAAATAGGCATGGCAGAGGTTGTATACCTCAGGCACAGGGTAGGCGGGGGCAACTCAAGCCTGAGCCCGCGAAGGGGGAAGCCATTGTGGGGTGGCTGGTTCCCAAGACCAAGAATGAGGTGCTAGCCTTTCTGGGGACCGCCGGGTATTACTGCAAGTTTGAACCACACTACAGTGCCCTGGTCAAACCCCTGACTGACCTGACTAACCATGTCACTGGAGTGTGAGCATGCCTTCTCAGCTCTCAAGGCTGCCCTGGCAAGCGCTCTGATCCTGGCAGCTCCCGGCGAAGCTGCTTTGCTAGTCCCATGCTGTGTTTAAAAGCTGTGTGAACGGCGATACATCAGCTTAAATGGGCTCCATGTGAATGGATAGTCCAGGCAAAAGGTGACACATTGTGTGCTCATTTGCATGTCATCTCCCAGAATCCCTTGCTGCAGTGGGAGCACTGTATGCGAGGTGATAATGTTTGAAAGGCAGGGTTGCAGACATGTCTAAGACAATATATATATTGTGACAAAGTCACTGACTCAGTAAGCTGGAATGGAGGATGTGTGTACTTTCCAGCACTAAACCAGTTAACCTACAGTTGGAGATCTGCATACACCTGCAGCCTAATTAAGCAGGATGCCTGAGAGACTGCAGGTTTAAAAAGCAGGAAGTTGCTCACACAAGGAGCTTGTTTTTCCACGTGAGGGTGGAGAGACTTCTCCCGGCTAGGAAGCCGTAGCTGCTGCTGCTCTGGTCCCCCAGTCCTGCGAGGAGCTTTGCTGCTGGGACCCCAACCCAGGGTAAAGATAAAGATACAGATTGCAGTGAGGCTGGACACAGCTTGCTCCCCGGAACCGTGTTCCTGTTTGCTGTTGGAGCTGCTTTACAGATAAGACTTTATTATTATGCTTATTGGTTATCCTTTGTGTAGCATATGTTTTGGGCATGACCAGGTTAGCTGTTAGTAAGGGCTCAAGAAGTGAGTTAGTTTCCCTAACGGGAACAGGCTTTAATTTCTAGAAAGTAGTTTTTAAAGGGACAGTGCACCGTACTTTATTTTGGTTGTGGCTAATAAACCACTATAATTGAACGTTTCCCATCGTGTCTAGCGTCTTACTGACCCCGCCGCGAGGCCGTCCTGCCACAGGTGGTGTCAGAAGTAGGATGCTACGCCTCTGGGGGTCAGTAGATGAAGATGTGTTGAGACACTGAACTCAAGCTAAAAATTAAAAATTAATTTTTGCTGAAGCATGGAAGTTACAGCTAGCAAGCGCTGAGTGTAAATTTTGCCCCGTCGGGTATGAAAGGATTGCTGTGTAAAGCTAATGCCTTTTGCTGAAGTGAGTGAATTTGCAGCTAGCAAGTGCTGTGAGTAAAGTTTGCCCTGTCTGGTAAGAAAGAAAGTGAAAATGGATTTTTGCAAAGAAGTTGCCCTAAGAAGAACCTAGAAGGTTCAAATATTGTAAAGCAAGTACAACTTACGTGTATTGTGCAAAGTCTGCCTCATCGGGTGTGAAAAAAAACACCAAAAAAAACGGGGTTTTAAAATGGCCGCCGTCATGTGTCAGTTTTGCAATCTATATAACCATACAAAACAGTGTCCCTTCAGGCCATATGATGATTATGATGACGACGCATATGTGGCCCCGAGAAGAGAGACGTACCCGCAGATGAAAGGTGCAAAAGTGACCAGTGTGTGTGTGCCCAGTACCACTGATGTCTCTGGAACTAATGAAACAAAGAGAAAGAAGAAAAATATTTTTCAAGTCACCGAGGAAGTGACCGAACCACTTGAGCCTGCGGTATCAGGACAACAGACGTCAGCAAGCCACCGAGATGTGCTGCAGTCTGGAGTGATGGGCAGAATTGTCACGAGAATGGTGGCAAAGGAAAAGGAGCAAAGGGAAGCTGAATCCTTGATCCAGGTAAAAGAGGCCTTAATTTCTGCACTCCAAACTGCCCACCGTGATTATGATGTCTTGCAGGAACTATTGAATAGGGAGCGAGAAGCAAACGCCGAGGTACAGAGGTGTATACTCCCAGCTATACTTGAGAATGAGGCGTTAAAGAAAACAGAGCATCTCTTACGGAGTGAGTTGGAGGAGCTGAAGACAAGTTTGGATAAGGCCAACACCGCAATTGCTAACATGGAATCAGAGAGAACAAGTCCTGACTGGAGACTATGCTATCAGATGTCCCAGAGAGATGTGCAAAACTTCATCAAAGACTTAGAAGTTTCTCACCAAGAAGCTAGAGCGCTCAAAACAGAGCTGGAGCTCTCACGCCAGGAGGGCCACTGTCTAACTACAGAGCTGGGTACTTTGAAGAAAGCCAATGAGATGGTCCTAAGGGATATAGAGACTGTGAAAATGGAGAATATAAACCTGAAAGAAGAGGTTTTAAACCTGACTGGTCAGGTCAGTGATGGGACTGAGAAGCTTCACCAAGCGCAGAAAGTGAAGACGCAATTGGCGCAAGAAAAATTATAAGTGCAGGCTGCTCTGCAGAATGCAGAGAAAAAGCCGGAAAAAGAATGCCTCGCCCAGGAGCAGCTGAAGGTCACCATGAGCACCACAAGAGCATCGCTGAAGGCGGAGCTTAGAAGCCAGGTGACTCTGTGTGAGAGGGAATATGAGAAGGTCCAAAGACTGAAGCAAGAGCTGGAGAAGCAGAGAGGCAGCGCCATCCCAATGAGTCAGTATACCAAGGAGAAAGACGCCTGGAAAACAGAAGCAGCAGCGATCCTAGCAACAAGAACTGCAGAGCTCCAAAAGATGAAGGAGGCGCTGATGCAAACCCAGAGCAAGCACCGGGAAGAGGTGAAAGCCCTGAGAGGGGACTGGCAGCATCAGATTGAAGAGTTGCAGATGCAGATGGCTGAGCGCGAGATGCAGCGCTCCAAGAGGGAGGAAGTGTCCGTCCGTCAGGTGGCCTACCTGATATTGCACCATGAAACCGAGATGGCTGATATCCACAAGTGACTGAACTACACGACCAATGAGGGGGCCCGGCTACAGCTGGAGCTGGACAAGGTCCGGGAGGAGCAGCAGCAGCTGCAGGTCCAGAATAAAGAAACAGAGACTGATTTAAGCCTTGCTCTGAGTCCGCTAGGAGACGTAGAATCGCGACTTAATTCTAACGAAGATGAACTAGCAGCCGCACTGAGTGAAAGAAGAAAGGCAGAAGGACTGCTTCAAGACCTGAGGAAGGACCTGGAGTCTGAGTGTGCTGGCCGCAAGATGGCGGAGAAACAAAAGTGTGACCTAGTCAAGGAGCTTGAGACTCTGAAGACTGAGCGGGACGCTACGTTGGACTCTACTGCTGCCCAGCAGGAGGTTTCTCAGATTAAGCTGGAGGAAAAGCTTACAACCCCAAGACAGACGTTTGGGTCACTGAAGCAGTCCAAGGAAAAGGTGGCGGTAGAGATAAAGCAAGGGAGACGCACCATGAAGCATGACCGTGATACCGTTGCAGTACTACAGTCTACTTACCACACGGCACAGAAGGTGAAGGCCAAGTGGCGATGCAGTAGCACAGTAAGAATCCAATCATACTACAGTGCCCAGGGGACCCAAAATGGATTCCTTGCCATGAGGGCAGCCACTGTGAAGAGACAGTCGCGAATGAGATGGAAGTGTGCCCGTGATCCTAAGAGGCAAAAGACCGCACAGATTGTCCAGCGACTCTCTCAACAGAGTAAGTTAAAGAGTCAAGACAGAAAGGCCCAAGCCTATGAGTCTGTTGATGGTAAAAGAGAGGTGCCATGGGGTGCACTTCAGGTTAATAAGAATCCCGACCCAGTTGAAGTACTAAAGATAAATATTGTGGAACCCAACACTGAAGGTATGCTGATGGAGGAAGGTCCAAAAACCATCACCGCTAAAACAGAGTTACAGTCTTCACAAGAGAAGGCCAAACAGTCATTGGCGAGTGTATGCAATGAGATGACCGAGGTCAAGGCTCTTCTACAGGGTAAAGGAGACTCTGAACACAAGGAGATAGTGAGGTACCAGTCCTCAGGCCCAGATGGCCTGGTAATTACCCCAAAAAGAAAATGCCTAAATTGGAAGGCAAGAAAAAAAAAAGGGGGGAGGGAAGGGCCGACGTCGGACATTTTCGCCAAAGATGCTGGTGCACGGGAATGGTGCACGGGCCGCTCCACAGGACAATGTTTCGCTGGGGAGAGGGATATGTGACAGAGTCACTGACTCAGTAAGCTGGAATGGAGGATGTGTGTACTTTCCAGCACTAAACCAGTTAACCTACAGTTGGAGATCTCCATACACCTGCAAACTAATTAAGCAGGATGCCTGAGAGAATGCCGGTTTAAAAAGCAGGAAGTTGCTCACACAAGGAGCTTGTTTTTCCACGTGAGGGTGGAGAGACGTCTCCCGGCTAGGAAGCCGTAGCTGCTGCTGCTCTGGTCCCCCAGTCCTGCGAGGAGCTTTGCTGCTGGGACCAGCTGGGACCCCAACCCAGGGTAAAGATAAAGATACAGATTGCTGCGAGGCTGGACACAGCTTGCTCCCCGGAACCGTGTTCCTGTTTGCTGTTGGAGCTGCTTTACAGATAAGACTTTATTATTATGCTTATTGGTTATCCTTTGTGTAGCATATGTTTTGGGCATGACCAGGTTAGCTGGCTGTCCTGTTAGTAAGGGCTCAAGAAGTGAGTTAGTTTCCCTAACGGGAACAGGCTTTAATTTCTAGAAAGTAGTTTTTAAAGGGACAGTGCACCCGTACTTTATTTTGGTTGTGGCTAATAAACCACTATAATTGAACGTTTCCCATCGTGTCTAGCATCTTACTGACCCCGCCGCGAGGCCGTCCTGCCACAATATATATATATATATATATATATATAGATACACAGTTGTGTGAAATGATTAAACATATATATATATATATATATATATATATATATATATATATATATATATATATATATATATACAGTTGTGTGAAAATGATTAAATATATATATATATATATATATATATATATATATATATATATATATAGATACACAGTTGTGTGAAAATGATTAAATATAAATATGAAATGAATAGCCAAATATGTACCTGTAAAAAAATCCCAGGTTTGGCGGTGCTATGGAAAAATAATATTAATTACACAAAGAAAACAGAACCCAAAAAAAGCAGATATTAATAAAGATAAAGCAAACATGTGATAGAAAATAAATAATTAAAAACTGTGTATACTGAGTAGTGTGTGAGTTGGATTCATTATCTTTTTTTAATTGTGTAGGTGTCCTATGTAGATGTGTTCTAATTAAACATTATTTTTGATATTTTCTATCACATGTTTGCTTTATCTTTATTAATATCTGAGTGCTTTTTGGGGGTTCTATTTTCTTTGTGTGATATACAAAGAAAGTACACCCTCTTTGAATTGTATGGTTTTACATATCAGGACATAATAACAATCCTTAGCAGGTCTTAAAATTAGGTAAATACAACCTCAGATGAACAACAACACATGACATATTTCACCGTGTCATGATTTATTTAACAAAAATAAAGCCAAAATGGAGAAGACATGTGTGAAAAACGAAGTATACCTTATGATTCAATAGCTTGTATAACCACCTTTAGCAGCAATAACTTGAAGTAATCGTTTTCTGTATGACTTTATCAGTCTCTCACATCGTTGTGGAGGAATTTTGGCCCACTCTTTTTTACAACATTGCTTCAGTTCATTGAGGTTTGTGGGCATATTTTTATGCACAGCTCTCTTAAGGTCCCGCCACAGCATTTCAATCGGGTTGAGGTCTGGATTTTGACTGGGCCATTGCAACACCTTGATTCTTTTCTTTTTCAGCCATTCTGTTGTAGATTTGCTGGTGTGCTTGGGATCATTGTCCTGTTGCATGACCCAATTTCGGCCAAGCTTTATCTGTTCTAAAGACTGCGTGGAAGATATTAAAACCAAAGTGATAACCACAGATGGGACACAGATAATAAGACACGTACTAAAAAACAGAGAGTAAATATAAGTAAATACAATTCCAAGAATATATAGGAGGAAGTCTTTAGTCTCCTATAAGATTTAGGGCCATATTCTAGGGGCTTTGTGCTGTGCAAATCCATGCTAAAGAGCCCATCTCGCATGTTCAAACCGTGCGGATAACACTTTTCAGAAGGGGTTTCATTCCGGTTGTGCAAATCCGAGCAGAATGACCAAAAAGACTCAGACTCGCATTTTTTGCTAACTCGCTGAATTCTTGTAGCTCCGTTAAGTGCAAAAGTCTAAACCGCTTCCAACAACTCACATTTCATTACTCGCCATCTCAAGGAGGCGAGATTGCTGTTGCCAGTTCCGTCCAGAGGCTGAAATATGGGTTCTGATGGGGAGGAGGGGGGGGGGGAGGAAGAATATTCTTTGCATATCTCAGTAGAATATTTCCGAGATGCCTTCAGGTGTGCTCCTTTTTAGCACAGGTGTCTATCACTATGTTATTTGGAGGGAGGTTTAAGGGGATATATACAACTTTACACGCTACTCAATTAGATCTATCTCTCCCTCCCTCTCACCCTCCCTCTCTCCCATCCAAACCTCCCACCCTCCCTCTCTCCCACCACCTTCAAGTCATTCCACTTGAAAAGCAAGTACAATTCGGGGGTATTGGCTGTGTAACCGTGCTGTTGGTCACATTTTATAGACGCAGTTTAAATTATGCGATCTGTAATACAGAATATGGTTAATTGTCACATTTGATTCCATGACTTATGACCATGTAAAACCGTGCGGTTTTGCAAGGACTAACTCGCAGATGTCAGAATAAGCCACTCAGAGGTCCATAAAATATTTAAAAAAACATACATATTTATATATTCTTTCTGCAAAAAAATGCAGATTTAGTCCATAAAAAAGTAAAAAAATACACAAAGAGGCGCAACATGAAAAATTCTCTCTTTGTGTAACTTTAACTTTAAAATTGCTTTAATATACAGCGCACCAACAGTCGTGACAAAAGTGGTGCACTTATGGGGCAAAACATATTTTTTAGATACCTGGTGCAGTTATTTTGCCCAACATTTGTATTATTCTTTATACATCAGGGTAAATTCATAATATTTGTGATCACGTGTTAAATGTCAATTAAATTGCTATTGCGATACCGTGAGTCTGCTCCCCTTTCTGCACATGCAGCCATCTAAACCTTATTATGCCTAAACAAAAGGATCCCAAATACAAAACTGCACACAATAATGTGAATAGCATAGGGGTGTATTTGCTAAGGTCCAGACCCCATACTAATGACATGTGGCAGTTTTGAAGCAAAACAAGGTACATTTTATTGGAAAACTCCAGACTTGAAATAGTAATATTGCATAAATGTGTGTAGCCCTGGTTCCTAGCGAACACAGACCACTACCAAATGCTGTATAACCTGTAGGCTCACAGGGCCTAAGCCTCTGCCACGGAGAGCCTGGGGCACGCGCAATACTTGATACTTGGTGCAGCGCCTCCACCTGCGACAGCTTCCGCCAGAGGGGAAGTGGTTCTTCGCAGGACCTTATGTACATCAACACACCCACACAGCAGTAAAACCAATTAACTTTACTAGCATGAAAGAAATGATGCAACCTCTCTCCTCCTTTATCATCAACCAGTGTCCCTAATTAGGCAGACACTATACTCTGCGTTTCGCAGGACGCTCACTACACTCCCCTTTCACCGGGTGATCCCACCCCGTGTTCAGATACCTCGTCCAATATTTCCCCCACCCTCAAGGGAGACAGTGAATCTATATGTGTGTGTGACTGCGCAGCCACTGTGTCCTGAATGAATAGTGATATCGTTGGTGCACTTGTAGTTTACCTGCCGGGCACTCCAGTACCCGGTTCTGCAACAGTCTTCACAAAGGATCGGTGTGGGCCTAGATGACGTCGCCCGTAGGTGTCCGGGGCGATCCCACCCAGACGCGCAGCAGTACGGCAGTGGAGTCTGAGCCCAGAACTCCCGCTGTCTTGGAAATGTCCTGATAGTAAGCACACACACAATAAGGGAACCGGAACCTATCTATGGCCAGTCCCTAGCTCAGCTTCACTCTACTGGGGCTCAGGGTCTAACTGGGCCTGGGGTATGAGGCCTAGGTAGGGGGCAGAATGCCTCCCTACACCGGAGATCCTTCTCCTTGCTCGCACCGCTAGCTCTGACTCACGTGCACGTCCCTCGATCCCTTTACCTCCCTTCCTCGCATCTCATTGGTCCTCCCACGTCACGAGGGTCAGCGGGGCTGCTGGGACCCGTAGTCCCACGGCCTCCCTCCTATCAGAGCTCTCCCCTTTCGCGGGCTTTTGTCACTATGCCCGCGCATGTGCAACCTCCGGCCGGGCCGATCCTGTGCCTGCGCCAACCTTCAACATGACGCTCCCTCTACGCGGAACCTCCGATATCGGAGCGTTCCCTACTGCAGCACTCTCCCACCCCGCAACAACAACTGGTGACAAAGGGGTCCCGGCTACATGTGCATAAGAGATCATGAGTAAGACTGCGTTCTAATGAGTGACACTTCAATTAATGAGATTTGAAACACTGATTGCATTCAAACTCAATCAAACAACATGTGCTAGAGCAGCAGAGTGCAGTGGGGGGCGCTAGATTTTTTTGGGGGGTGTGGCTGTTACAGAGGTCCCGCTCTTCCCCAAAGGCATATAAAATAAATGTCGGGGATCGGGTGAGGCCTCTGTAACTTCTTAACTTACCTTGGTTCCAACAACGCGTCTCCATGGCAACCGGCATCAAATGACGCCATGGGGTCATGTGACTTCACACAACCCAGCAACGTCATTTGACGCTGGAGCCGTGGGGAGAAAGGGGGGCGCCTGAAGGTACGTTTGCGCACCCCTGTGCTAGAGAAAACACTGGGAAAAGCAGAAACACTGCAAAAATAGTCAATTGCAAATACACTATAATTATTTCACTTTGAAATAAACTATCTGAACCATAATCTTGATCATAACAATGGCTTCTTAAAAGCAATCCAAAATATGCTGGTTATTTTTCCAACATATTTTCAGTGTTTTGTTTTTCCATACTGATTTCTCTAATATTAGGATCCTGATCCGGAAAAGGGCATTTCTCTATTGTATGTATAAGAGTATTACAAGCTTATTTTAGATCAGTTGTTGCATGATACCGTATCAGAGTGCAGTCATCTGTTTGTGAGGTACAACAATGAAGAATAGGCTAAGGAAGGCAACTAGTCTGTAGGGATTTATTCCCACGGGAATGTGATTCTGAAACAGTTCCCTTCAGAATATTCTCACCGGTTGCTGATACGATATAAAAGAGCACTGGCTCCCAGTCTTATATCACTAGCAAGAAAGCTAACAATTTGAGCATTAAAAAAAAGCATATTGTCATATGTATATAGATTATGTTTTAACATTTTAACTACTACTACTAAGGAGAAGAGAGCTGCATTATATTGTTTAAAGCAGCAATACTACTTCCCCCTTTTTTTGTCTTTTTTTCTCTCTTATTTTTATATGGCAACAAAGCTGGCAATCGTTTGGTGCTCCTATTGTAAATCTGTAAAACTCCTGTGTGCCTAACATAATGGCCGCCTTTCAATTCAAATCAATCCTTCAGTCAGTGTTACTCAGCAGCTACAATGTATCCTTATATTACTAAGGTAACATTATCTATTGTAACAGTTTCCAGCTCAAACTGCTGGGAATATTCGCAACAAATGATCACAAACAGGAAAGCGATGCAAAGATCTTGCACTGCGGGAAGGTGGGTTAAAACCTGCTGTAGAAACCAACATTTTTTTAAATGTGAACATTGTGGGTGTCACCAAACAATATGAGAAACAGATGTTAACAAGTTTTAGGTTTCAAAGCATCATTCAAATCACCCTAACTTATGTAGCAGTGCTTCCTCCCCCCCCCCACCCACCCCTCTGGGAAATTTTGCCTAGGCTACAGGTATGTGTTACGTGTGGTACTGGTAACCTGTGAGGGTCCAGGAGAGATGAGCTTCCGCAATGTTGTGGGGAACAGGACAGGCTTTAGGTGATCCTCGGGTTCTTTTCATTTGGTGACAGCGCCTCCAGTCACAGTAGGTTCCAGCAGAGCTGCAGGTAGTCCCTACCATGACAGTTCTTTACTCCTATACTTCTGTCCAATAGACTGCGACTTAGCCAGAAGTATATAAAAGGATCTTTATTTGATGCAGCCACTGCTGATGGTATAACAGTGTGTGCATATAGTGGAGAATGGGGTTCAGGTCCTTGGATGGTGCTGGACAGCAGATAATGTTGAATCCTTGTGCTATGCACAGATCTTGGTTCAATCAGCCCAGGAGGGGCTGAGCTCCTCTGCCTTCCCCGGGTGGAAGGCACCCTGACTCTATAATTTTGAAGGCATCCTCCCTAATGCAAAAGGGGAGGGCACACGGTCTGCACCATGATTGGCTGCAACACAGACCCAATGTCACCACCTCTCCTGGACCCTTACAGGTAACCAGCACCACACGTACCTGCAGTATAGGCAAAATCTCCCAGAGGGGGTTCGGGGGGGGCGCAGTGCTACACTTATTTTAATTGTAGTCTAGAATCTCAGATGCATCTGATCAGGGGGTTCCCATGGAGCAGGACCTCTGTTATTAATCTGGTAACTCCCATGGTTTAGGTGAAATTCAGTACATTTACAGATCTGGAAAATCTAAACGACTGCAGCAGTGTTATTGCTATTGAGTGGGGGAATTTGTTCTGCAATGCTGCTTTTACGGTCCTTCTTCAATCAGCTCCATAGCTCCCATTTGCCTGTGCTTCACTGCTCTGAGGAAGTGACGTGAAATCACAGAATGCGTCAAGGGATGGTGCTTGTTAGGGTTTTTCGCCCCCCCCCCCGCCATGTTTTATTATAATTTTTCATGAAATAAATACTTTTGATATTTGAAGAGAGTTGTGCCAAATGTTTTTGAAGTTTTTGTTTTAACATTATGTTTGACCCGGGCAGCGGGCTTCTTCTGCAGTGTGTACGTTTTCGAGAGAGGCGGGAGCAGGATAGGGTACAGTAAGAGAATATGGTAGCATAATTACTGTACCCTGTTCTCTTACCTCCATGACACGGTAAACTGCTATATTCCAACTTGAGACCCGCCGGACAGTAAACGCTGACCAGCTCCAGGATACTTACAGTACAAGATGCTCTTATTTTTGTGCTTTAGTACAGCGTTGTGAAAACTCCCCGCGCCTGCACCCCCCATACCTGCTCCCTCGGTCGCCCCCCCCCTCACGTGTTATGATGCGTCAAATGACGCGGCGGGGTCATGTGATATCATGTGACCTGCAGCGTCATTTGATGTCACGTCTCCATGGCAACGGGCATCATTTGACGCCACGCTGTCATAGAGACGCATGACCAGAGCTTAGTAAGTAAGTTTACAGAGGCCTCACGCGCTCTCAGCGTGTGGCCTTTGTAAACACCGTGTGTGTCCCAGAAAAGTCTCGGGCCCCCTCTGGGGGGGGGGGGTGCACCACCCAGATTGCGCACCGCTGCTTTAGTAGAAAGCACTCTAAAATGTGAGTTAACATCTGTATCTTTTAGTTACTTTTTTCTATATCAATAAAGGGTACAGCACCATTTTGGCGTGTTTGTGTGCTCCTCAAATCTCTTTCAGTTCTTTGAAAACTTCCCTCCTTTTTAGGCCGCGATTATACTCGTGGCGCGCATGCGCGTGATGCTGCGCGCCACCTCAACAAACTAATGGTGGCCAATGGCGCACAACCAAGAGCTGCAGAGCGACAGACTGGTGAGGAGACAAATTAAATTGTTTTTGTAGCGCGACGGCTGTGTCACATGAACGGTTCAGCCAATGAGGGCGAACCGCTCACGTGATGTCATTGCCACACCTCTCTGTCGCCTCCCAATGCCTCCAGCCTGCAGTACATGTTTCACGTGCGCGCATGACATCACGCGGTCGTGCGCATGCGGGTGAACATGCAGTATAATGGCGGCCTTAATGATGCAATGACATTCTGAGTACTGCACAAATAGTGGCCTATTAGTTAACAGTTTGTTGTATAAGCAGTTTGTTGTATAATATTTTGCTTATAATACACGACTAACAGTATAATAGATTGGAAATAGTTCTTTTATAACACGAAATAGCGTATTTCCAATAATTTTCGTTGCTGCAGAGACCCAAGTACAGACAATTGTAGTATGTTTTTTCCCCAACAAAAGATAAAACAAAAAGTAAAAATACACTCACAAAGAAGTGTCTTATATCAAGGCTTATCTGACAGATATTAACTGATCCGATGCTATCCACACATCCTGTGATGGCCCAATGTTCCTCGCTACTTCCCCTTGGTTACAGCAGTACACATCAACACAGTAAAAAATATCTGGTGGCTACCTCTCAAAAAACATTAAAAATTACATGCTCATTGTTACGCAAAATGAAAAATCATTGATTTAATGTAGTCCTTGTATAGCTGACATATTCATATAATTTTGATACATGAAACCAACTACTCATTATTCAGCCCAACGATGAGCATGTGTGTTTTTAATGTTAATTGGAGTGCTGGTCATCAGAGATTTTTCCACATGCTGATTATTACCATGGCTAAGAGATGGTTGGCACCATACAAAACAAATGTGCTAATCTAACAAAAGATTTGCAGATCTATTAAACTGCAGCGAAGAGCAACCTCTTCTGTCTTTTCCTTGTGGCAAATAAAATCACAAATGTGTGCTTAAAAGTACATTTTGCTAAACAGCCATGTTTTAGCATGTACAGTATGAGATCTGTGCCAGTTGGGTCCTCATGGCTTCCATTTACCACCCATCTGTAACCTACAACTATTTGGACTTACGCACCCTAAGGAGATTACTTGTGTTTGTGTTTTGTTGAATATATAAAGTCTTTGAATGGAACCAAAATAAGGCTTTTCTGAATGGAGGCCAGGGTTGCGGCCTTTCCTCGGCCTCTCTCCTTCACAAGCCGTTGTTTATTACTTAAAGGCATAGCTTCTATTTTTCATTTTTTTTTTGTTTTGTTATTAATCTCTTGCTCTCTGTGGTTCTTGACCACGGCTGGAGTCAGGAATGTACTGCTTAGTGTTAACTATCTTTTCCATGGCTTATAGTAAATTAAACCAAAAATACATTTCTCTGCAGGGATCCTGCTTATAGACATGTTTTTAATGATAACTTATACCTAAGAATTCTGTCCCCGGCTGTTTTAGTTCCCATGACAACCCAAGTTGTGCAGCTCATGCAGTATCACAGGCTGTGTACTGTGTCGCAGCTGGAATTTCATAGCAAGGGAAATAGCTTTAAGAAAAAAATACAATATTTTAATTAGGGCTAACGGCTAAGAATGACTGCTCTTCTTACCAAGACACATATTGATTGTCTTACAATATTACTAAAGGGTTCTTGCCTTGTGCAAACAGTTTTACATACAATACAAGAGCGTTCTTGAAGATGTATTTTAGTTTATGAGCTTTTGAGATCTCCAGTGCTATCTGGAACTGCATTCTGTAAGAAGGTGGAATTTCAGACCAGTAATTGTAACATCAAATGGAGAGAGGCGTCTTGAATCATTGATAAGAAATGGATCTTGAAACATTTTAGAGAGTAGAAGTATTAGTGGTAGTCAGCAGGGTTTTAATGCGGACAGGTCATTGCAAACTTGTTTATGGAAACATTTTGCTGAAGAAAGAACCTGAGAGGCCCTGAAAGCCCGCTCTCTTTTTAACCATTAGTTAACCATTAAAGAGGCAATCCAATTAGTTTATTTTCCTAATTTTTTTTTTAGCACATGTTTGAAGCAGGGGGCCACAAGTTACCTTTTGGAGAATAATAATACTCCGCTGATGTCGCAGTAATATTGGATTTTACCGCTTAGGTAAAATAAACAAAATAAACGCCTATATACACTTGGCAATAAAGACAAACAATATTACCACTCCTCTACGGGGATTTTAAACACTGTTTTTATTAGAATAAAATCACATTGTCACATATATTGATGTTAATAACATTTTATTATTTTTGTTTTTATTAAGACCCTGATATCTCCATAGAAGCCATTGCTATTTCTAAATACTTACCTTATCAGTTCTATACTATCATAGAGTGCATGCACTTGGAGGGTCTTTTTCTTGTTCCCTTATGGGACCAATTTATGTAACTATACAATTTTTTCCTCTGTTGCACCTTGATTTTAACCACCTTAAGAAATAGGAGAGCAGAATAGGTTATATATGTTTATATATGTAAATATGCCAATAATTTCCGAAAGCGAAGACTATTAACATCTATTAGAGTTTTCAGGTTTAGGCAAATATATGTGAGAATAAAGGGAAAGGGAGCAAGGGGAATTAACTCTCGCATCAGCTTGCTGATGTACAGTATGTCAAGTATAATATCACGGTGCAAGAGGAACAATTAAGGGATATCAAACAAAAAAAAGACAGATTCCCTGTAGAATGCACTGAATGAAATAGTATAGAGTCGTGTTTAAAAACCTTTAATTCAAATTCATAACCTTTTTTACCCATGTAACACCCCTCCCCCCCCCCCCCCCAGCATACAACTTATCGTCTTGGTCCCTGGAGCCAACCCAAGGAGTTTCAGGCCCCTAGAGTCTCTCCCCAGCTCCCTTACCCCCTGATGAGGGGTATTTTCTCCTACTCCCCTGAGGGAGGGGACACAGCTAGATCCCTGGCTCCCGAACAAGAGACAACAACAACTAAATTAGAGCTGCAACCCCTTTTTTATAACCAGGGGAGGGTCCAAGATCTTAGCCCCGGTAAGTGGGCAGCAACTCGGCTGTGGGCCCACACCGCTGTAACTACTGGGAGTTACTTACCACAGCAAGAGCAAGGAATTAACCTAACACTGCCTGCGCTGGTACCGGGGATTATATGTTAGGCAGAGGATTTTAGTAGCCAGGGGTTAGATGGCTAAACCTAATTTCAATTAAAGGTTTTCAATCGCAACAACACTACAGTATACTATTTCATTGAGTGCATTCTACAGGGAATCCGTCCTTTTTTTTATTAGACAAATATATTCAGGTTTCCCTGTTTGCAGATAAAGCCATTGATCAGATGGAGGTAGGCTATATGAAGCTATGATCTATAAAGATGAATATTTTTTTTCAGTGTTGAAGTTGACTTCTTGATCCCGTTTCTGATTCTGTATTTGTATTTACAACACTTCATTGTATGTATATTGAACATTCTTGTCACTTATTTGACACATTAGATCAGTGTTTCCCAACTCCAGTCCTCAGGGAACCCCAACAGGTCAGGTCTTAAGGATATCCCTGCTCCAGCACAGGTGGCTCAGTCAAAATGACTGAGCTGCTGTTTGAGCCACCTGTGCTGGAGCAGGGATATCCTTAAGACCTGACCTGTTGGGGTTCCCTGAGGACTGGAGTTGGGAAAAATACTGCATTAGATCATTGATGGGCAACAGGAAGGCTGCAGGGGCTTCACATGTGGCACCCAAAAGCTGCCTACCCAGCACCCCTCTCTCCTCTCCCTTCAGAGGGCTCAAGGGCTGCACCTTGCAGTATATCATGTTGCCCACCACTACATTAGATCCTTATTGGTTGTCACTTTTTGTAGCTATCATTCTTCTTTGCAGTGCAAAACTCAATCTTGCTGTTTTGGATTTTTAGATAGATGATAGCTTTGTGTTCCAATCCGGGCAAATTTGTAGTGAAGGTAAATTAAGAGCCTCCATGTAGTTTCTTAAATTCCTCAAATCTATACCAGTTTCTAATATCTGCTATTTAGACCGAAGCACTATATCTTGTTTTTAATTCTATGTACAGTACGTTTTATCTGAATGTGATTGAATAGCCTTTCTTTTAACGTAGTATGCCCTTGCTGAAGTGGAAGAATGTTTATGCTGTCCACATCTGCCATATTTCATGCCTCAAACGGAACAGGATGGGCTATGCCACCAGCCTTTGTTACATATTAAATGTTTCTAAAATTTGAGAACTGTAAATATTACTGTATGTTCATTTGCATGTCTTAGACAGGTCTGCAACCCTGTCTTTCCCCATTGTCACCCAGCATACAGCGCTTCCACTGCAGCAAGGGATTCTGGGAAATTTGAGAGCTACAGTAGCCACTGATGTGCAGATCCAGAAAAGTATCCCTCAGGAGTGAATGGATGGCACGTCATTGTCGTGAGGGGCAATTTGTAGCATATCTTAGAAACTGAGAAAACTGATGGGATTCATCTTATAAAGAATAGATGCTGACATGCGCACTGTACTAATTGTAGTTAAAACAACACGAGAAAATGCAAGTGGATCATTACAATGTAGAACGACAATTGCTTGTGTTTTGTCTCACATGGAAAAACAAATCCTATTACTGTATTTCTTTTTCCTCTTCTATACCATTTATATATGGCTTTTTTTATGCAAGCTTTCTAGTGCTGGATGAACAATATGCACTTAAGAGATCAATGCATGACTCAAGAACTTCCCAGTGACCATGCATCACTTGAAAGCAATCAATTAAAGCAGCTCGAAAAATGTGTTATAAAAATGTAAATTCATTATTATTATTTTTTGTTTGTTTTCTAAAATAAGGTAAATGAGGGAAATAAAGATATTTATTTAATTAAGGTCGTGTTTATATTTTGCAGAAACCAGCAAACATCCTGGTAATGGGGGAAGGCCCTGAGAGAGGAAGAGTCAAGATAGGTAAATAACTGAGAAATGCATGATCTTGCGCAATCACGAGGCTTGTAGTTTACTACTGTGACTGAGTACAGCCTGTATTTGCAAGGAAAAATCTCAGTGTTGGTAAATCTAAGAGATGTGTGCAGAGGTATGCAAATGGAGACCGTTTTAGGGTGAAATTAATATAAGGTTTTATTGCCTGTTCCTTTAACTATGTAAGCACAAAACATAAAAGAAAAACCTGCTCCACTTTGGAGAATAACTAGACAGTACTGCATATGCCTTATCTAACTGGGTGGGTAGCTAGCCTGATTACCACCCCAAAGAAATATATATATATATATATATATACATATATATATATATATATACACACACAACAGCCCAACAAGAAAGTCTCTTATCTGTTTCTGTTGTTGTTGCTGTAGGGGGAGGCCTCTCTGTTGTCCTGGGTCAGCATCCTTGAGTGCTATGGCACTCTGTGTCCAGGTATAGAGGTATTGTCCCCTTGTTTTGCTGTCAGCATACAGTCCTTCTGTTTGCATCAATACATCATATTTTCTTCAGGTCAACCCAGTTGTGGGCTAAGGAAATCTCTGCAGTCTTCCTTCTCCTTATGTCCTAATACACCTTGATAAAGGGCAGGCAGCCTGAAACGCGTTGGTGTGGTGCTTTTTGGCTGCTTTTTGGGAATATGTTTATCCTCTTATAGAATAAACCTACCTTTTTTATGTACTTGTGAGCCTCCTCCTGTTTTTGGCAGTGCTCTGCCTTTTTCTACTTTTTCCTCCTCCTTATGCCAGCCCAAATGTGAGCTAAGGAATCTCTCTCCTGTTTCCAACAGGAGGCTTTTCTTACAGACTTAATTGGCCAGGTGGAGTCTGGTTAATCACCTGCTGCACTTAACCATCTCCCTGCTGGATTTTAGAGATAGTTTCTTCAACAGGGATAAGTCCCTGTTACATACCTCCCCTGTTTGTGGGAAGCTCAGGCTTACCACTGCCGAAGCCCATATTTCCACTCTCACTCGAGATTTCTCTGGGCTCGTATGAGAGTGGATGGAGGAAGAGAACCATTAGTCCCGCTGGGATTGGAGTCCTTTCACCAGGTCAGTGATGTCTCCTCAAGAAGGTGCTTGAGCTCAGCACTCTTCAGTCGCTCGATGAGGACCTTTTCCAAGTACAGTCTATCTACTGATCGTGTGGTCATGAGATTTCCCCTGCGTCGGGTAATCCTCTCTTTGCAGGCAGACTGTATGGCGACAGTCGCAGAGCATTTACGCAAATAGCTCTCTCTCAACATCTTTTCCCTGGACTCCAATTTAGCACTAAATGTCCAGTCCTTGTTTGCCTTGCTCAGGTCTTGCAAAGCCTCTGCCAGCTCACTTTTGAATTCTCTCTGATGTTCTGAATCTATTTCTACTATCCTAGACTCGTGCAATTTCATCGTATCACTTAAAGAGCAGTCAAGAATAGCTATTTGAGTTTTCAACTCTTGAAGCTGTCCTTCTGCACTTCTTTTTCCACTCAATGCAGTTGCCAGTTCAACTTCTTTGGAATTGAGTTGTGATTCCACATCTCCCAGTTGACTCAGAGCAAGGCTTAAATCTGTTTCCTTTTCTCTATTTCTGATCTGTAGCTGCTGGTGCTCCACCTGGACATTGTCTAGCTCCAGCTGCAGTCAGGCACTCTCATTCTCCAGCAATTTGTGGTCATCTGCCTTCTTGGCCTCATAACGCAGTGTCAGGCAGGCCACTTGACGAATGGACACCTCTTCACTTTCTTCCTTCTTGAGCTCAGCAATCTGCATCTGCAGAGCTGTAAGTTGCTGGGATGTGTGTTTAACTGCCAGCTTTAGCTCTTCCACTTCTAGTGTTTGCTACAAGTTCAACTCAGCACCGAGAGATCCCTGTTTCTTGAATGCATTCTGCAATTCTCCTCTGGGCCCTCATCTCTTTACTGTGTTTGCTCTGCGCTTGATTCCACACATCCTTCATATTTTGCAGCTCTGCAGATTTCATCGCCAGGGTCGCCGCGGCTTGCGATTTCCACGCCTCCTTCTCCTGGGCGTACTGAATTTTGGTGATGGAGCAGTTGCTCTGCTTCTCTATCTCTTGCTCTAGTTTCTGGACCTTCTAGTGCTCCGTCTCATACAGAGTCAACTGGCCTCTAATCTTTGCCTCCAGCGATGCTCTGGTGATGCTCAGGGTAGCCTTCAGTTCCTCATGCTGTTCTGCAATGATATACTTGCTTCTTAGACGTTCCTGCAGTACTTGTACTTCTTTAGCAGTCTGCAAATTTTCCTGCAGAGTTCACTACTTCTCCTCAGCATTCTGGAGGTGTATACGCAGACCTTGCAGTTGGTTCTGCAATAGGTTCTCTGCTTGTGTGCGTTGCTCCAATGCTTTAACCTTTTCATCTTCCAATAGTCTATTGCTTTTTTCTAGCTCATGAAACTTGCTATTCATTTCACTGACGTGTTCAGTCAAATCAGAATTGATCTCTTTCAGACTGGTATTTTCTCTTTTTACAGTCTCTCTAATATTCAGGGCCTCTTCATAGTCCTCCTTCCACTTACGCACTTCTGATTTTAGACTCCCTGTCTCCTGGCATTAGACATCTATCTCTAGGTTGAGGGTGTGAAGCTCCTTTTGTGAGACTTTAAGACCCATAACAAGACTGTATACCGCTTCATTGAAAATCAACCACCCCAGTGTACATCTGTGTTGCCCCCAAAGGTGGACAGCTTGATGGGGCTCCCCAAGAGCTGCTCCTCTCTGCACAGAACCAGCGTGCTAAGGGTTAACATTTGCTTGTACTATATGGAATGTCAACCCCACTGGAATGTTAATGAGCCAAGAGGACACAAAGAAGTTTTTGCTCACAGCTGCATTGAAAATCAACCATTCCAGTGTACATATGGGTTGCCCCAAAGGCAGACAGCCTTTGACACAGTTTGAAGGGTGTGAGCCATTTGCTGCCGTTCACTGCTGTTTGGTGATGTTAAAGTGATGTTAAAGTTGCTCTATTTCAATCGGAAAATCACAAGCCCTTTATCCCCTGTACCCAATTTTCCAACTCTATCTGTCCATGAAATGTTTGTGAATTGACTGTTTAACCCTGTTCTTTTAATGTAACCATGTATTTTTATAACTCTGTGCCCAGGACATACTTGAAAATGAGAGGTAACTCTCAATGTATTACTTCCTGGTAAAACATTTTTATAAATAAATAAAAGATTTTTGAGAGATGTCCAGCTCCTCAACGAGACTGTGAAGTTACTTTTTAGAGACTTCCAGTTCTGTGCGGCAACTGCTGATCTCCTGATATGAGGCATTCAGTTCTATGCGGCGAGTATGAACCTCATTCTGAGAGACTTCCATCGCTCTATGGCAATTGTGAACCTCTTGCTGAAAGACTAATCTCTATCAGTGCCTCCTCATACTTCTGTTTCAGATTAGCAATCATTCGGTTAGACGCCCTGCTTTTCATCCATGGCGGTAATTGTAGTGTTCGCAGTATCTAGATCCGTCCTTAGATCCTGCAATTCGGTCTTGGCCGCAGAGTAGATTGCGAACACAGTCTTCTGTAGCTCAGCGTTATTTTCTCTCTCCAGTTTCACTTCTTCATGCAGCAACTCACAATTATGACTGGCATTTTGCAGTGTATCTTCAGGGCTGGTCAAAGGATCGTCACTCACTAGTTCTGGCTCTGCTTCCCTGGGATGGTTGGTTGAGGGTTCCTCACTGTTGGCACTGAACAGACACTTCTTTGTGTTACACGACTTCTGCCTTGGGTCCTCTGGATATTTTGTCATCCGGGTGACGAATCCTCCATTTTCTCTAGGCTGCAGGGCATCTCGGACCCCCTTTTCCCCACGTGATCTGCGGACGTGTCTGTTCCTTCCACTGTAAGTGAAGACGTTTTTCTTTTTCCGCTTTTTTGTTTTGGATGACTCTGTCCCATGAGGGATACTGGGGTCTTTATTTGAAACTTCAGCAGCTTCAATGTATCCACCAGGCTTTTCTTGCAGTTGAGTTAGGCCTCGGACATGGTGAAAAGAAGAGCACTGAGCAGCGCTGACGCTCATGCTCTCCTGCTCAAGCAGGAGCTTTTTCATGCCCCTGCATGAGCGTCAGCGAGCGCGCTTGTGTGCCGGGCGGGAGGCGGGCGGGAGGCGGAGCGGGAGGCGGGGCTAGCGCGCCACGTCGCGCCATTGGCTTTTGGTAGTCACGTGACCGTCCCTGCGCTTCCCTCAGCGGGATAACTTAAATTTCTCTGTCGGCTGCAATTCCACACGCCTGCGGAAGCGCCGTCGAAAGCCGTGCTGATGGGGATAATGTTTCCCCTCAGCACAGCTCAGCGCGGCTCAACTTTTTGACCATGTCCGAGGCCTTACAGTAGCTGGCAGGAATATTTGTGTCATAGCTAGGCTGATTACCACCCTGTAACAGGGGACTTATCCCTGTTCAGGTAATGTGCCTCTAATCCAGCCGTGTGGTGGTTAACTGCTGGTAGTCAATTAACAAAACACCACCTGCCTGATTAGATGGCTTAGAAAGCCTGTCTTTTGAAACAGGAAGTGAGAACTCTTTAGCTGACACCTGAGCTGAACTTGGAGACACACTTGTCTTGAGCTCTGCCAAAAGATAGCAGAGCTGCTTTCAAGACACAGGGAAAACTTCTAAACCTGTATGCTGACCAACCCTGGAGACAAGGGAGCTGAAGCAGGGACAGTGAAGATTTTCCCTCCAAACCACAAGGAACAGATAAGACTTTCATTCTTTAAAGACTGCTTATATCTGCTTATTGCATGCTATGTGTTTGGGGTTGGGAGAATTGCTTAACTAATGGAGATGTGAACTAATTGCAAGGATTTCACTAGAAATACTCCCAAGTGAATGGAAGCTTTGTTCCCCCCTGTGTTTGGATAATTTCCTGATGAAAAGGAAAAGGCACAATAAAGCCTATTATAATTTCACATTATAACGACTCCAATTGTGTACCTCTGTGAACGTCCGTCTACACACCCCAAACAAATTATTTATATATATATATATATATATAAATATATATATATATATATATATATAAAAACAGAAAAAGAGAGAGAGCGCACGCCCCATAGCATATTACTGTATGTAATTTATTAAAAGGGGGAAGGAGGGTGGGGGGTAGGGGGATTGGAATCGCACTCACAAGATTAAAATATATAAAAGGCAGTTTGTGAATTCATATCACCACCATCCGGTTCTGTGTACAGGAAAACGTCTCTGTGGACTCCTCTAGGACTGCCAAACGTGATCACCATGAACCAGGTACCAAGGGCTCCGTTCGCTGTCTGTATGCCGTCCAGAATTCAGCTCTCACTTCCAATGGCCGCTGTTAGTGTTCCCGCGCTTGGTTTGGCCTCGTGCGCGTGCGCAGCGTCGTCGTGACGTAATCGCGCTATCAGTTCCCTGACGTGTTTCGTCACCAACGGGCGACTTTCTCAAAGGGCTGATGAACAGAGACGTTTTTAGATATCTGTGGAGGTGGTTAACCCCGTGTGAGAGCAGCCAAAGACCCCTTTATCTACACCAATACCCACCACTATGGACTAACTATTGAAGGACTGGTTGGACTTTTTTATACATTTTTCTTGTTCTTTTTTTTTAGCACGTTTTTGCACTTTTAAGCTAATTGATATTGATTGTGTTTAAATAGAGTTTATTAGGTAGTATAGTTTATATTTATATGTTATTCTATATATTATTCATGCACTTTACACAATCCATTTGATTGATGGAACTATAGTTCACTCATTACACAATATATCACGGTACTGTTTTTGGCGCTACAATCTTTTGCTTATATATATATATATATATATTATAAAAGAATGACCTAGGCGCAGAAAAAAGAGAAAATAAATGAAGGGGAAAACAAACATAGAGTAGTATGTCTGATATGGTGTCACGTGTAGATGGTAAGAGATACACACAATTAGGTGAATATAAAAGGGCCTGCAGCCAAATAAGATGGATCTGGAACTTTGTTCTTGGAATCTGACGTTCTGGGACTGGTTTTTTTTCTCCAACACTTTTATCTTTATTGCAGGAATCACTCCAACCCAGATGGGCTGGTTATCAGTATCACAGGCATCATATAGGAATAGAGATTGAAAAACAGATATAGTATAATACTGATTTATTAAAAACTATAAAACCCTATAAATATATAGGTTATACACTCACAATAGGTAAGTACAAAATGGGCAGTTGGAGAGATTGTAATCAAGCTGAGTCTCTCACTCTCAGCTTGTGCCCCGGATCAGTAGTTATCCGCTTTAAGTTTTGACCTTAATTGAAAGTTTGCTGCAGGCTTAGACTTAATGCACTGCTCTGTGTATCGGCGTCTGCCTGTCCCTGACAGCCGAATACTTCCGTGTCATGTGTCTTCCTTCCGATCTCGCGAAATCGCGTCTGCACGCTTGCACACTTCCAAAGCTGCTTAGTCTCACTCGGGGCCTTCTCCTCCTCAGTCCTCCTACTGCACCGCTGCCAATCACTGATCATCCAATGTTTCACCGACAAGTGATTCCTGCAACAAAGAGACAAGTGTTGGAGAAAAAAACAGTCCCAGAACGCCAGATTCCAATAACAGAGTTCCAGTTCCATTGTATTTGGATATATATTCAGCCAATTGTGAGTGTATCTCTTACCATCTACATGTGACACCATATCAGACATACTACTCTGTTTGTTTTCCCCTCCTTTTCTTTTCTCTTTTTTTCTGCGCCTGGGTCTTTCTTTTGCAATTCTACTTCTCGGCTTATGTGGGGTCGTGGACCTAATTGGCTACATTTAATAGGGAAAGCTAGACACGGTTAATCACCTCCTTATACATTTATACATTTTGTATATATACACCATGGTTTCTATTCGCGTTTAATTGATATTATTTATTGTAGCGCTTATAAGTTCTTTTTCACTTAAATATATATATATACACACACAGTCCAACAAGAAAGTCTCTTATCTGTTTCTGTTGTTGTTGCTGTAAGGGAAGGCCTCTGTTCTCCTGGGTCAGCATCCTTGTGTGCTATGGCAATCTCTGTGTCCAGGTATAGAGGTCTTGTCCCCTTGTCTTGCTGTCAGCATACAGTCCTTCTGTGTGCATCAACACATCATATTTTCCTCCAGTCAGCCCAGTTGTGGGCTAAGGAAATCTCTGCAGTCCTCTTTCTCCTTATGTCAGCCCAAATGTGAGCTAAGGAATCTCTCTCCTGTTTCTAACAGTAGGCTTTTCTTACAGGCTTAATTGGCCAGGTGGAGTCTGGTTAATCGCCTGCTGCACTTAACCAGATCCCTGCTAGATTTTAGAAATACAGCTCAACCCCCTTATAACGCTGTGCTTGGGGTCCAAAAAATCACATCGCGTTATAAGCGGATCGCGTTAGAAATAATGTACAATTGTATGCGTTATACAATACAGTATTTAAGACACCAATAATCATGTTGTAAAGTATTCATACATATGATAAATTGGGAGCCACGCGTGCATCGCGCTATAAGCGGATTCACGTTGTAACGGATCGCGCTATAACGGGGTTAAGCTGTAGTTTCTTCAACAGGGATAAGTCCCTGTTACAGTGAACAAACACAAACGTTTAAGCAGCAGTTTAAGTAAAAACAATGAATTCAACTAATACAGAGTTTTGTAGTAAACAGTTGTGTGGGCCTTCAATGGCGCTTTCCATGTGATAGTGCCTGATTGGTGCTATCAGTTTACAGAATAATAGCCAGTGAATCAAAATAGATAGTGAAGGTCTGTCGAGCGCTTCTATGTGAGGCAGGTTTGAGAGTGTCAGACACTGGAGTGGGCATAAGGGAGCTGACTTAGGTCGCTGATTCCACCGGTGCAGGGGGAAGGGGTAACCTCACCTGCTCCTCCGGTTGTGGGACCGCTCTCCTTGTCTCCTCCTGCGTGCCGCCGCCGAGATGCAAGTCAGGGGAAAGTTGGAAGTGCGGCGCAACTGCGCATGTCTGAAAGAAGCTCCCGGATATTCGGTTCCAAAAAAACTTTATTGACACACACCAGGGCTACACCAGCATCTCCCCCTCAACGCGTTTCACCCTTACGCAGAGGGCTTCGCAGGGCTTCGTAAGGGTGAAACGCGTTGAGGGGGAGATGCTGGTGTAGCCCTGGTGTGTGTCAATAAAGTTTTTTTGGAACCGAATATCCGGGAGCTTCTTTCAGACATGCGCAGTTGCGCCGCACTTCCAATTTTCCAGTGAATCAAAATATCCTAATCTACAATTAACCCCGTTCTCTCCAACAGAGCGCTATTCCCTCTAGAACTGGGGCTCTCAAATGTTTCTATATTGTAGATCACTTCAATGTTAATCATTTGGAAGTACAGTACACTATGCTTATCTGGTTCTTTCAATCAATATACTTATATCTATAAAATATATATATATATAAAGATACTGGTTCTAGATCTAAAATCAGCCCTGAGAATTAAGAGAAACGCCACAGGCTGCAGTAGAGAATTTTTAAGCATTTTGAGGAATAACAGACTGGAATGGGACATTTGGTCCTGGCCATCTCGCCGCAACAAAGTCTCCATCGGCGTTTGGCCACCAAGGGACCCTACGCCACAGTCGTTCCGCCTCTGGACATTCAGCCTTCGGCCACTTTGATAGTAAAGTAAGTTAATTTAAGGGGGTTAGATGTTAGGGTAGAAGGTTAAGGATGGGGGGTTTAGGGTAAGGGGTTAGGATTTTAGGGTTGGGGTAAGGGGTTAAAGTTTTTAGTGTAGGGGGTTAGGGTAAGGGGTTAAGGTTTTTAGTATTAGGGCTTAGTGTAAGGGCTTAGGGTAAGTGGTGGCTAAACACCGACAGAGATTTGGTCATGGCACAACGGCCGAGACCAAATGTCCCAGACTGCAATAAACGGTCTTTGAAGACCAGCAGTCATCCAGGGATCCAATTTTGGGGACTCCTGCTCTAGAATGATCATTACCACAGCGGCACATGCAAATTACTCCATAGAAAGAATCTAAAGTACTTTTAAAGATTAATTTAAGTGTGACGTATAAATTTAGGTATACTTTTAAAACTAATTTTGAAACAGAACATTATAAAAAAAAAACTTTCTTAGGAAAACAAATATTTATTTTATACATTTAGCTTCTTTAAAACAGCTTAAACTCCCATATCCTAGCACCCATTACATAGTCATGTACAGAGATCATAGACTGATTGAAACTGCACATAATATTAATTATGTAAACAATATGAACAACTAGTAGGCCTGCAGCAAATATGTTGGTACAGTGTAAGATGGGTATTTTTAATTGTTTAAATGAAAGCACATGACACAAAGGGACAGATTCACAGAGCTTAGTTAGTGACTTAACTTCAGTTAAAGTCTCTCAAGTGCAAATGGGGATCGATAAAGCTTCCTAAGAAAAAGCTTAGATGGCCTGCCATTAACTTGAACGATTGTTAGTGCTAATGATATGCAAAAGAGTTGGGGACCACCTCAACACATATCTACTGATGTCCGTAAAAGTTAACACAGGACTTAACGCTATGTTAGTTTAAGTCATGTTATACCTGGCATTTACAGTACTGTAGGTGCTTACAGCACTGGGTGGCAGACATTTTTTGGGCCTTCTCCAGGGTTCTGAAGTGGACCAGTTTGGCTTCCTATATTGTCTTAGCAATTTTTGTGTTTTTCCCTTTCCGGGCATGCAATCAAGCAGGGATTGCTAGGGTATGAGTTTCAAGGGGGATTTGCGGAGGAACCGTTGACAGAATGTGCCTAGGAGGTTGGGGTCCGGAGTTGTCGGTTCCCCCATAAATGTACCCGGGAATCATGCCTGAACCTGTAAGGAGATTTGCTCATGTTCCCAGAAAGTCTGACAGGGAACAACAGGATTTACCAGCCTTCAACAGTGGCCTGCAAGGGAAGCAGGACCTCAAATCCTGAAAACACTGCCTGCAGACGTATACTGTTAACGTGACCTTTACATTACCGTGTCACTATATATTGCATCCGGTATTCCCAGTCCGGGAAATAAAAGGACATTTTTTTGTTTCAAAGAAGTGGTGTGAGAGTGCTTACTGACCTAGTTTCAAGGCAGTCTGTCGCATGGAGGCACATTGCCCTGAAGATGGAGACTGTCATGTAGGATAGGATAAGTGAAAATTTTATTTCAGCTACCTATTGAGTGCCATTGTGGCTATCTAGGCTCTCCTTGAGCCTAAGTTGTCCCAAATGACACCCAATCGGTTAAGTTTAACCATTTACACGTTATTTTATGTGTATTTCAATTGCCTACGAGTGTTCTTGTATATTGTGTTTACGTTGACAATTAGCCTGATTAGCCACCTTTGGCAAGTAGGGCTAATGGTCAGTGTCACGGGAGACCAGGACAATTTGCATTAGGGATCAATACATTAGACCAGGGTGGCGCAAACTTTTTTCCCTGCGCCCCCCTGACGGCTGTCGCCTCGCTCCCGCGCCCCCCCAACCCCAACTTACCCGCGCTCCGGCGTAATGACGTCACGTTGCCATAGCAACGTGACGTCACATGACCTCGCAGCGTCATTTTGACGCCGCGTTGCCATGGCGACGCCGGGAGGAAGCCGCCGGAGCCACGGGTAAGTATGGTTTACAGAGGCCCTGCAGCTCCCCCGGCACTTAATTTAAGTGCCTTCGGGAAGCGCGCGGGGCCTCTGTAAAACCCGCGCCCCCCGTCGGCAGTCTCGCGCCCCCCCTGGGGGTCGCGCCCCACAGATTGCGCACCGCTGCATTAGACAGAACTGCAATAAATGAATTTATTGGAAAAAGTTTCCACAGACTTCCAGTACATAAACACAAACACAAACTCACCCAACTGGGGGAACAACCCAAAGTCCTAGTTGCGGGGACCTCTGTCCAGAAGTTTACATCGATACACATTCCCAACTTTCACCACTGTCCTCTATAGTATGGGCAGCACTGCCTTGCTCTCTGCTGGTTAGCAGTTTTAAATTCCCTGCTGTTGCTTCACTCCAAAAAGCTCCGGCCAATGCTGCACACACAGACCGCAGCAACACTGGATGTTCCAGACCCCTGCACTGGGTCATAATGCGTGCCTTCATGCCCACTATGGTTTCCTTGGGGTTTTTTTTTTTAATTGGGAAGGAAGATGCCAGGTGTATATTGCATCCTCCTTAGCATATAGCTAATGCAATCCAGCTAGCGCCGGAGGGTGTCTTTTATGCCGACGTGAGCTGGCTAATGCCGCGTCAGCCGTATGCAAATGAGTGGCCTGCCGGCAGATGTTGTTCCATATATTTAGCTTTGTGGATCTCCATTAAAGTCATGGAAGCTAATGTCCGTTAACTACTAAAGATCCCTGTTATTTGATTCATATTTTGTAATGCTATTTTGTAGTATTTAACAGTTGAAAATGTATCAGAAAAAGTTTACTTCAAGTACATAGATGAATATATGACTACATTAACACGGCTATTTTTAGTGTCATCATGATATTTAATGTTAGTATCTCTGTTGAATCACTGTGTACAGATAATATTGGTGTTCAGTAGATATAGAACATATTTACCAGTTTATGTCAGTACTTCTTACGTGAATTGTACCACATGTGTTGTTGTATTCTCTATTTTTAGCTGACATGGGGTTTGCCAGGCTCTTCAATTCTCCTCTGAAACCACTAGCAGATTTGGATCCAGTTGTGGTCACATTTTGGTACAGAGCCCCAGAACTGTTGCTTGGGGCACGACATTACACAAAGGCCATAGGTAAGTGTCTGTGTTGTAAAGTGAAAACATTTCTCCAAAAAAAATGACCTGTAAAAATGATACATACAATGTTGCTATGCTGTTATTGTGAAGCACTTTGCGTCCCATTTGAAGAAAAGCGCTATATGAAATAAAATGATTATTATTATTATTTGGGCCATACACTACCGACACGTTTTATCCGAGCACGGCTAGCACCGCAAGCCGGGGGATGCCCCGGCGTGCTAGCCGCACTCCCTCAGCGCGGTCACGCGTCATCGGGTGCCTGCGCCCCCTGCACGTGCGTCCAGGGCTCCCCGAGGGAGCCCTGGTGTCCCGCGATGTGGGGGACGGCGGCAGGCGGTTCCGGGGGACCCGGTGGACCCGGCAGCGGGAGAGAGAGCGCCCCGATCGGAGGGCGCTCCTCCGCTGCTTCGGCGCGCGCCCGGCACCCTCCGGCGCGCGCCAGGTTACTGCTGCGGCCGAGAACGGGCAAATGCTCGAATAAACTCGGCCGCAGCAGTATGAAGCTCCCTATACTACAATTTAATCTGTGAAGAACTCTCTTGTTGATCCATTAACCCCTTTGCTGCAAGAGGAGCTAGTCCCGTCCCTTGGTCATGTGCTATCCTTGGGCAAGCGCTAATAAGGCCACCCCCCTCCCAAATACAAATAATCCTCCAAAAATGCTTTACATTCCTATGTAAGAAAGTGCTGCTCCGGCGACTCCCTGCTTCCTGAGATACATACCTAGGGGTTTGCCGGTATCTCCTGCTCAGGTTTAAACGTACCGATCACGCGGTCCAATAGGAAGCCGCAACGCAAGGGATGATGTCATGGCTTCCTATGATGTCATGGCTTCCTATTCCCGAAGGCATCCGTGACGCTGGCGATCACGCTGTATGTGTGGGGGATGTGGGGGATCAGGGGAAGCAGAGGCGGAGCAGCCAGGGGTCGCGGACCGGAGGAAGGGAGGATGCGGCTGGCGCGCGGCCAAGTTTGGCGCCAGCCGAAAAAAGCCCCGGAAAATTACGGGCATTTGTTAGCTTAAAGCTGGCCGCAGCAGTACAATATTTTATTTGATAACATTTCTAGAATAACAAGTGAATGCTGAAGCAGAACAAAACATTGTGGAATGATTTCTATTTTATTGAGCAGATGTAACTTGTCACATGTACTATAGCAGCATTATTGTAATCAAAGACCAGGCATTCTTTTCAGCTGTCCTTGCAATTTAACAAGTTAACATGAAAATAAAGACAAGACATTGAAAAGTATCAGATTGAAATAGTCATACCCCAAACTCTAACCTTAAGTATTACCAAAAAGCATGCTGTCCGAACATACTTTAGTATGTAGAGTTCTAACAATTAAACAGTACAAACCTATAAAGTCACAAATGTTTCAATTATGTCCAAGATAACTTGTCTAACTACTTATACAGCTCAAAGCCCTCTATATTACATGTGGGCTGAAATGGATTCAATCCAATGGTTCAATACCTTTCTTTGGCACCAATATGCTCGCAGCTCACATAATCAACAGGTGAAAGAAATTATTCTGAATTCACATTTTATTACAAGTGGCAGCAACCCTGTTATACATCCCACACTACACTACTAAACAAGCTGCAAGACTGCCAGTAATACAGTAGCATGTTACCAATTCACTGCACAAGCTCAAGGATACTGTAATAGAACATACAACAAAGCTCTATTTTATCCCGCTTGCATTTAACATCATTATCCTAACTTTAAGACCACAAAATCCTGAGAGGATCTCAACCTGCAAAGAAGCCAGCTTTTCCCCAAGAAGGTTAACACCAAAACATACCCACTACTTGTTCATGTGCATCAAAGCTGTTATTTGCTGCAGACGAGTGAGTAGTTTGGTGTTCGCAGCACACTCGAGCATAGCAAAATCCGTGTTCAGAAGTTTGCTTTATTTATTTTAAAGAAAAGAAAATATTTTAAAAATATGTTTTTCTGGCTTTTTTTCTTGCAAAGTCTTCCATAATCCTTCCTAAGTATAGAGTATGAGCCATTTGAGCTCCGATAAAGAAAATGGAAAGCCCAACCAATCTTTCTTCAGTCATGGTTGACCTTAAATGATTTTTAATGAGTTTTAGCTTTGAAAAGCTCCTCTCACTACCAACCACGGTTACTGGTATCGCCAGTAGGATACGTAAAGAAATAACTGTCTTTGAATACATTTCTTCTAAACATCGATTATAAATAAGTTTCAGCACATATTGTGGTCCGCTATCTGGTTCAACAAGTCTGCAAAGCAATTTCAGTTCCTCGCAAAGCTCCACTGCATCAATATCAGTTGTATTATTTACCACGAGTATATTGTCTAAGTCTTTGCACTGTTGTAACGTGGTTTCAGATGTCCAGTTAATCAATGCATTTATGTTGTTTAAAAAGTGTGAGATATAATTTTCTATTTGTTCAAATCTGTCCTCTATTGTCTAGTATTGTGTTGAAAAATTCTGATTCAAATTTCTTTTCGGGGTTGTGGAGAAGAGTTTTTGCTCTCGTAATCAAAGAATCTATTCTTTTTTCGTTTCCAAACCTGTTACTCTAGAACAGTGGTTCCCAAACGTTTTCGGGTCACCGCCCCCTTGGTCCCTTAAACTCATCCCTGTGCCCCCTACCCCCTACCCTATTAAAAGCATTATTCAGAATACCGGCTTGCATGACCCACTAAGGATGATAACAATAAAATTCAAAACAGTTGCACATTTATTCAAAATCCAATTAAGACTTTTTAGTTTAATTAATTCAACAAAATTGATGAACTTGATCCAGTGATACCAGCTTTTCAACTTCTGATCCCCTTTTGTTTGGAAGCACCCCATAAACCTCCTATGAGAGAACTCTCATAGGTCTCTGAGCAACAAAATAGAAAAATAAAACAAATCAGTGCACTGGGAATCAATAGATATATATATTTGAGGAAAAGGTACAACAAAATGCAATATACACGAATATAAAATACAATAAAGAAATCACACTGAAAAAAGGCTCCTAACTTTAAAAATACATAATGATGTAGCCAACAAGAACCATGCTATTGTGGCACAACAATGGTACCCGTTAACAAACTTACTGAATTGTAAAGTAACAGCACAGTGGTAGGCTAGGACTCAGGGAAGCGGAACGACAGGAACAAAGCTACGCAGCGCACCGTCGGTGAGATGAATAGCGCGCTATATCATGTATAGGGTATGTATTTTCATAGAACTTTGTTAAAGGAAATACACCTTTAAAATATCCAAGATTGAAGGGTGAAATAATTGTATCTAGTAAGAGTGTGTCTTATTTAAGAGTTAGCGGTAAAGTAGATCCACCAAGCTCCATTAAGTCAGGGCAGCTAATGTTACATTGCCTAAATAGGGGATCCCTATATCTTGGAGCATCTTGGTAGGAGAGCCTGGGCGCATTGTTCCATATATATATATATATACCTAGCGTGGCAGAATTTGGAGGGGAGAGCACAGAGAGAGCTGAGCAGTTTCCTCCATTCTAATTGGCTGCATTATCAAGCAGCATCCAATCAGGAGGAGGCATAAGGAACCTTGATGCCTTGATGCGAGTCCTAGTAGAAGAGGAAAAAGCATGGACCAGAGAGAGGTGAGGGTGTATGTGTCACTGTGTTCTGCTTTGTCCTGGTGTGTGTGTGTGTGTGTGTGTGTGTGTCAGGGGGGGAGAATGACAGAGAATGTAGATGGGAGAATGACAGAGAATGGAGATGGGAGAATGACAGAGAGGGGTGGGGAGAATGTCAGGGGGTTAGAATAACAGAGAGAGGGAAGAGAGAATGAGGAAAGGAGGGGGGAGAGAGAATGAGAGGGAGGGAGAGAGAAGGGGAGAGTAACAGGGAGAGAGGGGTGACTGACATGTGGTGAGAGGAGGGAAAGAGAATGACAGGGAGAGAGGGGGGGAGTGTATATCAATTGTAGAACTAATCTGTTAGGTATAACATTTTCATTTTGAAGTTAGATAGAAAAAAAGGGGGGGGGGGCGCAAGCTAAAGGTTTGCCTAGGGCACCAAATACCCTTGCACCGGCCCTGCATATATACAGGGCCGCTGACAGATTTCCCAGGGCCCAGGACTAGAGTTTCGACCGGGCCACCCTCCCCCCCAGGCCCTCCACCCCCCTCATGTCAGTGGTCTTGCAAGGCACCCATTTCACACCACCTAGCGAGCCCCCTCCTCTATCCCCCCTCCCGTGTATTTCTCTCCCCCGTGTCTCTTGCTTACCTCCTCCCTTTCTCACTCACTATTCCCTGACCCCTCCCCTCATCCCTCTCTCTCTTTTTCACTCCCTCTTACTACCCCCCCTCATTCTCCCCCTCCGCTATCACTCAGTTACTTCCCTCTCAATCCCGCTCCCTCAATCGCCCCCTACTCACACTCATTCCCTCCTCTTATCCTGGCCACACACACACATAACGCAGAAGTTGGGCCCTGAAAATAAATGTTTATCCAGTAGGTGATTATACAGATTCTTCCAATAATTATGGTGACAAATGTCTCTCTGCATTTATTCTTGAAGCAGTTTACAATACCCAGCTTCAGTTAGTAAAGGCAAGGACAGGTTATCAATGGAGAACAGATTTGGGCATATTGTTCTGTTCTGACACATCTACTAAGGAACTTGATTCATAGTCATTTCCTAGCTACTAATGTAACATATGCATAGTTTGTTAGCATGAAACAATACAATAAACAATCCTTGGAAAAGTCTCGGCACAAAGCCTATTCTCTTATCTTAGCCTTGGGCAGACTTCATCTTGTACCCAAAATATACTATAAACAATTTACATGTTCTAAGTTTCTACAAAACAGTTATTTCTAACACAAACTAACATTACAGAATAGATCAGGGTTGTGCAAACTTTTGGTGCTGTGCCCCCTGCCTGCTCTCTCCCAGTGCTCGCACCCACCCCATATTCTTGTGCCCGCATCAAATGACGCCGTGGGGTGATGTGATGTGATGTCACATCACATGGCCCATGGCGGCAGGCTTCAAATGATGCCGCAGGGTCATGTGACGTCACGCGTTGACGCAGCGTTGCCATGGCGACACATCGCCCGAAGCAGGCTGAATCAAGGTAAGTAGGTTACACAGGCATCGCGCGGTCCACCAGAATTGAATTTAAATGCCTTGGGGAAGAGCACGGGGCCTCTCAACCCCCCCCCCCCTTCCCACCCCACCCTCACCCAAAAAAAATCTCGGGACCCCAGTTTCCGCACCCCTAGAGTATGGAGAAACAAAATGTATACAAACAGACAACATGGATTCCGAGTCACTTGAATTCCATTTACAGGGCCAACGACCTGTTGCTTACAGTGCTGGCCGGACAGGCCCAACGCAACCACTGGCCCAGGACACTTTTCTCCCCCCTTGTCGGTGGCCCTGTATATGTACTGTATGCATATCATACATTTTCAGCTACTACTTTTAAGATTGTAGCATACATGAGATTTTTTTCTTCTGTTAATCATTTTAAAGCAGCAGTCCTGCCTAAATAACAGCATGGACACCAGAGGTTCCTCCAGAGCGGAACTGTGCTATTTTCAGGTCCAGAGACACCTAGGTTCCCACGATTCTTACCTTGCAGTTACCGGTATAAGTGCCTGTATTTTTATTTTTTTTAAGTGATTTACATTGCTATTCAATAGGAAACTGCAACAAAGGATGTTGTGGCTTCCTACTGGCCTGCGGAACCATTGAGAGTTGGTGCCCATTTTGATGTCCCTGAAGGGAGCACAGACACTGGTAACTGCACCAGTAAATATCTCAGGAAGCAGAGGGTTCCCAGAACTGAAAATGAGCGGTTCAGCTCCCAAGGACCCTGCCGTTACCATGCTGTAACAAAAATCAATATTAAAAAAATTGGTTGGACTGCTGCTTCAACTTGCATGTTCCCATAAATTAAGTAGATGTACCTACCCCCGAACAACTCTTGAAAAGAGTTTGGGAACCTACTTTCTAAAATTTTATATATTCTAAAACAAACACAAGTTAAAAAATTTAAAAAAAAGTGGTAATAACTAGTGGTGGTTATTATATGTTTATGAAAGTTAATGTACCTTTAAACCTCTGAGCTTCTTTCTCATTACAAAGCCTTTTGTGTCCATGAATGGGGTTAGTGTCCTCCATATGGAGATGCAGTAGTTTGAGTGGAAGGTGTGAAACAGTGTATATAGAACAACAGTAAATTGTCAGCCCCTTATACTCCCCTTGTGCAACAATGAACAGGATTTAGAATGCCACTCAATTCACATCTTGCCACATGTATGTGCATTTAGAGCAGCTGTTCCAGGGAGCATACCACTGTGGGAAGTGTAAGCAAGTGGTCTCTTTGGAGTCTCAGACTGCTGATATGAAGAGGCAACTTGCAACATTGAGGACATTGACAATCTGGAAAGGAGTTTAGTGCTCAAGGAGCAGGCCCTGGCTGGGGCTACTGGTGCAGGGGGTGGAGCTGTGAGTGAAGACCAGGAAGAGGTAGGTAGCTAAGTAACAGTTAGAAGGGGAAGCAGGGGGAAGAGGCAGGCCAGTTTTGAGCTGACCCATCCAAATAGATTTGCCAGATTGAGTGAAGATATTGGAGGAGTCAGGGAAGGATGTTAAAAAGGTTAGAGGAGATTTTAAACTAGGAAGGAGGGGGGAGGGACACAAAAGAGCTAATGAACTTGAGAGAATAGTTAGGAATAGGGAAATAGCTAGGGGTGATGGAAGTAGAGTGGAGGGAAGTGGGAGTTTGGCAAGCAGGGAGGCATCCATATTTAATACAGATAATATAAGAAAACTTCTAAAGACCAAGTCAAATTGGAGTAGAAAGGCAGGAGCAGATAAGATAACGATAGTACAGACTGGGAAAAAAACCCTTAAATGGATGTTTGCTAATGCAAGAAATCTGACAGATAAAATGGGGGAGCTTGAATTAATAGCTACAAGGGAGCAGTATGATATCATAGGCATTACTGAAACATGGTGGGATGAAAATCATGACTCGGCAGTTAATTTACAGGGTTATTCCCTTTTTTGGAGGGATCAAGCAAATAGAAGAAATGGTGAAGTATGTTTATATGTTAAACCAGATGTTAAACCTATTATAAGGGAAGATGTTTATGAAGGCAGTGATGAAAATCCAGAAACCTTGTGGAAAGAAATTAGCAGTGGAGGTAAAAGAACAAAGAAAATGTTTGTATGGAAACCACCAAATATCTGTGAGACTGAGGAAGCCAAACTACTTTTGCAAATGGAAAACTAGGTCATGTTTGCATAATGGGTGGTTTTTACTGTCCGGACATAGGGTATCATGCAGTAAGCGGCGGAAAAATGCATTAGCCAGTTTAGCAATTAACCATGTTTTTGGCATGTTAAACTGGCTGTATGTTGTAAGGGGCGAATCCCTGGGGAATGAATGCGCCACCACCATTTGATGAAATGGCGTGCAACCGGTGGCGGGACGGCTGCCTGGCGAGAAACTGCTGAGAAGCCGTCCCCTGCCGAGTGGTGTTTTCAGCCGAGAGAGATTCGCTGCTCTCTCGGCGGAAACATCAGCACAATACAAATTATTTTTAAAACAACTTTTATTCATAGTGTACATGTGCAGGGGGTCTCCGGAGCTGAACCGCATTGGTTTCAGGTCGGGGGACCCCCTGCTTCCCGAGATACAGACCCCTTTATGAGGTGCCGGTATCCCTCTGCATTTAAAGATCCCGATCACGTGACCGCGGAATGTAAACAAAGCAGAGGGATACCGGCACCCCATAAAGGGGTCTGTATCTCGGGAAGCAGGGGGTCCCCGGACCTAAAACAAAAGCGCTTCAGCTCCGGAGACCCTCTGCATATCTACACTATGAGTAAAACACACATATCAATAAAGACTCGTTCCTTACCTTACAGGGTATCTGCTATGGTAGCGAAGCAGCATGAATATTTATTTAATAATACTGTACAGTGAGCAGGGGGTCCCCCGAGCTGAACCGCATCACTTTGTGGACCAGGGACCCCCTGCTTCCCGAGTTGCAGGCCCCGGTATGTGTGATCGGATGGGCAGTGTCGCCGCCATGTTTATAGCGTCCCATACGCTACGTGCCCGCAACAAACATGGCGTCCACACTGTAACCGATGCCCCAAACTGGGGCCTGTAACTCGGGAAGCAGGGGGTCTCTGAGCCACAAATAAATGCGGTTCAGCTCAGGGGGCCCCCTGCTCCCGCACAATATTATTAAAATACATTAATGCTGCTTCATTACCATAGCGGATAGCCGCTAAGGCAATGAAGGGGTTAACGCATAATAGCATGTTTATTGGGGACAAATGCCCCCAATAAACATAGCAGCAATACACAACATACAATACAGTAATGGGCAACATTACTATTATCCACAAATGAATAATAGTGCAGTTGTCCATTTAAAATACATACAGAACAATAAAGACATTAAATACATATAGCACTCACCCATGTGCGGCTGCCACGATGAAGGCCATCCTCATCTTCATCCTGCCCATGCCCCATCCGCTTCTGCAAAACAGACACAAGAATTAAAACATCCAATGTAATGTCCCCTAACCCCTTAATCACCATAGTGGTTATTAACCGCTACAGTCATTAAGGGGTTAACCCACCATCACCCACATACCCTCCCCCACTAACCCCCCCACACCCTGAGGCCTAACCACACTCACCCACTACCCACAGGGGAGTCCTACCAAATACCCTTGGGGCCAATACCCCCTCCCCCAGCACATACAGTACAATAATGTGCCAAATAACTATTATCCACATAGGGATAATACATTATTTGGCCATTATTAAACACATTAAATACCGTAATAAAATAAAGAAAATTCTACTAACCTCATCAATAAGAAGGCTCCGTCGCCAGCATCATCCTTGGGGTCCATTGCCAAAATAATAAATAGCCAATACATATCAATGACATTAACATACCAATGAACCCCTTAATCACCTTATCGGGTAGTAACCTCAAAGGTAATTAAGGGGTTAAGCCATCCTGCAATGGCAACACCACTTATGCATAACATCCTCAATGAATTAAAAACCAATTTCCTAAACAAATCTCATTTAATCATTCAATCTAAAGCCTCAAATGCCACTTAAAACATTGCATTTACAGTGTATACATGTAGCATAACATGTAAGCTACATGTACATGCTGCAAATCAATGTTAACAATACAATAATCCAACTCAAATAGTCTGACATCACAAGAAGTATATTATGTAATGCAATAAAGTCACCATCAATGAATTAACACACATGAATTACATCCCTAAACAATTAAAATACCATCCATACCAATTACACAATTAACTATAGCTATCGTTACAGAGAACAAGTTCAAAACATACAAAAAAGGACACCAAAAATTACAATATACTAAAACAAGCCTCTCCATAACCTACAGTACAGCATAGAAGCCCAAAAATTACATCTCTCTAAAAATAAAATAAATTTAACACACATCTATGCATAGCAGCAAGAAAGCACAGCCAATCAGAATGGCTTTGCTTCAATTGCCTTTAAGATGACGTCATGAAAAGAAACATGGCCACCCTCACATGGTACGGCAGCCAATCAGAGCATGGGAAGTCTATCCCTACTCTGATTGGCTCTAGTAGACCATGTGACAGAGGCTTGGGGAAGAACGGATATGACGTCATTGAAAGCCTGTCACATGGTACTTGAACCAATCAGAGTAGGGATAGACTTCCCACGCTCTGATTGGCTGCCGTACCATGTGAGGGTTGCCATGTTTCTTTTCATGACGTCATCTTAAAGGCAATTGAAGCAAAGCCATTCTGATTGGCTGTGCTTTCTTTGCCTTTAAGTGAAGTCATCATTTTTTTTTACATCGGCCAAAACACATGGTTTTCACAGCCCAATCAGGGCCGTGGGAACCATATGACGAAAATGTGACATCATAGGCCTTTAAAAGCCTATGTCGTCTCATTTTGAAGCCAGACGCCGAGGAGGAAGGACCTCCTACTGAAGAAAGAAGACCAGGGCGTGGCACCAGACGGGAAGAAGACCCCGGAAGAAGATAGAAGAATACAGATGAAGATGGATTACAACTAGAAGACCCCTGGATTGTCGTGTTTTATTATTTTAATGTTTATTATTTTATGGTTTATTATTTTATGGGTTCCTGTTCGTGGATTGGTTCGTGAGTAAGCTGATCAACGGGAGTCAGTGGGGTCAAGTAATGGTAAGTTAAATAAAGAAATGTATTTAATGTTAATGTGGTTTTTTTTTTGCTTTTTCATGTGTTAATTTTTTTTTTGCATATCATTTCTTGCCACTGTATGTATGTATGTCTAGAGAGATATATACATACAGGGTAAGGAATGATAGTGTTGTTAAAGTTTGATTTACTGTATTGTAAATGATTGTGGCTATGCTGCTATGCTGCTATGCATAGATGTGTGTTAAATGTATTTTATTATTAGAGAGATGTAATTTTTGGGCTTCTATGCTGTACTGTAGGTTATGGAGAGGCTTGCTTTAGTATATTGTAATTTTTGGTGTCCTTTTTTGTATGTTTTGAACTTGTTCTCTGTTGCGATAGCTATAGTTAATTGTGTAATTGGTATGGATGGTATTTTAATTGTTTAGGGATGTAATTCATGTGTGTTAATTCATTGATGGTGACTTTATTTGCTTACATAATATAATTCTTGTGATGTCAGGCTATTTGAGTTGGATTATTGTATTGTTAACATTGATTTGCAGCGTGTACATGTAGTTTACATGTTATGCTACATGTATACACTGTAAATGCAATGTTTTAAGTGGCATTTGAGGCTACAGATTGAATGATTACATGAGATTTGTGTAGGAAATTGCTTTTTAATTCATTGAGGATGTTATGCATAAGTGGTGTTGCCATTGCAGGATGGCTTCACCCCTTAATTACCTTTTGAGGTTAGTACCCGATAAGGTGGTTAAGGGGTTCATTGGTATGTTAATGTCATTGATATGTATTGGCTATTTATTATTTTGGCAACGGACCCCAAGGATGATGCTGGTGACGGAGCCTTCTTATTGATGAGGTTAGTAGAATTTTCTTTATTTTATTACAGTATTTAATGTGTTTAATAATGGCTAAATAATGTATTATCCCTATGTGGATAATAGTTATTTGGCACATTATTGTACTGTATGTGTTGGGGGGAGGGGGTATTGGCCCCAAGGGTATGTGGTAGGCCTCTCTTGTGGGTAGTGGGTGAGGGTGGTTAGGCATCAGGGGTGTGGGGGTTAGTGGGGGAGGGTATGTGGGTGAGGGTGGGTTAACCCCTTAATGACTGTAGCGGTTAATAACCACTATGGTGATTAAGGGGTTAGGGGACATTACATTGGATGTTTTAATTCTTGTGTCTGTTTTGCAGAAGCGGATGGGGCATGGGCAGGATAAAGATGAGGATGGCCTTCATCGTGGCAGCTGCACATGGGTGAGTGCTATATGTATTTAATGTCTTTATTGTTCAGTAAGTATTTTAAATGGACAACTGCACTATTATCCATTTGTGGATAATAGTCATTGTGCCCATTACTGTTTTGTATGTTAGGGGGGTATAGGTGTTGTTGGGGTCATATATATATATATATATATATATATATATATATATATATATATATATATATATAGTGCTCGAAGCTGTGACCATGCAGCAAGCTTAAGCCTATAGGGAACCATGTTAAAAATGGTTATTGAGGCAAAAAGTGACACTGTGTGCTCATTTGCATGTCATTTCCCAGAATCCCTTGCTGCAGTGGAAGTGCTGTATGCTGGGTGATAATGGGGAAAGGCGGGGTTGCAGACCTGCCTAAGACATGCAGATGAGCATACAGCTATATTTGCATATTTGCTTTCCTGTGGAGGGTTTTTGTAACTTTTTTTACTCACCATAACTTAACTCAGTATTATGGTTTGGCCTATCCCATAAGCCTCTCTTGCATTCCCAGTAAAATCAACCCCACACTGATGAGACCCATCAAGTTCGAAACAGCTGTCTGTGGGTGGTTTTCTGGGTATGCACCTTAACCCTGGCTGTGCTCGAAGCTGTGACCATGCAGCAAGCTTAAGCCTATAGGGAACCATGTTAAAAATGGTTATTGAGGCAAAAAGTGACACTGTGTGCTCATTTGCATGTCATTTCCCAGAATCCCTTGCTGCAGTGGAAGTGCTGTATGCTGGGTGATAATGGGGAAAGGCGGGGTTGCAGACCTGCCTAAGACATGCAGATGAGCATACAGCTATATTTGCATATATATATATATATATATATTCGACAAACCTATACATTTGCTCGCCCCGGGCGAGTGGATTTAACCCCCGGGCGAGTAAATATTGGCCCAAGCAGCACACGTTTGGTACTAGGTGGCGAGTAGATTTTTTGGTGATTTGTCAACCACTGTATATATACATATATATATATATATATTTATTTATTTATTTAGTTAGTGTGGGGCTGGTGTGTGTATTTTTTATTATTGTGGGTAGTGGGGGTGAGTGAAGGGGGAATTAGCCCCAACGGTGGTTGTTTAGGGCTTGCGGGTGGGTAGCGGGAGGTCTTAACCCCTTCATGACCGTAGCGGTATTAACCTCTACGGTCGTGAAGGGGTTAAGTGCACCCGCAACTCCCCCGCAAGCCCTAAACAAACAACAAGGGCCAAATACCCCCTTCACCCACCCCCGCTACCCACAATAAAGCTGGCACGGCTGTTTAACCCCTTCATTACCTTAGCGGTTAACCGCTAAGGTAATGAAGTGGGCTTTAAATGCATTTTTCCTGCCTCGAATGCATGCCGGGGGGGTCCGGTGCTGATATTAATGGTATCAGCTCCGGAGACCCCCGGCATCAATCCCAGCCAGGAAAAAGGACTGAATTTTTTCTAAGTGCCGATCCGCCACTCATCCGCTGCCTCTGAGCAGCAACTTGTCATCTTTTTCTTGCGTGGCTGATCCGCCAGCAAAACGGTATTCTAGAGAGGCGAATAGCTCCGCTTAGCTACTCGCCTCTACTTGAATACAGCGTGGCGGAAAAAGTTGGATTTTTTTAGGCGGAAAGTGCCTTCTCGCCCCGCCACCGGCGGAAAAAAAAAAACCCGCCAGCCAAACTGGCGTTTTTTTTTTTAATCTCGCCACTTTCTCGCCTGTTACTGAATATTGATAGGCTTTTTAGGCGGGAAAGTGGCGAGAATTGCCTTTCCGCTGCTTACTGCATGAACCCCATAGACTGGAACAATGAGATCAACATTACAATGAAAGGAAACAGGTCTTTGGGGGTGAAAAAAACCAGTCGCATTACCAAAATTATTGAGGAACCAACCAGGAGAGGGGCAATACTGGATGAGGCAATATCAAACAATGTAGATGTAATAACAAATATTAAAGTCCGGGAACACTTTGGAAACAGTGACCATAACATGGTCTCATTTGAAATAAGTTATCAAAAACCATATTATATGGGTTCAACAAAGACTTTAGATTTTAGAAAGGCAGATTTGAATAAACTGAGGACTAATCTACAAGGAATAAATTGGGATGATGTTTTTGCAGGGAAAATGTGTAAGATAAATGGGCAGTCTTTAAAATACTGTTAGAAAAGCACACTTATCAGTGTATACCCTTGGGTAATAAGTATATAAAAAAATACATTTCTAAAGTAATGTGGATAATTAAACAAGTAGGGGAGAAAATGGAAAAGCAGAGGCAGGCGTTTAGATGTTTGAAGTCAGAAGGGACGGAGGCATAATATCAGAATTATAAGGAATGTAACAAAATGTGCAAAAGGGCAATCAAATTAGCAAAAAAATTAAGAAAAAAGAATTGCAAAAGAAAGAAATAAAGCTCAAGCCTAAAAAGTTTGTTAAATACCTTAATAACAAAAAGATTAGAAAATAAATAATAAGACATTATTTGATATAAGGAAAAAGGAGAGGTTTTAAACAGAAACTTTGCCTCTGTATTTACCAGTGAGGAATCAATTGCAAAAATAGTGGCACAGAAGGAAGCCACAACCTCTATATATCTATGGCGAATTGGCAGTCAAAGTGTGGCGAATTGAGTAACTTAGTTGTTTCCCAAGCACGAGTCGTGTCCTCAACCACCCCCCGGCAAGCGCGAGCATGCCCCTGGCAAGCGCGAGCACGCCCCTGGCAAGCGCGAGCACGCTTCACCCTCCAGCAAGCGCGAGCATGCCACAGTTTGTGAATGAAGCAGGCGCCGGGCATCAGGCAGAGGAGCGTGTAGTGCTCGCGCGTGCCTGAGCACTCCAAGTACCCCCAACCCGGAAGTGTACTTTGTCTGCACTGCTATACTCGATCCTCCATTGCGGCACCACGCTCCTCTGAGTCCTGACTCCTCTCTGGCTGTCATCCTCCTCCTGCTGCTTCCCTAATAGCTTGTTGCTCTGCTTCACGTTCACAGCAAAGGTGTGTATTTTAAACTGTTCTGTAACAGTGCACTGATTTGTATTTTTGTAATGAACATATAACCTGCTTGACTCACTGTGTGTGTGTGTCTGGGTGTGTGTTTGGGTGTCTGGGTGTGTGTTTGGGTGTCTGGGTGTGTGTAGGTGGGGCTGAGTGTGTGTGTGTGGGGCTGGCTGGGTGTGTGTGTGTGGGGCTGGCTAGGTGTGTGTGTGTGGGGCTGGCTATGTGTGTGTGGGGGGGGGCTGGCTGCGTGTGTGTGTGGGGGGCTGGCTGGGTGTGTGTGGGTAGCTAGGTGTGGGTGGGTGGCTGGCTGTGTGTGTGTGTCTGTGTGTGTGTGTGTGTGTGTCTGGGTGTGTCTCTCGGTGTTTGAAGGGGGGCTGGGTGTGTGTGTGGGGTGGGCTGTGTTTGTGTGTGGGGGGCTGGCTGTGTGTGTGTGGGGCTGGCTGGGTGTGTGTTTGGGGCTGGCTGGGTGTTTGGGGCTGGCTGGGTGTTTGGGGCTGGCTGGGTGTTTGGGGCTGGCTGGGTGTGTGTGGATGGCTGGGTGTGTGTGGATGGCTGGGTGTGTGTGGATGGCTTGGTGTGTGTGTAGGTGGCTGGGTGTGTGTGGGTGGCTGGCTGGGTGTGGGTGGGTGTGGCTGCTTGTATCTTTGTTATGTACCCAGCCACGTCCTGGCTGTGCCCCTGATCATGGATTTGGGAGGGAATGAGATGAGGGGGGGGGGGGGGCGGGGGGGTGAAATGAGATGGTGGGGGGGAGTCTGAGAATTTATAAATAACATACCACCCCACCGACTTTGTGTGGCTGTGTGCGTGCGTGTGTGCGTGTGTGTGTGGTGCAGTGTGTGTTTTCATCATTTGCATCTGACGCAGTTGTAACTGAGTAGTCAAAGTGTTCATGTTTTGAATAAACTTGTTCAAACAATGTGTGTTGTTTTACATTTTCGCTCAACATAATACCTCAATTTTTACATGGATTGGCCGATTTTCACTTCTAATTCGCCACACCTGTGGCCACATTGAAAAATAGGTTGCCCACCCCTGCTCTATTTTAACAAACAATCAGTTAACTAAGGAAAAAGTGCATAGATGGCGTGATAAAATGAAAGTAAATGAAGCACCTAGCCTCAATGGAATACACCTAAGGCTAAGGCCCCGCTGCCTCAGACCACGCGCTCGCACTGCAGACAAAGCTTGGGGCTTTTTCCGGTCCAAAGGGACCATTTTTGCTAGTGGGGGGGGGGGGGCGTGGCCAAAACGGATGGGGGGTCGCGGCCATGACGTGAGGGGGCACGGCCAAGACGTGAGGGGGCGGGACCGCCCCTCTGCCGTTCAGCCCCTCAACCATGTATTGATAGACACTGTCTGAGTTGTTTGATGTTGCATTTATTTAATGAATGTACATGTTGTATACAACAACTCCATAATAGCTCAACTGTTCAGCCCCTCAACTGTTTAGCCCCTCAACTCCTCAGCCGCTCACGCACACAGACAGGCACTCACGCACTCAGGCACACACATACACACACACAGACAGGCACTCACGCACTCAGGCACACACATACACACACACAGACAGGCACTCACGCACTCAGGCACACACATACACACACACAGACAGGCACTCACGCACTCAGGCACACACATACACACACAGACAGGCACTCACGCACTCAGGCACACACATACACACACACAGACAGGCACTCACGCTGCTTTCCCCCCACACTCTCCTCCCCGCTCCCCGAAGCCTCCCCTCCTCATTGGCTCACAGCCACACCACGTGACGCGTCGCCGCTTGGGATTACAATTCTCTTGAATCCCCTGGCGGCTGACGCGTCACAGCGTGTAGTGAGCTGTGCAGTGAGGGGGGACTGGGACCGGCTCGGGAGGATTCCCCTGCTGGTGGGGAACGCTCATGCGGCTGCCCGCGCAACCGGGCACAGTGGGTCCCAGCCCTAAGAGTTCTTAAGGAGCTAAGTTCAGTAATAGCCAAACCATTACATTTAATATTCAAGGACTCCATTTCCAGAGGCTCAGTACCACAAGATTGGCGTAAAGCTGCTTCAAGATTTAGTACAATATAATTTTCAGGAATACCTACTTGATAACAAAATTATTAGTAATAGTCAGCATGGATTTATGAAGGATAGATCTTGCCAAACTAACCTTATTAGTTTCTTTGAGGAGGTAAGTAGGAATTTAGACCAGGGTAGTGCTGTTGATGTGGTCTACTTAGATTTTTCAAAGACTTTTGATACGGTGCCACACAAGAGGTTAGTATACAAAATTAAGGAAATTGGACTCTGTAAAATATTTGCAACTGGATTAAAAACTGGTTGAAGGATAGACAGAGAGTTTTCATAAATGGAACCTTTTCAGGTTTGGCTAAAGTTGTGAGTGGGGTACCTCAAGGATCGGTATTGGGACCCTTGCTTTTGAACTTGTTTATTATTGACCTTGAGGTTGGTATAGAGAGCAAAGCTTCCATCTTTTCTGATGACACTAAATTCTGCAAGGTAGTAAAATCAGAGCAGGATGTCATTTATCTCCAGAAGGACTTTGATAGATTGGAAACTTGGGCAGGTAAATGGCAGATAAGGTTTAATACAGATAAATGTGAGGTTATGCATTTGGAAAACAAGAATATACAGGTGAATGATAAATTAAATGGGGCAAAATTAGGTCAAGCCTTGAAGGAGAAATACTTAGGAGTGCTTGTAGATAGCAAGCTTAGCAATAGTGCCCAAAGTGATGCAGTAGCTGCAAAGGCAAATGAGATCTTATTTTGCATTAACCTGGGAATGGATGGGGATACCCCTTTATAAAGCATTAGTAAGACCACACCTTGAATATGGAGTACAGTTTTGGGCACCAATCCTTAAAAAAGACATTATGGAACTAGAACAAGGGCAGAGAAGAGGCACCAAATTAATAAAGGGGGTGGATAATCTGACGTATGAGGAGAGGCTAGCTAATTTAGATATGTTTACATTAGGAAAGAGGCATCTAAGAGGGTATATGATAACTATATACAAATATAGTTAGGGTCAATACAAGGAGCTTTCAAAAGAATGTAATCCCAAGGGCAGTACAAACAACACAGGGGCATCCCTTATGGTTGGAGGAAAGGAGATTTCACCAGCAACAAAGGAAAGGGTTCTGTAAAGTAATGGCAGTTAACATGGGAAATTCATTACCCATGGAAACTGTGATGGCAGATACAATAGATATCTTCAAAAAAAGCTTGGTACATCTTTTTAGAAAGGAAAGGTATGCAGGGATATACCAAATAAGTAAACAGGGGAGGGATGTTGATTCAGGGATAAATCTGATTGCCATTATTTGGAGCCAGGAAGGATTTATTTTTCCCCTTATGAGAGATCATTGGATGATGTTTCACTGGGGTTTTTTTGTTTACCTATCCGTGCATCAAAAATACTTCAATACAAGTATAAGATAAGTATATGTCATCTAAAGTTAGCATAGGTTGAACTTGATGGATGTGTGTCTTTTTTCAGCCTCTACTAAATAACTGTGCTTTCTAATTATTTTTGTAAAGTGGACAGATTTCAAAATAAATGCAACTAGGAGGACCAGAGAAGTAGGCAGACTCCTTACTTGGGGAGACAAGTGGACAATCTCATAGGGGGATTGAAGGAACAACGTCCCTGTCAAGGGGGTTTGGTGGCACATGAGGCAACTGTGGAGATTATTGGGGAGAGGGACTGAGAAAATCATAGAGGGGGCTGTCAAGGACATGGCAGAGCTATTAGGGAACATGAGGTGAAGTATATGTAATGGGAAGTACCTGTCTTCTCTGCTCTCTCTCTGGTGAGGGATCAGGATCTGCTGCAGCCATGTTTTGAACCCTCTCCCTACCCCACTGATAAGTTGCTTCTTGCAGACCTGATGATTACTACTGTCCTGCTCCCTCTCCCAAGCCCTCCAAACTATTCTGTAGCATATGGGAGGAGTGGGACATTAATAATCATTGCACCAGCTGGAAGTAGCTCTGGGAGAAGTTCTGATCAACGATTAAAATGTAGTAGAAAAAGATATGGTTTCAAATTGGCTACACAGTCAACAGCTGCAGGACACGTTACATTCAATTCATCAGGGCATAGACAATATGGACTGCTAGCTGAAAGCTCGTCATCACGGTGCAGATACAGATGTAGCGCGTCATTTTTGTTCCCCGATAACATATCCCGTGATAGTTTCCATGGGATTCAAATGCAGGGTTAGTGCAGAATATCACAATGTATCATATAAGATGAGACAAACCTGCTATAAATAAAACGGCTAAAGTGGATTTTGAAGCAGCTAATGCTTTCTTGTATCCTTATATTTTCATTTTTGCCAAAATGTCGTTTTGTATTCCAAATCTACTTGTCATGTCCCAATTATTTTATGCAATTAACTAATGTGATAACAGGGAAAAACTCTGTGATAATGCAGATAAAGAACATGCCAAATGTGCAGACCATCTTCTAATCCTCTGATGTTTACCTCTACTCACAGGCCTGCATACTGTGTGTGTTTCTGTCTGAACAGGTAGAATGGGTGGGGAAAAATCTCTTCGTATTAGTAGTTTGATTTCAACTAAGGACTTTTGCACATTCAAACGGTAGGGTTGGAAATTTTATTGGTTCACTACGATTAGGAATTGCACAGGTGTTTCCTTTTGGAAATGTACAGTAGTACTTTATTTGCAAATTCAAAATACATTGTGGTTTATGTTTCCTGTTATAAAATGGTTGTGAGAACTTAACTCAAAGCAACAGGCATCATCACATCCTTCTGTATTGCTTTAAGAAAACAAGTGTTAAACAATATCTATTCACAAGCACTGAAAGGATAACATCTCACCTTCTGTTTTGACTTGGAAGTAAGGCTTCTACAACAGGCAACTGCTATTCCTCATGTAACCATGTTTCCCCCACCCAATCGCAGATAGGGGCCATTACAGGGTGTATGGTGCATATACCTGCTGGCAACAGGAGGGCTGAGTCGTCCGCCGATGATAGTGGGGACACAGGAACAGGCTTCTGAGGTTCATACCCCACATATCTACTTAGCAGTGCAGCACCTCCATCTGCCGTGGACTCCAGGAACTGAAGGTGATCTTCCACGGTAGAACTTATTACCTCTCCCCCCAGTAAGGTCACACACCAGGTAGGAGGAATATTGCAAAACAGGAACGGGTTTATTACTACACTCTGCAGTAACAGTTACTCAGCAGTCTTCTGCCGGACACAGTCTCAGTATTCACTGGATGATGGACCCTGGATGCCACTACAGGCCAAGGGCACCCGCAGCCATCCTAGCTCTTCCCCACCTCCCTAGCAGAGGCAGAGGTATGGTCCTCACTCACTCTCTCCCGGAGGGAAGAGCACATGGAAAGGTCCAGATCTCAGGCTCACTGTGGTGTGACTTGCCTTCCTCAGAGGGGAAGGAACAACCTCTATCTTTAGGGCGGTTCTGCCCTTAAGTACAGCCAGAAGACGGGCACCCCGTTGTCCCAGCTACAACAGGATGTACCACCCACTACTGTCACTCAAGTGCAGTACCAAATGTGAGGGGGAAAACCCCATACCAAATACTGGCAACCGGATAGTACCAAGGTTTACTGCCAGCCCATTGGGTTGAATAGTAGTCAGGGGTGTCCCTGCTATACTCATAAAATAGTCGCTCACCGATATAAACAGGAACATAATGGTAAAAGAAAGAGCTTTCCAACATATTTTCAGTATGAGCCCGTATACATCCAGACACATGCCACTAAACTTTTCTAATATTGATGATCTTGTGTGATATCAGTTCAGTTATTCACTGTACTACGGTGCACACTTCACAGACACAAATGTTATACTGCTGCGGCCCCTCCTATCCTCCGACTTACCCAGAAAAATGCGGGGATGTTTTCCGACTCTCACGGGCCTTCTCCGCGCGGCCCGAAATCAGCTGATAGCGCTAATAGCGCTAGACAATGACAGCGCTTATCGCTAAACAATAGAAATGCCCGCAGGCGCCCAAAATGGACGAAAAGGGCCCCCATCAGCCCGCGATTTTTAAAATCGCGGGGAAAAGGCCGCTGGAGAATAAAGGCGGCCGCCACTGTACCCTTGTAAATTGACAGTCAGAAATATTATAGGTGTAATATACATTTCTGACAGGTTGCTCAGTAAGGTGTTTAAACCCTTTAAGTTGCATTTTCTTCTTATTATTATTTTTAAAAGCTTAGATTCGGGGAAAACATTTTTCTAAACTTGTTTTAAGAAAATATGTTCATTTCTGTCCAATAAAATTACCCTATTGCATACTATTATTGACACATCTTATACTATATTAGTGAAAGCACTGTATGCCTGCCTGCCTGCATGCATGCATGCCAGCCTGCCTGCCTGCTGGATGTCCGGTGTCCCTAGGGGAAATCTCATTGGTCCCTTGGGCCGCCCCCGCACACCTCTCATTGGCCTGAGGCAGAGTGACGGCCCAAAGGACACACAGGGACACAAACACACACACAGGGACACAAACACACACACAGGGACACACACAGGGACACACACACACACACACAGACACACACAGACACACACACACACACACACAGGGACACACACAGGGACACACACACACAGACACACACAGACACACACAGACACACACACACACACACACACACTCACACACACACACACACACACAGGGACACACACACACACACACAGTAGGGGGGGGGGTGTACATTAGCAGCATTGTATAACCCGGGGGGGGGGGCTCACATACCCGCCTCCGCCTCCGCCTCTTCCTCCCCGAAATCAGCCTCCACACCCGCGCGCACGTCCTCCTCTCCCCGTGTCTCCCGCGCTTTCAAACACCCCCCCCCCCCCCCCCGGCGCCGCTACAGTGAGCGGAGGAGCGAGTGCCCGGGACACAGCGGGGGAGCGGCCACAACAAGCTGCCTCCCGCCTCAGTTCCACGTGGGAGCGGCCGGACGGGTGAGTGAGCGGCCTTCACCCACCCCTCACCCCCCTTCAAATCACCTCCCCTCCACCCCCCCCCCCCCCCGGCGCCGCTACAGTCAGCGGAGCGAGCGAGCGCCCGGGACACAGCGGGGGAGCGGCCACAACAAGCTGCCTCCCGCCTCAGATCCACGTGGGAGCGGCCGGACGGGTGAGGGAGCTGCCGGACGGGTGAGTGAGCGGCCGGACGGGTGAGGGAGCGGCCTTCACCTCCCCTCACCCCCCTTCACCTCCCCTCACCCCCCTTCACCTCACCTCCCCTCACCTCCCCTCACTCCACTTCCCTTCCCTTCCCTTCCACCTCCCTCCACCCCCCCTTCACCTCCACCCCCCTTCACCTCCCCTTCACCCCCCCCCACCTCCCCTTCACCCCCCACACCTCCCCTTCACCCCCCCACCTCCCCTTCACCCCCCACCTCCCCTTCACCCCCCCACCTCCCCTCCACCCCCCCTTCACCTCCCCTCCACTCCCCTCACCTCCCCTCCACCCCCCCCTTCACCTCCCCTCCACCCCCCCTTCACCTCCCCTCCACCCCCCCTTCACCTCCACTCCACCCCCCCCTTCACCTCCCCTCCACCCCCCCCCCTTCACCTCCCCTCCACCCCCCCCCTTCACCTCCCCTCCACCCCCACCCTTCACCTCCCCTTCACCCCCCCTTCACCTTCCCTTCACTCCCCCCTTACAACCTCCCACCACCTCCTCTCCACCTCCCCCACCCCCCTTCCCAACTCCCCACCACCTCCCCCCCCTTCCCCCCACACCCCCCTTCCCCCAACCCCCCCCCCTTCCCACCACCTCCCCCCCTTCCCACCACCTCCCCCCCACCCCCTCCCCTTCCCACCACCTCCCCCCCACCTCCCCTTCCCCCCCACCCCCCTCCTTCCCACCAACCCCCCCCCCCCTTCCCACCACCTCCCCCCTCACCCCCCCCCCCTTCCCTGAGGCGGAGTCACGGGCCAAAGGACACACAGGGACACAGACACACACACACACACGTAGACACACACACACACACACGTAGACACACACACACACACAGACGTAGACACACACACACGTATACACACACACACGTATACACACACACACGTATACACAAACACACACACGTAGACACAAACACACACATGTAGACACACACACACAGACACACACGTAGACACACACGTACACACACACACACACACACACACGTACACACACACACGTACACACACGCACGTAGACACACACACACGTACACGTAGACACACACACATGTACACGTAGACACACACACACATGTACACGTAGACACGTACACACACACACACATGTACAATTACACACACACACACACACACACATGTACACGTAGACACGTACACACACACATGTACACGTATACTCACACACATGTACACGTACACACACACATGGAGACATACACACACACACATGGAGACATACACACACACACATGGAGACATACACACACACACATGTACACATACACACACACGTATACACTCACACACGTATACACACAGGTATACATACACATAATGTATACACACACACACATGTATACACACACATGTATACACACACACACATGTATACACACACACACACATGTATACACACACACACATGTATACACACACACACACACGTGTATACACACACGTGTATACACACACACGTGTATACACACACACACACACACGTGTATACACACACATGTGTATACACACACACATGTGTATACACACACACATGTGTATACACACATGTGTACACACACACATGTGTACACACACACACACGTGTGTACACACACACATGTGTATACACACACATGTGTATACACACACATGTGTATATACAAACACATGTATATACACACACATGTATATACACACACATGTATACACACACACACATGTATACACACATACACATGTATACACACACACACATGTATACACACACACACACACACACACACACTTATACACACACACACATACAATGTATACACACAAACATGTATACACACACACAAACATGTATACACGTGTATACACACATGTGTATACACACACACGTATACACACACACAATATATACATACACACAATGTATACACACACATGTGTATACACACACGTGTATACACACACACATGTGTATACACACACACGTGTATACACACACACACGTGTATACACACAAACACACGTGTATACACACACACACACATGTGTATACACACACATACGTGTATACACACACACACGTGTATACACACACACGTACACATACACACACACACACATGTATACACACACACACATACAATGTATACACACAAACATGTATACACACACACACCCCAGCACCACCACATCAGCACACCGGTATGCCCCCCCAGCACACTGGCATTCTCGCCTCCCCACCATTCCCAGCCCCCATCAACACCATCAGCACCCACACATCGCCACCTTTGCACCTCCCCCATCGGCACACCCACATCCGCACCCCCACATCAGCACCAAACCCTCCCAAATCAGCACACCAATACAATCACCATCAGTACAGCCACAGCAGCACTACCACCGCACATGGGCCGCGTGGACCACTCCCCACCCAAATGCCACACCCACACCACAAACATCCCGGGCAACGCCGGGGCTCTCAGCTAGTTTAAGAATAAAATAAATGATTTGTGTGTGTCCCGAATTTGATTCTAACATGTTCTACTATTGGTTTAGCGAAATCTCAGTTCCATTTTGATGCCCTCTAGCAGATACAAAAAATAAAACATCATATTGAATAACATATATACAGTATATAATAATAAAATATTAGAAATAAACCATATTAAAAAAGAGGCAGACAGGTAGAGTGTATTCAGAGCACTCAAAAGTAGAACGGACAATTCTTAGCCAGGAATAGTAGAAAAAAGTTTTTTCTACTTATAGCCTAGCCTTCCGGCCGCTACTTCTTTTTCCTGGGCCTTTCCAGTGTCAGTCCTGTTAGGTGCAGGCAGTGGAAAGGTTCATTCCTTCTTTAGGCTCTGTGTGTGTATTACAGACTTGGACACAATTCTGGTATCCAAGGACAGGCCCAGCAACCACCAAAGAGTGTCAGCCTGAGAGATAGATACTGATTGGTTCATCCAAAACCAGTGCTAGCCAATCAGTATTTAACCTGTGCTGTTATGGGACAGGGTTCCAACCCCCAATCCTAAATTAGAGAGTTCTGGAAGAAGTTCAGTTATGTAGTGGAGTGTGATTCTGATCTCCTCCACTTGTGGAATTAGGAGCCTCTTCCTCCCACCCACTAGGGATGGGAAGAAAGAGGAACAGGACTGAGTCAGGGCTCTGACCAGGAGATTGGTGGTAAAATTTATGGTCAAACGAAAATAAATTCTTAGTGAGGGTAAAGTCAAGCAGTTTTAGAACAAGGTCATTATGCATGGAAGAATTAGCACTCCTAGCTCTCAATAAATGGAAAACAGCATTCATTCCAAAAGTTTGTGGTATTCTCGTATAGAGGCCTTCCATGTCTAATCCCACGAGAAAGGTCTCTGAGTCTATCGATACATTCACTAAATTTAGACTTATGTGGACTTTTAATCACATGATGTATTATATGTTCACCCTCTTTATCTTTTGATTGTAAATTTGATTAAAATTGTATTATTTTGACTTTTTAGTCCAATGTGGACATATATATAATATGTGTCATTTTCTGGTTAGCCTTGGTCTATTGACCCCTATGTGGAGATATTAAAAATCTCAGGACTATTAGTGTATTTATCCTTGTTCCACAGCGAGTGCTATATATTCATTCTTTGGACCTACCTTGTTAAAATTATACAGTAGTATCCTATTGCACTCTGTTATCAGAATGAAGTTATTGATGTATTAGGCTGAGCAGTACGGTCTCCTCAATTGTTTTATCTTCAGACTTTCTACAGCTCCTAGACTGGGTCAGTTCTTTATTTATCTTGTGTGCAATCACTGATGGTATGGTAGTGAAGCGCAAAAGATTATAATGCAGTATTTTACTAGAAATGGCTAAAACATGGAAAATAATATAGACTGATATATATGTCTGTAGACTTTCTTTTTTGGACACCATTAACTCCGTTCCTCGGCATCCGCATCCACTTTGACACCACTGCCTGTTTACATCCTCCGGCGTGATGATGTCAACCTCAGCAAAGGGCTTCTGGTTATAGAAGTCATGGATTTGACCCATGACCAAAGATTCCCCTTACTGCTGAAATAAAATGTTGGTGCTTGGGCAGCAAAAAAAAAAAAAACTCCTGACAATACAAAGTCTAACTTTTTATTCACTCTAAATATTTTTAAAAATTTCGTTTTGGCCAGATAATAGAGGCCAGGTGTGTCCTTTAATGATGGTGGAAATACCCAGATGTGACAGCTCCAGATTTGCTATGTATTCCACGAGAAACTTTGGCCAGTTAATTTAATGCCTAAGTGATGACCATGTGTATAATGACATCAGAGGAATGTGTTGTTTAATCATGTGCAGTTAATCCTTGTGACTGCAATGCATCCCTACAATGAATAGCTTAGAAGATCTAAACATTGTTCTCTAAACATACAATGAAAACATTTTAACAATGCTGTATTAACTTCATTCTGAGCAATCATTTTATGTCCTAGCCAAAATAAATTCTTGGGCTAAATAGCAGTTTTTACTTTTCGCTTGGTTAAAAAAATAAAAACTTCCTAATGGAAGCTCATTTTTGAAAACCATAAAATGTATGCCTGTTGGCTATTTATATATATAAAAAAAAATGAGTAGACAACCATTACTCTGCAACGGAAAATAAGAGCCAGCTGTCATTTTCATTCTCTTCTCACTATCCTGTACTCAGAGCACTAAAAGAAATCCATATTTTTTAATGTAATAAAATGCGAAGATAATATGCATTGTGAGTTTTTTTTTTTTTTTAATATCCGCAGGATCTATTTAATATTCTGCCTCCCCCATCACCCCCTTTTTATTTGATCATTGTTATTATTGTTTATTTGTAAAACGCTAACATATGGCTCAAGTTATTGTATTCCCTACAATGGTGGTACAAAGATTTGATTGTTACATAAACAGAGCTTCATACAAATAAGGACAAACAGATACAAAAGGCAATGAGGTCCCTGCTCATGAGAATTTACTGATGTGACTGAAGAAGATATCAGGATGAAAGATAACAGCAGGACAGCAGGATGGAAGTGTTGATGAGATTGTGTTATTATTGACAGTGAGGGGCAGTTTGGGTGTAGGGGTGGCAGTTTAATATTATTATTATTTAATGTTTGGATATGTTAAGCTTCAAGTTAATGGGACATCCAGGAGGAGATTGTGGAGTGACACGGGACAATGGAGTGTGTGAGAGGTCAGGGGAGGAGAGGTAAATTTGGGTGTCATCGGTATAGAAATGATACTGAGGTAAAATATTGCATTAGTTCACCAAGAGTAAGTAGGTTTGTTTGGCAAGGGAAAGGGCAGTGTTATAGAGCGAGTATGAATTTATAGTGGAGGAAATCTTCTTTAGAGAAGGATTTCTTCCAGTAACGTTATGCAGTGCCTTAGCAGCTTTGGAGGCAGTGTGTAAAGTGTGTGTGCCATGCCTGTGGCTTAAATTGTCGGGGGTGACATGTCATAGCAGGAGCCATCTCATCTAAGGCTGGTGAAAGTATAGTGCTATAGATGACAGCAACATTGAGGGAAGGCGGGGGGAAGTGACAGACAGAGTGGACCTCGAAGGATGAGAAGGAGAGGAAGGGACAGGGGTAAGACATGAAATTGGCATGGGGGGGAAGTACTACTCTGTCTATTCTCTGGTCTGGGAGTGTTGCTAAGGGAGAGACCACCATAGGAGAGTGCAGCAGGTTTATGTAATGACTAGAATTTTGAGCGTTGGAAATGAAAAGGTTATCGATTGTAGTGAGTTTGTTGCAGACAGATTGTGTATTCCCTAGGCCACAGGAAAAAGAAAGGAAATGGAGAGGTGAAATGGGGATGAGGTTGGAATAATTGGTAGTGCATGGTAAAAAGGAGACTTTGGGGTAGGGCGTGGGACGTGAAAGGATTGTTATGTGGGGTAGGGCCAGGATTAGGGGATATGTCGCCACAGAGTAGGCGTAAGAGAGAGTTACTGGTTTTGTTTTGGTGATGGGGGTGTGATGTGAGAAGCAGATGGAGTTCATGGCTTCAGAATGAGTGGGATGACAGTATAGAATGGGAAATTAGGAAAGAGGGTTTAGGAGGGGAAGTGGGACACATAATGTAGAGTCAAAAGGATAAGTAAGAGAGCGGAGACAAATAGGGGAGCGCAGAGTAACAGTAGTCAAAAGCTGAGAGGCGGCTTAAGTCATCACTTAACATGAAGCTGTAGTGTTTCCAGTTTGAGATTTTGGCAGGTGCAGTAAGCAAACAGCACATACACTGGCGACACACTTTATTCGAGCTCGGCTAGTCCCACGAATTCGGGTATACCCGGGTGTATTGAGGTTTGTGACTGTTTTCTGCCCGAGTGCATTGGGTTATTTTCCAGGCAGGGATTGAAGCATTTTATTCCCGCTGGCTGCAATACTGCACAGTATATATATATATACTGCATTACAATTCATGAATTTAGGCCATCTGGTAGACACGCGAAGCATTGCAGCCTATTAAATCCTAATCATTATCATTTAACAGATCAGCCGCCCGTCAGCCAGGCATGAACCCAGGCTGGGAAGGCAAACACAACGGGGCTTGTCAGAGGTGAGGAGCGGCGCATTCCAGGTATCTGCCAGGTACATACTGGGTATTTGCTCGAATAAAGTGTGTCGGTGCAGTAGTAAATGCCCTTCGGCTGCTATGAAAAACTTGCCATATTTGGCAGTACCAGGGTGTGTTAAAAGAAAGGTTGCAAATGGAATTGGAGGATGCCATAGACAGGAGACGAAGGTGTGATGGTTGTGTTCGAACAAGGAGAAGTATTGGGAGAGACAGTGGTAGATGAAAGTGTATGTGTGTGGGGGAGGGGGGGGAGTAGTTGTTAAAGATGCAGGCTACTGTAACAAGTGATATCATCACCAGACAGACTGAAATCCACCTCTTGTATAACTGCAGAACACTTAAACATTTTCACTTTAAAGTAAACACTTTAAGTGCTGTGCCTGCCCCTTTTATACTTTGCTCAAACTAGGTTCAAACTTATATTGCTAACAAATCACACGACCTCCCACTCTGCCCCCCAATAAAACTGCCTAATTGCCAATTACAGACGACAATTGCCAGACAAGAAATTTAAGGTAAAGAACACTAACCCCTAACATACCAGATTTAAACAAGTCAGGGAAGACAGGGTGAATCTTGCCCAGAGTAATGAACAGATAATTCAATTGAGGTTCATATCTTAAAAATGAAGAGATAATGCCATTAGTTCTATATCATAGCAACTGATGTTCTTAGCTTGCATGATGTATATACAGCATATATAATTCATGTGTAGCTCCAGAGCCACTAAAGGGTTCACATTTTAAGGTGAACATTTTTAAGTGTTTTGCCTGCCCCTGTTATGATCAGATTTAAGATGTGAGAGATTTTTTTAACTCCACATCACCCCCCCCCCAGTCTCCTCTCACTCACCCCATCTCCAATCACTCCCCAATCACCCTCCTTTATTTTGTAATTATGACATTAGACTAAACCTCCTCATACTCTGTCACTCTCCTGTATCATCACCCCTTCCCCCCTCATGTCAAGCCCCCTCACCCCCCTCTCCTTTCACTCCCTCCATCAACCCCATTTATTTGGTCATGAGAATATCAGACTAAAACTCCCCTCTCCCGTCAATTCCCCCAATAACCCCTCTTTTTTTCATCATGATGACATCAGACTGAAGAAGAAAGTTATATTTTTCACTCCCCCTCATTCTCCCCTCTCCTGTCACTCATCTCCATCAAAAGCCCCCCTCCCCTTCACAGCCCCATCACCCATTTCTCTGCCTCCATTGGTTTTCAGGTTGTTATTGAGGTAACCAAGCTGATGCTGGCACAACAAAACCCTCCACCTCCTCTGCTCCATGCTACAAGATGACTGATATGGATGCTACTTTTTAAATAAAATAAAAAATTGTATGCCTGTCGGCTATTTTTCTTTTAATTAAATGTAGGAAACATTTCTATTTACTTCCAATTTAGGGGTCAATGGGAATTTGTGCCCAAAAAAGGCCTGAATGGCTGCCTCTGAATATAAAGAATGTATAAAGATAGAGAGGTATACTCCTGCTTCAGCTATAATCTAATAAGGGGATAAAATATTGGGAGTGGGGTGCACAGGAAGTAGTTAAATGACATACTGTAAGCACAGAGAGAGAAGACTTCCATAGCAAATGAACTCAGACTCCAAGTAGAGTATGTGACAACTAAAAGGTGCGCGCAAGAGAGCCTGATTCGGAATTAATGTAAGTTTGGAAGCCTGCAGCGTGCAGGGTGATTGCTCCAAAATTGTAGTCAAAGAAAGATATTCCCAGCACACCCATGTGTCTAAGCTGTGTACTGGCTACAAGGTTATAGTCAGAAGCGATACTCACAGCATATACTGTCTCAAGAGTAGGAGTGGATTAAAACACCATTTTATTAAACACGTGTACATATATGTAGCCGGGTCCCCCTTTCCCTCCCTTACCTCCGATGCAGGAGCGGAGAAGGGGGAGGCTACGGCTACAAGGGGCTGCAGTTTGGGAGAGCGCTCCGGCGCTACGGAGCTCCGTGGCGGACGCCTAGGCAGGGCGCTACCATGTTGGGTCTAGCGCATACGCAGAAGACACCTTGTGCATGCGCAGAAGAGTTCCAAGGTGCGGCGGCCATGTTACAGAGGGGCACATGCGCATTGCCCTGAGAGTAGCGGCGGCCATCTTATGATATGCTCCGCAGGGGAACTACACTATCCAAAGTGCTCTTGGGTGGCCTCATCACGTGGGCAGTGTTAGCCAATAGGTCAGCTGTGGTGCTTAGGAGCGCGAGGTGGCAGTTGGAGCCAGGACACAAAAGGGGAAGGTAGTGTCTGGGTGCCAGTGGCTCCCGGATTAGGCCAGATTGCCCCTTAGGTCCCAGATAGGCCCCAACCACGTTAAGCTTGTGGCTGCTACAGGGAAAAGCCTGTGATCTGGGACCAGACCACTCATGATATAGACTCTAAAAGGTGAGACCCTCCAATGGGATTTCACCCCATGCAGAGGCGGACACATTTGCAAAACTACGACGTCGCTGGATCAGCAAATCCCTGTTTCTTATTCGGCAGTACCTGGGTGCTGTAGTGCCCGGGCAGGTACCACACCTAAATGCACCAACGGTTCACGGAATAGCACTATTTCATACACTTTTGGGTGGGCCCTGACATTGGGGGAAACAGACATCAGGGATATTGGTGCCAAGCACCCTATGTACTTTGGGGGACACTTACTTGGTGTATTGGGGTGGTGTGTGTTATATACTGTTTGGTACAGGTCGCATATTATATGTTCAGTAAAGCCCGTTATTATATATGTGTGTATTTACTATTTGGTTCCTGTGAGGGGCTTATTCCGCTATGCTGGGATCCCTCGCAGGTGGAGGAGCTGCACCGAGGCGAGAAAGAGATCACCCCAGGCTCCCAGTGGCGGAGGCTCAGGCCTTCTGGTAGCCAACAGGTAACGACAGCACCAGTGGTCCCTTTAGTTACGGGGAAAAGGGGCTACATTTGGAGGCACTGTTGAGATTCAAACCTGGAGTGCTCGAACTCAGCGTACTAAATTATGTCGTTCCCCCTATCATTACCATCCTGGCGGGTGGTCTATGAATGGGCGTTGAGGAGGCAAGTCCCGTTGGACAAGTCCTCGTCTACACCTCCTCTTTTGACATATGTCTACTGTTACCAGGCCTAGAGAACGTGAGGATCCTAGGCCGCCGAACAGACCCTGTCAGAGTATGGTGCGCAGTTTTAGTCGGTGGCAGGTACGACTTAGCAGAAGAAGGACTGAAAGGTTACTCAGGACTGATATCAGCCCTCAGAAGAATCGGTGCTCAATGAAACAACATATGAATAAACATATTTGGTTGCTGGAGATCTTTTAAAAAGGTATATACGTAATGTCAATAACACATCTGTGTGTCGCCACTCCTCATATCCCCTATTGAATAATAGCATATGTGATAGCAGTACTCATTGCAAACCTGTTTAGCACTAGCGTGTTGCATACATAGTACTCACGGTTGACCGCTTGGCAACGCTAAGGGGAGGAGGAGGGAAAAGCAGTGTCCGCCGCATAGCTCCAGACTGTGTTCACAGCAGTTGAAGAAAAGCCAAGTAAGCATTGTAATCTTCCTCACTGGGCTGTTAGGTTTCCCAGGATGACAGCGCCTGAGGTTCCGTCTGCGTCAGCTGCAGCATTGTAGGAGCGACGTCGTAGTGACTGGAACCGCTGGTAGAATCAGCTGGATACCGCGTAGCTTTGCTTACACATAGACTCACTGCACCATTAGCCAGGGGCAGGAGTTTAGAAGTAGATGAAGTGATCTCCAGCACAGCGTGCATCCGTGCGCATGCTCAGTAGATGAAAATCCTGGCAGGACCTTTCATGTATTTGTTTTAAATTTAATAAATCTTTAATTTTGGTTCCTGTCTCTACCAGTTAATTTTTTGGCAAGCTGTGCTCCGGGTTTTCCTTTTTGGACACTTTCATCTAGTAGCAGAAGGAGGTCCACCCACCTTATGGCTCCATGGAGTGCTAGATAGCAGGTGTCCTATTATCTACCCCAAAACGCATGTGAAGGCAGAGCCGCTTAGTCCCTCCACTGACTTGCAGGAGGTTCCTATGTGTATGTCTTCACCTTTCTCAGGGAGTCCTTACAGGAGCAAAGCCAGTGTCCTGTCACAGCCGCCGCTCGATCATGACAGTCCCAACTCCCGCCATTCAGAAGACATAAAATTGCTTGCAGAAGCCATAGTGCAGTTGGCGGGAAACAAGAATGAGTCATCTCACTTGCAGCACTACCGTAAGCTAAAAACATTTTCAGGGGTCAAGCCCACTCCAGCCGGAGAAGAGGCATTCGAAGCCTGGAAAAACTACACCTTACAGGTCCTAGAATAATGGTCCTGTCCTGGCACTGTAAAGAGACAGCGGATAATGGAGTGTCTAAGACCCCCCGCCTCTACAATCGTGATAATGTATCGGGACCAAAATGCAGATGTTATGGCACAACTGCTTGTGGCTTCACTGATGTGGACCTACAGCTTAGAAGAAGATGAAAGCGAGCTTTGGTCCAAGTACTACTGTCTTTGCCAGAATGAAGGGGAGGAACTGTCTGAATTTATTCATCGGATCCAGCTGGTTTTGTGGGACCTATGCTCTCATAAAATCATTCAAGCCAAAGAAGTAACCAAGTACCGCCGAAAAAAGTTCATGTGTGGGGGCTATACCCACCCATAACAACGTTGTAAGGATTCGGTGCTCCTTACGGCAAGAGGATTTTTCTACACTTGAAGACATCTTGGGCATGATGAGAGGGCATGAAGCTTATACTCGTCTGCACACCTCTAAGAGCACAAAGAATCTTGTAAGGAAGAGACCAAGGAGGTGGCGGTTCTGAAGCCCAAAGAGGCAGAAAGTGCCAAAGACACCTCTACTCTAGTGGCGCCTGCTTCCGCCCCCAGGGTGCCTAGGCTGGCCTGGCCTCGATACTAGCCATGATATCCGCTGCTACAATTGTGTCCGAAATGGTAATTTTTCACGAGACTGCTCAAATCCCAGAAAACCCACCACTGGGGCCTCGTCCTTCACCGTACGGGCAATGCGATCACTCTCCACAATTACGGAGAGCGTTCCAGAGCCCAGCTTGACAAAGCACTCCAACAGGATGCATACAGTAGAGTGGGGACAGCTGCAATCATAAGAGTCCTTGCGGAAGGCATATATTCCTCGGCCTTGCTGGATACCGGGTCACAGGTCACCATTATCTACTGGCCTTTCTATAACCAGCACCTGAAGAATCTTCCCCTTACAGTTGGCAGAGATGATGAAGCTGTGGGGTCTCAGCAATGAAGACTACCCCATCGACGGTGTGGTGACAGTATGGTTAAATATACCGCAACTGAACACCAACAAGGCCCATCCCATGAAAGTGGAGGCCCTGATATGTCCCGAGCCTCGGGAACACCTGAGTTCTCCAATCATACTGGGGACCAACACCGATGTGGTGCGGGCCATGATCCGGGCGTATCTTTACAAAGCAGGTGAACTAACCCTACCCTCTCTACGGATCCAGACTGTACTCAAAGAAGAGTGCTATAGGGTCGCGGCACAAGAGGAGTATGGTGAACTCATCAATCATGAGAAGGGGTTGATCGAGATTCCACCAGGGGGAGTGATGCACATGGCAGTTGTAATCAGCTATCTAGGACAAGACAAAGCCAATCAGTACTTTTCTCTAGAGACTACACCCGCGGAAGACATCAAGAGAGGATACAAGATGTCTCAGAGATACAGGAGTGGAGATCCTCCATTCCAAAGAAAATTACGGTGACCATCCAGAACATCTTACCTCACACTATACCGTTTGACGCCTGTCAGAGGCTAGGTTGGATATATCCGTTACAACCGTAGAAACGATGGCGCACGTAAACACCGCTACCAAGCGAGACGAGCCTGCCAGGTTGCAGTTTGATTACAGGGAATCGACCGTGTCAGCAGACTGGAAGAGATGGCTAAGTGCCAAGCTGGAGGAACGCCGAGAGGTGTTCCCCACTAGTAAGATGGACATGGGCTGCAACAAGAACACCAGCACATGATCCGGCTGAATGATACCATGCAACTCCGAGACCATTCCAGACGTATCGCTCCCAGAGATGTGGAGGACATGATAGACGTCCTGAAGGAGATGGAGACAGCGGGCATAGTGACCGAATCCCGTAGTTCCTACGCCGCTCCGATTATGGTGGTATGCAAGAAAAATGGGTCCGCCTGTGCGTAGACTAATGGACCCTGAATAGGTGTACAGTTCCAGACCAGTACACTCTGCCACGGAAAGAGGAGATCCTCAGAATGCTGATGGGAAGCCAGTGGTTCAGCATGCTGGACCTGAGATCTGGGTACTACCAGGTACCCATGAGCTCTGAAGACCAGGAGAAGACGGCGTTCGTCTGCCCCCTCGTCTTCTACCAGTTTACCCGAATGTCCAAAGTCATTTCCGGTTCCCCAGAAACTTTCCAGAGACTGATGGAGAAGACCATTGGGGATATGAATCCCCATGAGTGCTTAGTCTACCTCGATGACATAATCGTGTTCGGAAGAACTCTCGAAGAGCACGAGGAACGCCTCCTGAAGGAGAAAATATTTGTTTGACATGTATTGTTCTTTTCAGGATCCCAGCTGAAAAGAAACTACTGAAATTCCTTCTTTACTTTAGGTATGATTACATTTGTTTAATGAATAAAGTGTATTATATTTTTAGGTTGTTTATTAAAGAATGGTCAATGTCACATGAAATGTGTGTACATGTTGTAAATGGCTTTATTCCTTTTTTTATGTTACAGCACTCTAGACATGATTGTTGGGACTGTAAAAATACCTACACTTCCTTGCTTTCTGTCTCCTTTATCAAGTTGTTATTGTAATACTGCCCCATTGTAATACTATAATATACTGTAGCCCCCATTTAATTTTATATAGATCTACAAATATATATATCACAGAGTGGTGTACATTGGTGACTCATACAGACACAAATAATTCTAGTTGTGTTTTGTTGTTAAATCCTGTTAAAACTCATTTTGAAGCTAAATATTTTTAGGTTATTTTTTTTATGTATACACCATAGACTGATAAAAAAAAAACTAATACTGTCTTTGCTCGTTTGTCTCTGATTTGTGATTTTTGTAAAGCAATTTTAAAAATAGATTGTCTAGTTTTGCACACTGTGCTTGGCCATCTTAGATGTTGTGTGTGGTAGATTTATTGGAATAATATATGTAGCCAGGTCCCCTTTACCTCCTGGTCCGTGGGTTAGGGGCCGACTGCAGAGGAGTCCAGGTGCCGCCGGAACGGCAGGTGGACCCGGCTGGATGCAGGAGTCGCTCTGGGGAGGCTGCGAGTTGACCAGGGGAGCTGCGGAACTCCGCGGCGTCCTGAGTATGCAGGGTGCCACCATTTTGTGTTCGCACATGCGCATTGCCAACCTCGCGAATGTGCAGTACAGCCACGAGCAGCTGCCATCTTAGAACAGGCTCCATCCGGTACTAGATATCCCAGCAGTGCTTCCCTGGACTAGGCCTAGGTTTGCCCCTTAGGCCCCAGCTAAGCCCTGAGTCTCTACAAGGTTGTGGTTACGGTATGGAAGGCCCCAGATAGGGACACTTACCTTAGTGATATACAGTGATAGAGTGCTTAATTCATGACTGGACACCACGTTATGCGCGCGGCCTGCGGTCTCGGACCAAACCACAGGCAACCATAGACATTCAAATGGGACACACTCCAGCGGGAGCTCCCTCAGAGGTGGACAGAAGGATTGGATAGACACGTTGTGGGCTCACTGTGCGGTCCGACGGATCTACTCTACAGTTTGGCCTGGTCTGGCCTAAGACCAGGAAGGTACCCAATGTGCACTAACTGCCATACACAGGAGTAGTGCTACTCCACATACACTTTGGGATGGGCCTGTCTTGGTGGACACCGGGTGGTTAGGTGCCCAGGGCACCATCATAACATTGGGTGGAATCTCACCGCGGTGTAGACAAGGTGTTGGTCATATACAGTGGGGCACTGTGTGGGTACGGCCTTGTGGGGCCTTGTATACTACTGTGTTGTTCTGTTTATGTGTCGGTAAATATAGTTGGTTATACCTGTGTGTGTGCCTTTATTTACTGCATGTATTGTTCGTGCGAGGGGTTATCCTGCTGCGCCAGGATTCCTCCCAGGTGGAGGTAATGTGTACCAAATAATGCGATCACCCCAGGCTCCCAGTGGCGGAGGATCAGGCCTCCTGTACACTAGACAGGTTCCCAGCACGCGTAGTTCCCTTAGTCACAAGGAAAGGGGCTACATATATCTATATTATTACTGTGCAGCACTGATAATGCTGTGCACAGAACTTTTGCAGGTCAAAGTCCTTGCCTTGTAGAACTTACAATGCATTTTTTGGTGAAGGTCACAAAGAGCTGATGCCAGGATTTGAACAACGCTCCCCTGCTTAAAAATTGGTGTCGTAGGTTTTGGAATGAGTGCCTTTACTGACTGAGTGTAACGAGTGTCACCACAAACAGGACGGGACTGCGAGGCTGAGGTGGGGATGTCAGAATACACCGACCTACAACCGCGTAACCGCGTCCGGATTGCAGAGTCTTAGTCGTGTAGCTGGGTCAGGGTAGTAGAGGTTAGAATGGTCATGGTACTCGCTGTGGTCTAGGATTGGAGAAGTCAGATGGTCGTTGTGCATAGCCGGGGTCCTGGAGTAGAGAGGGTGGAAGTCCAAATACAAGCCGAGGTCAGGGGTCAGAGAAGGCAGCGGTCCGGATACAAGCTGAGGTCAAAGGTAGAGAAATCAAGTCAGAATGCAAGAGCAACAGCAGGGCAGCAGGATGCTTGAGGCAAGCACTTCGAAACATAACCAGAAGTTTATGCTCAGCCAATTTGCCTCAGGGCTGGTTGAGCATATAAGGAGCAGGGAGCCGATGGGAAGGCTAGCAGGCAATGAGTCATGAATAATCAGAGATAGGTTGCCCAGTGATAGATAGGGGCGGAGTGCACCGTAGGTGTGGAGTAATTGAAGTCAAGCCCTCGTGTGCCCCTGGGGATGCGGCACCGGCGTGGAGTGTGAGCAGGAGCGCTCTCCGTTGCTTCACGGGACGAGGTGCAGGGGCGGAGCCTAGGTCTGGTCCTGGTAGTGGGAATGTGGTGCTCGCGCGAGAAGCGGCACCCACGACGTCACGGGGGGTGGGGCCTAAGGCCGGTCCGTGAGGTGTCCCCCCGACTGGCAGCACGACTTCTGTGCAGAGCCTCAGAGTGAGGTGCGTCACTCCCCCACCCCCGTCGCGTCACGGGGGCGGGACTGAGGTCCAATCCTCACACTGAGCCACATATCCCTGATATGTATAATCCCATCTACACTCTATACAGTGTATGTAACAATGTCAGCATACAAGGACAAGGAGAAAGCAACTGTGTCGCAAATAAGCTGCACTTTACTTACTATTATATTATGTATTGTATACATATTCTATATAGATTACTGTTCAGAGCATTTGTGATGTAATTTAAATGACCTGAACTGCAGTGTGGACAACTAAAAAAGGCACACAATACTCGCATTGTCTATGGGGGCTGCTAAGTAGTACTCTTTACACAATGGCACTGCTATTAGAAAGGTAGTAGCTTTCTGACATCATCTCGCCCTATTATATCAAATCGAAAAGAAAAGGGATGGAAATATCCAGAAACTTCTAAATGATCCATCTTTCCTCTCAACAGATATTTGGGCTATTGGCTGCATTTTCGCAGAACTGTTGACTTCCGAACCAATTTTTCATTGTCGCCAAGAGGATATTAAAACGAGTAACCCGTTCCATCATGATCAGCTGGATCGTATATTCAGTGTAATGGGATTCCCTGCAGGTAATTGATTTCTTTGAAGCGTGCACTTTTGTTTTGTGCTTAATAAACAGAAGGGACTACTAACGGGACACGCAAACTCGCATGTGATTCGCTCAAACGTAATCTCCACTGATAAAAAGAGATGCATGTAATGTACGAAAGAACTTGATGCAAGGGTTTACATTACACTGCAATTACAAGACAGGAAACCCAAGGAAAATAGTTGCCAGGTTTTGAAAGCTCCAACCGCACCTATAAATGACTTTCATATCTGTCCATTAAAGCACAGTGCGGTAATGGGTCCATTAGCTTTACCGTAATAAATAAAAGCAATATGGCTTAATGGTTTTGGAAGAAAATTTGAAGAAAACAAAACTGATCCTCTCTTGCTGTTGCTATCTGCTACTGAGAGGCTGGATACAGACCGATATGGAGAATAAAGCTTTAGGCTGCATCCATGGTGCGAGCGATGGCGCACACAAAATGTAGCAGCTCTATAGGGCCGGGCAAAGTGAGCGCACGCGTGCGCGATGAAGAGCGACCGCGCGCCTGAATTTTGAGCCGACAAAAAAAATTGATTTTGTCGTGCGCCGGCCGGGTCACGTGAGCTGTTCAGCCAATGAGGGTGAACCAGCCTTGTGATGTCGCGGCCACGCCTCTGCCACGTTTCCCCGTTGCAAGCGCTCAGTTCACAGATTGCTCAGGCGACAGGCACGCGCGACATCATGCGCTCACATGCCCACTATATCCGAGGCCTCAATTGTCTCAACAAAGCGAAATGCAAACCAATCTAGCAGGGTCCAGTCCATAATCCCCCTTTACACAGTCGAAGGGTGCTGCCTAACACACACAAAACATCCAGTGAAGTGGCCTTTAGTTTCAGGAACAAAGAGATCCTTCAACATAATAGCAATACCTTGACAAGCCCTCTTATACAGGGCAATGGGCAGAGAGGTTGGCCCTTAAGAGCAATGTTGCAGCACCTCAGATGCCCTGATCATTGAACCAGGAAGACCTAAAATCCTTAACCGAAGGTACAGTAACTCGCAAAGTTAGACTGCTGGCCTGAATACAGATCCATGTTATCCACAGATCTACTGTAGCTGTTTTTAACAGTGGGCAATCCCCTGTCACACCATCTTTGTATCTGATTTTGTCATATATTATTTTTTTGTTTCTTAGATAAAGACTGGGAAGATATCCGAAAGATGCCAGAATATCCCACACTTCAGAAAGACTTCAGAAGGACAACGTAAGAGTTTATGCAATATAAACCATGTAACATAGTATAATAACAGAATAATAACAATCATACAGATGCAATACGATCTTATAGTCTAAATTAAGTGGGTGTTAGTGAATAGCTTTTTCTCCTTAGTGCATAAACTTCACAGTGACTTGCCCACGGTTTCCAAAGAAAGCACGAGTGACTGAAGCTAGAATTGACAACACAAACTTAGGTATGTCAAATCAAAACCTTATCCCACATGGCAGGGGTGGCCAACTCGAGTTCTCAAGGGCTACAAACAGGCCAGGTTTTCAGGATATCCCTGCTTCAGCAGAGGTACTTCACTCATTATGACTGAGCCACTGATTGAGCCACCTGTGCTGAAGCAGGGATATCCTGAAAACCTGATCTTTTGGTAGCCCTTGAGGACTGGAGTTGGCCACCCCTTCCTATTGTCCTCCCATGGCCCACAGCTGCACCTCTCTCTCGCCTGACTCCTCAAGGGGGGGGTTAACAGATAAGGAAAGGCGAGGGGCCCAAAAAAAGGAATCGTTAGCGAGGACAAAGAAAAGCCGTTCAAGCAATTTGTAAAATGAACTAAAGTTCAAAGAAGGAAAAAAAAAACATTCTTCTACTCACATATGGTCTCACTGTTACCCACAATGCACTACTATAAAATGCAGGAATTTAGATCTTAGCTATTGCAAAACAAAAGCCTGGTTAGTTATACATAAAAATAATAGAAAAATATTGTACATCCACAATATAGGCATACCCCGCATTAACGTACGCAATGGGACCGGAGCATGTATGTAAAGCGAAAATGTACTTAAAGTGAAGCACTGCCTTTTTTCCACGTATTGATGCATGTACTATACGGCAATCGTCATATACGTGCATAACGGATGTAAATAACACATTTGTAACAGGCTCTATAATCTCCCCGCTTGCGCACAGCTCCGGTACAAGTAGGGAGCCGGTATTGCTGTTCAGGACGTGGTGACAGGCGCATGCGTGAGCTGCTGTTTGCCTATTGGGCGATATGTCCTTACTCGTGAGTGTACTTAAAGTGAGTGTCCTTAAACCGGGGTATGCCTGTATATGTGTAATTAATCAACCCTTATAATAAAAATATCAATATACTACAATGTATGATACACCCTGTATAATAGCTGTCTTTATAGATTTAGCAGATTAGAATGGGATGTATTAACTATGTTGTCTAACTATTCCTCATTTTTATAAAATACTTTTGATGCTCAGGCTAATTTAAGTTTTCTTGAAAGCAGTTCAGAATATATTCACTGAATGCTCACAAATTACTTAATGTTACATGGTTAATGTTAATGGTTAATGTCAGCATACCTAGAAATGCTTAAAAATTACGTAACTAAAAACAAAATACTGCTAACAGCATTGTTAGGCTTTGAAAAAAAAAGTATTGCTATCCTGGAACCAGGGTCACGTATGATGTATGAATAATTCCAGTTAGCTTAACCCAGGGGGGCGCAAACTTTTTTCCCTGCGCCCCCCTGACGGCTGTCCCCTCGCTCCCGCGCCCCTTCCAACCCCAACTTACCCGCGCTCCGGCGTAATGACGTCACGTTGCCATAGCAACGTGACGTCACATGACCTCGCAGCGTCATTTTGACGCCGCGTTGCCATGGCGCCGCAGGGAGGAAGCCGCCGGATCCACGGTAAGTAAGGTTTACAGAGGCCCTGCAGCTCCCCCGGCACTTAATTTAAGTGCCTTCGGGAAGCGCGCGGGGCCTCTGTAAACCCCGCGCCCCCCCGTCGGCAGTGTCGCGCCCCCCCTGGGGGTCGCGCCCCACAGTTTGCGCACCGCTGGCTTAACCCATGCCTTCCCTCTTCCAAAGCACAAGTCATTTTGTCTTTCTTAGTTTTATTGATGGAAAATCACAGGAAGAAAGGTACTTGCAGATGTAGTGTGGGTAGAGAGTGCTTCTCTGTCTGATGTGCAGTGTATCAAGATAAGGCAGTGTAAAAACAGAAAGGCCTTGCTGGGGTAATAGCAGGCAGGCACTCACTCAGAGTCCAGGGTGAAAAGGAAGTGTGGGGGAATCTGGGTAACAGGAGTAGTCTAGGGCAGCGGTGCGCAAACTGGGGGGCGCGCCCCCTTGGGGTGGGCGCAAGATTATGTAGGGGGGGGTGCAGGCTGCGTGCGGGGAAACATGGGGGCGGGCGGAGCTGTGCACTGGCGGCCAGAAGCTCCGTGCAGAGACTGCTTCCAGTTCTCTGCTGTGTCTGCCTGCAGAGGGGGCGGGGCCTGCAGAGGCGGTGGGGCCTTGCTGCGGGGCCTTCCCTGCACACAGACAAGCCCTCCTCCTCCTGTCTGTTACCCGCCCGTTTTCTGCAGCACATTGGGGGGACCGGAGCAGGTTTAGTTACTCCCTCCCCCAGGTAGTGTGTGTGTGTGTATATATGTATTTATGTGTGTGTATATGTATGTATGTATATATGTGTGTGTGTGTATGTATGTATGTATATATGTGTATATGTGTATATATATGTGTATATATATATGTGTATATATATGTCAATACAATCACAACCAGCACACAGACACAATACACACTGCAATCATATATATACACATATACATATATATATATATGTATATGTGTATATATATGATTGCAGTGTGTATTGTGTCTGTGTGCTGGTTGTGATTGTATGTGTGGGTGGTGATTGAATGCAGCGGTGCACAAACTGAGGGGGGTCGATTATTTAGGCGGGGCGCGTACGGCAAAACCTGGCTGCGCAGGCGAAAAAGATGTGCGCGCGCGGCCGAACAGAATAGTGCAGGTGGCGGTCACGTAATTCGGAGGTACGGGGGAGGAGCACGCGCGTGCCCTGTGATGTCAAACGCCCCTCCCTCCGGTGTCTGCCCTACAATAGCGCTGCGTTCCTGCTCTCCTCCGCTGGCAACCTGCTTCGCTGCGATCCTCTGCAAGTGAAAGGGTAGGCTGCCACTATATCAATCACACTATGAATGTACAGAAATAATAATAAAAAAAAGTGTAAACACTTTCCCGCTCGTGCTTGCAAAATTATGCAGGACACCCTGTGCTCATGCTTGGAGAGTTGGTGATGTCACCGCTCTCAGCGGCAGCGAGGACGCAGCCTAATTTTGACAGAGCGAGCTGTTGAAGTATGTAAGTATTTAAGCTGCGCTTATAGTGCCGGCGACGCGACGTCATCCGAAAAATGCATTGTCGCTGCCGCGTGCGCTTATAGTAAGCGTGACGTGGCGATGCGATTTTTTAAAGCCGGCAATATTTGATTTTTCAGGGGCTGTCGCCTCATGTGACAGCCCCTGAACCAATCAATGGCCAGGTCGCCCGCACCGCCGCCGCAAAGCGAAATACAACTTTTGCTATCGTCGCCGTCGCCGGCACTATATGTGTGGCCTTAGATATATTTGTATTTACATTGTATACCGTTTAATAAAGGTTTTTTTTTTAATGTGATTTTGATTACATCAGGCAGGGGGGGGGGCAGAGAAATTTCATGGATTAAAAGGGGGGCTCGGCCTAAAAAGTTTGCTCACCCCTGGTCTAGGGACAGACTAACTGTCAGCAGTGTATGGAGATCCTTCGCGTCATTATGGCTCTTTCTTGTGGGGTTTCCAATATTTCCCTCATACATTCAATGTTTCTTTGAACAGTAGACAAATAACGTCACAATGTTGTGTAAAAGTATTTATTTAAACCTCATGTACAGAGCTGTTTACATGATAATGTCATACAAAAGTGAGCCCTATCTTATTGCCCTCCAAAATAATGTCTATGCAAAATATTTTGCAGGTATGCTAGTAGCAGTCTTACAAAATACATGGAGAAGCACAGAGTTAAGCCTGACAGCAAGGTTTTCCTTCTGGTAAGATGATATCTGTTTTTGTTGCTGTTGTCATCAGCAAAATGCACTAAAGTCAAATGTGTCGGATATTTGTGGCATTAGTAGCACGTCTATCCCAGCTGAGTTTCTCTTGAAATGTGTGCTGAGTGAGAAATGAGTTTAAATGCAGCTATATTTACTTTACCTATAGCTGTATCGTTACAGATAATTGACGATTATATTGCCTCTCCTAAAACAAACAGCTTATAAAGTGCACCTGTCTATCATCATTATAAATGGTTTGCATTAGTGAAGTAACAGTATCTCTGCTGAGAGTAGTTATACGCTTTGGTTTCAGTGTATTGCTGAGTCAAGCACCATTAAGACCTCACACAAGCAATATTTTGTCATGCAGAACTAGGCTGAGTACTGATTATATTATTAGTAAGGAAAAATAAGCTGTGGAGTGGGTATCTATTTGCCACTGCTTTCCCAGAAATCACATTATTTCCCGATCATATTTACCACAGTTTGGTTGTAGCAAATGATTGCAAAACAGAGACATACAATACTGAAAGAAAATACATTTGAAATAGATGTTAGATGTTCAGTTATAGGTACACTAGTTGACCCTCTTTAAATAAAAATACATATACAGTACAGTATATTGACCTGTGTAGAGTGAGTAATTATTTTAAAAGCGTTCAGTACTGTATTGCTGACTTTGTGGCTGAACAACGTGGAGGCCTTTCACACAGTTATAGGTATGTGACTGCTCTGTGCAGCTGCTGTAATGAACCTCTTAACCCAAAATGATGAAGTATTGTTGTACAAATTTCCAAATCTCACTGTAATAGGCAGCAGATGAAATCAGGTCTTAAAATGCCAAACTATTTGGAATATTCTAAGAGTCCCTCACAATATGTATTGACCTCAGTGATTTGCCATGTTAGAAAACTACTGGAGGGTTATTTTCATTGGTCACTTAAAGTTGCCTATTAGGAGCAGTGGCTTCTGGGGAATCTGTGAATGGATTTCAATGATCCCTAAAGGTGAAAAAAGTCAACATTAAAGTCTGAGGAATAACAAATACATAATTTATGTGTAACTCTCCTTACCCGGCTCTAAAGGAGGTCACATCGGATTATTTACGTACAATGGCAATGCTCAGTCTCTCAGGCCTTTGCATGGTGCTGGGTAGGTGCAGGCTGGGCATGGATAAAGGGATAGGAAAAAGATGGGCGCCCGGAATTGAATAAATCAAGGTGCTTTATTGACAGCCATCTAAAACACTGCACAGGTATCGATATACGTCATACTTGACAGAAACTCATAGCAAACAATACTTTTAAGACTTTGTGCTTGATCGTTACCATTCCTATTCAGGGAAGGTGCATGGCTTAGTGGCCCATTGCAAAAGAGGTGTTAGATATCACTTGCGGTGAGACTATGATGCCAGGGAGAACCTGCTATACAGGCATGTGCGAAGTGAGCGAGGGATGCAGTATAGACAACCCTATGAGAACTGTGACGATCAGGCTGCCATTCACCCACAAACGTAGGTTTTCCATTCCTTTAATGGGTGCTAACTAGAGATGGGCAGATTTGGAACCGTAGCTGATCGGACGGTTCCTTTGGTCCCTTGGATTTCCACGGATCAATCGCAAAAAGGGCGAATCGTGCTTTGCGGATTTTTTATTATTACGCAACCCGTGGATGGATTTGCAGAATCCAATCTGCGGATTCAGCAATCCGTTTGCGGATTGTATCCAATGGCGGAGTTTGCGGAATCCGTGTGGATTAAAACCGACCAAATCCGTCCATGGATTTTACACCTCGTAACAGATTTTGGGGGCAAATTGCGAGAAAATTAGGGAAATGGATTTGGGAGGATTCGCCCATCTCGAGTGCTAATTTAAAAAGGGGCACGTTACCAACTGGAAAACCTTAATGGATGACCGGAGACATTTTAAGAGTATAGAAAAGGTATATGCTGCCCACCAATAAAAAATAACCACTGATACTTTTACCAGTGCTCTCATAGAGTAGAGGCTCCACAGATTTTGCAATAAACACATTTATTCAGCCAGTATTGTCCAATGATTTTGGCCATCTAGGTAGACTTTGTCAAGGAATGGCATAATCTTAATACAGTACACATTGACACATCTTAATACATATGACTGTACACACAAACCTATTTACAGGATTCAGTGAGCACCCCAGTCCGAAACCTGAAGAACCTGCTTCTAGAACCTGTATATACCCTGGCATCTACCTGGTGGAGAGCGGAGAAACCTGACTGAGGTCCCATAGTTAACCCCTTAAGGCAATTAACCCCATACAGAACTAGTGGTCCCCAAAGTGGGGGCTACAATGCATTTTATACATTTTTATGTATATTTTCTGCGGTCACGTTATATGTGAATGTTGTTAGACAAAATATTTGTTTACAAATGCTCTTTCACCTGATTTCATGCAGCTTCAAAGGCTTCTTACTATGGACCCTACAAAAAGACTAAAATCTGAACAGGCATTACAGGATCTTTACTTCCAAGAGGACCCATTACCTACATCTGAGTATGTACAGTTTATAATTCAAATTTCCGTGCAACAGCACAATATTTTAGGTATGCAATTGTGAAGGGTGTTTCTTTTACTGAAGCTAAAGCAGCACTACAGTTATTCCAAAATGTATTTAAAACTATATTCATACAGAAATGTACGTAGTGTCTACAAATATGTTTCAAATAAATGCTTCTTTCTTTTGGAGACTGTAAAACCTGGATTTGATTTCTGGCCTATTCCTGTGCCTGTGCTGCCATACTGGGTTTGGTAACACCTCCAGTCGCTTCCACGTCATCTGTTTTGGAGCTCGGCACACAATGTAAATTACATTAAGAAGGACATTGGGGCATTTTGTGTGTACACTTACAGTACAAAGAAGAAACAGTTTGACACATATTGAGATAGTGGGGCACCACCCCAATTAAGTCTTGTAGATGCCTGTAATGTTGATTAAAGCTAATTGTCACTAAATTCTCAATACATTCTTCATATCAGCATGTTGGCCCTGGACCAATTATAATTTAGACACATTTTACAGTTAATGACAGGGTCACATCTTAATTATTCTCCAAGGATTTTTTTTAGTTTTTTTTTTTTTTTTTAACAAATACTTTTATGTCCCATATGACCTGGTATGAATTACCCAAATGTGATCCGGGACTTTGAAGAGTACAAACTGCCTGGGTGGAAGAACAACTGGAACAAATGCATTTTTTTGCTGGTCTTTTTCCTGGTCTTTCACGTTCATAATGAATTAACAGGAATAGGAGGAAATGCATTGAAAGGAAAGTATTTTTTCCCAATTAGAAACATGTATCCTAGCATGTATATTATGTTGCAATTTTATTAATATTGTATTCTTATATATAATATACTGTATGCATCAGAGGTTGATCTGATTTGCCTCAAGATAACACAATGAGAAATGATCTTGTTTACAGTTGAATGAAAGATAAAACAAAACAATCAGTGGCATGTAACCATGTATTATTTGTCATCACAACTATGTCCAGGACATACGTGAAAACGAGAGGTAACTCTCAATGTATTACTTCCTGGTAAAACATTTTATAAAGAAACAAATAATAAAGTATTGGAACTGTCTGACTTGAGAAAATTCTAAACTCTAAAATTCTAAATTCTAATCCTGCTAAACATTGTACGCTTCATTTAAGAATGACATTTATGCTACAAAAGCAGAAAAAGAGAAAGTCCTTCTAAAATACATTTGTTTTTTTTTTGTTTTTAGAATGTAGAATTGTAAGTCTCGAACTACAGGTATACTTTGACTGCTTGTCATAATTGAACAAATTATAAGAGAGACTGACCATTTAGGGTAGACATGGCACAGAAGGTGAGCGTTTATTGACGCAGAAAGCAATAATAATCTTGAAATTCAGATGATAGATGCTACCACTGTGTTGTACCTTTTGTGTTTACTGACTGCATTGCCTCAGTGTATTTGCAGGGTGCCAGATACCATATCCAAAGCGAGAATTTTTAAACGAAGATGAGCCAGAAGAAAAAGCTGACAAGGTACTGTATGAATCTAGTTCACTGTATCAATTATACATTAAGCACAAACAAAATGGTAACACCCCCCACAAGCTTACCCTGAGGTACTGTAGCGGCTAATTAGAAACCCCTAGAGGTCCAAGGTGGTCAGTAGCCTTTATTCTGGGAATTCCCCACGCCACACTTTTTTTTTGTACAATGCATCCATCTCATAAGCTGGTTACACATGTTTTTCCAATAACTTATTTCTTTTCCTGACAACATGTTTTACGTTATTGGCAGTACCTGAACTGCTATGCAATTCTCTTTTAACCTACGCCATACCGTATGTTAAACTATGTGAATGTGCACAATCCTCGGGAATACTACATGGGGATGAACAGGATTGTCTTGGAAGTCACTTCACAAATACAAATTGATAAGTCAAACACCAGCATTTTATATTGCTTGCTTGCTCCAGCAACTTTACACATAGGTCCATTTTGTGAGACAGTGAAAGAATAGCTAACCATAGACCACAGGGTAAAGAGAGCATTCATACTTGGTCACATAATGATGATATAATAACGTCAATCTGCATTGTTGACCGTTCATAATAAGCATATGATCTTATGCATCGTGTAGTGGTTACATCATTTAAAAAATGATCAGCCCATTTCAAAAGGAGGAAAGCTATTTCAGTCCCATTTACATGTCTGTGGAAGCATTTCAGGCATGTGCCTGCAGTCAGGTGCTGTCTGCATTTCTAACACATTTTGTGAAGTAGGCTCACACAGCTGGACTGCAGCTAAAAGCAACTTTCTTGAGGAAAATCTTCCCAGAGTTAATGTGAGAGTTCTATATGCATCTCAAAAAGTAGTCTCCTTTTAATAATTGCTTGAGTAGTGTAGTCCTTACATGAAAACAGGATTGTAGAGCGCATTTAAAATAACACATTTCAATGTATCTCTACACCATAAATGGTTGGCCATCCAACTTGCTTAAGTAGCAGGGTCACCCCTGAGTACTAATTTACCCTTCACCTGGCAGTAAGCCCTGGTACAGCAGAACTGCCAGTAGTCATCATGGGGTTTCCCCCTTCACTGGTGCTGCCCCTGAGTGTCAGAGGAGCCCTCTTGTTACCAGCAGGTATGCACCACACACACCCCGTAATGACCCCTATCTGCGGTTGGGGGGGGAACACCGTTACACTTAGAAGAGATGGGTGATGGAAAGCCCCACAGAACCCAGAGATATCTCTATCATTGCATACTGTAGGTAGCACCTTCTCCCCCACCCTAAGGAAGATCATGTCGCTACCCAGTGTGTTCTGGTGCTGGTGCATACCTGTTGGTGTTACAGAAGGCCTGAGGGCTCCGCGATGTTGTGGGGAGACATCAGGTCAGGCTTTCAGCTGGTTGCTTGTAGTCAGCGCAGCGCCTCCATTCCATGAGGATCCTGGGGCAGCCAGAATGGTTCTCTTTTCAAAGACCACACCAAGGATGCTGTAACTGAAACTTTATTTTGTACAGCAACATTATCATTAATAAAATGTCCACAATTGCCAAATATAACCCTCCGTGGAACCCAAGGGTTCTGCAGAACACAAGTGGAAAGCCATTGACTTTTTGTAAGGCAGGTTAAGTGAGGCATTGAAAAACAACATGTAATCAGGTTAAAAAAAAAAGATATTATATTGCCCCATAATCAAATAACTGTTGCCCATTTAAATTTTCATGTTGCTAGTTTGTGTCTTCGCATAAGAACTGTAAGTTTTTATTTATATAATTTATAGACTTAAACGACATTCAATAAATGTTTTTGCTTTTTAGAACCAACAGGCACAAAATCAGCACCAGCAACAAGTGGCGACTCAGCAGCAGACAGCGACTCAGCAGCAACAAGTACAGCTGCAGAATAACACCCAGGCCAATGGTACAGGTGGAGCAGCTGCGGCAGGACTCCAGCACAGCCAAGACTCCAGTCTTAACCAAGGACCTCTGAACAAGAAACCACGGATGGGACCTCCAGCCACCAACTCGAGCGGAGCGTCCCTGATGCCTTCAGATTATCAGGTGGATATATTTTCAGTTTATTTTGACCTCTGCGGGGAAGGCAGGGCTGCATGGCACTGCTCAACAATTACAATTAAGTAGGTGTGTCTTCTATGTACCATGTAGTCTTACTGTGATTCCGTTTGTCCATGCCGTGGTCCATGCAAATTGCAGTGGATAATGGTAATGTAAATATCTGCACGTGAAATAGCAACCGCCCGCAATCCAGAGGTCTGCATTCCCGGCCATTATCTTCTAGACATTTATATGCCTTTTTTCGAGCTTGGGAGACCACTCTGTTTATATGATGTTTGTACTACCGTTTATATGATCCACTGTCTAAATGTAATTGGTATGTCAAACTGTGTTTGCGTTGCTTATATTAATTTCCATCATTATACTGTATGTGACTTGGCATAACTATCTCCTTGACTGCATGGAGATGGTGAAAATTAATTACATGTTACCCATTATGTGTACACCCTATTTTGATTCACTTTTAATTGTAACTTATCCAGAGTCATTATATTGTGCTATCACTCATATTAGTGTGCTATTGCCATACATAAACCCTATGTACTACTTACTGACTGTGACATGTGTATATATAGCACACTGGAATTTGCTCATGACAAGATTCAAGCCCTCCACAGCAGGTGCATTGAAATATCTTTGGTCACAAATGAAAGTTACATAAGCTTTCTGTGCCATCCATAATAAGATTCAAATTGTCAGTCTTGACTTTTTAAGTCGTTCCACTCACTCACTGCTAGTTACCTGTCTACTTATGTTACTATATGTGCTCTAAATCTTTACCTTTATAAACTGAACCTATAAATAATGCCTCTAATAATGTCTGCATCTTGATAGTGGAGTTCACTAATCTACTTCAAGGTTATACGTAGACACCCCATTGTGTGCTGATAACTGATACTTTACTTTTACGTGTCCCTCTTTTCAGCAAATATGCCATCATGTTTTCATAGAGCTTACACATAGAGCTTACACATAGAGCATACACATAGAGCTTACACATAGAGCTTACACAGAGCTTATACATATGACTTTACTTACATAAACGCTGATGTTGCAGGGTTCTTTTCTGTTTAATTCACCTACACTCAGCTCTATAAACCAAACAGAACCATTCCATTTATTTGATAGAGCTTTGTCAGAAATTGTTTTGATGGTTGATTTGAAGGGCTGGTTGGTTAAAGTGTGTGCAGTTAGAACCAGAAGCAGTTTGAACAAGGAAGCGGTTAAACAGGGTATGTGCACTTGGAGCAGGTGTTCCAAGGAGCATACTGCTGTGGGAAGTGTGAGCGGGTGGTCTCTTTAGAATCAGAGATTGCTGATCTGAAGAGGCAACTTGCAATATTGAGGGACATTGGCAATCTTGAAAGGGAATTAGAGCTCACTGAGTAGGCCCTTGCTTCGACTAGGTAGCTGGGTGACAGTTAGAAGGGGAAGCAGGGGCAATAGGGAGAGGCAGGTCGTTTCTGAGCTGACACATCCCAATAGATTTGCCATGTTGAGTGAAGATATTGGGAATGTTGGGGCAGAAATGGCAAGGCTGGGGGAGACTAATTCTTCCAGCAGCCAGGGGAATAGTTCCTCCAGCACAGTGGGGACTCAGGATGCTCAGATACAAAGAGAGATTGTGGTGGTAGGGGACTCCATTATTAGGAAGGTAGATAGGGCAATCTGTTGCCGGGACCGCATGAACCGAACAGTTTGTTGTCTCCCGGGTGCTCGGGTTCGGCACATTGCGGATTGGGTAGACAGATTGTTGGGGGGGGGGGGCTGGGATTGACCCGGCGGTCTTGGTACACGTTGGCACCAATGACAAAGTTAGAGAAAGATGGAGGGTCCTAAAAAATGATTACAGGGATCTAGGCCAAAAGCTTAAGGCAAGGACCTCCAAGGTAGTATTTTCTGAAATACTACCAGTGCCATGCGCTACCGCAGGGAGACAGTCAGAGATCAGGGAGGTTAATGCATGGCTAAGAAAGTGGTGCAGGAAGGAGGGGTTTGGGTTTTTAGAGCACTGGGACGCCTTTTCTGAGAGGTGCCATCTATATTCTAGGGACGGATAGCACCTCAATGAAGAGGGATCTTCTGTGCTAGGGGGGAGAATTTTTGGAGGAGATTTTAAACTAGGATGGAGGGGGGAGGGGAATGAAACAGATAATGAACTAAATGGAATAGATGAGGATACAAGGTGGTATGGAGGTAGAATGAGGGCAAGTGCACGTTTGACAAGCAGTGAGACACCCATAGTAAATACAGATAATACTAGAAAACTTAAAAAGACTAAACCAAGTGGGAGCAGAAAGGAAGGAGCAGATAAGATAATAGTACAGCAAGTAGAAAGGGGGACAACAGAGTGATCTCCCACAGATCCCTTTTGTCACTGCACAGTCTGGCTATTGGAGTATATAGCAAGAAATGGGTACTTCTTGAAGGAATAGGGAGTGAGCAATAGGGGAGACCCTGGTAATCGCACCCAGTGCTAGGAGTAAACAATTACCTAAAACTGCCTAATGGGCAAAACAATAAACTTTTACCAGGGTCTCCCCTATTGCTCACTCCCTATTCCTTCAAGAAGTACCCATTCCTTGCTACTGCACCGACACACTTTATTCGAGCAAATACCCAGTATGTACCTGGCAGATACCTGGAATGCGCCGCTCCTCACCTCTGACAAGCCCCGTTGCGTTTGCCTTCCCAGCCTGGGTTCATGCCTGGCTGACGGGCGGCTGATCTGTTAAATGATAATGATTAGGATTTTATAGGCTGCAATGCTTCGCGTGTCTACCAGATGGTATAAATTCATGAATTGTAATGCAGTATATATATATATACTGTGCAGTATTGCAGCCAGAGGGAATAAAATGCTTCAATCCCTGCTTGGAAAATACCTCAATGCACTCGGGCAGAAAACAGTCACAAACCTCAATACACCCGGGTATACCCGAATTCGTGGGACTAGCCGAGCTCGAATAAAGTGTGTCGCCAGTGTATATACTCCACTCTGTTGTCCCCCTTTCTACTTGCTATGCCAGTACTATCCCTTTGCACTGGCTATTATTATTGCTATTTGGTGAGCGGTATACTTATAGTTATTCAAGATAATAGTACAGGCTGAAAAAAAAGTTAAATGCTTGCTAATGCAAGAAGCCTGACAGATAAAATGGGGGAGCTTGAATTAATAGCTGCAACGGAGCAGTATGATATCATAGGCATTACTGAAACATGGTGGGATGAAACTCATGACTGGACAGTTAATTTAGAGGGTTATTCTCATTTTGGGAAGGATCGAACAAATAGAAGGGGAGGTGGAGTATGTTTATATGTTAAACCGGATCTAAAACCTATTATAAGGGATGATATTTATGAAGGGAATGATGAAAATGTAGAGACTTTGTGGATAGAAATTAGCAGTGGAGGTAAAAGTATAAAGAAAATGTTTGTGGGAATATGCTATAAACCACCAAATATCTGTGAGATTGAGGAAGCTAAAATACTTTTGCAAATGGAGAAGGCATCAAAACTGGGTCATGTTTGCATAATGGGGGATTTTAATTATCCAGACATAGACTGGGGCAATGAGATTAGCATTACAACAAAAGGAAACAGGTTTTTGGGGGTGCTTAAAGATAATTATATGACCCAAATTATTGAGGAACCAACCAGGAGAGGGGCATTTCTGGATTTGGTCATATCAAACAATGTAGAAGTAATAACAAATATTCAAGTCCTGGAACATTTGGGTAACAGTGATCATAACATGGTCTCATTTGAAATAAATTATCAAAAAACAGATTACTTGGGTTCAACAAAGACGTTAAACTTTAAAAAGGCAGATTTTAATAAACTGAGGTCTAATCAAGTAGTAATACAATGGGATGATGTTTTTGCAGGGAAAAATGTAGAAGATAAATGGGCAGTCTTTAAAACATTGTTAGAAAAGCACACTTATCAGTGTATACCCTTGGGTAATTAGTATAAAAGAAATAAGTCAAATCCAATGTGGCTAAATAAACAGGTAGGGGAGGAAATGGACAAGACGAGGAAGGCGTTTAGATTCTTTAAGTCAGAAGGGACAGAGACATCGTATCAGAATTATAAGGAATGTAACAAAAATTGCAAAAGGGCAATCAAATTAGCAAAAATGGATAATGAAAAAAGGATTGCAATAGAAAGTAAGGTCAACCCAAAAAAGTTCTTTAAGTACCTTAATAACAAAAAAATGAGAAAAGAAAATATAGGACCCTTTCAGTGTGAGATGGGTAGGCAGATTATTGGAGATAAGGAAAAAGCAGAGGTATTAAACAAATTCTTTGCCTCTGTGTTTACCAGGGAAGAATCAAATTCAATAGTAGTGCCGCAGGAGGAAGCCACAACCTCCATATTAATGAATAATTGGTTAACTGAGGAAGAAGTTCATAAGCGACTTGAAAAAATTAAAGTAAATAAGGCACCTGGCCCCGATGGCATACATCCAAGAGTTCTCAAGGAGTTAAGCTCAGTAATAGCTAAACCATTATATTTAATATTCAAGGACTCCATTTCCACAGGCTCAGTACCACAAGATTGGCATAAAGCAGATGTGGTGCCTATATTTAAAAAGGGAGCTAGATCACAACCGAGAAATTACAGACCTGTAAGCCTGAGTTCAATAGTAGGGAAACTACTTGAAGGTTTAATACGGGATAATATTCAGGAATACCTAATGGAAAACAAAATTATTAGTAATAGTCAGCATAGATTTATGAAGGATAGATCTTGCCAAACTAACCTTATTTGTTTCTTTGAGGAGGTAAGTAGGAATTTAGACCAGGGTAATGCAGTTGATGTGGTCTACTTAGATTTTGCAAAGGCTTTTGATACGGTTTCACACAAGAGGTTGGTGTACAAAATAAAGAAAATTGGACTCAGTAAGAATACAGGTAAACCCGTTATAACGTGCCTCGCTAAACCGCGATTCGGTTATAACGCGGTTTTCCCGTGGCTCCCGTTTAAAAAAACTGCACACTGCACACACTGCACACACTCACTGCACACACTCACTGCACACACTGCACACACTGCACACACTGCTCATTGCTCACACTGCACACACACTGCACACTGCACACACACTGCTCATTGCTCACACTGCACACACTGACACACAGCTCATTGCTCACACTGCACACACTGCAGTGTGAGCACACACACTGCTCACACTGACACACACTGCACACACTGCTCACACTGACACACACTGCACACACACTGCTCACACTGACGCACACTGCACACACACACACACACACACACACGTTGTAAACATAGTGGAGCCTGAACTACAAGTACCGAGTGACCCCGCGGGGAAAGGACCATAATACGCCGGTCTGTTGCTGGCCCCAGTTTATTTGTCCCTAATTGGAGCCTGCAATTACTTACAACCCCAGGATCCGACTCCACACAGAGGGGTTGACCAGGTAGGGGACCAGCGACCTGCAGCACAGGGAAAGGAGATGGTAAGGGTACACACTGACACACACTTACGCACACTCACACACACTTACACACACTCACACACACTTAAACACACTCACAGACACTTACACACACTCACAGACACTTACACACACTCACACACACTCTCACACTCTCACACACTTACACACACCAGCACCCGCTCCCCCCCCCCTCTCCTCCTGCGCAGGCAGCGGGGACAACGGTGGGGAGAAGGTGAAGCCCGGACCGGAGGGGCACCCCCCCTCCCATCTCCTGTCACGCGGTGACGGGGAAGCCGGGACCGGAGGGGCATCCCCCCTCCCATCTCCTGTCACGCGGTGACGGGTAAGCCGGGACCGGAGGGGCATCCCCCCTCCCATCTCCTGTCACGCGGTGACGGGTAAGCCGGGACCGGAGGGGCATCCCCCCTCCCATCTCCTGTCCCGCGGTGACGGGTAAGCCGGGACCGGAGGGGCATCCCCCCTCCCATCTCCTGTCCCGCGGTGACGGGGAAGCCGGGACTGGAGGGGCATCCCCCCTCCCATCTCCTGTCCCGCGGTGACAGGTTGAAGCCGGGACCTGAGGGGCATCCCCCCTCCCATCTCCTGTCCCGCGGCCTGTCACGCGGTGACAGAGGGAAGCGGGGACCGGAGGGACATCCCCGCTCCCATCTCCTTCACCGCGGGGTGAATATGCGCTAAAGCGGCGGCCATTTTTTTTCCCGCGACCCCGTTACTAACGCGGTGGTCTCGGGGTGGACCCCGAGGACCGCATTATAACGGGGTTTACCTGTATATGCTCCTGGATTGAAAACTGGTTAAAGGACAGACAACAGAGGGTTGTCATAAATGGAACTTTTTCAGGTTGGGCTAAAGTCGTGAGTGGAGTACCTCAGGGATCGGTACTGGGACCCCTGCTTTTTAACTTGTTTATTAATGACCTTGAGGTTGGGTTCGAGAGCAAAGTCTCCATCTTTGCTGATACTAAATTGTGTAAGGTAATAGAATCAGAGCAGGATGTAATTTCTCTTCAGAAGGACTTGGAGAGACTGGAAACGTGGGCAAGTTAATGGCAGATGAGGTTTAATACAGATAAATGTAAGGTTATGCATTTGGGATGCAAGAATGAAAAGGCGACTTACAAATTAAATGGAGATATATTGGGGGAATCCTTGATGGAGAAGGATTTAGGAGTGCTTGTAGACAGCAGGCTTAGCAATAGTGCCCAATGTCATGCAGAAGCAAGAAAGGCAAACAAGATCTTATCTTGCATCAAACGGCAATGGATGGAAGGGAAGTAAACATAATTATGCCCCTTTACAAAGCATTAGTAAGACCACACCTTGAATATGGAGTACAATTTTGGGCACCAATCCTAAGAAAAGACATTATGGAACTAGAGAGAGTGCAGAGAAGTGCCACCAAACTAATAAAGGGGATGGACATTCTAACTTATGAGGAGAGGCTAGCTAAATTAGATTTATTTACATTAGAAAAGAGGCGTCTAAGAGGGGATATGATAACTATATACAAATATATTCAGGGACAATACAAGGAGCTTTCAAAAGAACTATTCATCCCACGGGCAGTACAAAGGACTCGGGCCATCCCTTAAGGTTGGAGGTAAGGAAATTTCACCAGCAACAAAGGAAAGGGTTCTTTACAGTAAGGGCAGTTAAAATGTGGAATTCATTACCCATGGAAACTGTGATGGCAGATACAATAGATTTGTTTAAAAAAAGGTTGGACATCTTTTTAGATGGGAAAGGTATACAGGGATATACCAAATAAGTATACATGGGAAGGATGTTGATCCAGGGATTAATCCGATTGCCAATTCTTGGAGTCAGGAAGGAATTAATTTTTTCCCTTAATGGTTTTTTTTGTTTACCTTCCTCTGGATCAATAAGTAAGTATAGATATAGGATAAAGTATCTGTTGTCTAAATTTAGCATAGGTTGAACTTGATGGACCTACGTCTTTTTTCAACCTCATCTACTATGTAACTATGTAACTATGTAACTATGATAGAAAATAAAATAAGACAATAATGTGATGTGTGGGTGCTAAGGTATTATACTGAAATTCAGGCTTCACAATACCCTAAAAAAAACTATTTCCGTTTACTACATATGCCAGTGACCCAATAATTGTTCATTGACATTTGTAAGTGTGTAATAAATTAAGGGGCAAAAATATTGGCTGTACGCACAAAACTAAATTCGTGTTTTTCTTCTAGCAGCCAACAATACTCACTCACTCAATTTAAGGGATGTGAGAATTGCGCTACGAGAGAGTCTCAGAGTCGGTTTGTGCTAGCTCATTCAGCAATGATGCGTTACATTAATCAGGTACTTGAGGTGTTAAATGATCTGCTGTCCCAAGTGGTTAGGCATTATCCATCTCCGAGATTGCTGATCAGAGTCTGACTTTTCTTTTGGAGAATATAATCCTGGAAATTCTGAATCAAGCTTCACTGGTGCATTCTACTTGTGGTAAATCAGGTCTGGGACAGTATAGTTTTGTAGTTGTTGTACACAGTAGATTTTGTAAGTTCTAACATGGCAGTATAATACTGTGTTAGAGGGAAATTAATATTATACAACATTACTATAACGATGTAGTTAGACTTACTGTCCTAGTCGGGGACAGTGTCTACCATGATGGAGCTGCGGGGGGGGGGGGGGGGCATGCTTCAAAATAGGACCCGCACAGGGTAATTCTTTGGTGCCATTACTGCCGTGGTCATGTGACCATGTGTGGCAATGGCACTGAAGATAGTTGGGCTTACATCTGTACATGGGATGGGTGTTCTAGAATCTTCCTCAAGCAAGGAATGAGGGGGGAGGCTTTCACTTGCTCATCAAATAAAAAACTTTTTTTTACTCAAACCACATTTCTTACACATCTAAATATATCAAATGAATGCTTAGATAAGACAGAAGCAATTCATGCATAATCCTACATGTTTTTGTTTTTGTAAATAAATCAGTTCTGTAGTATTAGATAATATTTACTGCATTAAAAAAAATCAACTCAGTGCCATATTTAATTAGTTTTCATATACTTAGCATCCTTTGATTTCTGCAGCAGGTTTTAGCCACCTCCCCAGCAGTGCAAGCTTTTTGCAACACTCCTGTTTGTGATACTTTGTTTCAAAGATTCTCAACAGTTTGGGCTGTAAACTGTAATGATAGGCAATGCTACCACAGTAATATCAGAATACATTGTAGCTGCTGAGTTACACTGACTGGAGGATATATTGAAACTGAAAGGCAGCCAGGTAAGCAGTATATTTGCTGATCGATTACGACAGAACAAATCAATATGCAGTTTTGGTAAAAAAAAAAAAAAAAAATTGTACGTACCGCTGGGACTGCTTTTTTAAGGTACTATCTTGATTAGTGCTGCTTGTTGAAAGTATCTGCTTTCTATGACTAACTTATTTGTATGGTACTCCTCAATTCTCAAGGCACTAAGATCCCAGTTAATGGAAATTAAGGATTCTGCACCAAACCTTTAATGGAATAATAATGGCAATGACTCAGAATAAATTATTCCTCTATGAGTTTGTAGAGACCATATGCATTTATTTATAACCTATTGACACCCTTGTGACTAGACCGTATACATTATGGTTTAATATGATGATAGTAGAACAAACATATGGTAAAATAAAAAACATTGCTGCATAGTAGATTAGGTTGAAAAAATACACACAGTATATCCATCGAGTTCAACCTATGTTAAATTTAGATGACACATACTTATCATATAAAAAATACATTCCTTCCTGACTCCAATAATGGAAAATAGATTTCTTCCTGGGCTAACATCCTTCCTATGTTTACTTATTTGGTAAGTCCCTGTTTATTTTTCCTTTCTAAAAAGATGTCCAACTTTTCTTTTTTTTTAAAGATATATATTATATTTTCTATAATAGTCTCCATGGGTAATTAATTCTACAATTTAACTGCCTTACTGTAAATAACCCTTTCCTTTTGTTGCTGATAAAATATCCTTTCCTCCAAATTTAAGGGATGACCCTGTGTCGTCTGTACTTCCCTTGGGATGAATAGTTCTTTGGAAAGCTCCTTGTATTGACCCCAAATATATTTGTATATACTGTAGTTATCATATCCCCTCTTAGACGCCTCTTTCCTAATGTAAACACATCTAATTTAGCTAGCCTCTCTTCATAAATCAGATTATCCATCCCCGTTATTCATTTGGTGGCTCCTATCTGCACTTTTTCTAGTTCCATAATATCTTCTTTATTGATTGGTGCCTTAAACAGTACTCCATATTCAAGGTGTGGTTTTACCAATGCATTATACAGTGACAATTATACCTACTTCCCTTCCATCCATATCCCATTTAATGGAAGATAATTTCTTATTGGCCTTTGGAGCTACTGTCTGACATTGGGCACTATTGCTAAGCCTGCTGTCTACAAGCACTCCTATATCCTTCTCCATCAAGGAGTGACCTAATTATGCCCCATTTAATTTGTAAGTTGCATTTTTAGTCTTGTTTCTCAAATGCATATCCTTACATTTTTCTGTAGTAAACCTCATCTGCCATTTACCTGCCCAAGTTTCTGATCTATCCAAGTCATTTTGGATTGTTAGTAAAGAAAACAAGACCCCCCCCCCAAATGCCTCAATAAAATATACATTGATTGATAAATATTGCCTTATATTAGTCTTTCTACAGTTTGCAATGGGTTCTCAATAAAAAGAGATGTACTACCACGTAGAATCCATCTTACATTGGACTGTAGCTGGATCTTACTGTATGTGGTCGAAACTTTGAACTTTTCCCTTAAAATCTGTAAAAGAACAGAAGAGGGACAAAACAAACAATGACAAACTAGTAATTGTGGTTTTTAGTATTTCCACCTTTCAACCATTTCTTATCCAGTCATACATCAGTGGATGTTTCCATTCTCCATGCCATCAGCAAAGCAGTTGAGACATGCGTATGACAAATTCCTTCCAGGTAATACTAAACCAGTCAGCACACTCACCTGCAGCATACTGTAAATAGCTGTGCGTGAAACCTAATCATGTCCCCAGTAATTATGTCATTTGAGACCAGTGTTCAATTGCATTGAGATAGAAATGTGGTGAAACGTTGCTGTGAAGATGGAAGTGCTGCAGTTCCACAAATTTAAAAAAAAGGAGAAAAAATTGTAGATGAACCAAATGAAGGTCAAGTTAATTGATATTTAATGATTTGTTCTTTGAATAAACAACCACACATGATCATGTGATTTAAAGGGTCAGTGGCGAAAGTATTGCTAGAGCAGTCTTCTTTAAGGTACAGTGTTTTCTGGATATATTGGGGCAGTCCCAGTAAGATCGAACTGCATTTTAAATGCTAGTTAAGCATTGAATTGTATCATAGTAAACAAATGCATTGGAGGGTTACAACAGTCTTTACCTAATCATTTTAATGATATAAATGTTTGTGATTATTAGGCTCTGTTGACTGGCAATCATCATTATTCTTCCGTTTTGTGTTGTGAAGTAGCTTTGACACGATCATTAGCTAAAAAAAATAAAGGTGTTGGACAGCAAGTACTGTATCTGATGAGCATGGATTTTACAGAACCCAGTAAAAAAATAAAATATATATTGATTAGTTGATGGTTTTATTGTAGGATTTTTGCTGTAACAGTTGTTTAGGGTAAAGTCCCAACTCCAATCTTCAAGTACCTGTAATAAGCAGGTTTTAAGGATATCCTCACATTGGCACAGGTGGCCCAATTATTTTGACTGAACCACCTATGCTCAAGCAGATATCCTTACAGCCTGGACCGTTTGGGGTTCTTGAGGACCAGGGTTGGGAACCACTGTTTTATGGAACTCTTTAGAACTAAAGATAGTATAGTGTTAACATCAAAATGGTGCATTAAGATAAACTATTCTTCCTTTAACATGACTGCCAACTCACAAACACCCTACCTAAATTAGATTTCTTTACATTAGAAAAGAGGCGTCTAGAAGGGGATATGATAACTATATACAAATATATTCGGGGACAAAACAAGAAGCTTTCAAAAGAACTAGTCATCCCAAGGACAGTACAAATGACACAGGGCCATCCCTTAAGTCTGGAGGAAATGAGATTTCACCAGCAACAATGAAAAGTGTTCTTTACAGTAAGGGCAGTTAAAATGTGGAATTCATTACCCATGGAGACTGTGATGGCAGATAGAATAGATATCTTCAAAAAAAAATGTTGGACATCAGGGATATACCAAATAAGTAAACATTGGAAGGATGTTGATCCAGGGAGAAATCTGATTGCCATTATTTGGAGTCAAGAAGGAATTTATTTTTCCCCTTATGAGACATCATTGGTGGATATTTCACTGGGGTTTTTTGTTTGCCTTCCTCTGGATCAAAATACTGTGAATACAAATATAGGCTAAGTATCTGTCATCTAAAGTTAGCATAGATGCAACTTGATGGACATGTCTTTTTTTTAAACCTCATCTACTATGTAACTACGATATGTAACCAATTTATTACCACAGCAAACGTGTAACGAAGCCATTCAGAATACCATTTCTGTTACAAAGCACAGGGTCATTATAAATGTACTTCAGCATTGAGTTTAATACTCAAAGCTATCACAGCTCTGGGTTATAGTTCTCAGCTCTCACGTACATCTTTACAATTCAAAAGATTGCTTTGGGCTGCAGTGTTAATGCTGATTTGCAGGCACTACATCCGCTTGCCAGATAGCTGCTTTTGCACTGTTTCTATCAGTTCAGAGTACATCTTACATTTATTATTTTGAAACGTGTGGGGGGGAATAGGGAGGAGGTTATTCTTTAAGGGCAGTTACAGGTTAATGTTACTGAGTAGAATGGGAGTTAATATCAGATCGGGTGCATTAACCCATATCAGATCTCAGTCAATCACCCGCTACGTGTCCTATTCCATAAAGTACGATAGCACCAAATCCGCACTGTCACGTTTTTGTGAATAAGGCCCTGTGAGTCCCTTATTTTATTAATGTGGATTATTTTAACCCCATATTGTGGGAATATAACTGTAAGGAAAATTACCAGGTCAATATATGAGCACAAAGAAAAGTGTGTGCTGAAGCAATTTTTCGGGAGCACTGATGCGTCAATTGGAAGAAATATTTGGCATTACAAAAGGGTTAGTAGAGATCTTGGAGAATTGCACTCATATGAAACCCTGACATTAAAATGACTTATGTATCCACTGGCGCCATACTGTACAGATATTATTCCTATCGCTTCCTCAGTACTGCTATATTTAGATATTAAATATTTGACATCCAGCCAGAACTAGATAACTAGATGTCCACTTTCATTGAAAATGATTCCCAGTAACACAGTAATAGGTTCAAGGTTCATCCATACATACAGTAAAGTTAAAAAAAAAACTTACAAAAATGATTTCATTTTCTCCTTATTGTAGCAGAGGAACTGCTGAACTCTTAATTAAAATAGCACACCTAGGCATGATGAGATCAATTATATTTGTACCGTACGATCCCAGTGAGGGTATGGAAATCATTGCAGCACCTGACAGCAGTGATTGCTCTACAGCATTCATCATTAAGATAAACATACAATATTTTTCATGTTATTTCCTACTATACTTCTAATACACGGGATTCGCTGAACTGGCCATCAAATAGTGGGGAGGGAACCAATTAAAAGTAAGGTCACGCTGATAATTCTTGAAGATCGTGGCAAAAAAAAGCCTATAGTATTGTTAAAGAAACCAATCAAGCACAGACTCCAATTTAGCAAGCGCTGATTCTAACTGTGATTGAATCAATGTGTAATCCTGCAATAACATTCCATAGCAACAGGTAATTTTATCTATACTAGACCATACCAGTGCATTATTTACAGTTGTGTGAAAAAGAAAATACACCCTCTTTGAATTCTATGGTTTTATATACTGCTGCGGCAGCTTTTATTTTCAAACTTCTCGGGGGCGTAGCGGTTGCATTTTCTAAATTCCACGCGCTTCACCGCATTCATGCCGCAGTCGCGCCGCCCAGCACCCGCGGCTGATCTGCGGTTGATCTGTTTAATTATAATGGTTTGAATTTAATTGGGGGCAATTCTTCGCGTATCCACCAGGTGGCAGATATTCATGAATTGTAATGAATTCTAATGTGTACAGACAGGTGTCGACTTGCAGGTGTTTAAAAAAAAACACAGAGGTCCATTGTGAATTGGCCTTGGTACTGAAGAAGTTAAAATACTGTATCAATTTAGGCGTTTCATAATAAAAACTCAATACACAGTGTCTTTTTTACATAACTGTTCTGGATTTCTCCTGTCCTGCAATAAGTACACCACCGCCGCAGTCCGTGTGCAAAAAGCCCGACATAACGTACGCTTATTTAATATGGTCCGCATTTAATGCAGCAGATGATAATATGGCCACAGTTAGCAAAACCCATGTCAGCTAAAACTAGAAAATACAACAACAAATGTGGTACAATTCACGTAAGAAGTACTGACATAAACTGGTAAATATGTTCTATATCTACTGAACACCAATATTATCTGTACACAGTGATTCAACAGAGATACTAACATTAAATATCATGAAAATAAAAATAGCCGTGTTAATGTAGTCACATATTCATCTACAGTGGTGTGAAAAAGCAAGTACACCCTCTTTGAATTCTATGGTTTTACATATCAGGACATAATAACAATCATCTGTTCCTTAGCAGGTCTTAAAATTAGGTAAATACAACCTCAGATGAACAACAACACATGACATATTACACCGTGTCATAATTTATTTAACAAAAATAAAGCCAAAATGGAGAATCCATGTGTCAAAATCTAAGTACACCTTTACTGCTTCCATAGGAATTAAGATGCTAAGTAGCAGACGGGTGCTGCTAATCAAATGTCCTTGATTAATTGATCATCAGCAAGTGTGACCACCTCAATAAAAGCCGAAGTTTTAGCAGTTTGCTGGTCTGGACCATTCAGGTGTATGTTAACACAATGTCAAGGAGGAAAAACATCAGCAAGGATCTTAGAGAAGCAATTGTTGCTGCCCATCAATCTGTGAAGGGCTATAAGGCCATTCCCAAACAATTTAAAGTCCATCATTCTACAGTGAGAAAGATTATTCAAAAGTGGAAAACATTCAAGACAGTTGCCAATCTTCCCAGGAGTGGACGTCCCAGCAAATTCACCCCAAGGTCAGACCGTGCAATGCTCAGAGAAATTGCAAAAAACACAAGAGTTATATCTCAGACTCTACAGGCCTCAGTTAGCATGTTAAATGTTAAAGTTCATGACAGTACAATTAGAAAAAGACTGAACAAGTATGGTTTGTTTGGAAGGGTTGCCAGGAGAAAACCTCTTTTCTCTAAAAAGAACATGACAGCACGGCTTAGGTTTGCAAAGTTGCATCTGAACAAACCACAAGACTTCTGGAACAATGTCCTTTGGACAGACAAGACCAAAGTGGAGATGTTTGGCCATAATGCACAGTGCCACATTTGGCGAAAACCAAACACAGCATACCAGCACAAACACCTCATACCAACTGTCAAGCACGGTGGTGGAGGGATGATGATTTGGGCTTGTTTTGCAGCCACAGGACTTGGGAACCTTGCAGTCATTGAGTAGACCATGAACGCCTCTGTATAGCAAAGTATTCTAGCGTCAAATGTGAGACCATCTGTCCGACAGCTAAAGCTTGGCCGAAATTGGGTCATGCAACAGGACAATGATCCCAAGCGCACCAGCAAATCTACAACAGAATGGCTGAAAAAGAAAAGAATCAAGGTGTTGCAATGGCCCAGTCAAAGTCCAGACCTAAACCCGATTGAAATGCTGTGGTGGGACCTTAAGAGAGCTGTGCATAAACAAATGCCCACAAACCTCAATGAACTGAAGCAAAGTTGTAAAGAAGAGTGGGCCAAAATTCCTCCACAACGATGTGAGAGAATGATAAAGTCATACAGAAAATGATTACTTCAAGTTATTGCTGCTAAAGGTGGTTCTACAAGCTATTGAATCATAAGGTATACTTAGTTTTTGACACATGGCTTCTCCATTTTGGCTTTATTTTTGTTAAATAAATCATGACACACTGTAATATGTCATGTGTTGTTGTGATATGTAAAACCATAGAATTCAAAGAGGGTGCACATTCTTTTTCACACAACTGTATATTGCGGGGTCCTTTGCTCTACCAGGCATAAATGCAGATGGCTAGAGAGCTGGAATTTATTTGAGGATCAAAGCATACTCCTGCATATATAGTAAAACTAGAAGCAAAGACCTGACCAGAAGGCTCCTTCCCAAACAATAACGCCAACACATTCATTCACATGAGCACATCAAAGAGGTCTTATATCCTTAGTCCTAAACTGAGCGTTCTATATTCAATAACAAAATTAAAGAGCATTACTCATAACTAAAACTAACGACATTCAACAAAAAATACAAAATAATACATGAATATGCAGAATTTCAGAATTATTGTAGATAAAATGAGATCTTTAAGTTGATAACTTTTTTCTTTTTTTCTTGAAGCACTCCAGCTCACGGCTGAGTTACCAAAGCAACGTTCAGGGATCTTCTCAGCCCCAGAATACGATGGGCTACTCCACAACATCTCAGCAGAGCTCACAGTACCATCAGTCTCACAGGTACTAGGAACATTATCAGGAAACAAAATCAAAGCATGTCAGAGGCTCCAGCTGTATGAAGTTAAGAACCTTAAAAAGCCAACAAATGCACATGCAAATTCCGAGTGGAAAGTATACGCGATGGTTCTTTCAAACTGTGTTGTGTTCCTTGTACATAACCGTCATCAAGTTTTTATGAACCCACATCTTTGATCTTTACCCGTCCTCTGCTTTTATTGCTGTCACACTGATCAAACTACAGTATATGATCTGAGGCATACACTTAACTTCTTTCACTGTTTGGTTTTTAAGGATATATTCTTTGTGCAGCTTTTCCATGCAGTAGCAATGAATGATAGATTTTGCCAGGGCTGCTCAATACGAATTCATGTTGTAAAAAGAAATCTACAAGCTTTGTATAGTTTTATATTCGTAAAAACAAGTCAGAGCTAACATAAATGTACCTTTGTAAGCACTGTGTTCTGTTCACAGAACATTGCAGTCCTGCGTAAGGATATCAAGAACAGGAACCTTTACTGTTCCACATTACTTATCTTGCTTTTTTTAACTAACAGGATATATATATACATAAATAAATACATAAATAAATATAAAATCAGCGTGCCTGCATCAGGAATGTTTGATGTCCATGCAGGACCCAACTCAGGAGTTGCTGAAGTAGGTTAAACTGTAGTGGAGCTTACTTGTGCAACATCATTATTAACCCATTGATTCAAAGATGTACCTGATATGCAGTCCAATGCATTACATGTCCCTTTTAGCTCTGAATGGAGTTAGGCTGTGGTCCCGCAGGAGGCTACTGCACGCGCGCCTGGCGTTCTGGGGGCACGTGCACAGCTGTAAACCGCGATCTGCAGGCAACGATCGGCGGCACGGGGGTGTGGCCTAAATGGCATGGCCAGTTCAAAGCACACTGCACTGCACTGCACACAGATATACATGACAGCACACACTCACTGCTCTGCACACAGGTATACATGACGGCACACACTCACTACTCTGCACACAGGTATACATGACGGCACACACTCACTGCTCTGCACACAGATATGCATGACTCTGCACACTACAACAACCCACTTTGCCAGAGATTATTTAATTCTGTGAGATCCGTCAGTGTAGCATGATCTTATAACAACCACCTACACTGAACATTGTTAAAATAAGAAAGTAATGTGCAGCTTTAAATTCATTGCTGATATGTCATTATCTGTTTAACAGATAGGCATTACATATGCAGATGAGGATTTTACATAGCTGGTGTTAGGAGTCGAGTCAGATGTGTATTACTTTTTAAGACTGAATCGGCTCTTGCTGCTTAAGGCCAGGTCCCCGGTGGTGACGGCGGCGCGTGCGGCACACCAGCCACTAACCTCTGTAGTGGCAGGCCCCGGTGTCTCCTTCTGTTTAGGCTTACGAGGCGCTGTGGCGCATCAGCCAGCAGGGGATACAACAAGATTGTGTTCCCATGCGGTGACACGGTCATATGGTGCTCTGTGAGCCAATCAAGAGGGGATGATAGCCTGAGCCAAAGGGAGTGCAGGAACTGTAGGCCAATGGCAGACTAGCAATTTCTATTGATCCTCTTTAGCAGGACCCCAGATGATATATGAATGGGGAACAGTGACATACTGCTAGCACTCCATGATGAATGGAAAAGCCTGATCTGTGAGGGTCTTGCAAAATGCCTTTAACAATATTAGCAAACTGTTGCCCTTTGTTAAGTATAAAGGGACTCTTGGGTATTTGCAATAAATGTCCACTATATATTATATTGTAATGCCTATCTGTTAAACAGATAATGACATATCAGCAATGAATTTCATGCTGCACATCACTTTCTTATTTTAACAATGTTCAGTGTAGGTGGTTGTTATAAGATTATGTCATGTTTCAGAGAACTGAGGAGACGGGTAGGTTGTTCATTAAAATACAATGTCTACAGTCAATCGTTAACAATGGGTAATGGCTCTCTCTCGTTACAGAATAGAATCCAAGGGGTCTTCATGCACATGTTACACACATTATTTACAGCCAATGCATTACTGGGGGCCTATGACTGATAGGAGGCCGGCTTACAAGCCACTCCCCTGGGAAGGAGGGGGATTCCCTCTAGAGGTTAGAGCAAAGGTTCTGGGAGTGAGTTCTGTGCTGCCCTCCCTGCTCTGAGGACACAGCAGTAAGTCACTCATGGACAGGAGTGGGCCTCAGCCTTGCCCTGTTAGGGGGTAAGGTATGCTGAGGAGGGGTGCTCAGGGCCTCAAGTCTGGGGTACTGCCTTCAGGGAATGAAGCCTGTAATATCTAGGATGTACCCAATAAATCCCAGTTATACACTCTCTGGTGTGATGTCTGGAGTGTGAATACCAAGAAGAGTTGCCTATGAGGTTCATCCTGACTGCCCCAGGATTCTCCTGGGCTGGAGGCGGTGCACTGACCGACGAACCATCCCTGACAGTGTGTCCTGATCTCTCCCTATACCACTGCGGAGATCTCAGGCCTTCTTTTCTACCTAAAAGGTATGCACCAGCACCAGAACATATTGGTAGCGACATGATCTCCCTTATGGGGGGTGGGGGTGGAGGGGGGCGGCGAGGTGCTACATAGCATCAGCACAGGCTTTTGCAGCAAGCGATAAAAGAAGGGACACTCCTACTATGCCAAGTCAGAGAGCCCATGGGTGTAGTGTCCAGAGGGGACCCTATGGGATCTGAAGCACCAGGCTCCCCGCCAAAATGGAGCTACAACATGGACCCCTCCTCTCCAAGTTGCATGCACAGGTAGTGTGTGTGCAATCGCTATTACTATGAAGAGGTGCAGGGGAAGTTTTCCCAGAGGCTTCACCAAAGGGAACTGTAGCCTGCGCCATGCTGTTTTCATTCTCTGACCTATGTTTTGTATATGCGGGCAGGTATCTGAGGAGGGTCGCTTGACCGTCAAGCAGCCAAGACCTCTGTTTGAGCAGCTGCAGCTATACTATGGCAGTCCCCCCTTGGGTGCTGCCGTGCGGCAATATCTCTACTGAGAAGATGTGTGGGGGCGTTATCCCAGAGGCTTCACTGAAGGGAAGCTGCGGCCTGCACTGTGCTATTATAACCAAGAAGTGGTGTGGGTGTAGTGTCTCAAGGGCTCCACGCAAGGAAACTACGGCCTGCACGTGCTATTATAACCAAGAAGAGGTGTGGGTGTAGTGTCTCCAGGACTCCACCGGAGGAAACTACGGCCTGCGCCATGCTATTCATTTTTGTGTGAGCAGGCAGGTATCCAAGGAGGGGCACTTGATCCGCAGGTGGCCTGAACCTCCGTTTGAGGAGCTGCAGCCATGCTAAGGTGGTTCCCGCCAAAGGGAGCTGCATCATGTCCTTTTCCAAAGTAAAATGGCGGTTCCCGCTTAAAATAGGAGACCACATGGCAACTTGTGCAAAGTTGAAAGAATCTGTTTGCAAATTTCTGGGTTTGGTGCGAAAGCTAAGCCACACCCTGTTCTGTACAGCCGTACCACTGAATTACCAGAGGGAGGAGCTGAGGGCGTGTCTACCTACTACTGAGCAGTGGATGTGGGGACTTAACCACAGTCGCACGTGGTAGTATTGCTGGACAGACGCACGCCTACACGCTTCCTCTCAGATAGCTGCGATGATGGATGAGAAGCAAGGCACTTTGCCCTCCCAGGAAGTCTGCTATTATTTCCCCATGATGGGGAGAACTCGCTCCAGTTGGTCTGCCTGTTGTGTGAACGGGTGGGACCTGCACTGGGATCCGCTTCCCAGTGCTCTGAATGCCACGCACCGTACCTCCGCCACCAGGGTCCTGGAGCACAGATTTCCAAGACTCTGCTGCCCACTGGGGAACTTCCCGATATAAATGGGTTTCTCCACAGATTGATGGAGGTGGCCGGTCAGCTATCCGAGACCTATCAGCCTGATTTCTGGATATTGCGTCGGCGCCTATTCGGTTCCGAAATCCGGTATGGGAGCCGCAGTTCACAAAGTATGGACTCTGGAGCAGGCTCGCTGGGAGCCCTTGGAACTGACATCAGTGGTTTCTCCAGCCCTGATGAAGAAATCTTACCAGCGGATTTACCTGAGTCCACACCGGCCGGTGTGCGATAGCGAGTCCCCTTCTGCCATCCAGTCAGTTCCTGCTACGATCCACGCCTTAGAGGAGGCGAGCCGAGAGATGGTCACCACGTTCTTGGTGCCCTGCTCCCCACAGGAGGAACTATCCACCGCTGGATCCACAAGCTTCCGGCAGGACAGCGAAGGTGTGTCCATCGATGAGGTGTCGAACGAGGTCCCCAAAGCTCCGAGGTAACGACTCCTTCATCCATCTCGAGCCCCAACTTCTATCAAGGGATGTCGATCCGGGATGTCGATCATCGCTGGATCGATGTCCCTGGAGGAATGTCCCAGCTCTGGTTGCAGTGTAAAGCCATCTGCGAGGCCCGAGATCAAGCCATGGCCTATGTAGCTGCTGCCTACATCGAGCACTTGAGCGAGGTGATCAGCACGGAGGGATCTCCACTAGCGGTACCGGCCGGGACTGCTTCTCTTTCGGATCCTGCATCCGCCAATGCTACGTTGGTGAGTACCTCTACAGAGAACATTTCCTTGCAGCAAGAAGCAGGGGCAGTACAAGCGAAGTAGCCCCTCTGCCATCAGGGGTATGGGAGGTCTTGCTAAGCCTTACTGTCCGGGCATGGACAGTTGCAGGCCATAATACAGACAACCTCTCTGGTTTCCACCCATGTTGGGGTACGGAACTCTAACTACCCCGCGGAACGAGACTTTGAAGTGCTGGACTTGCCCCGTTCTGCCCCATCACACGGCGTCTCGTTGCCATGGCAACGTGACGTCGCAACATCAAAGGATGTCATCACATCGCGTTTCCATGGCTATATGCCGCCATACGATGTGACGTTGTGGCGTCATTTGACGCCGGGATTTCAAAGGAGCAGGAGGGCGGTACCAAGGAGGCGGCAGACACAGGCAAGTGCATAGGGGCGGCAAATTTGGACATCTGCCGCTGTAAACACTCTCATATTTTAATTAGATCATATACTTATGTAAAGTTCCTGTTCATTGTGCATGGTCTTCTTTATCTCACTCACGGCACTTTTACTCATCTGCCATTTGGAAGCTTAACCATCTGTTTCTCATCTGTTGATTTGCTTTATTTGATGTATCTTATTTGTGGTTATCTGTGTTGTTGACCACCTGTGATTAAGGCACTTAGGAATTATTTGGGACAGTGAAACAATTTACTATTTTCACAAAAAATAATGCTTCAATGACATGTAACAGGGTATGTATATTCTACCTGTCTTTTTCTGCCCTGTTATGTAAGTCCTGCTAGCTGCAGGCTGTACGGGGTTAATTCTAAGTTTGTGCCCCCACCCATGCTCCTCTATGATGGACAGGAGTAAGGTGGTGACTCATGGCCTGTGTAAGCCTATCAGGAATAGGTACAGACGTGCCAACGAGTATTCTAAAACTTGCCTTAAACTTGCCTTAAACTAGCCAGTTTACATGCTGGGTACATTTCAGTGACATTTCTGCAGAGGCTAATGGTCCATCGGATTAACACAGTAGGGGTTCCTGGCAGTCCCATTCAGTTTGAATGGGACTGCCAGGGACCCCCGCTGTTAATCCGATGGGCCATTAGTCTGTCTGCAGAAATGTGTGAAATGTTGCAGCATGTACCCAGCATATACCTCGGTCTTTTTGGAGATTGCCCCAGGTTTGTTTTAGAATAATCGTCGGCACTACAGTATAGACCATGAGCTGCCCTTTCTATCCTAATTAGGGGACTACCAAATTTAGTATGAGTCCTGTTCTTTCTCTGGAAGAGAGAGGAAGCAGTAGAGCTATCAGACTCTCCCATGGCGGGATGAGCGTGCTCACCCTCAGTCTCTGTACTGAGGGAACATCAGATTCAGCCACAGATGCCCTATACTACCAGGGGCAAAGTACCATCCAGAGGTATGAAGCCTCTGAGACCTTGCATCGCTGTGAAAAGATCTGCAGTGTATGCCAACCAATAAAAATCCCGTTCAGAATATACCTCTGTCTGAGTATCAGTCCTTAGGCAGGGGGAGACAGAGTGCAATAGTGGGGGCTGACCTCCGAACTCCTTGGAGCCCACTTCTGCTGAAGGCGCCACGCACCAGTGAGAAGAACTAGTAGAGAAGAATCTAAGCCTGTCCTGATCTCCCACCATCGCAGATCAGCTTAGCTCTCCTGAACCTACAGGTATGCCTCAGCACCACACGGTAGCAAAAGAGTGGATCTCCCAGAGGGGAGGGATGTGTGAGGAGACACCTATTTTGTCAAAATACTGACCACAAAATACACTTATTTTGAACTTGCTACTGAATTTTTTTGTATTCAGAATTAGCTCTAAAAGATTCCATTCAGGCAATGTTCTGGGGATCCATGTTACCACATGCCAGAAGCAAAATAGCTGAAAAAAGTATGCATTGTTGTGTCATGGAAAGGACTTGTACAGTAGGTGGGCTTGCAGTTACAGTAGATATCAATACGCAATACAAACAATGAACAATTCAGAAAGATTAATGTGTATTTTTTTTTGTAACTTATTTTTTATTTTGCGTTTTTTGAAAAACATAGGGAAGGGATACAGAAAAGAGAAAGGGGGGGGAGGTATGTACCACCTATTTAACACCGGTATCATACAAGACACAAAAATGCAAAGATACAAAAATACGACGCCGTACAGTCCCAGATAAAATAACCAACTCTGAAAGACGAAAAATATAGCTCTCCCTCCACAGTGAATAAACCATTCACCTGTTCCCCCAAGAGTTCCAGGGTTCCCAAACCTTTTGGAATATTCTTGAATTATGTCTAACATAAGTTGTCAATCTTTCCATCAATTGCACTTCATTTATTCCCTAAATAACCTCTCCCCTGGAGGGGGCTAGGGGCTTTTTCCATGCCCCCGCTATTGCGCGTCTAGCCGCGGTGAGGATATGTGACAATAATTTACATTTATTTTCATATAAATTATCTAGCGGCTTACCCAACACCATTGTAATCGGATCTAGAGGTATCCTTTTCCCAAAAGTCTCTCGCACTAGGTTCTGCACTACACAGAACCAAATATGGGCCATATCACAAACCCTCCCACAACCCCTCCAACAGATATTTGAGGTCTCTGGATAAATCTGCTTCAACCTCTGGGGTGTCGAATACCACCTAAAAATAACTTTATATTTTCTTTAAATATTGTGCATAATGATGTGTTCATTGCATTGATTCAGATAGCTTGCCAGTCCTGACAAGGAATGTCTACCTGAAAATCTTGGGCCCATTGATCCATATACCTATTTGTGCAAGGAGCTCTAAATTCACGGTTGCAAAGAAATTGGTAAATAATTTAGATAAGACCCCACTGATAGTTTCTATTTCTGCATAGTTCCTCAAATACAGTACACTCTGGGAAAGACCCATCTGGGGACAACTGCCTAAGATAGTGGGAAACTTGTAAAAATCTAACCAACTCAGCTCCGGAGAGAGAACTTCTGCCAAAAATCATTAAAGCTTAATAGTTTACCACTCTGGAGCATATCTCTCACATCTCTAATACCGTTAACCTTCCATAAATCAAAACTACCTGTGGACCAACCCGGTCTTTAAAAATAGGGGTATCTTGAAGGAGCTGAGGCTAATTGGTCATTAGTTTTGGCCTTATACCAACTCTTAATAGAAAATGTCATTACTGCCGTGTCAAATAGTTCTGGTTTGAGACCCTTTGTTGGCTTGTTATTCCATAAAAAAGTTGGGAGTGCCCTGGAATGAATAAATCCCTTTTCCATATCTACCCATCGGTATTGACCCTCTTGGGAGTGCCAGCAAACCATCTGGTTTAAGTGGGCGGCTAGATAATATTTCCTGTTGTCAGGAACCGCCAGACCCCCTCTCTCTGGGAACAAGCACAACTGATCTCGGCACTTTTGTTACCCCAAATAAATTCCATAATTTTATTCTGTAAATCCCTCAAATATTTAATTTTTGGAAAGACAGAAAAATCCCATTACATTTTCATACCAGTTTTGCAGACAGGAGACTTTTGATTATTATTTTTTTTAAACCCTAATGGAGTAACATTTGTGAGCATGGATAATGTATTATGTTAACTTGGGGGGAAAAATATATAAAAGTGTATCAAAAGCATCTAATAAATATACGTTTATATCAAAATAGTGGTAGTTTCAGTAAAGGGTTCGGGACACAAACCGGTTTGGTGAAGACAAACGAGTAAATGTACGTTAGCTACAAATTAGTCAATTGACTTAAAGTAACCTTAACAGAGACAAATACTTTAGTCACATATTCATATAACTTGCCTATTAATAAATACACGGTTTAAAATTATTTAAATACTAGGAACTGCGTTCCACATTTTCAACACATTAGTTGAAACGTGATATAAATGTTTCTAATGGCCACTTTCCAAAAGTGTAATGCAGTTGTTCCAGCATCAGGAAGTTATTACACAGACTTCTTCAAGGTGCAGTGCCACGTACTCCGTCATTTTTTATTACGGTGCCCACGCAAACACCCAAGATATCAAAGTTATATTTATTGGTAACATTTTTACATCGTATATTTGTAGTATAACTTAGTTATTCGGTACTTTACATGACGTTTCTACTTAAACCTGTTTAGCAACTGTTTTGAATCCAGTTCCCAAAAATGCGTACAGATAATAATTAATTATTATAACCCTGTAATAATCCAGAACATGTTGTATTTACGATTTCCCATGTCAGCTTGCAGAAAGGGTACTTAAGGGTACTTCTTAAATATGCAACTCATAAACATACCATTGATTTTTACTGTTGTTTGTTAAAAGAAGGATCATACTTTTACGAGGCAATGTAAATATTTGACCTTAATGCAGACTTCAGTAATGTCACATAAAACGACGATGCAGAGCAGACATGCATTACATGAGTGCAATGTCCATAAGTTACTGTTTGAATCGTAATATTGCCCTATCGATTTGCTGTGTATTGAAAGTACAGTATGAGACATGGTTAGCCTCCTAGATACTGTTGTGGATTATTGAATTTTAGTGCATGGTTGCTCTACAGTTTTACAATGGAATTTTCTATCGAGATTTTCTTGTGATGTATCCCACGTTCATGAGGTCTCCAGAAGCATTGTATATAGGTATGCTGGGTAGAAGTTTGATATTTTTAAGACGTCATGCAAGGAACATTCACTAGGATCCATTAACTGCCAATACAGGATTTTCGCACTACGATCCCGCATTCACGGCCATTGACTTGAATGGCAATTAACTCAGGATCCCGGAGCAATAACCTGTATTGGAGGTTAGCGAATCTCCACCATTATCTTTTGTATTGCTAGAAATTTCGGAAAGCTTCCTGCTATCCATTAACAAAATGGGAGAAATGTTTAGTGTTTTACACCAGATTTAAAAAAAACAACTATATATATGTGTAGTTGTGCTACTAACTCGCACATTTCCACACCCACCCACACCATTTTTATCCACTCCCACTCCACACACACCTTTTCTAAAGCACTGTATATACTGTGGGCTCTCCTTTAATTTTTTTTCACACTGATACACATACACACTCTTTCATCACTTGCTTTCAGGAACCTTTTGACACCTCCAGCCATAAAACACATCCACACCGGGGGAAGGACCAGCACAGATAACATTCCAATAGACACTGTTTATAGTATAGCTTTTGCTTGCTTCATTCATTATAACATCGCCGGAAGAAGAGATCAGTGTATCTCGAAAGCTCGCACAAATTAAAGCATTTCGTTAGCCACAGAACGGTATCATCTATTTATTTTTTGATATATATATATATATACAGTGGTTGACAAATCACCAAAAAATCTACTCGCCACACAAAAAAATCTACTCGCCACCTAGTACCAAACGTGTGCTGCTTGGGCCAATATTTACTCGCCCGGGGGTTAAATCCACTCGCCCGGGGCGAGCAAATGTACAGGTTTGTCGAACACTGTGTATATATATATATATATATATATATATATATATATATATATATATATATATATATATATATATAGTGTTCGACAAATCACCCAAAAATCTACTCGCCCAACCAAAAAATTTACTCGCCACCTAGTCCCGCCCCCAACTCCACCCCTAGTCCCACCCCCAACTCCGCCCCTAGTCCCGCCCCCAACCCCGCTTTAAAATAAAATATATAAATAAAATACATTTAATAAATTCCTAGTCAGAACAACATTCGTTTTTGACATAAATGTATTTATTGTATTACATTATACTACAATTAGTCGTGTGTGTGTGTCAATGTCGGATCTAGAAATAAAAGCCAGATGTGAATGACTAGTTTCCTGAACCCCTTAACCAGTGTCTGGACGTCGGCGCTTCACAGAGAGAGACAGACAGACAGACACCCACACACACACAGAGAGCGGCACACCCACACAGAGAGAAAGAGAGACACACAGAGAAAGAGACACACAGAGAAAGAGAGAGAATGAGAGACACACACAGTGAGAGAATGAGAGACAAAGAGAGAGTGCGACAGAGAGAGGGAGACAGAGAGAGGGAGAGGGTGACAGAGAGAGGGAGAGGGTGACAGAGAGAGGGAGAGGGTGACAGAGAGAGGGAGAGGGTGACAGAGAGGGAGAGGGTGACAGAGAGAGGGTGACAGAGAGAGGGAGAGGGCGACACAGGGAGAGGGCGACACAAGGAGAGGGTGGGTGACACAGGGAGAGGGAGGGTGACACAGGGAGAGGGTGACACAGGGAGAGGGTGACACAGGGAGAGGGTGACACAGGGAGAGGGTGACAGGGAGAGGGAGGGTGACAGGGAGAGGGAGGGTGACACAGGGAGAGGGAGAGGGTGACACAGGGACAGGGTGACACAGGGACAGAGAGAGGGTGACACAGGGACAGGGAGAGGGTGACACAGGGACAGGGAGAGAGGGTGACACAGGGAGAGGGAGAGGGTGACGCAGGGAGAGGGAGAGGGTGACACAGGGAGAGGGAGAGGGTGACACAGGGAGAGGGAGAGGGTGACACAGGGAGAGGGAGAGGGTGACAGGGAGAGGGAGGGTGACACAGGGAGAGGGAGGGTGACACAGGGAGAGGGAGAGAGGGAGACACAGGGAGGGAGGGAGAGATTGACACAGGGAGAGGGAGGGTGACACAGGGAGAGGGAACAAACAATGTAGGAAGGTTGGAGCACAACTGAATACAGGGTGGAAAAAACAATCTGCAAGAGAGTGTGTGTCCCAAAAAGGTTTAATGGATCAAACCATAAACTTACAGTGAGCCCACGGGCCCCCACCAACGCGTTTCGAGCAACGCTCTTTATCAAGGTGCATATCGATCCTCTCTTACCTGGTCTCTGATATACACTTAGTTTCCCGCCAAAATCTACCGTCCGCTCGGCGCTTAGCCGCGTCACAAGTGGCGCGTCATGCGCGTCGCGCAACGGTGACGTCAGCGCGCACTGCGTGTATACAGATATGACAAACTTTATTGACAATTTACAATTACCTATTAAAGCATCCAAATAAAACTACATACATAGAAGACCTGGCTACACAATGCCTTTATAACATATTAAAACCTATCTGATAAGACGTAGGGGGAAAGAAACAATATCCTTCCACATCCTACAAAATACAAACATACAAAATAGTAAAATAAATAAATCTGACACAAAATAAGCGCTTTTAAAATCCCAAAATAATAAATCATATATATACATAATGTGTATATATTATGATGAATAAATGGGAAAACTAAAACAACATTGTATAATAGATCATGACATTCTATCCCCCATAATGCACAAACAAATATTTGAGAAGTAATGATATCGGAGTAGGGTATCTGATTAATGATTTCTTCATTCATTTAATGAATTTAATTTTGCTTAATTTTATGCATAAAAGGGAGAATGTGATCAAGAGGTGTGATCAAAAAACCTGTAATGAAATGGTTAAAAGAAACCGTGAAGAAACTCCTAAGGGTTTAATCAAAACATAAGTTGATATTTTATGACCATGGGATGATGAACAAGTAATGCCAAACAGTGCATAAAATTGAAAATACTCGTATGTGTATAAATGAATAACACATCTGTATAATATGTTAAGCACCGTTATCCTCTTGTTCCTCACCCCATGCGTAATATAGGTTTAGGTATAGTATAGTAGAGAATTCTTTATAGCAATAAGTGCATAATTACCTTGACAAGTGGACAATAGATTTAGCAATATTATGTATTATCTATCCGAACCTGTTAATGCAAGAATGGAGTGAGGTCCCAATCTGAATTTAGACCATTTGGTATCTTAGTATTTAGGGTAAAGATCCAATATAGTTCCTTCTTGTCTAATGAGACGGTTCTGTTTCCTCCCCTAATCGGTTTAGGAATATGTTCAATACCCCTGTATTTCAGATTTTTTATATTTCCCAATCTGCAGTTGGTGAAGTGTTGGGCGACAGGATGGGTCAAGTCTCCTAATTTGATAAGTCTTATATGTTCCCTCATCCTAGCCTTCAGTGCTCTGGTGGTACGTCCTACGTACTGCTTACCACATCCACAGTCCAAGAGGTAGACTGTGAATGTGGTATCGCAGTTAATGAAAGATGTTATAGGGAATCGTTGCCCCGTACTGTTAGATACAAATTCTTTACATGACTCCATGTGTGTGCATGACACACATTTAAGACACTTGAAGCAACCTGTGGGGAGATTACGATCCTGACCTGGCACTGATGAAAAAAGACTTCTCGTCACATAGTTGGCTATAGTCTTAGCTCTCTTGAAGACAAATCGTGGCCCTCCTAAGTATACCTTTTGGAGCAGTGGATCTGCGGATAGGGTAGACCAGTGCTTTCTAACAATATTCTTTATACAGTTAGCCTGTGTGCTATATTGAGTTATCAATAGCTTTTGATCTATGTTTTTGAGCACCATACAGCATTTTTTACACAGGGAGAGGGAGACACAGGGAGAGGGAGAGGGTGGGTGACACAGGGAGAGGGAGGGTGACACAGGGAGAGGGAGGGTGACACAGGGAGAGGGAGGGTGACACAGGGAGAGGGAGGGTGACAGGGAGAGGGAGGGTGACACAGGGAGAGGGTGACACAGGGACAGGGTGACACAGGGACAGGGAGAGGGTGACACAGGGACAGGGAGAGGGTGACACAGGGACAGGGAGAGAGGGTGACACAGGGAGAGGGAGAGGGTGACGCAGGGAGAGGGAGAGGGTGACACAGGGAGAGGGAGAGGGTGACACAGGGAGAGGGAGAGGGTGACAGGGAGAGGGAGGGTGACACAGGGAGAGGGAGGGTGACACAGGGAGAGGGAGAGAGGGAGACACAGGGAGGGAGGGAGAGATTGACACAGGGAGAGGGAGGGTGACACAGGGAGAGGGAGACACAGGGAGAGGGAGAGGGTGGGTGACACAGGGAGAGGGAGGGTGACACAGGGAGAGGGAGGGTGACACAGGGAGAGGGAGGGTGACACAGGGAGAGGGAGGGTGACACAGGGAGAGGGAGGGTGACACAGGGAGACACAGGGAGAGGGAGGGTGACACAGGGAGAGGGAGGGTGACACAGGGAGAGGGAGGGTGACAGGGAGAGGGAGGGTGACAGGGAGAGGGAGGGTGACAGAGGAAGGGAGGTTGACAGGGACAGGGAGGGTGACACGGAGAGGGAGAGGGTGACACAGAGACAGGGAGAGGGTGACACAAGGAGAGGGTGACACAGGGAGAGGGTGACACAGGGAGAAGGTGACACAGGGAGAGAGAGAGAGGGTGACACAGGGAGAGGGAGAGGGTGACACAGGGAGAGGGAGAGGGTGACACAGGGAGAGGGAGAGGGTGACACAGGGAGAGGGAGAGGGTGACACAGGGAGAGGGAGGGTGACACAGGGAGAGGGTGACACAGGGAGGGAGGGAGAGGGTGACACAGGGAGAGGGTGATACGGAGAGGGTGACACAGGGAGAGGGTGACACATGGAGAGGGTGACACATGGAGAGGGTGACACATGGAGAGGGTGACACAGGGAGAGGGTGACACAGGGAGAGGGAGAGGGTGACACAGGGTGAGGGAGGGAGAGAGAGGGTGACAGAGGGAGAGGGAGACACAGGGAGAGGGTGACACAGGGAGAGGGAGAGGGTGACACAGGGAGAGGGTGACACAGGAAGAGGGAGAGGGTGACACAGGGAGAGGGAGGGAGAGAGAGGGTGACAGAGGGAGAGGGAGACACAGGGAGAGGGTGACACAGGGAGAGGGAGAGGGTGACACAGGGTGAGGGTGACACAGGGAGAGGGAGAGGGTGACACAGGGAGAGGGTGACACAGGGAGAGGGTGACACAGGGAGAGGGAGAGAGGGTGACACACTCACAGACACAGACACCCACTCTCACTCAGACAAACTCACACACACACACAATCTGTCACTCACACACACACAAAAACACTCACCCGCAAGGCAGGGGGGTCGCACATGGCAGCGGGGGCCTCCGCACGGCAGGAGGGCCTCTGCAAGGGGCCGCGCCCCCTCCAGAGGGGGACGCCGACACCGCAGTATCCTGCTTAGACCGAGCAGGGTGAGGCCCCTGTGAGGGGATTTCCCCTGCTTAGAGCAGGCAGAGGCCCCTGTGAGGGGATTTCCCCTGCTTAGAGCAGGCAGAGGCCCCTGTGAGGGAATTTCCCCTGCTTAGAGCAGGGAGAGGCTCCGGTTAGGGGATTTCCCCTGCTTAGAGCAGGGAGAGGCTCCGGTGAGGGGATTTCCCCTGCTTAGAGCAGGGAGAGGCCCCGGTGAGGGGATTTCCCCTGCTTAGAGCAGGGAGAGGCACGCGTGGGGTGAGGGGGGGGGGCACGGAGGCCGGGAGAGACTGGGGTGAGGGGGGGTGGATGGCCCAATGGGAGGGGGTGGTGAATGGCCGATGCGAGGGGGGGGCGGATGGCCCGATGGGAGGGAGGGGGGGGGGCGGATGGCCCGATGGGAGGGAGGGGGGGGCGGATGGCCCGATGGGAGGGAGGGGGGGGGGGCGGATGGCCCGATGGGAGGGAGGGGGGGGGGCGGATGGCCCGATGGGAGGGAGGGGGGGGTGGATGGCCCGATGGGAGGGGGGGTGACAGATGGCCCTGCAGGGGCCTGAGGCAGACAGGCGTGGAAGGGGCTGGCTGGCGGAAGGGGGAGGAGTGGAAGAGCTGAGGAGGGGAAGTTGCTGAGAGGCGGGGGAGGAGCGAAGGCAGTGATCAGAGAGCTGGCTTTTTTTTTTTTCTCCAGCGCGAGCGCGGGAAAAACAGCAGCGCGAGCGGCGGGAAATTTAAAAAAATACACGTGTGCTGCTTGTGCCAATATTTACTCGCCCGGGGGTTAAATCCACCCGTTCCGGGCGAGTAAATGTATACAATTGTCGAACACTGTATATATATATATATATGATTATCTTTAATATGAAAGATGCTGATGCAAACCCTATGTTATTTCTAGGTATAGAATAATGTATTTGGCATATGTCCCGTATTATGTTTCTCCCATGATTAGAATTCTTCTCTTATCTACTTCACCGTTTATATGAATCTATAATCCAATATCTCTTTACAAGGATCTTGTACGCATGCGCATGAAATATAAGAAAAAATATAGGAATATATCATTTTAAGGAAAATGGCTACAGACTAACTGGTCTGACCAGGACTTGTTTATTACATTGGAAGAAGAATCGCAACAAAAGTTATTGGTTTGTACTTTCATATTTAATGGGTGTTATGCATCAAAGTTTCCTAGCGATAAACAAATTAGGCAAAAATAAGCATCATACTCATGACAAGAAAGAATCTCCCTCTCCCACAATTTTGCCGCTGGACGGAGCTTTGATACATAAATCTCATAGCTAAAATAAAAGGATGGCAATGTATTCTTAATCTTAAAGTCCTGTTGCATGATATCCTTCTTTTCCGTTTCCATGTTATGAGTTTTTAAAAATGATAAAATGCAGCATGTGTGTTTTTTTTTTAGTTTTTATTTCTTGTGTTCCATCCTGTATAAAAAAAACCCCAACGCCCATATCTACTAATGAGTGCGAAGCTTTAGCACGTCTTAACTCCTTTTCATTTTTTCATGCTAAAGCCTAGGACCCTTTAGTAAATAAAGGCCTCAGAGGGCTGCAGAGCTGTAAAGACCAAGGCAACCTAAGAATCAAGCCCTTCCTCCATAGTTTTAAAGATCAGTTTCAATAGAAAACCAAAAAAAAACATTCTGATTGCCAAGATCCCACAGAGGCAAGGAAACTGGAAACAAAATGTAAAGGCACAGTCCCAATAAGAAGCTTCTAAGTTCTCTAGATATGGCTTATTATTCATTTTTCATCCTGAACTCACACTTTAACATTACCTAGGCCTGGTCACTGAAAGTCTGGCATTGCTGCTGCAGCATCTTTTTTGCACTCAGGTACGAATGTAGCTCGTTTTAGGGGCCTATGTATTAAGCATTACAAATGGAATTTATGGATTTAAATTGACGCCCGAAAATCACAAATGATATTGCGCTTGCATGAGCCTGTGTACTGACCTTTATTCTCAACGTGCGGCTAAAGCTACAAAAAAAATGTTTTCGGCAAATATATTGGCGTAAAGAATTGGGACGCGCATGTTGCGCAGATGTAAATGGCATGTACTAAAAACATTGTGTCTGTGCGCCCAAAAGAGTCGAACATGCGTCAAAATTGTCCTCCAAGTTGTACCTGCCGTAAATCCTACAAAGCCTGTTTATATTGTAAAAATACTTCTAATTCTGTGCTACTGTTTGTATCAACAAAAAAATGCAGCACAAATGTTACATAATATACATTAACAGAATGTACTATTACAGTATGACTATTATATAATACACTAATCACTGATATTTACTAATACCAGTTAAAAAAAATTACACATAATTCTGTTTTCATTTGAATTGTATCAATTAGGTACAGGCGGGCCCCGGTAATGCGGCGGGTTCCTTTCTATGGTCCCGCCACAAAGCGAAATCACCGGAAAACGGAACCGCCATAAAGCGGACCGCCGAAAAGCGGGGCCCTACTGTATGCGGCACAACGCAATGCTTCAAACATAATTACAGACAGCAAACAACTGTGATGTCACATAACAACCTTCATACATACCACGCAAATGTTGTTAAGGTTTTTACTTCTTTTAAGCACTACAATTTTAACACAATAAACTATTTGAAAGATCACGTTAGTACTGTATGTAGGCCCCCTCGTTTCTCCGCAGCCAGGTACTGCTTGGGGGAAAACAGCCCGCGGCAATTCCCAGGTGCATGGAACGCAGGCCCTGAAAATGAGCTGCAACAGCTGCCTACCGCTCCGGTGAAGGTGACAGCTAAGTGGGATTGCACCTTTCACTTGCAATATTACTTTAATATCAAGATATATCAAAAGTTCCTAATATCCAGAAAAGGGTACTCAGATAGCACTAATATGTATTTTATTTTTTTATCTTAACAGTTATTGTATATAATGCCATATGTAATCTAAACTAATAAAAAAAAAGTGATATGTATTATGATGTGTTAAAAAAAAATTAAAAAATAAATAAAAACCTTAATGCACTGTTATATCCTGAATATTTAGTAATAAATTAATACTATTTAATTTTATTTACATTAATTTGTCTTGTGCCGACACTAACAAAAAGTATTAAACAATGTCATTTTTAGCAATGATTTTAAAATACTTTTTATATGCGTCATGTAGTGGACATTGTCAATGAGTGTTTTTCCATGTTCTTTTGCTGTGGAATATGCTTGTCTTTTTTAAACAAACAAACAACCTTTGCTGCCTGAGGGGGCCCCCGCAGCACATTGCAAAGCAGTGTGTGGCAGTCACGTCTGGCAGCACACAAGTTGTTTTGTCTGTTTCAATGGTTTTATAAAAAAACAATTCCATGTACATTACGAGGTTATCTTTTTGCAATGTTATTCTCAGTTATTGGGTACATTCAACTTGCTGCCAAAAGCCTCTGCTGCTTCAATTCCCTGGTGGCAAATTATGGCTTTGACTTTCTATACCCTAAACCAGCAGTAGGCAACGCCAGTCCTCAAGTGCCACCAACAGGCCATGTTTTAAAGAGGCAGTTTAAGCAGCACATTAAAAAATATATATCTATATTTTATATATATATATATTTTGTTGTTGTAATATATGCAGTCTTTGATTACCTTTATTGAAAACAAATTACCTGAGCTGCAAATGTATTGGTTCTCCCGTGATTGATCGGCAAAGATCCTGCTTCCCGGGGTTCATTAAATGGCTGCCTTTCAGTTTCAATCAATCCTTCAGTCAGTGTAACTCAGCAGCTACAATGTATTCTTATATTACTCTGGTAACATTATCTATTGTTACCGTTTGCAGCTCAAACTGCTAGGAACATTGGTAACAAATGATTATAAACAGAAAAGTGTTGCAAATATCTTGCACTGCTGGGGAGGTGGGCTAAAGCCTGCTATAGAAATCCTAGGATGCTCAGTATATTAAAACATTAAAAATGTAATTAAGCGTTGAATTTTAAAAAAGTAGTAAGTATTATCTAATTCTACAGAACTGATTTCTTTTCAAAATGGCACATGTAGGATACTGCATGGATTGCTCCTTTAAGGATATCCCTGTTTCAGCTCAGGTGGCTCAATCAGTGGCAGCCATTTTGATTGAGCCACCTGCGCTAAAGGACTGGAGTTGCCTACCCCTGCCCTAAAGTGTTGGGGGCATATGTATCAAGACAAAATTAGGGCAATTCTGGGACAAAAACATTGCTCCAGATATATCAAAGAAAAAATCATATTGATTTCAATTGTATTTTTTTTTCTTTGATAGATTTGATTTTTTTGCCCCCTAATTGTGCCACTTTTACCTTGATATACCTTTGATATACCTTTTTGGAGGTGTCTGCAACGCATTGCAGAATTAGTTTCAGGTACCACCAACACTATAAAGATGGCAGGCATGCTATGGGTTCATATCAAAGTATTTCTGCAGTTTTGCCCTGGTGCAAAAAAGACCACTAGAAAAATCCCTAAAACATTACCCTAATTTCAGTGTACAAAACGTTGCATTCTGGATTCATTTTTATACCATTGCAAAACATAGATAAAACTTTGAGATTAACTCCTCGCCTGTTTTGTACAGCTATGAACTTTAATACGTTCACATTGCTCAGCCTCTACTCTTCAGAAGACTGTTAAAAGTTAAATATACTGTAAATACATTGCGTTTATTTTGTATTTTTGGTTGAAATAAAATATAATTGACTTTACTTCTGTCTCGTTGTTAATTTATTTACATAAACAGCTTTTGCCTCAAGGTTGGAAGAACCCAGGGGATGTGGGTGAATGAAAATATAGTAGAAAATGACATTAGATTTGGTCATCACTCTATGTGCATTTCTTCTACAGTAGTTACTCTAACATTCTAGATCCTCCCTAGTTAGCCCCTTGCTAGCAATTAACACCTGTTGATGGCAATTTAAGTGAAAGGGATTCAAGCTCTGTTTATTGTATTGTATGTCTTTATTTATATAGCGCGTGTGTACTCAGTGCTTCACAAAGAATACAGCACAGGGAATTATAATACTACAATAAGTGCAGCAAAATCAGACAATAGGAAAGGAAATCCCTGCCCCGAAGAGCTTACAATCTAAGAGGTTTGATGGGGAATTTACAGAGACAGCAGGTAAGGGAATAAGTGCTGTAGATGGCAGTGCTTGGCCACAGTGGGTGGTAGGAGTGACTGAATGTGGGTGAATAGCCATGAGTGCAGGCTATTGGGATGCTTTGTGGGGTGAGTTTTAAAGTTAGTCAGTATTCAAATGAGAGGGTTAACACAATTTACAGGGGAATAGATGGCAGGGAGGCATGGGTGAAATCAGGTGTGTATGTCTGGGTTCAGGATTAGGGGAGATCCCCAGCAGCAGGAAGGAGTAGATAGAGAATGTGAATAGAGGATTTGTGTGGGTGTTTTTTATTGAGGGGTAAATAAGTTGATGGAAGAAAGGTGTATAAATAATGGTGCAGTGGAGAGTGGGGAAGTTGGAGAGAACAGAGACATTTGCAAAGGAGTGAGGAAACAGTAAACAAAAAAAGCAATAGGGGGGCATAGTGAGATGCATGAGGAGAGACTTCCCAGGTACTGGTGGATAGAAAGAGTACAAAGAATCACAGCATATCGAAAGTAAAGTTCTCACAGTTGCAAAGTTGATGTGCAGAGTCTCGATCTTCCTCCAATCTTCACCTCCAATTTCAGCTCCAAAATTAACTCTGCCACACACTTTTGATGTTACACTTATGATGGGACACAGCCATAAGTTACATTTCCACCTTTAGAATGCAATTTTCATAACACAGGATGTCTCAGGTCATGACAAGAGTTTCATATTGGATTGATAGATTGGGGGCGTAGTCAGACAAGGCTCCATTAATATTAATACTGACTGCAATTTTTTCTCCCTCCTATCCTCTCCCTGATCCTTTCTTTCATCATCCCCCCTCATCATCTCTCCCCTCCTCCTCATCATCTCTCACCCTCATCATCTCTCCCCCTCATCATAGCTCCTCATCTCTCCCCTCCTCATCATCTCTCCGCCTCCTCATCATCATCACCATCATCAGCTCTCCCCCTCATTATCATTATCACTATCATCAGGTCTCCCCCTCATAATCATCATCATTATCTCTCCCCCTCTTCTCTCCCCATCCTCATAATCTCTCCCCCTCCTCCTCATCTCTCCCCCTCTTCTCTCCCCATCCTCATAATCTCTCCCCCTCCTCCTCATCATCTCTCCCCTTCTTCCTCATCATCTCCTCTCCCCTTCCTCATAATCTATCCCCCTGCCCTTCATAATCATCATCTCCCTCCCTCCTCATCTGTCCCCCTAATTATCTCTCGTTATATCTCCCTCTCCCCCTCCCCATCATCACCTCTCCCCTCCTTATCATCTCTCCCCCTCATCATCATCAGATCTCTCCCCCATCATCATCATCAGATCTCCCCCTCCTCATCAGATCTCCTCATCAGATCTCCCCCTCAAGAGGGGGAGAAGGAGGGGTGAGAAGGAGGGGGGGATAGGGGGAGGGTAGAGGGGGAGAGAGGAAAGGCGAGAGGAGGGAGAGAGGGTGTGTATAGGAGGGGGAGAGGGGTTTGGGAGGTGGTGGGGAGGAGGGAGAGAGGGGGGAGAGAGTGAGGAGAGAGAGGAGAGGGGGGAGGGCAGAGATACAGGGAGGGGGAGAGAGATAGGGGAAGGAGAGAGGGTGGGAGGAGCGAGAGGGTGGGAGGAGAGAGGGTGAGGAGAGAGAGAGGGGGAGGAGAGAGAAAGTGGGTAGTAGAGAGAGGGGGAGGAGAGAGAGGGGGAGAAGAGAGAGGGGAAGGAGAGAGAGGGAGGAGAGAGGGGGGGAAGGAGAGAGAGAGGGGGAGGAGAGAAAGGGAGAGGAGAGAGAGGGGAATGAGAGAGAGGGAGGAGAGAGAGAGGGGGGAAGGAGAGGGGGGGAGGAGAGAGAGAGGGGAGGGAGAGAGGGAGGGGGCAAGGAGAGAGAGGGGGAAGGAGAGAGAGAGGGGGGAAGGAGAGAGGGGGAAAGGAAAAAGAGAGGGGGAAGGAGAGAGAGGGGGGAAGGAGATAGATGGGACGAAAGAGGAGAGATGGGAAGAGACAAGAGTGAGAAAGAGGGGACAGGGATATTGGAAGAGAGGAGAGGATCTGAGTATGCCTGCTGCCTACCGGTGGCCCTGGAGGAGTGAGGGGGCCTGTTAATGGCTTGTGGAGGGCCCTGCTGAGCTGCCTGCCGAAAGGTGCCCATGGAGGTGCCTGTCAGGGGAACCTCCCATCTACCAGTCTACAGCAAGCTGCCTAGACACGCACCTCCGAGGACACCTTCCAGCAGGCCACCTCTGCGGATCATGCCAGGTTAGCTTTGCCGGCAGAATAGTGAGGGAGAGAGGCAGCAGCTGGGTGACGGAAACCTGCAGAGAGCCGCAAGTACAATAAGAGCAGAAAGAGACGGAGGTTGCCGACTCCTGTACTACCCCTTAAAAAATGTGTATTATGGAGCATTTGAGACTTATAAAAAGAGAAGTCCAGACACATCCAGTATCAAAACATATTTCCAATTGTCTTTTTGGTACTTTGAAGCCACTAAAATGTGTGGCATTAGACCATGTTTGTTCACCACCCTGTGGAGGTAATAGGGCCAATTTGTTATATCGAAGAGAGGCATTTTGGATCTTTACACTAAACTCTCTTACTCCGAAGAGGTTAAATATAGAGTGGGCTCTAAAATATTTTCTCTAAATACAACACCTGCTATTTTGTACATGTGTGAATAAAGAACATTATACTTTTTCATCAACACTGGGTTCCTGTGCTATTTCCGGTTCTGGATAAACGGTGTGCTGTTGTTCCAGATTCCCCCTTCCACTTTCTACATTGTCTTCATTCACAGAAGCAAGCACCTAGGGAAGCGCAAGAGTGATGCACTGCATTCCTACAGCGTTTACCCCTGTCGAGCAGACAGGTTCCAAACACCCATGACCCCGGTTTCTTCAAAAAGAGGTAAGATCATACTCCTCATAAGACCTGGGAAGGTGTTCGGGGTTCAATGACCGTATACCTTTATCCCAATACCAATTTGATATCTTACTATGTTTGCAACGTCAGCCATCTCCGGAGCACATGACAGTGTACTCTTTTCCAGTAGAAATTCCAGCCATTCAGAGAATGTTCCTACCCTGAACAAGGTAGGGACATGGACACCTTTCTGCGTGGGTCTGAAAAGACCTGCAGGAACTATAGTACAAAGTTCTCCATAATCAGTGGGCAAAGTATCTAAACCCTAGTCTGAAAGGCGAGGCCCTGGAAGTTTTTGCTGATTTTCTAGTCCACCTAGATCAGGATTTCTGTGGTGTTGTAATTTCACCTGTGAGGTCTACTGGCAAAAATGAATGGCCCTAAAGCTGGGTGCTACCAACTGCTACTGACTGTTTTGCTCAGCTTGTGGGAAGCCTGTCAACCACATGCCAGCAGTAGATAGGGGAGTGGAGATTACAAACTCTCATGCTCAAGTAGCAATTTTACATCTATGCCCGTCAGAAGTGAAAGACTGGGTGCTGGATTGAAAAGGAACTTTTCTCCTGGGAGCCCAAGGATAAAAAGGTGGGCGGGCAAGAGGAACCCCCCAAATTCTCCTGTCAAGCGTACTGGGACTTCATTTACGTCAGTCAGCATACCAGCTGGTCTTTCCAGTGTAATCAGGTGGACCATTTGCACTTTGCCTGCTCAGACAAGAGGAAACCTGCATTTGTTTACTCTTTTAACCATTTTAAGATATATTTTTATATCACATATTTTTGTAATATTAATGGTGGCCTGCCCAACTTACTTCTAATGTACACCTTTGAGACTTTCCTTACCACTGAAATCCCCAGTTTATTTACAAATATGTGAATGATTCTCAGTCTGATATGAAATACATTCCAGTTTTCTCTTTGAGCATTTTCACCACATTAGATGCTATATGTTCTTTAGCATGAGATATGAACTGTGTGAGTACGTTAAAAAAAACCTCTCTGTTCTGTGTACCTGTTGCACTTAAGGCTACTAAATGGATTAACTGAACATCTCAGAAAACTACTGATCAATAATGAGGAACGCAGTGTATTACTGCAGAGACAACTAAGTGGTATGTTAATGGTGTGGCACTTCTCGAACATACTTAGTGAAATGCCTTTGTGTGTGTTCCTTTTTTGGCATTTGGCTTGAAATATGAAATATTCCACTGGGAATTACCCTGGAGAAATGATTCCAGGAACCCCACCATGTTAATTGTCTCCCAAATGGGCCACATTATTTACATAGATATATGAATTTTTTTGCAGTCGAACTTGCTCCCACTTTTTTAATTCAAACAAATGGAAGTATTGTAATTCTAATCTAAGACCATTTAAACAGGAATGGCAGCAGATGAATGGAGATGTGTGTGGCTTTACTACCTAAAGTAGTTGATAGCATTACATCTGTATGTATGTGAAGGAATACTACAAAGAGCAGAACCACAAACAAATTGTATTATTATTCTCCAGACATTATTTGTTTATTGGAATGGATTATGGAATTTACTGACTAGTTATTTCAGGAAAAAACAGTTGGTACCTGTCACGATATAGCCATTAAAATGTTGAATATTGTGTGCAGTGTAGCAACCAGATAGTAAACCCACAAAAGATAAACTGCCTTGCTCTGACTGTGAAGTTAAAGTTTCCACAGGATTTCATTTTCAGACCACGGCCCGGATACATCAAGCAGCAGTAACCTAAAAAGGGCCTTATTTATCTTGTGCAATAGATCAATGTTGCACCGCATAAAAAGGAAGCACTTTTTATCGGGTCCGTTAAAAATACTGGATGTGATATTTAAAATAAAGAGGCCAAATATCGCATTTAAAAAAAAATGGCTAATCAAGTTCCCCTATTTATCTGCACGGAATGAACGCCAGAAAGACGGCAATAATGTATCACCTACACCAGGCTGATGTTAGCCCTACCTTTTCTATTTGTATAATGGCCAATATACTGGCCATAATATACATACACAAGATAAGCTAAACCAACCTGAAAAAATATTATTGAAAATACATGAGTAAACATTAACCCCTTAGTAGCACACTGGTTAATTAGTTATGTGTTTCCATGACGTTGATCACAAAGGTGTTGATATAAACATACAAGTACACTACCTACCCCCTTGGCCACTGTTCCCTCAACACTCCCTTAACTGCCACCTCCCCACTAACCCCATAACAATAAAATCACACAGAAACCCCCACTCCGAATTGCAAATCAACGGCAGCCAGTTTCTAGCCAGTTTCTTCTTTGCTGTTTTGTATGATTTCACAATTGCTGTCACTTACAGCTATCACCCCTGGAGAAAAATAATACACCACTGTGTTACCATGCAATAAGTAAGAAAAGTCATTTAAAGATGTTCTGGCTGTTTTGTTAAACTTTATACAGTGCGGTTGTAAAGTAGTTTGTGTACTAGTGGTAGTAGTAGTCGAGACAAGGCGCAAAGTTCACCTTTCCTGTCTTGCCTTCAAATACTTTCTGGGCAAGCTACCCATCTATCTGAACAAGCTCCTCACCTCTACCACATGCAGCACTTATCACCTGAGATCGGACTCCAAAAGTCTGTTCATGGTCCCAAGGCTCAACAAAGTATCCGGCTGCTCCTCCTTCTCTTACCGTGCACCCCAAAACTGGAACAATCTACCGGAGACTCTCACATCCACCACCAGTTCTTTCAAAACTAAGGCTGTCTCACATTTTAATCTGGTCTGTAACTGTAACATAAGCCTATAATATACATCTTCTCTAACTTTGCATGCAATGTATTGTTTATAATGTTTACCCTGTTCATTTATGTAACTGTATTTTTATCCATGTATTATTTGTCATATTAACTATGTCCAGGACATACTTGAAAACAAGAAGTAACTCTCAATGTATTACTTCCTGGTAAAACATTTTATAAACAAATACACTACCTGATTCTTTCTGTATGACTGATTCAACGCACAACAAACCAATCCTGTGTTGCTGTCTATACATTATAATACAGAAAGAAATCTGTCACCTTCACCATCAAATATTATAAGTAATATTATAAGTATTGTTTTTAACAAAAGTTTTACTCAGCCTACCTCTACCGATCACAGGCTGTTGCAGGAGTGATACCGCAGTCCACCCAGGCGCTCCAGTAAATAAATAAAAGAACTTAAGCTCCCATCTTTGTCCGGGTGCCTCTCGTCGTCCACAAGGTTAAAATTGCAGTATACACCTGCGCCATTCTAAACAAAAAACTATTCTTACAATGTTGAATTTCTATTACAGGTGCACACAATGTACCCGTAATAAAAAAAATAGCAAAGGATACTTACCTTCCACAGAGAAGCCAGGGAAAACCCCTGCACATGACTTATACACCCTCCTGCTTGCACTCAGGTAGGTGAGGTGGTGGATGCTTACGCAGTGCTGCATATTCACCTTCAATGCTCCTGCCATTTCTGCTGCTTTGCTCGCCAATGCTGATGGCACTGATGCTATCTCCATCTATACTGTTAAAATGTATCTGTTTACAACTCAAGTATGCGTGTCAGGGCTTGTTCAATAGTTGAGTGCGCATGTATGTCATATCACTATTAGTAGGCACCAAAAACACCTTAGGCTGGGGCCATGGTGCCGCAGACTGTGCGCTGAACGATCAGACTGCCTTAAGGCAGTGATCGCGTCCATGCGGCATGCGGGTGCGTGCGGAAGCGGGAGGGGGCGCGCATTGCGCAAGAAATTAGTTCAAACTGATTTCTTGGCGTGACTGGCCAGTCACGGGAGCGGTTCGCCCAATGAGAGCGAACCAGCTTGGTGACGCACCCACGGCCCGTCCACCATGGCCAGGTAAGCGCCCGCTTCATGAAGGGTCACTTCACAGCCTCCGCACTCCTCCGCGCGGACGAAGGCACCATGGCCTCAGCATAAATAATAAGAAAAAAACAGCAATGTCCGTCTCTCAGTGGGCCCCCTTTCCCCCTGTCAGGAAACTTTGTCCAACACTACACCCCCTTCCACCAATTCTATTGTGCTTCAGAGCACTGAGCCGTGGCTGTAGCATGCCACTTCACTTGAGAAAGGCCGATATAGCATTTGAAACTTCGTTTTTAATGGCTCAATAAATTCATGCATTTGAAGAAAATTCGTAGTGTCTTGATTTTCTTTTCATTGTATCAGAATTTGGATTATTGACAGGTTTTCCCTGGGATCAGGAGCACCGGTTACTATCATTTTTTCTATTTTATATTGGTGTGCAGCATATACAGTATCTCCATTTTGCATTGACTTTTCTTGAACCACACAACTCCTATCGTTTTCACTTGCCAGATAATGCAGCTGTGAGAAGCATGAGAACACCCCTGGTCCTCCCCCGAGGGTTCCTGCCTGAGCTGTGTGTGAATTATCATCTACATCAGGGGTACGCAAACTTTTGTACATGCACCCCCCCTGCCTTGTGTCCCCAGTGCTCGCACCCCCCACCCCCTTCACTTAGTGTGGCGTCAAATGACGCTCAGGGTCATGTGACATCACGTCGCGTGACCCACAGCATCATTTGACGCTGTGTTGCCATGGCAACGCTTGTGTGACGGCATGACCCGCGTTTCCATGGAGACGCTTCCAGGCGCCGGCTGAATCACGGTAAGTTGAGGTTCCAGAGGCCTCACATGATCCCCCAGCTTTTAATTTTAATGCCTTGGGGAAGAGCGTGGGGCCTCTGCAACCGCTCGTGCCCCTCCAGAAAAATCTCATGCCCTCCAGTTTGCGAACCCCTGTTCTACCTGTGTAATAATCGTGTAACAAAAGGTAATTCCATCATTCCTCTGCATGTGCTTTGTGCATTCCTCTGCATATGCTTTCTAGCCATGATTATTAACACGTCTGAATAAAACTTAGAGTACTCACCCATTTACACCATGCAGTATTCCTTCAATTGACACTCACACTGATACTAATAATTTCCTATACAATGAATTATTACTATTGCATCACTATTGCCTCCCCCTTTTCTTTCAATAACCACCGGTAATTTTTATATGTTTGATGTAGTTGTTGCATGTTTCTACACTTAGACATTACTTCCAGTAATTTTCATTTCCTTCACTAGTTCATCTTTGTTAGCAAGCTTCACATATTTGCACAGATGATACTTTAATTCATGCCAGATCAATTCGACGGGGCTCAAATCAGGGGATCTACAGTATAAATATAGAGACAAATACAGAACGGTTAATGCCAAGAATAAAACAAACACAACAGCCCATACAGAACAATTCTGTTTTATACAGTAAATGCTATACTACTGCACAATACCGTAACTTATACTGTCCTTGAATGCTGCAGTGTGTTTTGGGTCATATCGTTAGAACCGGTGGCCAGATGGGAAGTATTCTGAAATGTAAGATGCTGCCGTCTGAGCAATAATGACCTCCTGGAAGTAGGCTTTATCCATGATACCTGGAGATTCCTTAGATGGGAAAAGGCACAGAGTGATGTAAAGATCCAGTTACTTTTCACAACACTGAAAATGAAGTGGACTTACTCTCAAAGGTCCTGGATAATGGGCCAAGTCTAGATATTGTCCCCAACATATGAACCTTGAGTGGGTTCTTAGGTCAAGTTTGAAAGGAAAAATATTTTTTTCCTAAATGCCATAGTGGAAAATCGTTCCAGAGCTACAGGTATTTAATCAGAAAATATGACGTCCTCAAACTTTTCTCCACTCTCAATCTATGCACGTGCTTGGTCAACCATTTTAATCTTGTTAACATCCCTTATCATGAGATACACTGCAATAATAATAATTTTAAAAAAGTGGTTAGAACGGGAATATAGTACAACGTTCATGCATTTCACTTGGCATGTGCAGAAACAAACTGTACAGCACTGTACCTCACACGTCGATAGGTATTGTATCGTATGTCTTTATTTATATAGCGCCATTAATGTACATAGCGCTTCGCAGCAGTAATACATGTGGTAATCAAATAAATAACAGATAATATAAATAACAGATCATGGGAATAAGTGCTTTAGACATTAAGGAAGAGGAGTCCCTGCTCCGAGGAGCTTACAGTCTAATTGGTAGGTAGGGAGAAAGTACAGAGACAGTAGGAGGGAGTTCTGGTAAGTGCGTCTGCAGGGGGCCAAGCTTTATGTATCATGTGTTCAGAATAGCCACAGTGCTATTCATATGCTTCTTAAAACAAGTGTGTCTTGAGGTGGGTCTTAAAGGTGGATAGAGAGGGTGCTAGTCGGGTACTGAGGGGAAGGGCATTCCAGAGGTGTGGGGCAGTCAGTGAAAAAGGTTTAAGGTGGGAGAGGGCTTTAGATACAAAGGGGGTAGAAAGAAGATATCCTTGAGAAGAACGCAAGAGTCTGGATGGCGCATAATGAAAAATTAGGGCTGAGATGTAAGGAGGGGCAGAAGAGTGTAAAGCTTTAAAAGTGAGGAGAAGAATGGAGTGTGAGATGTGGGATTTGATCGGAAGCCAGGAGAGGGATTTCATGAGGGGAGATGCTGAGACAGATCTCGGAAAGAGTAGAGTGATTCTGGCAGCAGCGTTTAGGATAGATTGTAGGGGAGACATTTGAGAGGCAGGAAGGCTGGACAGCAGGAGGTTACAGTAATCAAGACGGGAGAGAATGAGGGCCTGAGTCAGAGTTTTAGCAGTCGAGCAACAGAGGAAAGGGCGTATCTTAGTTATATTGCGGAGGAAAAAGCGACAGTTTTTAGAAATGTTTTGAATGTGAGGGGCGAATGTGAGAGAGGAGTCGAGTGTGACCCCAAGGCAGCGTGCTTGGGCTACTGGGTGAATGATCGTAGTTCCAACAGTAATGTGGAAGGAGGTAGTAGGGCCAGGTTTGGGAGGAAGTATGAGGATCTCTGTTTTAGCCATGTTGAGTTTAAGGCAGCGGAGGGCCATCCAGGATGATATAGCAGAGAGACATTCAGAAACTTTGGTTTGTACAGCAGCTGTAAGGTCGGGTGTTGAGAAATATATTTGTGTGTCGTCAGCATAGAGGTGATAATTAAACCCAAAAGATGTTATTAGGTCACCTAGAGAGAGTGTATACAGAGAAAAGAGAAGAGGTCCCAGGACAGAGCCCTGGGGTACCCCCACAGAGAGATCAATAGAGGAGGAGGAGGTGTTAGCAGAAGAGACACTGAAAGTACGATGGGAGAGGTGGGATGAGATCCAGGATAGAGCTTTGTTCCGAATGCCATGAGTATGGAGAATGTGAAGGAGAAGAAGATGGTCCACGGTGTCAAATGCTGCAGAGAGGTCGAGTAATATGAGCAGAGTGTAATGACCTCTGTCTTTGGCAGCATGGAGGTCGTCAGTTATTTTAGTGAGGGCTGTTTCCGTGGAGTGAGCAGTGCGGAAGTCAGATTGTAGAGGGTCTAGGCGAGAATAGGTGTTGAGAAAATGGAGCAAGCGAGAGAATACAAGACGTTCAAGGAGTTTAGAGGAAAAAGGCAGGAGGGAGACAGGTCGATAGTTAGAAAGACAGGTAGGGTCAAGCTTGCTGTTTTTGAGTAATGGTATGACTGTTGCATGTTTGAAGGAGGATGGAAAGGTTCCAGAGCAGAGGGAGGAGTTAAAAATGTGTCTGAGCGTAGGGATTATAGTAGGAGCAAGAGGTTTTAGGAGATAGGAGGGAATGGGGTCAAGAGGGCAAGTGGTAGAGGGAGAAGAGGCGATCAACAGCGACACATCCTCCTCTGAGACAGTGGAAAAAGAGTCAAGGAAGGCAGGAGGAGAGTTAGGAAGAGGTGTAGGATGGGAGGAAGAAAGAGGGGATGTTCTGACGTATGGATTCCACCTTTTCCTTAAAATAGTCAGCAAAGTCCTGAGCGGAGATGGAGGAAGGAGAGGCCGATGAGGGTGGTTTGAGTAGAGTATCAAAGACAGAGAACAGTCGGCGTGGGTTAGACTTGTGCATGTTGATTAGTGAAGAAAAGTAGGCTTGTTTAGCTTGCGAGAGGGCAGAGTTGAAACAGGATAGCATAAATTTGTAGTGAAGGAAGTCTGCGAGAGTATGAGATTTCCTCCAGAGGCGTTCAGAGGAACGAGTGGAGGAACGCAGCATGCGCGTGTGGGAATTTAACCAGGGTCTAGGGTTAGAAGGGCGAGTGCGGCAGAGAGGAAAGCGGGGCATGTAGATCAAGAGAGGAGGACAAGACAGAGTTGTAGTTTCTGACCAGGTTGTCAGGGTCTGTAGCAGAGCTGAGAGAGGAGAGGGAGGTGCGTAAAGTGGACTCAAAGTCAGGTAAGTGAATAGAGCGCAGGTTTCTGCAAAACTGGAGGGTAGACGGAGGTGGAGAAGGGGAGAAGCGAGATGAGATGAGGTGAAGGTCAGAGAGAGGAAAAGGGGAAATGGAGAAATCGGAGAGAGAGAAGTTTTTAGTGAAAACCAGTCTAAGTAGTGGCCATCCTTGTGGGTGCTGGCTGCAGTCCACTGTTGAAGGCCAAAAGAAGAGGTTAGAGAAAGAAAGCGGGAAGCCCAAGGGAGTGAGGGGTCATCAATGTGGCAATTGAAGTCCCCAAGGAGAAGAACAGGGGAGTCTGAGGAGAGAAAGAAAGAGAGCCAGGATTCAAAGTGAGAGAGAAAGGCAGAGGGGGGATGAGTAGAGGTAGGCGGGCGATAGATGACCGCCACGTGGACAGGGAGAGGAGAGAAGATCTGGACTGTGTGAACCTCAAAGGAGGGAAAAGCAAGAGAGGGGGAATAGGAAGAGTTCGGTAACGGCAGAGAGAGGAGAGCAGGAGCCCCACGCCTCCACCCCTGCCATCAGGCGCGGAGTGTGGGAGAAGGAAAGGCCACCATTGGAGAGGGCAGCTTCCAGAGCAGAGTCAGACTGAGTGAGCCAGGTCTCAGTTATAGCAAAGAGAAGCAGGGAGTGAGAGAGAAAGAAGTCATGTACAGAGAGGAACTTGTTAGAGAGGGAGTGAGCATTCCAATGGGCACAGGAGAAAGGGAGAGAGGAGGGAGGGTGGCAGGGGATGGGTATGAGGTAGGAGGGGTTAACACCAGAAGAGTAGAAGTTGCATGTGGGAGGCGAGGACGAGAGCAAGTAGAAATAAGGCAGGGACCAAGATTGGGAGAGATATCCCCAGAAGCAAGGAGGAGAAGCATGGAAAGAAAGAGAATGTGTGAGGATGATTTGCAGGGGTGTGTTTTAGTGCAGGGTGTATAGCTGTGTGGCGACAGAGGACTCAGGTAAGAAAGGAGTTCATGTGAACTGAGAAGTGGGGAAGAAAGGAGAGATGGAGGTCCAGCCCAAATTGCATTTTATTAGTCTAATGCAGGACTCAGACAATGAAATATCATGTTTGTGATGCGGAATATTCCCAGCCTCTGCAGCAGATCGTTATTCACCTTGATCTCCTCCACCAACTGAATTGCTTCACTGTGAAAAGACAGAATTATGAATTTGAAAAGGATACCAAGGCAAACTGTGCACTATATTCTGTAAGAAAAGCACGAGAGGAGCAATAGTGGTCGCTATACAGTAGTGTACTTACTCGATTCTGACCTTGTGGACAATCCTTAGTCTTCACTTGAGCATGCTACCTAATACAGCGTAGTGTCACCTGGAAGATTCTAGTAGCTCATGTGACCAGTGAGGTGATGCTGTGCAACACTTTGTTTTGCCCAGAGACTTGGGAAGGAAAGGTTCACACCCCAAGGGTATATAAATTGGGGGGACCGCCCTTTAGAATTAGGTGTGTCCTGGGGTCCTGAGTGAAGAGAGGCCTGAGAAGGTGAGCTGGGTTAAGTGGGGCCCAGTTGTGCCTGAATATAGACCCCAGCGAAGGCAAGCAGAGCATCAAGCCATATCATCAGGCAGGAGAATAAAGGGGAAGCCTTTCTCCTTGCACAGAACATAGAGGAGGGAGATTCCTAACTGTGGGGTCATGGAGCTAGGAGACCAAGAGCAGCTACCCTAAGTTGGGAGGGGGTGAAGCCAGTCTGCACGTGTAAGGGGTAGTGTGAGGTGCTCGTTCTGATGACCTACAGGGAGCTAAAACCTGTCCTAATTGTTGCTGTTTGTTCAAGCTGATCCTGCTGACAATAAATAAACATCAACAAGTTTGCAAAGTTCCTGGCAGTCTGTGATAAGTTCCTGATCTACACATTCCTGCAAGTGGTCATCCCTGCCTCTGACAGAGCCCTTGCAGGTGGAGGCGCTGCACCCTATCCTGTGAAAGAGAATATCTACCCTCCAAGCTCCTACCCTGTGGAGGCCCAGGCCCCTGGATACCTGCAGGTGAGCACCATGAACACCATATCCAACCCTCTATCTCCCTTGGGGGGCGGGGGACTACTGTATACATCTGCCCTCTGTTTTCAATACATTGTTTTCCTGAACTGTAGACTGTATCCCCATTTTTAACTATCTTATTCCATTATATGTGGAGTCAAAGTCTGCCACCTAGTGTGCAGAATTCACCAATACATCTAGATTTAGCTTTATTGAGAAGTACTGTCAAACAGAAAATTAGCTAAACATATCTGCTGAATTTAATTTCTAGATCCAAAAAAGGAGTAAACTCTGGATAGGTGCTATAGCCCTGTGTAGTTTTTGGGTTACATGCCTTTCTCCTCCTGTGCAATAATCCCTGTTAAGGGCATGTTTGCCAGGAGTAAACATGGGGTTTGCCCTCACACTCCTGTGCTGTGTAATATATAGTGAAGGAAGTGACATCAGGCTGTGTGTCCACTAACAGTGACATAGGGGTGGTGCCTACTGAATCTATTTAATATGCAGCATATCCTGTATTTAGTAAGTTGTCTTACCCACCTGAGTGAGTCTGGACTGACCCAGCAAACTGTCAAGGCTTTGGCAGCTTTTGTGGCCCTCCCTTAGGGGTAGGGTGACCAGATTTGAAATGAAAAACCGGGACATTTTTTTTTTATTGTAGTACACTTATCTTTACTACCATTAGTCCTTGTTACGTGCGTGTGTGTACCTCACTAATCGAACAAAAAAAAAAACCAGATGTGAATGATTCTGTACCCATTAACCAGTGTCAGGATGCCCCTCTTCACAATTTCTAAAGCAGCAATCCCGCCTGGGATCTTACCTGATCCGCTGTCCCTCAATGGTACTATACTGGAGGGGAGGTGTTCCCTACATCTCTTCCGATGTCTCCCGGGTGAAACTTGAGTCACATCTGAAGAAAGCAGGGTAGGTTACTTCGGTGTAGGTATACGGCACTAAAGATGAGAGAGAGAGACGGGGAGGGAGAAAGACGGGGAGGTAGAGAGAGAGAGAGACGGGGAGGGAGAGAGAGGGAGGGAGAGAGGGAGGAGGGAGAGAGACGGGGAGGGAGGAAGAGAGAGAGAGAGACGGGGAGGGAGGAGGGAGGGAGGGAGAGAGAGAGAGACGGGAGGGAGAGAGAGAGACAGGGAGGGAGAGAGAGAGGGGGGAGGGAGAGAGGGGGAGGGAGAGAGAGAGACGGGGAGGAGGGAGGGAGAGAGAGACAGGGAGTGAGAGAGGGGAGGGAGAGAGAGAGAGACGGGGAGGGAGAGAGACGGGGAGGGAGGGAGAGAGAGAGAGAGAGACGGAGAGGGAGGGAGAGAGAGAGAGATGGGGAGGGAGGGAGGGAGAGAGAGACGGGGAGGGAGGGAGGGAGAGAGAGACGGGGAGGGAGGGAGAGAGAGAGACGGGGAGGGGGGGAGGGAGGAGAGAGGGAGAGAGAGACAGGGAGGGAGAGAGAGAGGGACAGGGGAGGGGAGAGAGAGAGGGATGGGGAGGGAGAGAGAGGGACGGGGAGAGAGAGGGGGAGAGGGATGGGGAGAGAGAGGGGGAGACGGGGAGAGAGGGGGAGATGGGGAGACAGGGACAGACACAC